>NC_049247.1:29120714-29720714 GCF_011100685.1 Canis lupus familiaris | reverse complement strand
AGGGGGACGGCAGCCAGGGGTGAGAGGCCTGGCTGCCTCCACTCTGTCCGTCCGTCCGTCCGTCTGTGTGTGGGGTCGGGTCCCCAGGGTCCCCTCCCTCATGCTCCCCCCACCCACCCCCAGCCCCCAGCCCCCCCTAGCCGCCCGCCTGTCAGGATGAGCGATGGCCGTGCCCCTCCCTGGCCCTCGGCCCCAGGCCCGGTTCCCGCTCATTAGCCGCTGACGCTGTTTGCTTTCCCGCCCGGGACGCCCACCCCGTCACAGGCCATTTCTCCCGGCGCCCCCCCACCCCCGTGGGCCTGCCCGGGGGTCCAGGGTGCTGGGCAGGACCTGCATGCAGCTCCCAGAGTGAGAGCCAAGGGGTCCCAGCCCCACGTCGCCCGCACACCCTCGAGGACGGGCCTGCCGCGCTGCGAGGCCGCCGCACCGTGGGACTGGCCGCTTTGTGGTGACACCCGGGGGGCCTCTGAGGACAGGCGCCAGCCTCACTCTCCGGCCTTGCCGTGGAATGGCCCGCGAGCCAGCAGCCCCACGCAGCAGGCGCGCCCGGGCCCAGGGCCCCACTGTCCTCAGCAGCCCTGATGCGCCGCCCGGGCCAGTGCGGGAGCTGGAGAGGGGATCCGTGACGCCAGGGCTGTGGGGGGCAGGCAGGAAGGCGCAGAGCAGAGATGAGGGTGCTCCCCGCCACCCCAGCTCCAGAGGCGGCCCCTCCAGGGGAGGCCGCAGACCCGGACGGTGGGGGCTTGGCATCGGCCTAGCCGCCAGCGCAGCCTTGGGGGGCGTGTGGGGGGCAGCAGGCACTCCTCCCTCAGGCCGCCCATTGCCGGTGCCCCACACCCCCTATCCGCAACGCCCCCCCCAGCCCAGTGTGGCCACAGCTGGGCGGCATCAGGGCCCGCAGGCCAGTGGCAGCTAGTCCTTCACTTAAAAATGTGTTTGTGATTTCGGCGGTGGAGCAGATAACGGTGACGAATGGCCCGCCTGCCCCACAGGGCCCCCAGCCCATCTGGTTTGACTTTGGCCTGTGGTGGGGTGCCCTTGGGCCCCTAGTCCTGCCCTCGGGCGGTCCCCGCAGAGTAAGGCCTGGGGGCCGGCGCAGACAGCCCGGGCAGCCTCGACGTACCTCCGACCTTCGCCCGCACCGGTCCCTCTGCCCTCCGGTGAGCGTCCCCCACTGTCACGGGCCTCCCGTGGCTGTGCCCGCTTGGGGCCACCCTCCACACCCAAGGCCTGCGAGCACTGGGGGCCCGCTGGGGTCTGTGTAGACGCCGGGGCCCAAGCAGGCCCGCCTCCCCTCCGGAGAATGGGGAGTAGAGGCCGCCTCACCGGGAAGGCTGCGGGAGCCAGAGAGACAGAGACAGACAGAGACAGAGACAGAGAAACAGAGACAGAGAGAGACAGAGACTTAGAGACAGAGAGACAGAGAGAGACAGAGAGACGGAGTGGCCGCTGGGAGGGAAGGGGGACCTGGCCGAGCCTGTCCCCGCGGGCAGCGCATGTGGTCATCGTCAGGAGCAATTTCTGACAGGGCTCCCAGCCCTCCCGCAGCCCCAGATCATTGATTATCCGGTCGGAGAGCGGCTTCCGGGTCCGGCCCCGGCCGGGCTGGGGGGCACTGAGGTCGAGTCCGAGCCCCCTCGGCCCCTCCGCCTTCTCCCCTCGGGGCTCCTGGGGGCGCAGGGGGAGGCGGGAGCCCACGCTCCTCCCCCGCAGCCCTCCCAGCGAGCACCCTGGCTCAGCTCTGAGCCCAGGCCTGCTGCACCCTCACCCTCGGGAGTGGGGGGGGGGTCCCCCGGGTGTGGTCAGGGCCCAGGCATCGCTCGGGGAACCCTCCCGGCCCCGGCTGCCCCGTCACAGGCAGCGGTTAGACCCCACCCTCATGGGGCAGGTAAGGGACTGGGGGGCCTGGAGGTCCCCTCGCTGCCCTCAGGGACCTGGCAGGGTGGAGGGGGGCGGGGGAGGACATCCGTGGCCCAGAGACCTGCAGGCCTGAGGAAGAAGCCTTGACGGTGGCCGGTGGCCGGATGCCCCGCAGAGGAGCAGCCTCACCCTCGGAGGTGGGGACAGCTGGGGGCGGGGGCGGGGCGGCGCCGGGTGGGGACCCCAGCCCCCCTTCCCCTGTGGCAGGAAAATCCCTCTCCCTCTGTCACATTGTTGAGAATTAACTTTGTTGAAATAAAAATTGGTCTTGGTATTAACTCGGCCTCGAGGATTTTCTCCGGGATCCCGGAGGCCGCAGAGGGGTCAGACGCCCATTCCCAGAGCCGGCAGCCAGCTTGGGTTTCAGGGGTGCCAACGACCCACTAATCCTCCTGGCTGTAACCCTCCACCCTTTCGGGGACACGGCACCCGGCTCCACAGGGTTGTGGGGGAGCTGCTCTGGCCCCAGCCATGAAGCAGGACAGTGTGGACAGTGTGGACCTCAGGGGTCTGTCCCTGGTCCCACCCCACCCCACCCCCAACACTCTGCCTCCAGTCTCTCCCCCACCTCACTATGTCACTTGGCAGCCATGGTTGACCATCTACAGGACACTTCTACCTCCATGGGCTTGGCCTCACAGTCTTTCTGGGCCTCAGTTTCCCCCACCTGCAAAATGAAGACTTGCCCCAACCGAGGTGTGGGAGGCCCTGAGAACAGATAGGGGCAGCCAGGTTGTCAGACACGCAGCAGCAGCCAAGTCACAGCGTAGCGATGACCCTTCTGAGAGGAACCCCCCGTGTGTGGCTGTGTCTGGAGTCCTCTGACGGGCACTGTTGGCACACAGGCATTCGATGCCTCAGCCACAGACAAAAATTGGCACCCTGGGGTGTGCATGGGGTGGTGGGGAGGCGAAGGACAGAAACTCAAGGTCTGTGGGGACCACCTAGAGCTCTCCATGACCCCCTGGAGCTCCCAGGGAAGCCAGTAGATGCTCATCCCACTTGTGCTGACACCAGAAAGGACGACAGCCACCAAAACGGTATATCTTTGCACCCACAGATCCGTGTGCATCTCCTTCAAAAACTAGTGGGGGGTCTCGTGGCCCCCTCCCACGGTCCTCTCTGGCTTGTGCGGTCCCCCTGGAGGCTTCCAATCATCTGAAGTATGTGTATTCCTGCAGGGAGACTGAGCCCAGGAACACAAGCAGCAGAACGAGGCAGGGGCCCCCAGGGGTGGGGGCCATGCGGGGCCTCCCCCAGCCTGATGGTGAGGTCCTGCATCCTGGTAGCCAGGGAGTAGGAGATTTCCCAGCCGGTGGTCCCTTCACAGCCTTGCCCAACCACGTCCCTAGCAGTGTGTTTTGGGGGGTGGGGTGCAGCCTGGGAACGGGCTGGGATGGGGGCCTGGGAACAAGGCGGTGGCCCCCGGGGGATGCTCGAGTGGGGCCAGCTGTTGCTGCCTGGCTCTAATTCCCGCTCTGCACTAGGCTGGTCCCCCGGGCCGAGGCCGGTGGTCTGCCTGGGAGGGAGTGGGCGGGCTATGGGGGCTGTGCCTTCCTCTGGGCAGTGGTCCCCAGGAGTAGCAGAGGTAGGAGGGCGTCACCTTCACACCAAGTGGGAGAGCTGGCTGTCCAGGAGAGCTCTTCTGCGCCCCCCAGCAGCAGGTTCCAAAGCCTCTGAGCACCAGACTCGCCCAGGCCCCCACCCCACCCTTACTTTGGCAGCGGGGCTAACCCAGTGCCTGGCCCTGTGTTCAAGGTCCTCCCAGAGCCATCCGCTCAGTGGACACCACAGACCTGTACCCTGCAGGCTGGTCCTTCTGCTAAAGCTGGCCCTTCAGTCCAGGGAGCCTACCACCAGGACCGTTGTAAAACTCCTACTCGCCCTTCAAGGCCCCATGCGAAGGGTCTGCTTCCACCCCTGGGAAGTCGCCTTGAATGCTGGGCCCAGCACCAAAGTGGTGTCATCACCTTTTCAAGATGTCCCCTGGAGGCTAGTGGAACATGCGACTCTTGATCTGAGCGGCAGGAGTTAGAGCCCTAGGTTGGGTGTAGAGAGGACTTAAAAAAAAAAAAAAAAAAAAGAGACCTCTGCCTAGTGGCCCTGCGGTCTGCCACAGGGCTGGACACGAGGGTGGGTTTCACAGTTCCACTGCCACGAACAAGGGGCTCGTTTGTGGCTTCAAGAAGCCTCGCTTCCTCTGGGGCCTCAGTTTCCCCATCTGAACTGGCCTTGGCTGAAGGCATCCATGGGTCCATTGGAGTAAGTCTGAGCTATCGGGGGAGAAAGGCTGCTGGGTCTTGTGCCTCTGCCCCAGCCCAGGGTCCTGCAGAGGCTGGGGGGCTCTGAAGAGGTGGGGTTCCATGTGACCGACTGCAGGTCCCCCCAGAGCAGGAGAGGGGGGCCCAGCAGGCCACCACCAAACACTCAGCTGGCTTCGGCTGAGGCCAAGGGGCGGGCAGAGTGGCCGATCGGGTGGGGGCCAGTGGGGGAATCTTCTTACTCCTAAAATCCCTCCCGCCCGCCCAGTGGCCCCCAGGGAAGCCCAGTGATGCAGGAACCTGATATTTTAAGACTTAAAGCAAATGTTTCTGGAGCCCGAGCTGTGTCAAGGCGCCCGCCCAGGACTCGTGGGGGCAGGGCCGGCCCCCTACCCCTACCCATGAACCAACCTGCCCCTCCCTGGACCCAAGTTTCTGGTGATGAAGTGGGAAGGCCCATGAGGGGTCAGAGCCAGGGGCAACCTCAGTGCCAAGGAGGGGGGCCTGATGTCAGCTCCCCACTCTGCGAGTCCCTCTGTCTGGGCCCAGAGCACCCGGTGAAGTCCACAAGAAGCCCTGAACTCCTCTGAGGTGGGCCTTCCCCTATCCCAGAGCCCGGGAATGCTACTAGGCCGCCCTTCCCCACCGCCACCACCACCGGGGCAGGCCCACGGGGCAGGCGAGTTGACATGCTGCTTTAGATCCCCTGGGTGGCACAGGACATCGGGGCTGGGCTGGCAATGCCTGCCTGGGGTGCAGGCTGGAGAGCAGGGTCAATGCCCTGGAACTGGCTGGAGAAAGCAACAGGACAGAGTTTCTTCATCTTAACAGAAGGGACTCCTCGGGCCAGAGCAAGCCTCGGGCTGCATAGAGCTGGCCAGGGCGAGGGCCGGGCTCCAGGCCCCACCTGGAGCCTCAGTGGATCCACCTTCCTTCTGGAAGCTTCCCTGGGCTTTGAGGGCTAGAGTGCCATGGGTAGAGGGGCCGGGTGGGTGAGTGACAGTGAACGGAGGCTGGGGTCCCCTTGGAGCAGAAGAGGATTAGGGCCTAATCTCTGAGAAATGTTTGGGGGCTGCGCCAGCCCAGGCCTAGCTGGGAATGTGGGGGAGCACGGGGGCAGTTGTTCTGGTGATTCTCCCAGGGTCGGCTATCCCTAACGACCCCAGCCAGCTGGGCCCCCAGCTGGGGCTGAGTCCCTGACCTGGTCCCAGTTGCGGGGGTGGGGGGGGGGGGCTTGGCCACACACCCCCACCACTGGCCCAGCAAGCCTATTCAGAGCCACGAGCCTCGCCAGGGGCCATAGTCACCATTTTACAGAGAGGGAAACTGAGTCCCAGAGAGGGGAGAGCCTGTCCAGGGTCAGTGGGAAAGCCTACAGCCAGGCCTGTACACAGACTCCTTCCTCCAAGTCTGCCCCAGCCCCCGAAGCCCTTTAACCTCTGCCCGTAGGAGGGACACAGTTCGGCGGGCTGGGGGACTGAGGCCAGACCTGAGTAAGTCCCGGCGTCCTGCCTCGGCGCCCGGGGGTGCTTGCCTTCCCTGAGCCCCAGGTCCCCACAGGCCTTGGTGGGCAGCACCGGGCTGTGCTTCTCACTTGCCTTCTGCCCTGGTGAACTCCGATGCGCCCTCAAAGCCCACGGGGGTTTGAACCATGAGCCCCAGATGGCATACACACTCCCAGCCCCGTCTTCACCCTCTGATTCCCCCTCCCAGTAGAAATTCTGTGCCTCGTGCCCCACTGGGAGCCCCCAGGTCCCCATCTTTGGCTGTCCCCATCTTGGCCCTGCCCCCTCACCTCACTGGGTAGGCCACCTGCATTGCTGGGCCTGGACTCATGCTGCAAGGACAGACACACTATGCCAGTGTCTCAGTTTCTCCAACTCTGAAACGGAGGTGGTGAGAGTCTAGTGGGTGATGAGCCCTGGGTATCCTGACCAAAGGCTCAGAGGGAGATGCAGGTGGGCTGCCCAGAGGAAGGGCAGCTGCTGGAAGCGTCTGGGAGTAGTGGGCCATGGGGCATGAGGATCCAGCAGGCAGGAGGCAGGAGGAAGACGCCCACCAGTCCCCTCCAGGGGTACAGAGAGGCCTAGGGCCCCACACACAGGAAGCAGAGAAGCCTAGATGTAAGCCAAAGGCAGATGGGTGCCATGTGGGTGGGAGGTGTACCCCCAAAAGCTCCACGCTTTGCGGCCCCGAGCCACTGCCCCCTGGCCCCCATCCCCACCGTCCCCACACACAGCGAGCCTTACTCAGGCCTCTCCAAGGAAGGCTGAGGGTGCCAAGAACCAGGCTGGGTGGTCACTGGGAACCTTCTCCTTCCCCTGAGCCTCTGACTGCAAAGGCCTCATTGAGGCCACACCATGGGTGCCCTCCCTAGCCTGTAGCCAGGCCCGAGGGTGAAGGCAGATGGATTCAGAACAGATCCCCCTCCTGGAAGCCCATGTGGGCGACCCCCCGGCTCAGGGTGGAGCTCACCCACCTGTCCGCGGGTGAGGGCAGGTAAGGACAGGACAGTGACAGCAAGGTGGGGCCAGGGGTGGCCTCGAACCCAGGCCTGATCCCTTTCCCTCAGCCACACGCCTCTGCCAGGGCCCCTGCTCCTCTCCTCGCTCCCCACCCCCACCCATTCCCAGGCCCCTAGCCCTGCCTGGGCATCCAAGCTCCAAACCAGAAAAACTAGACGAAGAACAAACAAGCCCACACTGCAGCCGTTACCGTGTCCAGCACGAGCAGGGCCGCGGAGCTGGGACTTGCCTTTCTGGGGGCCCTGAGAGTCAGGCGGGGATGGGTAGTGGGACGGGGCGGGGGGTGCAGATCACGGTCCCACTCTCCAGCTGGCATCCAGCGCCCCCAGGCCGCCCTGTCCTGCGTCCCCACCGGGCTGCTCCCATACCAGGCACCACCCTCCGAGGCGGCCCTGCGCTTTCCCCGGGATAGGCTTTCTAGTCAACAACCTGCAAAGCAAGAACCGCAAAGCTCACTGTCCTGGATGCAGCGAGCTGCCTGTGGGGCGTGAGCGTCTCATGGCTAGGGCGCGTGCGCAGGGCGGGAAGACTGCAGCCAGGGGGCTGTGGAGGGGAGGCGCAGGATGGAGGGGATGGCCAGTTTCCCCGGGGCCTTTTTGGACAAGAGTCTCTGGACCCAGGATTCCCTCCTAGAGCCCCAGCTTCCAGAATTCTGACCTCAGGGATGGCAGCATGTCATGTGGCGAGCACAGTCCGGGGTACGTTGTAGGTGCTGGACAGACACTCATTTTTTCAATCAACAAACATCCCAGTGGGGGCCAGGGGCAGCCGGATGTCTTGAACCCATCAGCCTCCACTCTGCGCTCACCCTGCCCTGCCCTTCCATGCCACCTCTGAGGGCCAGGCCAGACCACCAGACCCCTGTGGCGCCTCGGACAGGCCTCCCCACCCCAGCACCTGCCACTCCTGCTCCACTTCCCTTGCCCATAACTTTGGTCCAGTAGGGAAGAAACTATTGATTTGTGTTCAAGGAACTGGGACGATCACGGTGGAAAACGAGCAAGGATCCATGTCTCAGGCTGCTTGGCAGTTTTCAGCGTATTTACAGATTCTTAGCTGGACGGTCTCCTCTCAACAGGAAGGAGTAGGAGAGAAGGCTTTGCTTGAAGGGAACAGTAGAGCAAGTTGGCTGGTGAGAGCCTTGTCCAAGGGCGGCCGGCGGGCATCCAGGACTTGCCCAGTAGAGGGGGATGCAGCGCTGGGCTCCGAGACCGGCCAGGGTGGGACCTGGCCTGGAGCCCAGGATGCTGCCTGAGGGAGCTGGGAGGGCAGCCGAGCCCCACCTGCCTTCCTCAGATCCCGGGCCTCAGTGATGGGGGGCTCAAGGGGGCCTCGGCTGACTGTCAGGCCAGGAGCAGCTTGATGCGGGGACCCGAGGTGAGGTCCAGAGGGGGATTCTGAGGACCTGGAGTCTGGCCCCATCAGCCGGGCTGGTGGTCAGCTCAGAATAGCCCGGAGTAGAGGGTCTGGGGGTTGTGCAAGGATGAGAATACCAGGCAGGGAGAGGCCAAAGGGTGGGGGGGGGACAGAAGGACCCCGCAGGGGTGAGGGACAGAGGGATATTGGGCAACCCAGACAGCATTCCGAGCATCCGCTCAGTGACCCCACGCGGCCAGATGGACGATCGGTCACCATGTGGGGCTGCAGAGCAGGCCTCGGGCTGTGGGGCCAGAGTGGCAGGCTGGGACGGTGCTAAGGGCTCAGCCACATGGCCAGCGCTGGGCGGTCCTGCCCTTTCTGGGGGCCTGGCAGCAGCCTCAGAAGTGGGGTGAGGGTGAGGGCAGGGTCCAGGGTTTACTCTGAACAGGGCGGGCCAGGCACCCAGCTGTCCTGTGAGGACACGCCACCCCACCCTTGGGCCTTGCCACCGGACATTCACATGACCCACATCTGGCTGCCTGCCCGGCCGGCACCCCTGCCAATCACACTGACCTTCCTCCCACTGGCACCTGCTGGGGACTGACAGAGGTCTCTATTCCCGGCCAGGCGCCTGCTCCGGTTATATTTAGGACATGGTTGGGGGTGGGGGGGCCACTGACCCCCTCCTGGGCCCCGGAGCAGGGGCAGCTGGGGCTGGGCAGTCTGCCCAGGCCCAGCCTGATGGCTTGGGTTAAGCTGTGAGGCGCAGGTTGCTGCCCGTGGGGCCTTTCCCTCGGCTCCTCGCCCTCAGTTCGTAGTTGCACGTAGACTGAGAGGCCCGGGTTCTGGCCGTGGCTCATATGGGAAACTGAGGCAGGGTGGAGGTCTGAGCACCTGGCCAGGGCCACCTAACAAGCCTGGCTGCTGGAAACTGCAGGAACTGAGCCCCAAGTGTGAGCCCAGGAGCTCCAAGTAGGGACTGGGGGAAGGCTGACTGGCCTTTCAGCTCCTGAAGCTCAGACATCTGTGAGGTCATCCCCTCCTGGGACCTCCCAGGGCCCTGCCTGAGGGGGACACTGAGCCCCAGGCCCTTCCTGCTGCTCTCCGGGGCTGGAGCCCTCTCCCTGCTGCCGCCCGGGCAGGATGTTCCCTGGGAGGAAATGGCCTCTGAGAGGCCACCCCATCCCTGCTGGAGTCCAGGGCCACTTCCTGCCCTGCATGGGCCTTGGTCCTGCCCCCAGGTCTGCCAGCCCAGGCCAGACCCAGACTTCCTGCCCCCAGCAGCGTGGAGGGGCCAGGACGGCTCAGGCAGGCCCACCCCGCAGGCACCATCCAAGCTCACCAGAGCTGAGGGCCCGAGAGCCTCCACCTGAGACCCCAGATCCCCGCCCACAGACCCTCCTCCCACACTCCAGCTCCCGCATCACCTGCTGCTCCCACAGTCCATCTTAGTGGGGGACCACGGCCGTAGTCATCTCCAGCCTAGCTCTAGAAGCTGATGGCTGACTCAGGGCATCACCTTGGCCATGGCACAGGGGGCCCATCTGGCACCCAGAGGGTTGAACCAGCGGGCTAGCCTGCATCCAGAGGGTTCTCTGGCAGAGAGTATCGATTACCCTGTGCTGGGGGCAGCCCTGTCTCCAGGAGAGGTCTCTCCTTGGCCCAGGCCTCCCCCTCTGCCCAGACCCCTCACCCGCCAGGTCAGCTTCCTGCTGCCTCTGACCCTAAATCGGGGCAAGTTGCCCAGGCATCCCCTCTGCCCTCCGCCCCGGAAAACACATAGCTGGGGGTCGTGGAGTCGTGGGACTGAGTTGGAGTTGCTGAGGGCAGGGCTGGGGGCTCTGGAGGGAAGTGGGCGGCCCTGGCCCAGCCTGCTCTGAGGTTCAGGAAGTGGGGGTCTCAGAAGCTTCCTCTTGGCCAGACGTGCTCCCGGTGGGGCTGGGCAGCCGGGGGGGCGGGGGCGGGTCAGAGGCCTGGCCACAGCTGCCCCTTCCTCTCCAGCCGGTCACCAGCTGGGTGGCCTGTGCTGCTGCAGGCCTCGGGCTGGGTAGCTGGGTATCCCTTGGGCCTTGCAGGTAGCTGCCAGGCGGGGCCGGGAGGTCTCTGAGCCTGCCAGTGCTGTAGGCTGGTCAGCCGTGGCCTCTGTGGGGCCGTCAGCACGATGGGCACATCCGGCCCTGCCTGGTGGGAGTCGCCAGCAGCTGGGTGCCAGCAGCTCCCCACCCGGGAGCGCCCGGTGGGGCCCACCTCAGCCAGGCCTGTGTTCCCCCCCATCCCCCACCAGAATTCCCCTGAGCCTTGTTGACCCATCTGCAGGAGGGGATCATCCCCGCCCCACTGATGGCAGGGCCGCCAACAAAAGCCGGGGCAGGGATAGCTGGGGCAGGGACCCCAGGGCCTTCTGGGTCAGTGCAGCGGACCCAGGCCCTCTCAGACCCCCGAGACCTGGGCTCCCACTGCCCAGCCTTCCTTCCCACCTGAGACACTCCCAGTGTGCCTGCCTGACCCTGCCCCGAGCTCGGCACCATGCCCTGCACGGCCCACTCCGGCTTTGCAGAGGGGAGGCCCTGTGAGGCCGAGCACACACGGAGGTGCCAATAAAGGCTTCAAAGGATCCCAGGCTGGCCAGGTCTGGAGTACAGGCCGAAGCAGGGGGCCTGGCCCTTGGCGAGGCAGGTGGGAGCCTACAGAGGCCCCCGCCCTCAGGTGTGTCAGCCCACCCCTACGCACACCAATGCGGAGACTGAGGCTGGGGTCCCCCCGGGGCTCCGGCCCGGGAATGTCTCCAGGTAGAGCGAGGCCAGCACCACGGCTCTCGAGAGTGCATCTGTGCCTGTGTCCAAGGCTTCACCGGCCCCCGCCTCCGGCCCACACATGATGGGCGGTCGTCCATCAGCGAGGCCAGCCCCTCTGGCCATCCATCACCAGCCGGCGGCCACAGGAGGAACGGCCTGTTTGTTTTGCCAGCTCCGTGTCGCTCCCTGGGGCAGGGGCCGGAGGAAATGGCCATTTTCTGCCTGGGCGGGCGGGTGGACAGCAGAGGTATACAGGGCACCAAGGGCAGGGCCAGGATGGATCGTGGCAGGACCCCTGGCTGGGCAAGGCCCCTCACAGACGCCAGAGGCCTCGCCTTGCTCTGTACCTCAGTCTCCCCTCTAGAACCAGGGCGAGTGACATTGGGATTTTCTGACTGTTCCCACAGCAGCTGTCTCCGGCCAGGTCACTCACCCTTGCCCCTTGCCACTGGGTGGGGTGGGCTCAGGTGTCAGCTGCCACCAGGTGGGGGGTCCCTTTGTCAGAAATCCAAGATGCTTGATGCTGGCTGTCGCGTATGGCTGCGATGAGCTATTCTGGGACGAGGTCCGGGCCACAGACCAACTGGTGGGGTGGAATGGGGTCGGGGTGCTGCCAGGAGCTCAGGAAGGGCCTGGGCACTTCTTTGAAGACATCCAGCCTCAAGATCAGAGCCAGGGATACTTGGGGCCATATTAAGAGAGGCAGCTCATGTAGAATGGAGGAGGTGACAGGTGATACCAAGAGGGCAGTGTCCAAGCACTGGGGCAGCGTCCTCGGCACCTCCACCATGACCACCGTCACTTTGTGAGGTGTGTATATAACAGGTACAATTTATTGACACAATGCTGGGCACCGACCAATCAATGACCGCTACTCACAACAATAGCCCCTGAGGCCCCCCTGGGCTGACCTGGGACACGTCCTCCAGCCTCAGACCTCTGCCCTTATGCCCTGATCCAGAACATGGTTAGTCCTCACTTCCCCAGTCCTGGGCTGGGAGGGAGGAGGGCTCAGGCTCCCGCTGGGCCGATGGACATGTGGGCTCCAAGGTCCTCAGCATCCAGGCCCCAGGTCGGCAGCCCCTGGGCAGCTGACGGGCAGAGAACAGACTCCCGCCGAGGGTCCCAGGAGGAAGGCCAGGAGCCCAAAGCTGGAATCAGGAAAATGCCCTTCAGATCCAGTGCAGTGGCCCCATGTCCCCCGCCCCCTCCTCCCTTCCCAATGCTCCCCTCCTTTGCTTGACTCCCAGACACTCTGCACAACATCACTTCTCTTCTCCATCTGGGAGCAACAAACCTCCTTCCAGAAATTTCTCCCCTAGACCCGGGCTGCTTCCTTCGCCCAGGGACAGCCCTGCAGACATCTATAGGGTAGCTCCACGTTCCAGCTCCCCAGACTGAAGGGGCAGTCTCCCCTGAAGGCAGCCTGTGGCTGGGTTTAGCAGATGGTAGGGAAGAATCCGCAAACATTTCCTCTAAAGTGATGAGCAGTCGTCTTGGTCTTGTCAGAGGTGCTTAGGGGAGCAGCGACACCTGAGGCTTCGGGGACCTTCTGGGCGCTCTGCTGAAGGGGCCAGTTCCACCTTCCCCCACCAGTGCAGGCTGACTCCCCAGCTCTCAGCCCTGATCCAGCTGACCAGAGCGAGCTGAGCCCCATCCATGTGCCACCTTCTTGTGGAAGCATTTGAGGCCACCTACCGAAACAGCTTGGACCGGCCTTGCTGCTCACCGCTGCTGTCCACGTGTGGGCCAGACTGGCCCCGATTCCCTTCTCGGCCTCCTGGTTCCCGGCCTGGAAGGGAACAGTGACACCACTAGCAAATGCCCTGCAGTGAGTACCACCCTCCCGCCCTACCCTACAGAGTGCAGGGCCCAGCAGGTGCAAAGGGCTACAGTCCCATGATGGGTTTGTCACCGGGGACAGAACCATGGCACAGAGCCAAGGAGGAGGGGCCACATGGCCAGGGGCCCAGACGGGAGCCAGGACCCAGGCAGGTGGGCAATTCAGAGAGGGGCCTGCCACGGAATCGGAAGGAAAGCCGGGCCTGGGGAGCCCCAGGTGCTCCCACTTCACTTCGCCCTTGTTGGAGGGCCTCCTTGGTTTCTCTGGTGGGCACCTCGGACCCTCGCATCCACCCCGGGGCCTGGCCATTCCCAGGGAGGCCTGAGACAGCCTGGCGCCGCCCGTACGCCTGCCCAGCATGGGGCGGCCTGGGTGCATTAGGTCCTGGCAAACACCCTGGAAGGAGGGGCTAGGTTGGCTTGGGACACCAGTGAAAGCTCGCATCTGTCTGTCTGTCCGCCCAGCACAGCTGGCGCCAAGCACCCACTTAGCAGGATGGGGCAGCCGGCGCCTCCATGCTGCCCACGTCCCCTCCTGTCCCCACTGCCTGGTGGCCAAGGCCAATTTCACACCCCTCTCAGCCTCAGTTTCTCTGTCGGTGGGAGCCCCCTTGGTGGGTAAAAGAGCAGGCCCGCCAGTGCCTCCCTTCCGTCCGTCCGGGTGCCTGTGGAGGGCTGGCCAGGAGAAGCTGAGGGGGCCGGCTAGGCCAGGGGCCCCTCCCTCCTCCTGCCCGCCCCCCACGGGGTGACCGCAGGGCCGCGGACAGCGCAGTGGGTCCGTGGGGATCCAGGCCGGGGCTTCGGAGCCCACCGGTGACCCAGCCCCTGCCCCGCCCCGCCACCGACGGCTGTTTAGACAGCAGGCAAGGCCGGGGCCCTCCACATCCACCCAGACGCAGGCCAGACCCTCTGGGCCGAAGGCAGGGGCCGAGGGGGAGGGGAGGGGTGGCCAGAAGAACCGGCTCCGGCCGGGACCCATCCCAGGACCGACTCAGGGAGCGGGCGGGCAGGCAGGGGCTCCCAGTCTGGGGGGCCTCAGGGCTGTCAGGCTGTCCCCTCCCCGCAGCTGTCTCAGCTCCCACCTCCCCCGCCCGCCCCCAGGACTCCTATTTCACTGAGGAGATTAAGACCACCTGGCGAGAGCCCCCTCCGCCCCTCCCCTCCCCCAGCCCTCCCTCCTAGCCCCTTCTGCCCCTTGAGGTGCCTTCCCGCCCCCTCGCCCGCCTCCCACCCCCGCGTTCCCACACGGCCACCCGGGCCCTGCCCCTGCGCCTCGACATCACCCCCGGCGCTGCTGTGCCCGCTGCCTGGGGTCAGCCCCCCAGTGCCCCATCCCCTGAGCCCCCGACCCTCCGACCCCCACAGCCCTGCCTCATCCGGGCACATCACCGGTCACCGTCCCCACGTCCAGCTGGGCCCGCACCAGGCCAGGTGTCCCTTGTGTTTGGTGCCGTCCGCGGCCTCCTGCCTCGCTTGCGGGGTCTCGAGAGGGAAGTGGGGCGGCCCGGTGCTGCGGGTCAGCTCTGAGCCTGGTACCCCCACTCCGCTCCAACAGCCGGGGACGGGGGGCTCAGCTGGGGGCCCCGTCCAGCCTGCCTGGGGGCGGCCGGCCGGGCTGGATGCTGGCTCAGACAGACGGGAGGAATCTGAGCTCTGAAAACCGCAACTCTGAGCTCGCCTGTTTGTTTGCTTTTGAGAAATTCCAACCTGATTCAGCAGAGTCGGAGGAGGGAAGGGATTTGTCTGGCTGGGGTGGGGTGGAGCCGTGCTCGTGAACATGGGGAAACTGAGGCTGAGTCTAGACACCTGGGCCAGGTGTGAAAGCTGGGCAGAGTGTTTAACTGGGCTTCTCGGGGACACAGACACCACTGCTCCCCACTGGGCCACTGAATCCCAAGCCGGGCCTGGCGGCCCCACAGAATCACAGAGGCAATAGCTGCCCTACCCAGTCTGGGGGGGGGACCAGTTGAGATTTGGGGGGCTGCCCAAGGAGGCCAGGGCCGTTGCAATGGCGGTATCAGTTGAGAAACCACGTTTAAGAGCTGACAGAAAATAAAAAATTAAAAAAAAAAAAAAAAAACAAAGAAGGGATCCCTGGGTGGCGCAGCGGTTTGGCGCCTGCCTTTGGCCCAGGGCGCGATCCTGGAGACTCGGGATCGAATCCCACATCGGGCTCCCGGTGCATGGAGCCTGCTTCTCCCTCTGCCTGTGTCTCTGCCTCTCTCTCTCTCTCTCTCTGTGACTATCATAAATAAAAATAAAAAATTAAAAAAAAAAAAAAAAAAAAGAGCTGACAGAGCTCCCTGCGTCCTTGAGAATTCTCCCCATTTCTCAGACAGGAACACTGACGCTTGGAGAGGCCAAGGTGCATCTCAGACACAGAACACCGCAGAGCGAGGATCACGCCTGGCCCCAGCTCGTGATGACTGAGCCGCCCCTGGTTCCACCCTGCTCCGAAGGGCTGAGAAGACCTAGTCCTGCCTGACGGAGTCAATTCTCCAAAATGGTAGCGCTGGCTTTTTCCCCAGCAGCTTCCCCCCAACGCACACAGCCTTCTTCCAGAAAGGCAGGAGACCAGGCAGGGCTGGAAATCTGCTGGGAGTGGCACCCACCACGAAGGTCTGGCTGCCTCCCCGGATCTCCAGGGGGCCTCAGTCTCCCATCTATCTGTTGGGTGCTGGCCCTTGGTGGGGGAGCCCACATGCTAGAGCCTTGCCCATCGGGCCACCGTGCCCTCACGCTAACTCTGCTATGACAGCAGCGTTCCTGCCACCGGCCCCAGACTGGACAGTCCACCTGCCCTCAGCGCCAGGTCAGCGGGTGGAGAGAACCAGGGTGGGCCTGCTGAGGGCAGTGGGTGCAAAGGCTCTGGCTGCCAGGCTTACGGCACCTGAGAGAATGGTCCTGGGCTAATGGGGACCATCCAGCAGCCCTGGGGGCTCAGCCAGGGAGCAGAGTGGACGAAGAGGGGCACAGGTGCAGAGCCAATTCTCCACTGCACTTGGACCAGATTTTGACACAGAGCTGCTCTAAGTAGTCACGCTTTGTTGTCACAGTGAATATGTGGACAACTTGAGTTTAATTTCTAAAACATAACAAAAATTCCAAGTTAGATATATTTAATTATTTCAAATGCTCTAAGTATCCGTAAGAGGAGATCTAATAGATCAAAAACTTTAGGGGAGCATGCCCTCACTAGCCCCTGTTAATAGTGGTGCTGATGTAACTGGTTTCATGGCCATTCTTCATTGTCTCTGGCCCTGTTCCCAGTTTCTTACTTTTTGGAGCCTCCCAGGGCTCATGTTGGCCACCAAGCCCGATGCAGGGCTGGGGCCTGAGTGTGGAGACCGACCTCCCAGGTGATTCCACCCAGAAGGATCCCTGTTGGGAGAGTCTGACTGTACCCACCACCGAGGGCATCATCCCAGCGGGTAGACCTCCCCGCCCTGGGGTATCATCTTAGTGTGTCACACCTTCAGGAAATTGCCCAGCAGGGGTGGACTGCCACGTTTTATTCTTCCTTCATCACATGGTACCTGCAGCTCCCCACGGACCTCATCCAAGTCAAGTAAATCTGAGCTCCACTTGAGTTAGTGACATGAGTGTCGCAGACACTGAAGACTCGGCACAGCGGCCGCTGGGGGGTACACTTGCACACACATGTGTGCCCACATATGGGTTCTGCACGTGCCGACATGCGCACTCTAGTTTGTACGGGAGTCTGTACATGAACACGTGTGGGCCCTTGTGCACACGTGTATATACGGTATGTGGGTCTGTGCCCCTGCTCACAGGTATGCATGCTTGTGTCCAGTGTGTGCACAAGTACACGTGCGTCCCACACTTAGATGTATGTGTGGGTGTGTGCACACATCTGCAGGTGTGCTTGTGTATGTGTGTGGTGTGTGCGTGCATGTACATTCATGCCCGTGCTCGTGAGTGTGTTAAGGCCATGTGGTGGTGTCGAGGCCATGTCAGTGCCTGAGAAGGGGGCGCTGGCTCCCCCGCTCACCAGAGGAACCTGAGGAGCTCTCCATCTTCTGGCCACTCACCTTCAGCCAACACACCCCAGGAACTTCTGGGGCCTGTCCCTTTCCCCGGAAAGTGTAAGTCCTCCTGTCCTGCCTGGCCAGAGAGGGCACCCAAGGGGCGCTGGCGAGGCTGGTTGCCTCAGTCCCGTCATGGGTAGGCCGCCTAAATCTATGTCACCTGGGATTCTGAGCCCCGCCTGTGCCTGAAGGCACCTGGGGTGGAAGGGCTGGTGTGACCAGGAGATGGACAGACAGATGGACAGCCGGCTCCCCATGTGGCTGGGTCCTCCCGCCAAGTGGGCAGCTAAATCAACAGGCCCAGAAATCGGAGAGGGGCCCAGGGCCTGGCTATGCATCAGTCTGTTTGTTTGTTTGTTCTGGAGTTGTGGGAACTTCCAGACTGCAGGAGGCCCTGGTGGCTGGGGGGGGGGGGGGTGGTGGCTATCGCCCAGGCCTAGCTGACAGCCACATCCGGCCGCCATCCCTCTCACCATCTCCCCACCAGGTCCCCCTGAAGGGCAGCACCCACTGAGGGGGCACAGCTAGGCCCCTGGTAGAGGGAGGCTGTAAGCCAGCTCTGCACCCCCTCCCGGCTCTGAGGGGCCTGGTGTCACAGGAGGAGGGTCCCGCTGTCCTGCTCTCTCTTCTTCCCACTACTGCCATCCCCTCTGGTATCCACCCATCGACCCTCAGTTCCCGTTTGCTCACCTGGCAGGGGCTAGTGTTTGTGGGAGTCTCCAGGGCCCAGGCGCCAGCACTCCAGAGCCTCAGCAAGCCCTGCTCTAGGACCACGGGCAGGTGGCACTGGGGTCCAAAGAGAGTCCCCGGGATGTCACCGGGGCAGGGAGACGGCCAGCCCCTTCCCTAGTCAGGCTTCAACTCCCTCCCAGTCCTGTCCTCTCCAAGCCACCAGAGCACACACCAGGCTGTGTCTAACTCCTGGACCTCTACCAAGTACTTCATAGGATCCGCTCAGCCAGCTCACTCGGGCATCCCCGCAGAGTCCTCTGTCCCCTCCGTGTGAACCCCACTGTGGGCCCAGGCCCCCAGCCAGGGCTTCTGCCGGCTGCCTGACACCCCCCAGAATCAGGGACTGGGCAGCCACCCATCCTCACCCACAGAGCCCAGCACCAAGCAGGGAGCCTAGGGGGGAGCTCACCAGGACTTCGCTTCGCAGGGGGAGGGGCATGGGGAGGGAAGCGCTGGGGAGCAGTTAGAGGTGAATCGAGCCACTGCTCTTCCAGACATACTGAGTCCTCAAGCTGAGACAGGGATTCGCTTCCTGCAACTTTGCAGGACGGTGTCACAGACATCAGGTGTGCAGCACAGTGCAGGACCGGGGCAGGAAACTGCTCTTGCCCCCAAGTAGGGGCCCAGGCCACACCACGGCCCCTGAAGAACCCCCCACCGCCCGGAGTGCCAGCCCAGCACCCAGAGGGTTTCTAAGCCATGGCATGTAGTCAGCTGGTGCTCCGGCAAACAGCACCCCATGCAGGGTGCCCACTGACAGTGCAACTTGGGCTCTGAGGCTTTGATGCGGACCCTGGGGTGGGGGTGGGGGGAACAACGACGGAGCCCAACCCTCCGCAGCGAGGAGCTGGAGGTTCTTCTACCCCATCGGTGGCCAGTGGCCAGAAAGAAGGTGAGAGGCTACAGCCCAACCACTGTGCAGAAAGCGTGGGAGTAGCAGCCCGACTTGTCCACCTCCAGAGCTTGGGGTCCCCACCTGTCCACACTAGCACCACCCTGAAAGCCACGTTTGCAGCGTCATGGCCAAAGGACCTTCACTGAATGAAGAAATGATGGGGCGCGCTCCAGGGGCCAAGATTCTTCTGCGTCAGGCTTCATCGGGAGGGCCAGGCGGCAAGGTGGGGAGGGAGCTGAGAAGGGAGGACAGAGCCACCCACTGTGCCCGCCGCTCCTCTGGGCTCCAGCAAAGATTGCGTCCCTCCCACCCACCCCCACTGCTGCCCTGTGGAGCCCAAGAAGTTTCGATCTGGCGCTGACTGAGGCCGAGAGGCAGGGTCCAGGGTGCTCTCTGGTGCAGGACTTTCCTTTGAGACCCCTGAGGCCACTTTGAGACCCCTGAGCAGACACTTGCGGCAGTTCCTGGCTGATCTTTCCTAAAACGATTTAATGGGATCAGGTAATGCCTAAAGCCAGGCTCTTCTCATGTCTGTGCCCTGGGAGGTGCAACAGGGTTCCGACCCGACCCAAAATCTGGTTCCTGGAGGAGGGGGGGTCTCCAGTGCGCCACATACCCACATCCTCCTGGAGGCACCAGCACGGATCCACCTGGGGCGCGGGTGGCGTGCCCTAGTCTTCAGGAGCACTCGGGCGCGAGGACCTAGGGCTTCGCGCGGGCCAGAGTTACACGAGGGTGCACGGGTCCCTCGGGGGCTGGGGATGGAGAGGGTCGGAGTGATTTAGCAGCCGCGCCGGCAGCGCCAGGGATGTGCCTTTACAAGGGACGGAAGATGAGCCGTGGGGTCCTGCCAAAAGGGTAGGGTGCCTGTGGTGACGCTCCCCTGGGGGAGACACGTGCACTCTGGGGAGGCGGAGCTGGGCGGGAGCCTGGCAGCCCAGACTCAGGGGCCGCCTCCCGCGCGCTGGGGGGGAACCTCCACACCCGGCTTGCTGCGGGCCAAACTCCAGAGATGCTGGGGCGCCGTGGGGGAGGCTGTACTCCCCGGGGTGGTGCGGGGCGCAGCCAGCGCGCACGTGGGACCCCCGCGCAGGGCCCAGAGGGAAGCACCGGCTGCCGCCGGGCGGGTGCTCAGGCCGCCCCGCCGGGCCCCTCCCGCCCCCTTCCCCCGCCCCCCTCCGGACTTCTGGTCCCCACCCCGTACCTGCCGGGGCCCCGCGACGGCCAGCCTCGGTCTTAGGGCCTGTAGAATGGTCTCACGGCCGCCCTGACCTCGCGGTCAGCCGCGCTGCAGGACGCGGCTCCCACGTCCCCTGCGCGCCCCAGGCAGGGGGGCGGCGGGGCGGGGGAGGTGGACCCCGGGCGGCTCCCGCTCCGCGCCGCTGGGCCCTCCCGGCCGCCCAGGCCGGCGCCCCGCCGGGCCTCCTACCTCGCGGTGCTGGCGGCGCGGCCGGCAGGGGGAGCGAGGCGGAAGGGAGCGGCGGCCGGCCAGGTGAGGGGAAGGCCTCCCGCGGCCGGGCGCGCTCCCTCGGGGGCCGCGGGGTGCGGGGCGCCGGCGGGGGGGGGGGCGCGCTCCTTCCGGCTGCGGGCGGGGCGCGGGGCGCGGGGCGCGGAGCAGGGCGCGGGGCGCGGAGGGACCGAGGCAGGGACCGAGGCTGCTCCCAGGAGGCGCGGCCCGGGGGGCGGTGGAGGCAGAGACTCTGCGGGGCTGGAGGCTCGGGCGGCCTCGCGCTTCGAGCGCCTCGGGCCCCTCCGGCCGCGGGTCCCGGGCACAGAGCAGGGGGCGCGGGTTCTGCGGGCGCGAGGGTGAGGAGCCGCGACGGGTGGAAAGGGATGGACCCCGCGACGGCGGAGCGCCCGGGTGAGGCCCCCCCCAACTTCTCCCCAGTGCACTTTTTCTCCACCAGGGTTTTTGCCCACCCCACAGGGTCCTCTGCTTCCTCCCAGCCCCGCTCAACAGGTCCCAGTTCCGGCAGGAAGGGGTTAAGGGGGGCTGGGAGGATCCTGCGCTCCCCTCCACCACCTCAGACTCCGAGGGCCCAGGGCCTCGGGACCGTGCCCCAGAGACCCATCCAGGAAGCCCCAGGGCTTTTCACTTTCACTTCTCCCTTCTCAATACTGGTGTGACCCTCTGTCTCCACATCTGGCCACTACCCTCAGGTGTGTGCCCAGATACACGCAGAAGGCTCCCCAGGTGCACAGGACACAGCCTCCAGCATCCCCCCGGGGCTGGGGCAGCATGCATCCCAGATAAGGCACAACCACACATGGGAGCCCCTCCCAGAGCCCCCACATCGGCCCCCCACAGTCTTCAGGGCCCAGGACCTCTCTGGGCGCGGACTGCCAGCAGGAGATACCCCAGATGACACTGCCCTGCACGCCTCTCTGGGGGTGGACCGCCAGCAGTGGGCACGCCTCCTGCAACACTGCCGTGACCTGGCCCCACCAATGTCCCCTCCCAGCTGGGTTCTCCCCTCCATCAGAAGCAGCTCTTTCTGAAGTCCTGGAGGCAGTGGGCTGCCCTGCTCCGGGAGGGGAAAGAGGGCCCTTAAGCCCAGCTGGTTCCACATCTCACTCGTCCCTGGACCTGTCCATAGGTCCCACAGGTCAGTGTCACTGTCACAGCCCCAAATGGCCACTGAGGGCTGGGGGCAGGCTCTGGTGACAGCTTCCCTCTCCCTCCACTCTCCACAACTACAGCCACAGCCAGGGGGGGCAGGTAGGGGGGGCTCCCTGTCCAGGAAGTCACACACACCACGCCCCAGCCACATGCCCACATGCTGCCCTGCTGCACTCACCACCTCATGCTCTTTCCTGGACCTCAGGCCCAGGAGCCAGTTCCTTCCCACTGGAGCTTACTCCCCAGTCCTCAGTTCCTGAGCCTTGCCCACTTCCTAGCCAGCACCCTCTCCAGCCTGGGGTCTGAGGCTCCAGGGATTGTAGAAGCTCTGGGAGAGGCTGCCTGCCTCCCACCCTCATCCCAGGCAAGCGCAGGCGAAGGCCTACAACATGGTTGCGGGCGGAGAAGCCTTGGAAACAGAGGCTCTGACTTCGAGAGCCTCGGTGAAGGGCCAGAGAGGCTCCTGGGAGGCTGGGAGACTTGGTGCTCTGCTGGCGAGACTGGGCAGCAAAGCCACGGATGCCCTGAACCGGTCAGAGAAGACCCCAGCGGCAGTAGGTGGGGGAAGGCACAGGCCAAGTTAGGCCTCAGTGTGGCGGATGCCTGGGCCTAGAGGCCTTGAGGCCTCAGGGTGGGCCTCGCCTCCCGGTGCTGGGCCTGGCTGGGCACCAAGGCAGCGGGGCCTTCCCAGGTGGGCAGCCTGGATGTAAGGTGGGTGGCAGGGGGCCGCGTACAATCCGACCCGGCGGGCTGAACTCCTCCGACGTGTCCCCGGCTCCCTGGGCCAGTGCAGGCCCCGCCCCCGGCCCTCCCTGCGCCCGGCCGGTGCGCGGGGAGGTCGGAGCAGCGGGCACTGCCCACCCTCCGGATGTATAAGCGTCCTGGCCAGAGGCGGGTGGTGCGCGCGGGTGCGCGTGACACTCGGGCTCCCGGGCTGCGCGGCCTGGCCTGGGCGGCGTCCCTCTGCTCCGGGTCCCCAGCCACGACAGTGGGCCGGCCGAAGGGGGCTGGGGGCGTTTGCCCGCTGGGTCCTGTTCCGCCGCGCTGAGGACCGGACGACGCCCCCGCTGGGGGTTGCCCGCCTGTGGCCGGTGCCGAGCCCGAACTGCCCTCTCCTCACCCAGGTGCAGGGGCAGCCAGGGAGGAGGCGGCGGGAGGGGCCGAGGGCAGGGGCACGGCTGAGCCCAGGCGGCCCCACGGCGATCACTCGGTGCCTCACTGACACGGGCTGAGGCTGGGCGCTCCGGGTGTAGCTGCCTCCACTCGGGGGCTGTAGGACGCAACGGTGGCTTCGCCGGACAGAGGGAACCCCGGCCTCGGTGGGAACGGCGGGATGTTCGAAGGGCGCTGGTCACGGAGGTCCCCGGGAGCAGAGGCCGGGGCAGGGAGCTTGAAAAGCAGAAGGGCCCGCACACCCCCCTAGGGCGCTCCACCCATCTGGGCCCCTCGGCGGCCACCAGCCCAGAGTGGGGGGCCGTGACGCCATAATCCCCGGGGCCCGGGGCTGGAGGCTGTGAGTGGCACCGCAGGCCCCCGCCCCCGGGTCCCGTGGGCTGGGCCGGCCTTGGTGCGGCTGGGTGCACGCAGTCGGAGGCGGCGCCGGCCAGGCCGCCGGGGCGCCTATGGACGCGCGGAGCCCGCTGTCTCCCCGGGCCAGCGCGTTCAGCATCGCCTCTCTGGTTGCAGCAGAGGCCGCAGAGCGCAGCGCTCGCCTGGGCCCCCGGTCCTCTGACCCGGCGAAGCTCCGCCGGCTGCTGGGATCCCCGGCCGGGATGCACTTCAGCACCGTCACCAGGGACATGGAAGGTGAGCCGCCCTGCTGTGTCTACGGGGACCCGCCCGCCAGACCCCCTGCCACTGCTGCCGTGGGGCCCAGAGTGGGTGGAGGGAGCTCTGGCGGGGTGGGCTCCAGGCTTCCAGGAGCAGGGAAGACGGGCAGGCATCCCGCCCAAAGCCTGTGCACCCTCCAGCCTGGGGACCCAGCTGCAGAGACCTGCAAGCGGCTAGACTCAGGCCCAGAACGGGACTGGTGGAAGCCAGGCAGGACAGGAGGGGAGGACCAGAGGCAGATGGCAGAGGTGGCCGCAAGCTGAGAGAGGTGGAGGGAAGGTGGCAGGAAAGGAGGGTGTCATAGAGTCTGGGAACCCGGGAAAACTGAGAGAGAGAAAGTGGTGAGGGCAGCGGGAGGAAAAGAAATTGAGAAGAGAGAAAACACAAAAAGCTCAAAAGGAAGGTAGGAAAAAAGAGAGAGATGATAAAGAAATAAAGAGAGCGAGAACGAAAAAGAAGGAAGTGAAGGGAAATGGAAGACAGAAAATAAAGTCATAAAAGAAAGCGAAAAGCTAGAGAAAATCTCCAGTTTTTATTTTGTTAAAAAAAAAAAAAGGAAAAATCCCTGAATAACAGGAAAAGACCTACAGAAATAAGAGGCAAAAGGCAGACTGGAAAAGAAAGACGAAGTGATGAAAAACGAAGTGGAAAGAAAGGAGAGGAACAGAAGTGGGGAAAGAAGGAGGCAAAAAATAAAGCAGGAATAAAGAGAAACGAAAGAGATAGTGGAAGAAGGAAAGAGGATTGGGAGGGAAATTTTCATCGAGGGAGACAAAGGTAAAGAAATAACAAATTGGGAAAAGAGCCCGGAGAGAGAAAGGAGAAACGCAACGCGGGAGGGCGGCAGAGCGAGGGGCGGCGGGCGGCCCGGCGCTCTGGGGAGCCGGTCCGGGCGGTCGGGGGGCCCGGGCCGAGCGAGCCGCGGCGGGCGGGCTGGGGGCTGGGGCGGGGGGCTGGGGCGGGGGGCAGGGCGGGGGAGGGGCGAGCGCGGGGGAGGGGAGCGAGCCCATTGTCTCGGCGCCGGGGGCGGGGGGGCGCGGGGCGGGGCGGGGCGGGGCGCCTCCTCGGGGCCGGCCCGCGGTGAGGGCGGCGCGGCCCGGGGCGCAGCGCACGCCCGCCACTCGGCCCGGGGCGCGGGGCAGCGCTCACCTCGGCGGGGCGGCGGCGGCGGCGGCCCGCGGGTCATGATCTCCGCCGTGTCCAGCCCGTGGCTCACGCAGCTCTCGCACTTCTGCGACGTTGCAGCCTTCACGGCCAGCAGCCTGAGCAGCCTGGGGGCCGCGGGGGGCTTCCCGGGCGCCGCGTCGCCGGGCGCCGACCCCTACGGCCCGCGCGAGCCCCCGCCGCCGCGCTACGACCCGTGCGCCGCCGCCGCCCCCGGCGCCCCGGGCCCGCCGCCGCACGCCTACCCGTTCGTGCCGGCCGCCGGGGCCGCCAGCAGCGCCGCCGCCGAGCCCGAGGGCCCCGGGGCCAGCTGCGCGGCCGCCGCGAAGGCGCCGGTGAAGAAGAACGCCAAGGTGGCCAGCGTGAGCGTGCAGCTGGAGATGAAGGCGCTGTGGGACGAGTTCAACCAGCTGGGCACCGAGATGATCGTCACCAAGGCCGGCAGGTCAGGGAGCCCCCTCGCCGCCCGACCCTCCCCGCGCGTGGGCCCCGCCGGCGGGTGGGGGCGCGGCCCGCCACCTGCGGCCCCTGCAGGCGCGAGCTGGCTCTGGCTCCCCGCGGTCCCGGCTCCGGCGACGCGGGCGCGGGCAGCCACGGAAGGCGGCGGGTGGAGGAGCGCGGCGGCCGGCTCGCCCCTCCCGCAGCCCCGAGGCGCCCGCCGCCGCCGGAAGCCCAGGCCGGCCCGGAGCTCACGGCTGCCGGCGCGCGGCCTCGCCGACCGGCTCCCGGTGGCTCCCACCTCAAAGGAAAGTCACGTCTTTAGTTCCCCAATTCAGTGGACACGGGTTAGCTGGAGAGGGGCAGCTGGGCAGTTGTCTGCAACACGGCAGCAGAGAGCGGAGACCCTTAAAAAACAGTATCCCCCCTTTGCTGGAGGTTGCGACCCACCTTCCTCGGGCCTAAATTCCGCGTGATTGTGGGGCCTGGCTCTGGGGCCGGGGCCGCAGCCTTCCAATTGGCCTGTGTTTGTTTTAAGGGCCCAGAGAGAAGGGGAACAAGTTTTGCGATGCAACCGATTTGACCAGCAGACAAAGGCGGGTGCCGGGCTGTGTCTAATGTACACACGGAGACACCAGCTCTGCGTCCACACAGCCAAGGGGAGCTCAGGGCCTGTTTGCAGAGCCTTCTCGCGGTTTCTGTTTCGCTGCCGCGGCTGTCCTCCCTGGGGATCCTGGGGCCTATGCTCAGCTTCAGCTCTGCGGGTCTTCTCCGGGCTCTCCTTACTGTCCCCCGAGGACGGCGCCCCAGCCTCTGGCCCGGTCCAGCCCAGCAAGGGCCTTGGTTGTGGCCAGGCTTTACCCCGAAAGCCACCGTTCTGCAGCACCCACCGGCCTGCAGAGGCGGCGGTGGCAGGTCTGACCCGGAGGGCTGGCTCCATGGCATCTGCTTTCTGCCCACCGCCTGCAGGGAGTTGCCTCTGAGGGGAAGCCGTAGGAAGGGCAGGTGGGAGCCAAGCCTCACGCAGCCCTCCTGGGCCGGGTGGCTGGCACTGCTGTGCCGTCAGGGACAGGGCCGGCGCACGGTCGGCGGCCCATGCGGGAGCCACAGAATGTCCTTTCAAGAGCCTGGATGGGTCATAGAGTCAGAGTCCAGGGGAGGGGAGAGTTAGGTGACCACGAGAGCACGAGCCAGGTTCTCCCGGAGGAGCTGAGTCCGGGGGGTTACTGTGGCCGGTGGGAACTTGTGTGTGTCCCGAGGAAGGTGGGGAGACTCCTCCATTGGGCCTAAGAGTTGAGCCTATGGGCTCCGAGCCCTCAGCCTCGTTGGAGGGATTGCGGAGCAGCCGCAGACCCAGCCGAAAGGGCAAGCGGGACTCCTGGGAGCCACACAGAGTGCCCTGGTTTCACTTTGTTCGAGCCGGGAGTTCACATCCGTCTCTTAGATGGAGCTGGGGAGGCTCTGGAGGGCCGAGGATCTCTGGGACCGCGTCTTGGGAGTCTGCTGATAGGTGCTGCCGGCTGAGGCTCGCTCTGGGCCGGACAGCCGAGAATCGGCAAATGCTAGGCCGGCTCTGTGCACGCAAAGGTGGCAGAAGAAGCCACAGATGACGTTGGGGCGGGGAGGCTCCGCTCCAGGGCTTAGGGAGCCGTTCTGGGGTTTCAAAAAAGGGGGCAGGGGGCTGCCCTGACACTCCATTTACCCTTGGCTGGGCCAGGGCCCGGTTGGGTTAGAGTAGCTGAGGCAGAGGAGAGGGGATGGAGGGGCCCGGCGCTGAACCGTCCTGGGGTGGTCGAGGTGGGGCAGCCCTGCCTTCCCCCACCCGAGGTGACCGGAGGCCTCGCCGCCCCCAGGCGCATGTTCCCCACGTTTCAAGTGAAGCTCTTCGGCATGGACCCCATGGCCGACTACATGCTCCTCATGGACTTCGTTCCCGTGGACGACAAGCGCTACCGGTGAGCGCCCAGCGGGACCAGGGAGGGTGCCCTGGGGAGCGGCCGGTCCCCGCCTGGTGACGCCTCTGAGGGCAGCCCACGAGGACATTAGTGACCAGGAGTCCCAGCACCTGCCCCGGCTGCCCCACGGGCCCCGTGACCTCCTCCCTCCCCAGCCCTGTCAGACCCCAGACCCACACACCCCACCCCCAGCGGTTCTTGGGAACTCCCCTCAGGAGGTCACACAGGCTGGGCCCCTCCACCGGCGTAGGCCTGAGGCAGCTCCCACGCCCCTGGGCCAGCTTGGCCTGAGGCCCCTCGCACACAGCCCCTGCCTTTCTTCACGTCTCCTTCTCCCACGAGGTGAGCGTGGGCACCTTGTCCCCTGCCCCCACTCCCGGGGAATGCTGGGCCCTGGAGCCGAGCAGGAAAGGTGGGGTGGCCGGGAGAGATTATGCAGGGCGGGTCTCAGCCGCCCGGACAATTAACAGCAATTAATAAAGAGACCGAGGTCCGCCCTGCGCCCGAGGCCGCCGCCGGCGCTGCCAAATCCGACTCGAGCCGGTGGTGGGGAGGCCCGAGCCGCAGACCCGCGTGCGGCGAAATGTGGCGTCCGGCCTCCTCCCCCGGTGCCCGGCTTCCTGTCGTCTCGTGTGTTGGGACGGGAGGGAGTTTTCTGTTTTCTTCCCGGTGCCCCTCGGAAACGCTGCCAGTCTGTGTGGCAGCCGAAGGCTCCATTTCACCCGTGATGGGGAAATCATCAGAGGCACTTCTGGGGTGCACTCCGCAAGGCCCTCTCGGTTCACCCCGCATGGCATGACCCCCTGTTCCCGTGCTGCCCCAGGTACGCCTTCCACAGCTCCTCCTGGCTGGTGGCCGGGAAGGCGGACCCCGCCACGCCAGGCCGTGTACACTACCACCCTGACTCGCCTGCCAAGGGTGCACAGTGGATGAAGCAAATCGTGTCCTTTGACAAGCTCAAGCTGACCAACAACCTGCTGGATGACAACGGCCATGTGAGCCACCCCCGCACCTCCCCAGGCGACCTCGCTGTTGCTGTCCCGGTGTGGGCCCTCCAGCGTTCCTGTTGACCAGAACCAGACGCAGAGCTTGGGCAGCTCGGGGTGTGAATGAGGGACAGGCTGAGCAGAGTGGGCCCAGTGGCCCTCGGGCCTGGAGAGGGTGTCACTGTGCTCCCCATACCCCATTCCTGATCTTTTGCTGGAGACTTTTTAACTAGAAAGGATGGGGCGGTTTGTGTGCGTGTGGTGATACTGGGGGGGGGGGGGGGTGGCTGCAGGAGGCTTTGCACAATCCAGGAGGGTGATGCTGCTTTCCTGCCAGGCTGAGCTCTGGCCTCCAGCCACCTCCCACCCACCCACTGGGTGCCTCAAGTAGTTCTCAAGGACCTACGGAGAGAGGATCGGAGAGAGGATCGTAATCCTGATCTTTTGCCATTTAGAGACTTTCCTTGTGGTCCCAGTTGATTGCAGTCTCCACTTGAGCCCCATAACCGGACCTCATTTTGAGAGTTCAGGCTTTTGTCCAAGTTCTCCGGGAAGTTCACTGCCTATCTAGACCTTTGCCCATTTCCTAGTTCCAAACTTGCCACCTTGTCTTCCAGATTATTCTCAACTCCATGCACAGATACCAGCCCCGCTTCCATGTTGTCTATGTGGACCCACGCAAAGATAGTGAGAAATATGCTGAGGAGAACTTTAAAACCTTCGTATTTGAGGAGACGCGCTTCACGGCGGTCACTGCCTACCAGAACCACCGGGTGAGGCCCTGGGATGGGCAAATTCAATACTACTGGGTTGCAATTTCCCAGTGCTGCCTGGGGACAAAGGTTTGTAACCAAAGCTTTGGGTTCTGGTGGGATCCAACACGGTGGGGTTGCCCCCCCAAGGGCCTCAAGCAGCCTCCTCTCCTCTGCTGCAGGCTGGCCCAGCCTCCTATCAGGTTGACCTCTCCAGCAGCAACTGTCAGTGCGGCCTGAAAGTTTGTTTTCAAACCATTCCGGAAACTCCCCATCAGGGGCCTGATCCACGGCTTACCCAAATTCCTAGGGCATCCCCCCCCCAACACACACACACTGTGGGTCGGTGGTGGAGGGGACCACATTCCCATCCCAGCCAGGGACACGGGGTCTCCATCCTAGTCACTTGGTACCACAGAGGGGTTCTTTAGCGAGAAAGGAGCTTCCCCGTTTGGCAGGAGAGAGTTAACTGGGGAGGTTTGTGTCCCCGAGGAGTAAAAGGGCCCCTACCTGGGGAGCTCCTGCAAACACTACCCGACTGGAGCTCGCGCCCCCAGCGCAGGGGCCCTACCCACTTGCTCAATGCCCGCTTCGCCCCCCACCCCACCCCACCCCACCCCACCCCACCCGCAGATCACGCAGCTCAAGATCGCCAGCAACCCCTTCGCCAAAGGCTTCCGAGACTGCGACCCGGAGGACTGGTGAGTGTCCTCCGGGGAGACGGCGACTGCGCTGCCCCGGAGCCTGGAGCCTGGCGGGGGCGCCCCCTGACCCGCCGCCCTCCTCCCTCCCGCAGGCCCCGGAACCACCGGCCCGGCGCGCTGCCGCTTATGAGCGCCTTCGCGCGCTCGCGGAACCCCGTGGCCTCCCCCACGCAGCCCAACGGCGCCGAGAAAGGTAGGGCCGGGGGTCGTGGGATCCGGGCCGCGGCCCCGAGCGCGCTCCGCCCCAGGCCGGCGGCCTTGCCGGGCCTCGCCCGCGCCCCAGGGGCGCTCGCGGCCTTCGCGCCGGTTGCACAACGGTCGTGGCGGCGGGCAAGCGCGCACTCGCCCGCCCGGCCCGACGGCTGCGCCGCGCCCGCCCCGCCCGCCGCCCGCCGCCCGCCGCCCGCCGCCCGCGGAGGGGCGCGGGCCCCTGGGGAGGGCCCCCGGGGAGGGCCCCCGGGGAGGGCGCGGGTCCCCCAGGCTCCCGCCCCGGCGCGCTCACCCCCGGCCCTCCCCGCAGACGCGGCCGAGGCTCGGCGCGAATTCGAGCGCGACGCGGGCGGACCGGCCGTGCTCGGGGACCCGGCGCACCCGCCGCAGCTGCTGGCTCGGGTGCTGAGCCCCGCGCTGCCCGGGGCCGGCGGCGCCGGCGGCCTCGTCCCGCTGCCCGGTGCGCCCGGGGGCCGGCCCAGCCCCCCGCACCCCGAGCTGCGCCTGGAGGCGCCCGGCGCGTCGGAGCCGCTGCACCACCACCCCTACAAGTACCCGGCCGCCGCCTACGACCATTACCTCGGGGCCAAGAGCCGGCCGGCGCCCTACCCGCTGCCCGGCCTGCGCGGCCACGGCTACCACCCGCACCCGCACCCGCACCCGCACGCGCACGCGCACCACCACCCCGCCGTGAGCCCCGCCGCCGCCGCCGCCGCCGCAGCCGCCGCCGCCGCCGCCGCCGCCAACATGTACTCGTCGGCCGGGGCCGCGCCGCCCGGCTCCTACGACTACTGCCCCAGATAACGCGGCCGCCGCCCGCCGCCCGGGCAGCCCCGAGGGCCCCGAGGACGCGCTCCTGCCGCCCCGGGGCCAGCCCAGCCGCGAAGCCGTCGGGCCCTCGCCGGTTCCCCGCCCGGAGCCGCCGCGGGGCCGGTCCGCGCCGCCAGTGCCAAAGCGCCCGGTCGGCGGCGGAAGGAAGTGGTATTTATTGTTCTCCGCGAGCCCGCGTCGCCCCCCGCCCCCACCCCGGCCCGGCCGGCAGCTGCAGTGTAGACGACCCGGGAGCCCGTCTGCAGGCGGTGTAGATACGTGTAGATATTTGTAGATACTGTAGATACCGCGCCGGCGCCGACTTGATAAAGGTTTCGCCTCTTTTGGAAGCTGCCTACGTGTCCGTTTATTCGCGTCCGCTGAGAGCGCACGGGGGGCGCCGCGGCTCGGGGTCCGGTGGGCTCGGGCCTCGGGGCCTCGGGGCCTCCCGCGCCGGCGCCCAGCGGTGCCCGCAGTGCGCCCGCCGAGCCTCCTCCGCCCGCCCCGCCGCGTCCTCTCCCCGCCCCCGGCCCGGCCCGGCCCGGCCCGGCCCTCAGGGTGCGCGCCCGGTCTCCCCGGGTCTCCGGGCCCCCGCCCCCGCCTCCACCGGGTGGCTTCATCCCTCCTCCCCCAGGCCGAAGCGACCGGGGCTCCGCCCCAGACCAGGTGTGCGCGGGCCGGGCCTGTGTTCAGGACCAGAGCCGTCCTGGGTGCTTTTCCACGGAAGCTGGAAACAACCATCACGACAGGACACACTGTCAGCTGGGGGCGGGGAGGGGGAGACGCTCTGACTGATCCGCAGAAAGACAAAAACAGGCAGTTCTGCTGTTCTAGCATTTCCCCTGGCTGGCCCTAGCCCAGGCCTGCGTTTTCCCCTGTTTATTGACTTTGTTCCCTGTGAATGTCCCCACGGAGTGACCTGGGCAGGGGGCACAATGACAGTGGTCATGAGTCATCTCGAAACCTGTCTCTGAAGCATTTTTCCCAGGCCAGGTGGTGAGGGACCTCTCCCCATTAACTCAACACCAGGGATGGGGCCAGAGGAACCCTTTGATCCCTCCCTTCCTGAGTCCAGGCAGGAAAAGCTGACAACCGGTCAACGTCAAGGCTGCTGACTTGGACACAAGATGGACGGGAAATGCAAGGGGCTGAGCTTCTATCCCCCTTCTGTGTCTGTCCCAGTACGTTTGTGGCAATCCCTGCCACATGGCGGTGGCCACCTGGTGCCACCTCTCCCCAGTGCAGCCAGCCGTTTCCCAACGACTGTCCCAGACTGGATGCTTTCTTCCTGGATGTGCTCACCCTGGTGGTGTGAGGTGACTGGAGGCTTAGCGGTTGGACGGCAGGCAGGGTTTCCATGAGGCAGGTCTACAAAGGGAGGGGGCGACCAGGCTGCTGGGGAGTGAGCTCTGAGCCAAGGTCTGACAAAGCTTCAAAGTTCATCTGATGCCAGGGCGTGAAGACTCGCAGCACCTGCTTGAGCGGCCAGCGGGCTCTGTGGGCGCAGCTTCAGGGCAACTCTGGACACCCACCCCTGAGGGACGTCCTACTACCCGCCCTGCAGATTCCCCTCTAGGTGAGCGGCATGCACCATTGGGCTCCCCATTCACGTGGCCTGTTTCACGTTTGTACCACGAATGCACCCTGCATCCCGCCCTGGGAGGCCTACGGGAATGATGGGCTGTGGCCTGCAGAGCTGGTCTCTCCTGCGAGTGCTGGGCCCCCCTCCGGGACCCACTGTGACTCTGAGGCCACCCTCTTCTCTGCACACTTTACACTCAGGCTGTGGGGACGGTCAGGGGTTGAGAACCACAATCGGAGAGATGTCTGTTTGGGTTTTGTTTAAAGCTGAAGTGAGAAGAAGCTCCCCTCTGAACCGGCCATGGTGCCAGGTATTTGCAGACGGGAGGAGGCAGCCGAGCACGCGGCCCTTCGGTGTGCAGCCCGCCACCTCCTGCGTGTGTCCCACCTCCCGTAATCATCACCCACTCAAGATGGAAAGCTGTGCTGCTGTCCAGCACGGTGGCTGCTGGCCATAGCGGGGCACTTGCATGTTAATGAGCAAAAATAGAATAAAATTAAACCTTCGGTTCCTCGCTGGCTGCATTCTGAGTGCTGGACGGCACATGGGCGGCAGGTCAGCTCGCCGGACGCTGCAGATGACGGCCGCCCCGCCCTGGGGAGCAGCCCCCCAAAGGCATAGTTTTCTACTCTCTGCCCCCTGTAGATGAGTTTGCCCGGCTTAAGAACTTCTCATAAATGGGATCGTACAGTAGGGCGCCTGGGCTGGCTACACTGCCACCCGCCCGTCAGTTCTGGTTGCTGACTGGTGTCCAGTCTCCTGTGAAGGGCACTCAGTTGTTTTACGATGGGCGCTGCAGGTGGGACTAGTTCCTCCGGGCGGCCGTGCAACACGTCAGTAGGCTCTGTCACCTACCTCCCATCCTGGGGAGGTGACAAAGTCAGCCGGCTTCTGCTGGGAGCTCCTCGTTTCAGAAAGGCACCAGGGCCACTCTTAGCCACTTACTCCTGCAGCCAGTGCCTGGTGAGCTCCACCAGCAATGTTGCCACTGCCTTCCGGGTGGGGCTGCCGTTCCCGTGGGCAGCTACCCCAGACAGTCCCCAGCTTCCCCGTGAAGCCACTGTCCTGGCAGCTTCCCTGTCCCTCGCTTTGGGCTGCTTTGCGACCACACCTGGCCTGCCCCTTCCACCAGCCGCCGTGCTGCACTGTGTGGGGGCTCGGGTCCCATCCGACCCACTTCCTCATGGGCTCACTCCTCAATGCCTTTTTCTGGGTTCCTCAGTGGGCCCAGAGGTCCCATTCTGTCCCCTTCACCTGTCTCCAGGTGTCCGGTTGCTAGAACTCAGGAGGACAAGAGTTCGGATTAGAAGGGACCTCAGAGATCTGGGCCGGGGACCCCAGACTCCTCAACCCTCGGAGCCCTTCAAGAAACAGTGGATGCCTCACAAATGAAATAGGTAAACTCTTGACTAAGCAGAGGAGGGGTAGGGCCTATCTACTGTCCTCTTTACCAGTAAAGAGAGGGACCTCTTTACCAAAGGGGTCCCACATAAGGGGTCTAGGGAACCCAAGGACCCTGGGGCGTGGGGGCATGACCCCACCCCCACCCCAGAAGCCCAGCTGGCTGTTTTGAGAGGAGGAAGACCAGACCAGAGCCACAGGCAGGGCGTCCTGTGCGGCCTTCCTCGGCGCTGGAGCCTCTGCCTTTGACATAAACACTCCAGCTCCTAGGGAGCTTAGGAAATGCTGCCCCGTGTGCGGGATACTCCAGCACCAACAACTGGCATTTTTAGAGGACTTACGAGCGCCGGGCACCCCGGCGAGCCCTGTGATTGCTGCCTCCTCTCATCGAGGTATTCCAAAAGCCCAGAACATCAGGATGCTAACAAACCCACAGCCCACGGGGTCTTGCCTGCAGGCTCATGGCTGGTGCAGGGATGCTCTGGAATGGGACCCCCCCGCCCACCCCTCCACTGTATTGCCACTAAGCTGGCAACACCACGTGCCTTTATTTTCTTTTATTTTTATTTTTTAAAAGATTTTTATTTATTCATGAGAGACACACAGAGAGGGGCAGAGACACAGGCAGAGGGAGAAGCAGGCTCCACGCAGGAAGCCTGATGCGGGACTCGATCCCGGACCACCGGGATCATGATCTGAACCGAAGGCAGACGCTCAACTGCTGAGCCACCCAGGCGCCCCAACCACATGCCTTTATTGAGCCAAAGAGAAAGTGCCCCAAACAGGCCTGTTGGGTGAGCTACAGGGCACAGGCAGCTGTGGGCACGTCTCTGACGACAACATGCTGGAGGGGCTGGTTACAAGTCTCCCCCTCAGGGAAGCATTTGGGGTGCAGAGAGCTGTTCACAGAGGTTCTTCCATGGGATGAGGGGAGTCCGGTGTCACCTTGAGCCTGGAACTGCAGAGGAAAAGGAAGCCTGGTGGCTGTGTGGCTTCCGCCACCCCTTCCCTCTGGCTGGGGAAGTCCACAGAGTGTGTGGGACCCGCATGGCAGCGGGTGGGTGAAGGCGAGGCACTGAGCTCCAGGTGTGCTGCAGATCAAAGCATCTGCACACTGGAGAATTCCATAGGGCCACAGCTGCCGGGGGAGGGGGGCAGAGGCGCCCTGTGCAGGCAGCCGGTGGGAGTGGGGGGCCTGAGGAGCTGCTTCTGGGACAAAAGGAACGATTCCAGGGGCAGCAGGGGTATGGCCTCACCTGGAGCTGGGTGCGAAGGAGAGCACACCTCCCAGGTCCCCCGGGCCCCGTGCCTCAGTTTCCCCTTAGTGCTGGGTGCTGACCCCTGCCCCGTCGGAGCGGTGTGAGTCGCGGAGGCCTGTGTGAACAGCGGGGACCATCGTCTCCTCCTCTGCGTGGGTTCCGACGAGGTTTCACAGGTGCCAGGGGGCAGGACTAGGCATCTGCACTGGGCACGTCTGACGCCTCCGCACAAACCTGATCCCCACATGCCCCCCTCACTCCGAGGCCGCCTCCGTATTGTGACCTGGCCCCAGCCGGGGAGCAGTGAGGGGTGTGACAGGGCCCCACAGGCCAGCCGGCCCTGCGAGGGGAGGCTGGGGCTGCTTCCTGGTCTACCCCACATGCTTTCTGTATTTAAAAAAACACACAAATCTTGCCTTTGATTCGCTTCCCTTCCCTGCTTGTTGTACTACTTCAAACCGGATGAGTTCACAAGATGAGACTTTGGAGCCTCGGCGCCTCTACGTAAACCACTGCCAGGTCTGTGTGGGGGAACAGCAAAACCAAAGGTGTTTTGTGAAAAGCAGCCCCCATGGGGGAGAAGCTTAGGTTTTAATAGCAGTAATTAAGTTATCTTCTTAATTATAAATAGGAATGGCATTGCCGACATCCTTTACCTATCAGCTCTCAGTTGCGTCAAGTTCGTGCCGAACCCTCTGCTTCCAGCAGGTGCCACCGTGCCTTCCACTGGGCTCACAGGGCAGCCCGGCCCCGCTCTGGCCGCGACCACCTGCCCTGGGAACACTCGGGCTTCTGGACACCCCACTCCTGCTTGCACCACCCGGGAAAAGGCCTTCCGATCAGATCGTGACCCCCTTCGATGGAAACACGTCCTGACCTCAGAGATGCTGGAAGAACTATTTGCCGAGAACAGGAGTGGGGGGGCCTTACCATCGCTGGGGCCCTGGACTCGAGGGACACTTTCCCAGCCACATGTCTCTGCCTTCTGGGGCCGGGGTCTGGAGCAGCACTGGGTGCTGCATCTCAGGTCCCTGGGAAGACAGCAGAGCCCCCCCCCCCCCCCCGGGAGACTGGACTCCTGGGGCTCCAGTCCCCAAGCCCTCCCCACAGCGGCTCTGCCCTTCCAGGATGGATGCCACCCCCCACCCCCGACTGGCACTCCCCGCCGCAGGTTCCTGTCTTCCCAGCCTTCCCCTCACTCCATGTCCCCATCTCTGAACCTACCCCTTCATCCCAGAACACGTTTCCTAGATTCTTCCCTAGGACGGCTTCTTCTGTGACCTCATTGCACAGTGAAGGTGGGAGCGGGGGCCAGGGCCGATGGAGGCCGGGTTAAGGAAGAGGCCGCAGCTCTCGGGCTCTCCGAGGCTGCCCGCTGCCCATGGCTTGCAGCTCGCATCTTTTCCCATCAGGTAGGACGTGCCCTGGAGGACAAGGCAGGCTCTTCATTGGAGGGCCACCCTCCCTGAGCCCTCCCCCGTGGTTACCAGGTGGGACACAGGCCCCTCCCTGTGTCCTCGAAGGCCAGCTCCTGCCAGGTCTGTGGGTGGCAGGAAGCCCCCCCCAGGAGTGTGTTCTCTGCCCTTAGTTCTTCTGTGGGTCTGGTTTTCCAGCATCGTCATCGTGGTGGGAACAGGAGCTTGTGTGTGCGCAACAAAATCTGGAAGCAGCGACCGCCACGCCAAGGATCACGCTTCTGATAACAGTACATAAAGTCTTAAAAAAGGACTAAGAAAAGCAAGCGGCTTCATTAAGATGCCACTGGCCAGCGTGAGAGCGCCCCGGCTTGGCGCTTCTCCTGGGAGTGCCCGCAGGCCGCAGAGCAGAGAGCAGGGGCTGCGGCCTCGCCAAGTGGGGAGTGGGCACAGGGGGCTGCGAGCTGAGCCAGGAGCTGGGCGCTCACACCCACTTCCCGGGGCCGTGAGTAAGCAGGCACTCTGGGCGTTGGGGGCAAAGTCCCCTTCCCCACAGGGGTGGCTGAAGAGAGGCCCCTGCCCCAAGCGTGCCTGCTGCCATCTCCACGGGCGGTGCTACTGGACGGTGAGGGGCAGCGGGCCTCATTTTCCCCAGTGCCCCACGGGGCCTTGTACAGCGGGCCCTTCTTGCAGGCCTGCGTGGTTCTGGGCACGTCTCCCCTCCTCGGCTCCGATGATCAAGCCCTCTTTCCTTTTGGGTGGGAAAAGCCAGGATGGTCCATTTATTTTTATTTTATTTTATTTTTTTTTATTTATGATAGTCACAGAGAGAGAGAGAGAGGCAGAGACATAGGCAGAGGGAGAAGCAGGCTCCATGCACCGGCAGCCCGATGTGGGATTCGATCCCGGGTCTCCAGGATCGCGCCCTGGGCCAAAGGCAGGCGCCAAACCGCTGCGCCACCCAGGGATCCCCAGGATGGTCCATTTAGAGGAGGGGTCCAAGGCCACAACCTGGCACCCCTTCCGGAGACCTGCACTCCCAGAAGCCATTGCAGGGCTGTCCCAAGAGCTGCAGCTGCCTCCGGCCTCTTCATATGCCACTGTCATTCCCCTGCCACCACCTGCTCTCCGGAGTCTGAGGACACGGGCACTAATCCTGCCCCTCTAACAGGTGGGGGCTGTGGGCGGGAGCCCCCAGTATTTAGGCACCTTGATGTCACCTCCAGGAAGAGGACTGGTCTCAGGTGGGCCGAGGGGCCTTCTGCGTGCTGGCCAGGCCGTTTCGCTCCTCAAGCCTGCGCCCCTCAAAGCTCCTCAGAGCTGCGCACTGCTGTTCCCATTTCCAGCGATTTGCCATGCAGGCGTCTGTCTCATCCCAGGGAGAATTGAAGCTTCCAGAAGACAGAGATCCTATCACCCGTTGACCTGAAAATAATTTATGATGAATGAAAAAGTTGGCTTAAACCACAATGAGAGACTTTGTAGCCATTAGGATGGCTGTTATGAACACACACACACACGCAGAACACGTGGGTGAGGGTGTGGAGGAATTGGGACCCTCGTGCACCGCTGGTGGGGATGTAAAAGGGTGCAGCCATTGTGGAAAGCAGGATGGAGGCCCCTCAAAAGAGTAAACCTAGAACTACGTAGGACCCAGCAGTTCCTCTCTGGGGGTATGCCCCGGAGAAGTGAAAGCAGGGACTTACACAGATATTTGTACACCCATGACCATAGCAGTGTCAGTCACAATAGCCAGGAGATGCAAGCGGACCAGGTGTCATCAATTAGCCAATGGCTAAAAATAATTGACTGATAAATGGAGAAAAATGTTGGATGTCCATACAGTGGGACACTGTTGAGGCATAAAAAGGAAGGAAATTCTGACATGTGCTATGACAAGGGATGGGTCCTGAGGACTTTATGCTCAGCGAAACAAGCCAGACCACAAAAGGACAAATACTGTAGGATTCCCCGTATATGAGGTCCCAGAGGAGATACACAGTATTGGAGGGGGTGCCAGGGGCCGGGGCGGGCGGATGGGGCATTAGTGTTTAATGGGGACAGAGCTGCATTTTGGGCAGTTGACAAAGTTCTGGAGAGGGATAGTGGGGATGGTTGCTCAACACTGTGAATGTGCTTAATGCCGCTGAACTGGACGCTTGAAATGGTTAAAATGGCAAATTTCTATTTTTTATGTATACTTGCACGTATTTTACAATTAAAGAAACCCTGAATTATCCATCATCTACAAAGGCCACCATTCATTGTGGATTGACCAAGTCTCTAAACTGGTGGTTTTTAACATAGAAATCTCATCCTGCTGAGCCATTGGGCAATGTCTGGAGACACTTCTGACGACCGCACCGGGTGGGTGGAAGCCAGATGCGAGATTCACAGGGTCTGGACCAGCTGCCAGCCGCAGTCCCAAGTATTTTGAGACCCGTGTAGCAGCAGCCAGACGGGCGAGCGTCCCTCCTGGTGGGAGCTGCTCTCTTGGCGCTACTTCCCCCAGGCCGAGTCCCCCCAGACTCTCTCCACAAGCCTCTCTGGTGCCCAGGGACCCAGACTCACCCACCAGGCAGGCAGTCCAGCCCCCAGCCTGAGTGGTAGGTCCTACACCCTGAGGGGGGTGGGTGGGGGGCCAGTGACAGCCCTGGGTGTGGCGCTTGAGACCCCTGGGAGATGTGTCTCCAAGTGCCTCTGCCCCGGCCAGTCCAGCTCAGCTAGCTCGTGTGTCCCTCTCACAGGGACAGTGTCCCTCTCCTTGTTCATGGGGCTCCATAGCTTTAGTTAGGGACCCCGGCTCTTCAGGAGGGTCACTTAGCTCTGGGGGGGCCGCCAGCAGCCCTCTGTCTTTTAGAGCAGGCAAAGATGCGGCAGGAGGTGGGGGGCACGGAGTGACACGTTCACACTTCCACAGGCCAAGTGGCTGCCACACAGCGTGTGTTGAAATACAGCTTCTGCTGTAAAAGGATGCATGTTCCTGGAGACGACAGTGGTCACCAAGCTGGCTGGGGCCTGCAGGGGGATGGAAGTGGCCTGCAGGCTCTGTGGGGTGGGGCCCGGGGCTCGAGACCGGCCCCACAAAGGCAGATCAGCGGAGGGTCCAGCTGCCCACCCTGCTCGGGAGCCTGAGGGCCACTCGGGGAGAAAGGAGCTGCTTCTGGGTGGGGCAGCCGCTGGACCCCAGAGCAAAGGGGCAGGAGGGTGTTACTAGGGGTGGGACTTTTGTTGCTGTTCCCACAGCCATCTGGTAAGGAGGGTGAATGTCACTGAATGTAAGTTCTCCTGCAACATATAACGAACCCGCCAGCCCTTCCCTGCCCATCTCCTCTGTTCTGAGCGCACTCTGGTTTCTGTCCCCCCACCCCCCAGCTCCCCCCTCTTTGCTCCTGTAACTGAGCTGAGCGGTGTGCCGGCAATGGTTGTAGGATTGATTATTCCTGATTAGCAAACAGCACGTTCTCGTTCTTTACGTCACCAACCAGGGAAGGGGGACGTCGGGTTTGTGGATTATGAATGGGAAAGGCATGTGCTCCTGTGGGCTTTGCCCCCGTGGCTGCGGACTTGAGCAGAGTCCAGTCCCCCCCGCCCCCGCCCACGTCCGACTGCACATCAGACACCTGACACCTGTCTGGTCTACAAGAAGGAGATGCACTCCATAAGGAACTTTGTTCACGCCCATCTGATGGGGTGGTCCCTCCCTGTTCGAGATGAGTAGTGACGAGCTCCAGATGTCCAGGGGCTCACCTCAGATCCTGGGAGCCCCCACTTCCGAGAGGAAGGCGCCAAGTGCCCACCCTTCAGCACCACAGGCCCAGTGGCCACTGGCGACGCCTTGGTTTAATGTTGAAGCCGGGCTGTGCTTCCCTTCATTGTGGCTTCTGTTTGAAATTTTCAAAATAGAAAAAAAAAATGCCAGTGGTTTGATAAATTCTTGGGATTTATAAATTGTATGTTGTGTAATAAAGAATTCTCACTATAGTCACCCCCTTACTTGGTGTATCAAAATGTATGGATTTAACAAAATTTCCCTGACATTTTAAAAAAATATTTTATTTATTTATTTGACAGAGAGAGAGAGAAAGAAAGAGAGAGAGAGAGAGTATAAGCAGGGGGAGCAACAGAGGGAGACGGAGAAGCAGGCTCCTCACTGAGCAGGGAGCCCGACACAGGGCTCCATCCCAAGACCCCAGCATCATGACCTGAGCTGAAGGCAGACACTTAAGCGCCTGAGCCACCTAAAATTTCCCTGACATTTAAACATTGCTTGCAAATGCGTTAAAAACACTTTTAAATACTTAACAAGGGCAGCCCCGGTGGCGCAGCGGTTTGGCGCGGCCTTCAGCCCAGGGCGTGATCCTGGAGACCCCGGATGGAGTCCCACGTCGGGCTCCCTGTGTGGAGCCTGCTTCTCCCTCTGCCTCTCTCTCTCTGTGTTTCTAATAAATAAATAACATCTTTAAAAAAATAATAAATATTTAACGAAAATGGCAAGCCTAACATATAGATCTGAAAATATCTTAGCATCTTCGGAAAGACACACGCGTACACACACAGTACGAGGCCCACCAGGGCGGGCACTGAAAGTGCTGAACTCCAGCTTCCCCTTGGGCTGCCGCTTCTTCCTTAGGCGTGTTCTCAGCATCCCGAGGGCTCGGACTACTGACGCGGGCAGCGGGCAGCTCGGCTCTGGGCTGGGTGCCGCAGGGGGGCCCAGTGCCGCCCTGAGTGAGGCTGGCCCGCCCTGGCCTGCTCCAGAACGAAACGTCTGCACAGGTTGAGGAAACTCTCGATGATGCCCCATCTTTCATGTTCCCTGAGATGAGGGATTCTTTGGGTTTCACGTGCATGGAGGTCCGGGTCTCTGTCCATCCATTTGGAGATTTGGCCTGGGGTGTGGGGATGAGTAAGCTTCTTCACCAGCGTTTCGTTACACCCCACAGGGTGCAGTGAGGGGTGCCCCGAGCATGGGGGGGGCGGATCACGTGGCTGGATGCTTGCACTGGCCATGGCAGGAGGCTCAGGTCCTGCCCGGGCTCCTTCCCCCGAGGCCCGGGGACTGGGGGGACTGTGCTCACTCTTTCTTGCTACACAAAGAGAAACAAGGAGAAACATCCTTTATTTTGTAAAGGATGAAAACATTTTGACTCTCCTCCCTCACGAGGCGGAGCCCATGTCCCTTTGCTGATAGCAGGGCCGGGCAGAGAAGACTGCGGCAGGTTTGCTGGATGAGCCCCTGGAGGCCCCCTGTAAGAAGCCTGACTTCCCTGGGACCCCCATGCTGAGAGGCCACCCCACAGAGGGGCTCACACCCACAGTGCCCGAATCCCATTCACCCCAGGACCCACGCACCTCCTGAAGGCCCCACCCACTACCACCACCTGGGGGGTTGGGTTTCACCCTGTGGATCCGTGCGGGGACTCACACTCAGACCACACTTGGCCTGCTTATTCCCTGCAATACTTCGCTGGTCTACTTCGTGTTAACTTTTCTTGTTTGAGTGTTAATGAGACTTCTTGGGCCATCAGAATCTTGCCTGTTTGAACAGACGACAGTCACCGTCGTCTTGCTGCCCGACACATCCTGGGCCCGTGTGGGAGGCCCGTTGGCCTTGGATGCTGCTCTTGGCACCTCTGAGCGCCTCCTGGCTTTGCGGCAGAAGCAAGATTCCCCAAGTCTGCTCCGTGCCACGGAGGCAGGGGCCCACACACGTGCATCCTTTCAGCTCCGTGGGCCTGAGGTCCCAGACGCTGTTGCCCAAGGGTGCCTGTCAGTGACACACAGGATGTACTTTCCTGACCCTGAGATCAGAGAGCCCACGTCGGGTGCTGATGTACAGGTGGGGCAGCTCCAGGGCCCCTCCTGGCAGGGATGGGGGCACCTTTTTTCCAGGGTGGCACACGGTACAGGCATGTCCTACTTCCGCTGGGCTGTGACTCTACCTCCGGCTCCGATGTTTTCCCACAGGGACCCCCTAAGCCTGGTTTTAGAGCTCCCTTCGTGGACCTGACAGCCCTACACCTGTGGGGTGGTGTACGTGTGCCCCACTCGCCAGCCGCTGCTGGCTCTCGGCATCTGGCTCCGCTCTGTCGGGCCCAGGTGCTTCCTTCTCGCCCGGCTCCCAAGGGAGCTCCCAGACGTGGGGAGAGCCTGGCCGGGGAAGCTGAGTCCAGGTAGGACGCAGGTGGAAACCGGAGCAGCCCTGCAGGAGCGGCAGAGTGGGCTGGCCGGGCGGCTGTGCAGAAGTGGGGGGCTGCGGACTGGCAGGGGGCTGGGGGCTGGGGGGCTGTGGGCTGTGGACTGGCGGGGGGCTGGGGGGGCCGCCTGCACCCGAGCACAGGTGCACAGGCAAGCTCGGCTTGAAGGTTCCCGTCTGTGCCAGCCCGTCTTTGACACCAGGCCTGCCCATGAAGTTCTAGCTAGTTGAGTATCAAGCCTTTCTAAAGAACCCCCTGAAGGAATGTTTTTTCTTTGTGCAAACAGTCCTTTTGTGCAGAGGGTGTTCTGTGGCTTCTTGGCACAGGCGCAGGTGGGTAACACCTGATTGAACATCACTCACTCAGGAGCGTCAAGACATGCACGGCACGTCAGCACAAAGCCAGCCTGCCGAGCGGGCACAGCGAGGTGTCCCCGAACGCGGCGCCACAGCAGCCCTCCCCTGCCAGTCCCCAGCGTCTGAGCGCCTGTCCAGCTCCCGGGGCCCCCCGCCACCCCCCGCCCCGGCCCTCTGCGTATTTCCCGAGAGCACGTGGCTGTCAGACCTTAGACGTTACCCCAGCTCCTAAGTGGGGAGCACAGGGAAAGGCGGTGTATTCCCAACCCGGGGGGCCGCGCCGCTGGCCACCGCCTGGTCCGCAGTGGATGCTGGGGAAGTGCCGTCCACCTGCCCACCTGCCCAGGGGGAACGACTGGGGGCCTCCTTGCAGGGTTACCATGGGTCTGGAAGAGGGTCAGCAGAAGGTTCCTCTCACCAGATGCACACGCTGGGCCACTCGCTCGCCTGGGCAGGCTGCTCAGGATGGCACAGCTGCTCGCCCTTCGGGGGAGGTGGCCTGGAGGTGGGACGCGCTGCAGCCCTGGCTGTCCTGCTGATGAGAGGCACCCTTCACCTTGGCACCTGACATCCAGGTCCCAAAAGTCACCACAAAGAATGCCCCAGGGTCACTCCCGCTGGCCGCGAAGAGGCTGGGCAGCTCCGGGGCCGGAGGGCCTCAGTCCTACAGCACGAGGCTTGGGGTCCTGCTAGTAACCAGCAGGGCTGGGAGAGGTGCCCGCCCCACTGACACCTCGTGCAGCCTGCGAGGCTCCAGCCAGAGGCCCCGGCTGCACCGCACCCACGCTCCTGACCAGTAGGGACGGGACAGCAGAACACACCGACCAGCCGGATCTGCACGCAGGAACGTCCATCGTGGGGCGCCGGGGTGGCTCAGTCAGGTAAGTGTCCACCTTCTGCACAGGTCATGACCTGGGGTCCTGGGATCGAGCCCCGCATCGGGCTCCCTGCTCGGCGGAGAGCCTGCTTCTCCCTCTCCCTCTGCCTGCCGCTCCCCCTGCTTGTGCTCTCTGTCAAACAAATAAATAAAATCTTTAAAAAGAGAGCGAGAAATGTCCATCGCTCCTCCCAAATGAGATTTCTGTGGGGTGAGCAGCCTGTCCACTAAGAGAGTCTGAGTGAAGAATGCCTTGAGAGACTGGCGAGCCTCCCTCCCGGGAAGGGTTGGACTGCAAAGCGCCTTGCTGAGGGCGAGGGGGCCTGAGGACACCTGCCGAGCAATGCTTAGCCAGCGGGTCCCCCCTCGCTCGCCTGGGGACCCTCGGTCCCTGCCTGGCTGTGCCTCCTGCCCCCTGGCCCCTGGGCCCCAGGCTTCCTCGTCGTCCTGGACGATAATGGCCATGTCAGTGGCACAGACTCACCACTGTCTGGCCACTGTGGACTGTGCTAAATTAAAGTGGCTCCTGAATGAAACGACGCTTACATCCTGAAAAAGGTTGCTCAGTGAACACGAAAGTAGAAGGCAAAGCATTTAGGAACCAGGCGGGGAACTCACAGGGCTGGTGTCCTAAGCCCCCGGACAGACATGGTGAGGGTGTGGTGGAGCTGCTGCGTCTGGGGGGTGGCCTTGCTGAAGGCCTCTGACACGGAGGCACAGGGACATGCGGCCCCAGGTGACTGGACGCCACCGCCTGAGCCCCAGAGGTACCCCGGGGACCTGCAGTCCGGACAGGAGGGAGCGGGGCTACCGTGCGGCCTGCGGACAAGGCCAGGAGGCCTGGCCCACGCCTTGCTCTCATTGTTTCGTCTGTTTAACAGGTTGAGGGACACCAGGGGCAACTGGACTTCCAAGGACAAGTTTTGCTGACGGGACACGTGTGGAAACACCTTTAAGGAAAAGCAGACCTTTTTATTTTTTATTTATTTTTATTTTTAAATTTTTTTATGATAGTCACACAGGGAGAGAGAGAGAGAGAGAGGCAGAGACACAGGCAGAGGGAGAAGCAGGCTCCATGCAGGGAGCCCGACGTGGGATTCGGTCCCGGGTCTCTAGGATCGCACCCTGGGCCAAAGGCAGGCGCCAAACCGCTGCGCCACCCAGGGATCCCCAAGCAGGCCTTTTTGAATTGTGCTAAAGCAGAAAGTGGAGAAAAGTCTGCCACAGGGTGTGGGAGCCCCCATGGCCTCTGCCTGAGGCCGTGCCCTGGGCAGCCTTTGCGGGGGGACAGGGGCGCCTCCTGGAGCCCCCCTCGCCCAGCCCGGGGCACCTGGGGCTACGCTGAGCTTCGGGGGCCTGTGAGCGCCTTGGCCGACTGTGGCTTCGGCCCGTCCCGTCCAGCAGGGCCCATCCAGGCCCGTCTTCACGGCTGGCGGGCCGGTGGGCTACCTACCCCGTGTGGACGTACCGCACTTTGCTTCTCGGTCCGTTCATCTGCCAACGCCTTTGGGACGTCTCTAGTTTGGCCCTGTTAGGAATAAGGCCGCCAGGAGCACCCACGCGAAGGAAAAGCAGCCAGTCCCGGAACATTAAGGGCCGTAAGTTACGGTCAAAGGGCCTGAGCACGCGAGCGCAGGTGTCCCCCGGGCCGGGCGGCCTGGATCCACGGAGAGGCTCCTCCCCGAGGGCGGCAGGGACGGGATGCTGCCCACGCTGCCGCCCGCCTCGGGTGCTAGGGAGGGCGCCAGGGGATCGCCCCCCTGCCCGGGCCCGTGCACGGCCAGCCCCCAGCACCGCGTCAGCCGAGGAAGGACAGCCCCAGGGACGTGCGAACGCCCAGCACCTTCCCCAGGCCGCTGTCCGAGCGGGCGCCGGTCTCTTCTCACGCTCTGGGGGGTTTGGGACTGACCAGGCCTGTGGTGATTTGCTAAGGCCCCAGACCCTGCCGACGCGGAGACCGTGTTGTGCACAACGGCGGGCGCCACCGTGGGCAGGGGGGCCGTGGGCACAGGGACGGCCCCACGGGCTCACACACAGTGTTTCTAGTACGGTTGGTGCCTCTGCGGTTCCAGGTGCCTCAGCTGAGTAGACACGAGTCCCGGCCGCCAGCCTCTCCACACGATGCCATAAAGGCCTGGGTGGCCTCGGGAGCCGCTGGCCTTGTCCACGTGGCCCCGGCAGGGCTCTCACGGCCCAGTCCGACCCCCGTACAGATTCGGCCGCAAGATGTCCCCGGGACACTGCTCACCACGCCCGGACCTCGGGGGGCAGCCCAGAGCCCAGTGAGGGGCCGGCTGCCTGGGACCCTCCGGGCCCCTCTGTGCCCCCCTGTGCCCCTCTGCTTGCGCCTTCACAGGAAGCTGAGGGCCTGGGACGGACCCTGGGTCTGCGTCTGCCCACACCTCCTCTCTACCGTCTCCAGGGGCCAGGCCGGGCAGTCTACACACGCAGCCCACCTAGACATTCTGGAAGCATCTCTGGGTTTAGTAAGCCTCATGCTGGCTTGCAGTGCCCCGTCCCTTTGTCTGGGACACACACCTACCCCCATGGCTGTTTCTGTAAACACGGGGATCCTACCGAGTCACCAGGACTCTTGATGAGCTGACAACAGGGACACGTATGGGGCCTCCTCGGCGTCAAAGCCCAGGTCTTGGGGACAGAGCCTAGGCGGGGTGGCCGGCACCGCCACGGCGGCTTCGCAGCCTCGGCAGCGGGTTCCGGGAGGGCTGCCGGCGCAGGAACCCAGGGGGCTCGCCTCGGCACCCCCCAGCCTGTGAGGCGCACCCTCCCACGGGCGCTCGCGAGGCGGGTGTCGGCACCCCCCGCCGTGGCGTTCAGGCTTCCGCGAGGAGGCCACGTGCCTTCCGAGAGTCGCCCGACTGTTCTTTGCTGTTTGGCCTCAGCCTGTGGCTGCCTGGCCACAGGCAGGAAAGGATTAGCCGAGGTTGGCCTTCTAGAATGACCACCCACAGCCCAGCTTTGCCTTTGGTGGTGTCAGCGGACGGGCGCCTCTTGCGGAGGGAGGCAAGGGAGAGGAGAACAGCAGGGAGCAGACCACGCCTGGGGTTCCAGCATGTCCCAGGAGAACACCTCCAGCACGTGGCCTCTTGTGGCTTGGCGAGGCCATTCTCATTGTCTCTGACCTGACAGCCTCCCCGTGAGGAGCACCCGGAGTGTGGCTTTCTTGGCAGTTCCCCTCCCGTCTGAGGTTCGAGTGCCTGCAGCCTAAACAGAGCCTCTCCTTCTGACATTCGTCATGTGGAAATCCTGGATGTGTCCCCCAACATCCGGTGAGCGGCTACAGGATGCCTGGGGGCCGGCATTGTCCCTCCCAAGTGCTGGAGGACACTCACCAGCGCCTCTGTCCCACAGGCCCGTGTGGGTGGGGGTAGGCGTCCCCAGGATGGGCCTCCATGAGCCCAGGTCCCCGGGGAGCCTGGGCAGTCTAGTGGGGTCTTTCCTCAAGAGGCCAGGGTGGCTGAGGGGTGGTGTCTACTTTGGTGGCCCGGGTCAGACCTCTGTCTGCTAGATCCAGAATGCTTCCGCTCCAGCAGACCAAGCTAGGCTTGATGGGGCTGCCTGTCAGCTCCACTTCCAGGACCCCAGCGTCACCAGTGCATGCCCACACCTCTGCAAGTCTGGCTGCTGGTGGCCCTGCTGCCACCACACAACCACGCCTACCTGGTCTTGGGCAACTAAGGGCCACTACTAGGCCTTGCCACTCCGAGACCCAGTGACTCCACTGCATTCAGAGACCCTTGCTCTGTGGCAGTGGCTCCAACGGACCTGCAGAGAAACCACAGAGCTCTCCACGGATGCTGGGCTCCCCTTGAGGATGTATTCCTCAAAGTCACAGGGAACGGCTCGACCCCTCCTGTGGAGCACGAACACGTCTCATGTGCTAAGTCCCCTCGAATACCCCAATCTCCCCAACCTCTTGGGTCACTCCCTCTGCAGCACTGGGGTGGTTTTGGAATCTCAGCCGTACTCCGCGAACCTGCCTCAGGTCGCTGTCCATGTCTCAACCAGGCAACCACACTCTGGGGCCCTTTCTAACTCCTTGACTGCAACAGTCCAGACCCTCTGTGAGTGGCCCTGTTTCCATGGATTTGGCCTGATGCGTTTCATATTCCTGCCACCTGGATCCCACACGTGTTCTCCAGATTTCTCTCTGCATGAAGTTCTTCTGGAGCGTGGCCACCTCATCACGGGCCACACTTTGTGCCTCACCCTTTGGGGCCTCCTGGGGCCTGAGTCTAGTTATAAGCAAAGCTGAGGTGGGGGGAGGTGGTTCTGAGTGGCCCACAAGGACCCTGCCCCAGGGAGAGCCATGCTGGGTCCTTCAGGTAAAGGAGGTCTGACTTCTTCAGGCAGAGACCGTAGGGGGTTCTTCTGGCAAAAAAAGCCAGTGGAACAAAGGGGTTTGAGGCCTCTGGCTTCCTCAGTGACTGCCCACAGCCCCCACCCCAATTTCCAGGGTCCTATTCCTTCCCAATCAACAGCCGGCTTTAAAAGATGCCCTGACGGCTGGGCCCAGCCACGTGTGGAAGGAGACTCTGGACACACCACCTGCGTCAGCTGCTAATTCCCAGGTGCCCTGGGTGCACAGCGATGGCTGTGACTGCGTTGATGGCTGTGTCAGCCCCACTTATTCCTGCCATGCTTTCTATCCTGAAACCACCCTGGAGATGGCACTTTGCCGTCTTTGGTCTTCCCCTCTTTGGGGCGGCCCTTCCTCCCATGGATCCTGTGGTTGGCCTGGCCTTGAACCACGAGCCCACTTTGCCTTTGCCATCATCCACAGCCTACCCTCCTTCTGCCTTGCTTCCTTGAGGGGTCTGGTCACTTCTTTCTAGTGGTTCTGGCTTCAGCCCTGTGCATCAGGAGCTCCTAGCCATCTTTGGGGTGAGGAGCCCCAAGGACTCAGCAGGACCTGGGGACCACGTTTGGTGTCCCCCCACTAGACAAGGGTCAACTGCCCTGCCTGGTGGAAGGTCTGAGGATAGCTCTCTGGAGTCAACCCTAAGGGAGAATCAAGGGTGTCATCTCAGAGAATTTGTGCCATGAGCCTGTAGGTGTACATCTAGAGGTTTATTGTAAAGCAGCCCCAGGCTGGCCTCACCTGAGCCACAGATGCCCAGGTGTCTGGCCCAGTTACTCCTTGTAGACTGCAGAGTCACTGTCGTACAGATGCTGTATATCATGAAAGGAAACCCGCCTTGTGCAGAAAATGAAGACTCCATGGACCAGGCACCTCTGGCAACTGGAGGAGGAGGAAAACTGTGACTGGCTAGTCCTCAGGGGTCCTGATGCACGGTTCCACATGTCTGGGTCAGGCCGAAGCATGGGCACCCACCTCCCCGCCCTCCATATGTCCCAACAATGGAGTGGAAGAGTCAGTGCTGATTGGGTAGAGCGACCAGATGCTGATGCGCTGATCCCCAGACCCTGCGGCCAGCAAGCCATCAGTGGCAAAGGCCACGCAGTGGATGGTAGCACTGTGGAAGGACAGTACAGCCAGTGGCTTCATTGTCCGCCAGTGAAACACACGGACACGATGGTCCCAGCCCGCAGTGGCCAGGATCTTGCGGTCCGGCCGGATCTTGACATCAGCAATCCCAGGATTGGTGAGTTCGTGAGTTCGGCACACCTATAAGTAAGAGCAGCACAGAGAACCATGAAGTGGCTTCTTAGACATGTCACAGGGGCTCCCACCCATGGACATCCCCAGCCTAGCAGCCAGAACATGGAGTGAAATGTAGGCCACCAAGATGACTGTATGCTCCTGCAAACTTAGCCCCTGTCTCCCAGGAGCCAGGCACAGACCTGCTGAGGGGAGCAGCCTGACTACTGTGTTTGGCATAGTCCTTGGGTTATGACAGAGACTTTGAGCCCTTCCCTCAGAGAGCCCCGGGGGCCCCGCAGAGCTGCTCCTCTACACCAGGCCTGGGAACAATTTAGGGGCTACTCTGTTTCTTTCCCTATCAGCCCCTCAGGAGACACCTCAGTGGGCTGGGTCCTGGGGTCCCTCTCCATGGAAATACACTGCACTCTAGAATCTAAGCAAGAGGCATCCCCAGCTTGAGAGCAGCATAAAGTCTGCATTTTTCCCTTCTGGGGAAATTCACCCACCCCACAGCATGAGTATGAGAAACACAAAGTCCACCTTCAGAGAGGGGTTGAAGGGCCACCAAGAGGGGGAGCTGGTAGGTGCAGGCCCGGCCAGTAGGGGACAGCATTGAAGGTGTAGACCTGCAGAGCCTGCCACACTGGCCATGGCAGAAACCTTAGTCCCTAGCTCGGTTCCAAGAGGAGGGCAGGCAAAACAAAACAAGGAATTGCATGGGCGTGTTCTATCTACACAGAGGCACTGGGAGCCAACCTTCTTCTGGAGGCTGAGCACTCCCACGGTCAGTGCTGGGTGATGACCCCTCACCGACACACGCCTCCTGCAGCAGGTAGGGAATCAGAGCTGCCTTTGTGGTCACAGCCATTCATGGTTATATGGCACTGTCTCATGCATTGGAACCTGGCATCTCTGTCCCCACACACTAAATAACAAAGGCACTTTGCCATCATTGTGGCAATACACAGTAGCCACTTCCTTCTACTGATCCTGTGTTTGGCCTAGCCCTGTGCACCATGAGCTCCTGTCCCCCTGAAGTTGCCTTTGCAATCCCTCATCAGCACACCCTTTTCTCCTAATTCACTTCCTAATGGGGCCCTGGCAATCTCAGTTAAGAATCACTCATCTCGGGGATCCCTGGGTGGTTCAGCAGTTTAGTGCCTGCCTTTGGCCCAGGGCGTGATCCTGGAGTCCCAGGATCGAGTCCCACATTGGGCTCCCTGCGTGGGGCCTGCTTCTCCCTCTGCCTGTGTCTCTGCCTCTTTGTGTGTCTCTCATGAATAAATAAATAAAATCTTAAAAAAAAACAAGAATCGCTCATCTCTGCAAAGATAACACAAAGGAAAAGGAGAAAAGAAACATGGAAAAACAAATGGCAACATTTCTTGGAAGTGAACAAAAATTGTCACCAAGGATTTTTTGCTATAATTGAACAAAACAAAACCTCAGAAGCAATTACCTCTATAAAACAAGAACCTAAAGTAGCAAAACACAGAGGAGGAAAGCTGAACTCACAGAGCACAGGAGACAAGAGGAAGGCAGAACTCAGAGAACTGGAGGGGAATGGGAAATGGTAGAAGGAGACTGGAATAAGACAGTAAGAGCAGTAATGATAAAAAGCGAGCAAAGTGAAAGAAGGGAAACAGTTACAATGGACTGGAGAGAAAATAGCAGACGTGGAAGATAGCGGTGCTCTAACATCAGTGATATCGAAAATAAATTTTAATTTCTAGATAATTAAAGCCTTATGCTCCAGATCTAAAGACAAGACATAGGATGTCAGTGTTAAGATAGACCTTAGGAAAATCACTGGAATTAACAGCTAAAAAACCCGTTTTGGCAGTCAGGCAAAAAGATCATGTCAATTGTGAGGTAAGGTTTAGGCTGTCCTCAAAATGTTCCTTGGCCACCTCTGTGCCAGCAGACATGGAGGCTATGAAGGGAGGCATGGTCCAAGAATTTTATATCCAGCCAAACTGCTGCTCAAGTATAAAAACAATAGACAAGCATTTTTGAACATGTAAGAACTTAAAGAATATGCTCCCGTAAGCTCTTCTTGAAGGACTGGAAGATTAACTCTGGTCTCATAAGAGATAACAAGAGAACTTTAGCAGATGACCTGGCAAAGCAAGGAATCTACTTACCAGTAGGATTAGATCTAAAACAATACGTGGATTATGGCTATAGAACCGGTTATGTAACTAACCGAAATATGGGAGGATAGTGAGAGAGATGTGATGTCTGTTAAATTCACTGATTTACTCACCTTTTGTCATTTGGGGCCTACAATACAATAGTCAACCTCATACTTGTGAGATTATTTGACAACCCACTGTAAGTAATGATTAAACCATTACTTCTTTCCCCACTGCTGACACTAGATGCCATGTTTTCCTAGTATTTGCCCTTTTATTTCTCCACAAAAATATACTCAACAGATTTAAAATTAGATTCTGAAGTTAAATCCAAATCTGTGCTATGTGTAAGAGAGACCCCAGAAGAATGATTGGCAAAGATATACCAGGAGAGTGCAGACAAGAGAAACGGGGATCCAATGTCAGTAATAGGAAACACTGAATTTAGAGAAAAAAGCATGAAGATAGACTATGTACCATATTTATCAATGATAAAGGGTACAATTCACAATGAAGAGCTATGACTATCCTAGAGATAAATAGGCATATTGTTCATGAAGCAAAAATAATAGGAACGTGGCTAAAGCTATAATGGTATAACTGAGACCAGACCAGTCCTCATGCTATTAAACTTATCAAGCTGGACAAAATATATCAAGCAACCATGTCCAGGTCATGGACAATAGGTGGGGAGGGGCAGCTGATGACGTGAGCCCCCCAAACACTCTAGCAGCAATCTGCCCAGGGAAACGTCCCCACTACGGAATCTACGTGGTGCACAGAGGCCACGTGAAGCTGAGAGGCAGAGATCGGAGTGTGGGGGCAGTTAGAGCAGCTCAGTCTGTGGGGTGAGCCAGCAGCATGGAAGCAACTGGGGGACGGACTGAAGGTCGTGTCTGGGCTCCCGATCAGTCCTTGTGTGAGAGCTGGGCTGTGTATACTCCAGACACCACATGAGGTTTACCAGACAGTGACTACAGCAGGGTTAAATCGAACAGGAGATCAATAGTGATCGTGGATCCAGTCAGCCTGAGACAAACACTGCCTGACAACTCAGGACCAGCTAAGATCCCACAATGGTCTTGCTTTGGGAATAAGGACCAAACCTTCAGGTAGGGCCTATTCTGGACCGACTGTAACAATGTTAGGGACGGAGCTCTGCACAGTCTGAAGGAGAGGCAGAGGAGCCTGGGAAAGACCCTGGGTTTTCCACATATCTGCTCCAACAGAGAATCAACCCAAGACTACCCAAGCTCAAGGTGAACAGCCAGTAACTGAACTGCCTGCAAGAACAAAAGCAAATATTCTTCAGAGCAAAAGATTAGAATTCTGCGTCTCTATCATGTATCACTTACAATGTTGAGCATACAAACAAAAATGTATTAGACATGCAAAGATGCAGGAATATATGACCCCCAGTCCACTGGAAAAAAAAAAAAAAGCAGTAAATAGAAACTGGCCCAGAATGGCACAGATGTTGAACATATCAAAGACTTTAAAGCAGCTATTTAAATATGTTCCAAAAAAATGAAAGAAAACGCATTCAAATAATTATAAGGAACAATTGCCCTGATGAGTGAACAGACAGGAATTATTAGCAGAAAAAAAATGGAGATTATAAAAAAGAATCAACCCAGAACAGCTAACATACTATGTTAAAGGAGAAGAACAAAGTCGGAGGCCTGACACTACCTGACTTCGGGACTTCCTATAAAGCTACAGTGGTCAAGACAGTGTGGTATTGATGAAAGAAGAGACAGATCAAAGAAACAGAATAGAGAGCCCAGAAATAGACCCACATAAATAGAGTCAACTCATCTTTGACAAAGGAGCAAAGGAAACATAACGAAGGAAAAGAGACTCTTTTTAACAAGCAGTGCTGGAAAAACTGGACATCCACGTGCAAAAATATGAATCTAGACAAAGACCTCACGCCTCTAATTCACAAAAAATAACTCAGAATGGATCACAGACCTGAATATAAAATGCAACATTATAAAAATCATAAAAGGTAACATAAGACAGAAATCTAGATGACCCTGGGCTTTGCAATGACATTTCAGATACACCCCCAAAGGCACGATCCATGAAAGAAAGGATTGATAAGCTGAGCTTCACTAAAATTAAGACTTTCTGTTCTGTGAAAGACACTGGCAAGAGAATGAGAAGGCAAGTGACAGAACAAGAGAAAATATTTGCAGAAGACACACCTGATAAAGGACTATTATCCAAAACATACAATAAAACTCAACAATAAGAAAACAAACAACCTGATGAAAAAATGGGGGAAAGTGTGTAACACACACCTCATCAAAGATCACAACAAGTAAGCACGTGAGAAGGGCCTCCGTCACACGTTACCGGGGAAATGCAAATTAGAAAAATGACCAGGATAACCCTGTATGTCAACTATACTTCAATAACAATAACCAAGAAAAAAATAGTCAGATACCCACTACACATTTGTCAGAATGGCCAAAATCCAGAACACTGACAACACCAAGTGCTGGCAAGGACACAGAGCCACAGGAACCCACATTCACTGCTGGCGGGAATGCAAAACACTATAGTCACTTTGGAAGACAGCTTGGTGGTGTCTTAACAAAACTAAATGTACTCTCACCATGTGATCTAGAAATTGCATGCTTTATATTGACCCAAAGGAGCTGAAACTTTATATCCATACAAAAACTGTGGGGTGGCCTGGGTGGCTCAGTCAGTTAAGCATCTGACTCTTGATTTCAGCTCGGGTCATGACCTCAGGATCATGAGATTGAGCCCTGAGTCAAGCCCTATGCTGGGTGTGGAATCTGCTTAAGATTCGCTCTTCTCCCTCTCCCCCCCACCCCCAAATATTTCACATCAGTTTTATTCAGCTTTATTCATAATTGCCAAGACTTAGGAAGCGACCAAGATGTCCTTTAATAGATGAATGGATAAATACACTGTGGTGCATCCAGACAACAGAATATTATTCAGTGCCAAAAAGAAATGAGCTATCAAACTATAAAAGACACAGAGGAACCTTAAATGCATATCACTCACTGAAAGGAGCCATTCTGAAAGGTGACATACTGTATGATTCCAGCCATATGACGTTCTGGAAAAGGCAAAACCAAACCATAGAGAGAGCAAAACAATCAGTGGTTGTCAGGGGTCAGTGGGGGAGGAAGAATCACTGGGCAGAGCACAGAGGATTTTTAGGGCAGTGAAGACACTGCATGTGATACTATAATGGTGGACACATGTCATTATATGTTTGTCCAAACCCACAGAAAGCACACCACCAAGAGTGAACTCACGGTGAACTGTAGACTCTGGGTAATAGTGTGTCAGTGTACACCTGCCTGTTGTACCAGTTGTCCCACTCTGCTGGGCCACTGATAATGTGGGAGGCTGTGCATGCGTGGGGGTGGAGGGCAAGGGACATGTGGGATATGTGTGTACCTCCCTCTCAATTTTGCTGTGAATCTAAAACTGTTCTAAAAACCAGTGTTTTATGGAAAAAAAAAAAAAAGAACCCACAATAGAAAATGTATAACTGAGCAGCTTAATAACTAAAATGAGGGACGCCTGGGAAGCTCAGTGGTTGAGCATCTGCCTTTGGCTTGGGACATGATCCCGGGGTCCTGGGATCCTCCCCACATGGAGCCTGCTTCTCCCTCTGCCTGTGTCTCTGCCTCTCTCTGTGTGTCTCTCATGAATAAATAAAATCTTTTTTAAAAAAGCAACTGAAATGAAAAGCTTGTAGGACAGGCAGAATGGCAGATTTTAATCATTAAAAAAAGTCAGTAAACCAGAGGACATATCAATAGACATTATTCAACCTGAAGAAGAAAGAGGAAAATGGCTGAAGAAAACTGAACAAAGCCTCAGGGACTATGGAATGATATCCAACTGTCTAACTCATGGAAGTTCCAGGAGAGTCAATGTACTAAAAACCACAGATGAACAAATGCTTGAAAGCCGCATGGAGGGTCTGGGAATAATGATAAGCCACGATGAATTCTTACTAGAAACTATGGACACTAGATGACAGTGGAACACCTTTAAAGTGCATGAAGAAAAATGAAACCACCATCCCTAGACACTCGAGGCAGAATTCTTTTTTTAAAAAGAGGGTGAAATAGTCATTGTTCATAAACAGAAGCTGGAGAATCTTTTGCCAGGAGAACTACACTTCAAGACATGCTACAGGGTGTTCTTCTGGATAAAGGGAAATAAAACCAGACAGAAACTCAGATCTACACAAAGAGCACCAGAAATGGTAACAGATGGGTGAACAGAAACTCCAGTTGACCCTTAAACAACACGTAGGTTAGGGGTGCTGACTCCCTGTGCAGTTGAAAATCCATGTATCACTTTTGACTCCCCCAAAACTACCAGTGGCCTATTGTTGACTGTTAACTGATAACATGAACAGTCAATTAACACATATTTTGTATGTTATATGTATTATATATTGAATATTCTAACTAAAGAATTATATATTGCATACTCTCACTAAACTAAGCTGGAGGAAAAAATATTAATAAAATCTTAAGGAAGAGAAAACACATTTATAATACTATACTTATATACTTATAATTCTGTACTTATAGAAAAAAAATCTGGGGGCACCTGGGTCTTCAATCTCAGCTCAGGTCTTGATCTCAGGTTTATGAGTTCAAGCCCCACACCTGGGCTCCCCACTGGACATGGAACCTACTGGGAAAAAAAAGTCTTCATATAAGTGGACCTGCACGGTTGAAACCCAATGTTCAAGGGTCAACTGTATTATGCTTTTTTATTTCCTGTAAGTTTTTAGAAATAACTGATGATTTAACGCAAAACCAGTAACATTGTAAAGTGGAATTTATAAGACGTATAGAAGTAGAATGTGTAACAGCAGCAGGAGATAGGGTGGAAGGGTGGTATATGGGATCATTCTAGCATGTGGTGATGACACCAGTCAGGGGAGCGGGGTGGCAACACTGGCTGGGTAGAGGTGGGTACGTCAATGATGTGTACCGTGAGCTGCAAGTAGCCACTCAGAAGAAAATGATAAGAACTATATCAAAGAAACCAAGAGGAGAAATAAAATGGAAAACTCAGAAATGGATATTTGATTAACACACAAGGAGGCAGGAAAGGAGTAAAACAGAGCCAAAAACAGAGGTGATGGGTGGAAAACAAATATCAAGGTAGCAGACTTCATGCCACGCACATCAATAACTACGTTAAGTACAAACAGGCTAAATGCTCCAATTAGAAGGCAAAGATTGTTAGAAAGGATTAAAAAGCAAGACTACAAAAAGATGCTTTTTAAACATAAAGAGATGGACAGGGGATCCCTGGGTGGCTCAGCGGTTTAGCGCCTGCCTCTGGCCCAGGGGTGTGGTCTTGGAGTCCTAGGATCGAGTCCCACATCGGGCTCCCTGCATGGAGCCTGCTTCTCCCTCTGCCTGTGTCTCTGCCTCTCTCTCTCTCTCTGTATCTCTCATGAATAAATAAATGAAATTTTTTAAATAAAATAAAATAGAATAAAGAGATGGACATAGGTTGAAAATAAAATAAAATAGAATAAAGAGATGGACATAGGTTGAAAATAAGACATGACTCAAAAAGGGGAAACCCAAGAAAGCTGCTCCTGCTGCATTAGTGTCAGACCAGCCGACCCCAAGACAAGGATGTGTTATACCTGGAACTAACCACTCATTGTGTGTCAACCGCACTTCAATGAAAAAAAGCAAATTATGGGGGCACCTGTGTGGCTCAGCAGTCGGGCGTCTGCCTTGGGCTCAGGGCGTGATCCTGGAGTCCCAGGATCGAGTCCCACATCGGGCTCCCTGCATGGAGCCTGCTTCTCCCTCTGCCTGTGTCTCTGCCTCTCTCTGTGTGTCTCTCATGAACTAATAAATAAAATTTTTAAAGAAAAGGAAATTGCTACAATTAAAACAGAAAAGACATGACAAGAGGTTCAGAAGGATATTTCACAATGACCACTCAGCAGGATGCGGTAACCATCTTAAATGTGCGTAGGGACAGTGCTTCAAAATTCATGAACCCAAAGACAGAAAGGGGGAAATAGGCACATTCATGACCACCCTCAAAGATTCAAAGACCTTACTCCGTAACTGGCAGAAAACTGGATGAAAATATCAGCAGGAAGATCCAAACACTACCAACCACCTCGACCGGGGTCGCGCTGACGGAACACTCCACCCAACAACTGCAGAACACACGTCTTCACCAAGATGTAACGTAGCATGTGCTGGGCCAAACACAAGCCTCAATAAATATCTAAATGCTGACATTGTGCAGGTTCCTTCACTGACAGCAGAATTAAGCTGGATTAAAGATATCCACAAAATCAACAAATATTTGATAATTAAGTAATCTACTTCTGAGGAACAACTGGATCAAAGAAGAAATCCTAAGGGAAATAGAAAGTATTATGAACTGAATAAAAATGAAGACACCAAAATCAAAACTAGTGAGATAGACCCACAAAGGCTAGAGAGTTGCCTGGGAACTGACCCCCCCTCTGCCCCCCCGCAGCCTCACAGCCCAGTGGAGGGCCCGAGCGAACCCACACAAGCACCCAGAACTATGGGCACCGTCAACATGCAGATTCACACTCAGAGGCCCCCACTAAACGTTCCCTAGCGGGCGGCCTTCCCAGCTTCTGAAAGAAGAAGAGTGTTTGAAGAGTAAGAATGCCCAGACAACATTTATGGTACAAAGGAGCAGCGACAAGATGCTGGTATGCAAAACCAGCTCTGTGAGAGAGATACCTATATCTAAAGAAAAGTTGAAAGCAGAAGATTGAAAAAAAAAAAAAAAAAGCTGTAAAAGAAGTAGTAAAGTCAGAAGAAATCTTGCATGAACCCTATTAGCAATTGGCAAAATTGGCTTTTAGGTGAAAATCTTTTTCAGAGTCACTAAAGTATAAAAGTTCAGTCCCTGGGAAGATTCTAAACTCGTATGTTCCTAAGCCAGCTTCGAAATGCAGAAGCAGGAACGCACAGGATGCAGGCACAGTTGCCAAGACGTGCCTCAGCACCAGGGTCTCCCTGGCCCTTCCAGAGACACCCGGTCACATGCACAGCGCAGGGACTGCACGGCTGCCAGGGCTGCCCGAGTGTGTGCAGGTACAGCCGTGCATCCAGCAACGAGAAGCACTTCCCTCTCACACACATGTGGAATACTTATGTCAACTGGACTGGCCTCCACATTTCAAAGAGCTGATATCATTCAGACCTTATTCTCCGACCACAACGGCATGAAGTTAGAAATTGAAAAATAAAAAATAACTGGGGAGAAAAAAAATCAAACATTTGGGAACATAAAAACGCTGATTGGCTCAGCAGTCAGAGAACAAATAAAACTCAGGTTCCCCCCTACACACACACAAGAATGAAGATGCTGACATCTCCCAACCTGGGCCAACTAGAGGGTTACAGACAGGCCTCCGCTGCCTCTGGGGGACAGATGGCAGAGGACAAGCGTGCTCCATACCTAGTTCAAGTCCGAGCAACAGACCAAGCCCAGAGGACACAGGAGGAAGGAAGGGAAGATCAGAGCAGAAATGATGAAACAGAAAGGGATTTTTTTTCCTTCTTTTTCTTTTTTTTTTTTCCTTTCAAACCATAAGCGATAGATATACGATAGAGAACACAGAAAAAGGCTTTTAAAGATCAACAAAGGTAAGACTGATCACAGATAAAACCAGGGCAGTTCTGTAAATACAGCAGAGTCTACGCAGTCATTTCAAACAATTACAAAAGGGCAGTGTGAAAATACCTTGAAGGTGTTTATGCCCATAGACAAATTCTTTGAAAAAGGCAACTTAACCAAAAAAAAAAAAAAAAAAAAATCAGAAACCTCATAAATCAGTCCAAGAAGAAAATCAAGCCTGCCTTGCAGGAAAAAGAACGCCTGCCCCAGTGGGAAAGAATGACCTATGGCCACTCACAAAACAGACCCCTGCCAACTTATGCAGAGATCGGGAGAGGAGGGGATGCCTGCCTCAGTTCTGGGGCTCCTGATACCCCAACACCATCAACAGCGGGGTAACCGGGGAGGGGGTGCAATTTAGTTTACGGAGACACAGACAGATGACCCTGAACAACTCCTACTGGCCCCATCACATGGGCATGGACATGCTCTGTAGCATGTTATTTTAGGACTATATGGTTGTTTTGATATTATAAAAGCCAAATAATGCAATTCATTAACTGATTTAAGAAAAGCCATGAGTCTGACAGCTCAACGCCTATTCACAATCCAAATTCTTTCCCCACTAGGAGTAGAAGGAGGATCTAATATGATGAGAACCTACCAAAACCTGGCAGCAAACTCGGCCCTTTGTCCCACTCGTAGCACACCCAGGATGCTCGCTACAGCCCCTGCCTCCACTCGGCATGGCCTGGGTTCCTGGCCGGTGCGATCAGCACTTGGGCAGCCCCGCAGCGACCTGTCCGGGTACCTCCACGCCCACCCCACATCTCAGTCAGGGACCCCCTCCCACTCTTCCAGGGCTCTATTCAGTGCCTGGCTCTACCGATTTGTGGACCACGATGTCCAGGCCACCAGGGGCACCTGCTGGAGCTGGAGGACTGGAGCCGGGGCCACCGTGCAAATGTGAGAGGGCAAATCCCACGTGTGCCTGTGTGTGAGGGTGTGCATCTGCCCGAAGTCCTCTCCACGCTCATGGACCCGAACAGGGCTGCTGGGAATGAGGACTGATGATCATCACCAACGCTCATCCTTTTCTCTCCTGTGGACTTTGTCCCAAGCCAGGGGTAGCCAGGGGACCTCTGGGTTCCGAGTCCTGGACTCTCTGGAACCCACGTGGGGCCCTGCTTCAGGGTCACCTCCTTCATATTCCATCTCTGTTGTGAATTTGTTAATAGAAAAGGGCTGCTTTCAAGTCCGCTCTCTGCTGATGATCACCGAGAACCCAAGGCAAGTGGAAGAAGAATTTGAATTTCCATAGAGGCCCCTGAACCATGGTCCTCACACACTGGAAGTTGGGTCCAGGGCAGAGAATGCCTTCCACGCCGGTGTTGCCACCTGGGAGGGGCTAAGGTGCCCTGTGCTGCCCACGGGGGCAGGAGTGACTCTGGTCCTGGAGCAGAGGCACAAAGTGGCCTCCCCTGGCAGGAATGAAGAGACGCAGCAGCAGAAGCCTTGATGGCGACCTAATCTTGAGGAGGAAGAGGAGGAGGAGGAGGAGAAGGACAGCGAAGAGAAGGAGGAGGGTCCAACAGGGTCTGTTCATGGTGATGGCAGCTGGAGTCTTGCTGGTTCTCTGCATTACAGAGCATGTCCGTGCCCATGTGGTGGGGTCAGTAAGAGTTGTTCAGGGCCATCTGTCTGTGTCTCCGTAAACTAAATTGCATCCCCGGTTACCCCGCTATTGATGGTGTTGGGGTATCAGGAGCCCCAGAACTGAGGCAGGCATCCCTTCCTCTCCCGATCTCTGCATACGCTGGCAGGGGTCTGTTTTGAGTGGCCATAGGTCACTCTTTCCCTCTGGGCGGGCATTTTCTCTGCAAGGCAGGCTTGCTCGTTCCTGAGAGGCACCGGATTGTATCCAAAATTTGCTTGGTCTCAGGGCCCTGTAGTCTCCTGCCTACCTGTCCCATAGGTCCTACTGACACTTTAGAGGTCAGGGCTGGGGAGAAAGAGGGCCGTGGACACACAGCGGGACAAGGGGATGCCTGGCCAACCAGCCTTGGGTGTAGTTCGGGGGAGTGTGGTTGGTCCGATTCCCGGCCCAGGCTGGCTGGGGTGGGGGCCTCAATATTACTTAAAGGCCTAAAAATACTGCTGGCTGTAAATCAGCCCCTGCTTCAAGGCCATGGGCCCTGCCCAAGTGTGGGAGGAAGGAGCAGGTCTGCACACCACCTGTGTCTACGACAGCCAAGGCCCAATCCCCTGGAGGCTGGAGGGAAAGCCACCTCTGGAAGGCAGGCGAGTGGCCCAGCCATCACCACGTGCCCCCGAGGCCACGACATCCTGATGAGGGTGGCCAAAGGCTCCCGGTCACTGCCATGGCCCCTGGCCTCACCCATTCTGGATGAGGACCCTCTGGGAAGGATCCCTGGCCACTAGTGGCTCTCACAGCACATGACCTCAGGTGCCAGGAATGTGCACGCGGCGCGGCCGCCATCTGGTTCCCATTACCCACGCTCTGCTGCGGGAAACCTCATCTGCGTCTCTGCTCCCAGCGCCCGCCCGGGAGAGATTGATTTGGGCTCATTAGAGACTGCAGCAGCAGGCTGAGAGGTGAGGCACATCTGTGCCCACGTGGCTCGAGGGCCAGGGCGGGCGGCCGCGTCAGTGGGCCAGCGCGGTGCACTGAGGGCCTCGGGGTGAGGATGCCCGTGGAGGCCCGTGGATGTCGGCCCCTGATGCTTCCTCCCTGGAGGCCTGTGCGCCACCACCTGAGAATCTCCAGGGCCTCTGAGGCCAGCTCTGAACCGGATGTGCCCTCGTCTCCGGGCAACGCAGCCATTCTCAGGGGCCGTGCCCAGTGGCAGGAGCACCATCCTCCTGCTTTGATGTGCACTGCTGAGCCTGGCCCCTCGCCCGGCGCAACACCGTCCCGTAACCACCACGTCCAGTCCACAATGCCTGGCTCCCCTTCTGCTTTAACTTTCAAATTCATTAATAATCCCCTGTGCTTTAACTTTTCAGTTCATCACTACAGTAAAAGTTCATCTCTGGACTGGAACATGCCTCATAAATTTAAGTCTTAAGTTCCAGCAGCTGTTTCCCAAACAAGCCAGCAGACACCAGGCAGATCTGGACCAGGTTGGCCAGAGGGGACCCTTTCAGGGGTCCTGGGGATACTGCCGACGGGGTGGGGTTCTCAGGGAAGCCACCTGAGTCTTCAGCCTTTACAAGGTCAGGCTGATTCAAGCCACAGCGGGGTGGGGCACTGGACCCCGCAGTGGGAAGTTGGGGGCCCTGCCTGGTCTCCAGCAGGATGGAGGAGCAGGAAGGAGGGGAGCAAGAGAGAACGCCAAGGCCCACCTGGCTGGGCTCGGCACCCAGTGAAGATGTAAAGACCCAGCACTATACTGGCTGTGCCCCCGTCTTAAAGACCACAGCCATCATGATGACAGTCACCCCATCCCCTCTAAGGTCCACCGTTCCAAGGCCTTGGGACCCTTCCTCTGGGGTGGAGGCATGAGAAGCTCTGCCCTGCCACAGCTGGGCCTGGCTCCATTTGGACGCCTGTCTAACCCCCTTCCCATGGGGAACAACAGAAGGACAGAGGACGGATGGGTAGTTGGCTTTACTGCAAGTCAGCCATGTACTGGCACGAGCTGATCTGCTGGGAAGGAGCAGTGCGAGGGAAGCATGAATGTGCACCGTGTACCCAAACATCACATGTGACCGCTCCTTCCCTCCTCTGGCTGGCTGGCTGCTCCCCACCCTCAGGTCACTGAGACACTGGCAGCCTCACACCAGGACAGCCGGCAGTTGCACCCCGGCTGCTGCTCGCCACTTGTGCCGGTTTTCACCCCCGTTCTCGGACAGGATCATTCTCTGTCGGATGCCGGCCCCAACTCCAGCTTCCACGTGAAGGGGCTCCTCGCAGGTCTCACTGCACCTGAGCTGTGTCCATCCCTGGGCCTCTATGTGCGTCACTGTTCTCTCTAGCACCTCCTGCCTCGCTCCGACTCAGTTTCCATCTTGCCCAGGACTCCTCACCCACCATGTGAAACGTCTGCCCCAGCTGTCCTCATTCTGTCCCTCTTGCGGGATGACCTGGTGGCGATGCTGCATCCCTGCTAGGCACCGCAGCGTGCCCTGATTTTCTCTGGGGCCGGCTCCTCCCCTCTCCAACCCATGTGCCTACCCAGGGCTTCTTCCTCTGGCTGTGCGGGCCCAGGCTGGAGGGTGAAGTGAGGCAGGCTTGCCAGGCTAGGCGACCAGGCTTTACCACCTGGTGAGGGGAGACCCCTTCTTCCTCAGCCTCCTGTCCCCACCACAGCTCCTGCAGAGGAGGGCAGTCCTGTCCTCCAGGACTCCAGCGCTGAGCGTCCAGGTGAGGCCAGGAGGCCAGCCTGCTGCTGCTTCTGCTGGCAATCTCCCCCACGGCCACACGTCTCGCAGTAGGGAACAGTTCCCCCACCAGACCTGGGTTTACAGTAGCTTCTACTCGCCAGCCAAGTGGCCAAGTCTCAGCCTTCCAAGGCTTCCTGGTTAATGGGGACTCCTTGGCCACCACAAGACACTGGAATGCACCCAGGCCACCCTCCCGGGGCCAAGAGGCACAGCACATCTCATCCCCTGGTACCTGCACTAGTGTGAGGCCTGGACAGGAGGCTCCCCACCCCCCAAGTCCTCCCGCCAGGCCCCAGACAGGGCTGAGGGTGCAGGCTGGGCCAGTGCATGCTGAGCACCAGCCACAGGCCCAGACCTGGCCCCCAAGTGCTCCGCGAGCCATGTGGGAAAGTCCATGGAGAGCTTATGGGAAGGGTTTCCGCAACGCCCAGCTCCGCCCCGAGGCCTCACACCCCTTCCCCATTGTGGCTGGCAGTGAGGAACCGCTTCCCGGGGGTTGGCTTGCACACTGCCCCGGGGGCGTGACTCCGTGGATTTCTCCACACTGGGTTGGTTTTGGTTGATTAATCAGTTCCTTACTGACCGAATTCCTCTGAGTTTTTGCAAATGGACTTGCCTACTCCCGGACTTTACATGCCTTTTCTCTAGATGGACAAGACGTGACTGCTGTTAACCCAAGGTCTGAGAGAAACCCAAACCATGTGAACGGTTCACAAACGCCCACGCCCCCTTCTTCCTGCGCCGGCCCTGCGGACAGGCTGGCCTGCACCCCGCCTCGCAGTGATTAATTAGCCAGGGATCTGCAACAACTCCTCTTCATGCCTAAATATTGTTTCAGCCTATCAGACTGTTAGTGCAAAGCAGGATAAATGACACCTCGGGTCTGGCGCACTGACCTGCAGGGCCTGCTGCTCATCCAGGCTCCAGACAGCCAGCGCCTTCTCCGCGGAGCCCGAGACGCCCCTGGCCTTCTGGGAGTCAAAGTCAAAGCCCATGACGGGCTCCGTGTGGCAGGCGACGCGGCTGCACACCTTCCGCTCAGAGACGTCCCACAGGGCCACCGATCCGTCCTCATAGCCGGCCAGGAGGAGTGGGCGGGGACTGGAGTCGGCCTGCGGGGACAGCGCAGCAGTCAGCTCCCAAAGGTTCCTGGTACGTTCGCGGGGAGAAGGGGCTCCAGAGAGGGGGCCAGCGGAGTGGCCTGGCTGGGGAGCCGGGCCCCGTGTCCTCCAGGGGCGGTAACAGTTCGGAGGCTCTGCGTGCCCCCCTCCCCGGATTGCAGACGCCAGCGCTGCCGGGCTGGCACGGGCCGCTGTTGGGGGGCTCCGAGGACCGAGGCTGCAGGGCACAGGGCCCGAGGTCGCCCAGCGCGGCGCCCCGCCTCCCGCTGCCGTGCCCCTGCTCACCCGGCCGGGTGCTGCTGCGTCTTCCTGCCTCCCTCCTGCAGGCTGAGACTTGCGGCCACCCCTTCGTGAGGCCGGTCACCTGTCTAGAACTGCCAGCCAAAGGAAATCGCGAGCTCCATCTCAATGAAAAATGAACTTTCTGTGCTTTGTCAATGTCGCCGCGGAAGCCCCCCACCCCCCCAGGCCTGGTGAGTCGCCAGGGCGCTGACTGGTGTGAGCCGAGCTCCGCCGGCCCTGAGCTATTGTGATGAATGAGGACGCGGGTCAGAGGGCTGGGCACCCGGGACAGACGCCTCGTTTATCTAGCCCCAGCAACCACTCCAGGGGAGCGCCGCGAGATCCCCTGTCACCCCGGCACCGAGAGCGGCAGCCCCACGCTTGGTGCCCGGTCTCTGGGACAGCGACCCAGGCTGCTTCGGGGGCAAAGCACAGGCCAGCTGATACCTTTTGCTCTTCACTCCTCTCTGCATTTCCTGCTGAGCTGCCTGGGGTTTGTGTCACTCAAGTGTCAGAAATAACTAAGCACATCCCCTCCCCAGTGGATTTTCCAAGAGCCTCGGGGAACTCTGGGCCTGGACCCCAGCCCTGGATGGTCAATGGTAAGAATGGGGTCCTGGGGTGGGGGAGCTGGTCATTGAGGCTATCTCCCAGGTCACCTGCAACTCCCAGGACAGTCCCCTGCTGGCGGCCAGGCTGGCGCTGCGCAGAGTGCCTGGGCCTCACTGGTCGTGGGCTGACAGGAGCCACAGCACCATGGAGGCTCTCCTTGCCCACCTGCTGGAGCTCCTGTTTAGGAACTGTGTGGGTGCTTCCATCTGCCCAGAGGGGCTCCGGGCCCAGACGTAGTGCACATCACACGGAGTGCCTCTCCACAACATTCAAGAGCGCCCAGAGAGAACCTCTGCTCAGCTAAGCAAGGTGACAGGGTTTAGCCAGAAGTCACAGGGCCTGTGTCTCATGAGTGGATACTACTCCCTCTACACACGGAAGCAGGGCTCTCTCTGTGCATCAGAAGGGGAAACTGAGGCTTTAGGGTGTGGTGTACGTCACCGGGGCCCTGGTTAGTGATGGGAGCCGGGGGAAGCCTGATGCAGACCAGCACTTTGATCAGAAGGAGGTGGAGGTGCCAGGGGATGGCAAGGACACAGCCACGAAGACCTGCCCACAGCACAGCGAAGCCTCCCAGGCCAGAGCTAGTCTGCTAGCTAGACTTTTTCTGAGGATACTACATGTTCATACAAAGAAAGGCTCCTTAGCTTCACTTGGCCTGTGGCTGCCTGTGCCCATCCTTGGGGCCTCTCCAGGGGGCCCGACGGGGCAAGCAGTCAGGATATGGGTCCTGTGTGTGCCCAGTGCTGGTGGTGCCTGCCCTGGAGGGACCAAGGTTGAGAGCAGTGGAGCGTGGTCACTGCCTCCATCTGGCCTCCCGTGCGAAGCCATGAGTGTCGGTACCTTTCTCTGAGGTCTCTCTAGTTCTGTAATGGGGAAGAGCTCCGCTTTGGTATCTTTCAAGTCACCCAATTGGAAATTAGTGTTGTGGTATAAAATGATTTATATTGCTTTTCTCCAGAGATGTACAGGGTGTTTTAAAAGTGGTCAGCACCTCTGCTCAAGCACCTCCTTCCAGACAGCTGTGCCTCTCCAGAAAAGGCCTCCTGCCATGACCCGGACCTGGGATGGTGGGAGCCAGTTGAGAATAGCCTGATGCGCTGTCTACATGCGGACCAGAAACCCATGCCAACCCCCTAGGGCAGACCTGCTGGAGCCCACCCTGGAGGCTAGCTCTGAGGAACCCGCCTAGGACCCACTTGGGTCTGTTCCCCCAGGACAGTGATCTGTCTTGTGGCCTGCCTCCCACCTACCCTGTCTCCACCCAGCCTCCCTCTCACCCTCTGCCCCCAGGGCCCTGCTCCTCTGATCCCCTGGGCACATTCTCCCTCATCTGGGGCTCCTCCCAGTACCAGCACATTGGTTTTGGTCTGTCTCTGTAGCCCGGGTCCACATGATGCCTCTGGTCTCTGGGTTCTGAGCACCTCAGCTGCATGCTACTCATCACCTATCCAAGTGTCACAGGGTGACTGAATCAGGAGTCAGACTGACATGCAGGGCTCATCTCGGTTGCCAAGGGTGACCAACTCCTGAGCTCCAGCCCTGATGGCTGCTGCCCACCCTGTGCTGTGGCCCGTGGCCCCCAGTGACAGCATAGGCAGAGCAGCGGTCTCATGGCCTTAGGCCTTTGGTGATAGGCTAATCCATGGGGTGAGGATCTGAAGTTGCCACAAGGACTTTGTGTCCTCTCCTGTCTCTGGGCGCGCTGGCAGGGACTTTGGCAGGCAGGCCCCGCCTACAGCACCTCCTGGGACCAGCCCTGTGGGGATTGCCCAGCTCACTAGAGGGGACCCAAGGCCCAGGGTCTGGAGCCTGCACTCAGGGCTGCTGTGAGACATATTCCTGACCTTTACAAGTCAGCTGCCTGGAAGAGCAAAACAGGAATATGAGGCACCTGGGTGGCTCGGTGGTTAAGTGTCTGCCTGCCTTCGGGTCAGGCCGTGCTCCCGGGGTCCTGGGATTGAGCCCTGTGTGGAGCTCCCCGATGAGCGGGGAGTCTGCTTCTCCCTCTGCCCTACCTACCCCTACTCGTGTGTGTGCATGTATGTGCTCGCGCGCACGCTCTCAAACTCTAAAAAAAGAGAATACATCTGAATGTTTCACTGAGAATTGTCAGGCTCCTCTGCCACACTCAGATTAATAAATTACAACCCGGACCTTCAGGTTTGGAGAGAAAAAAAGGACATTTCAAATTAATGTCAACTTTTTTTTTTAACAGAATGCTTTGCGTTGGATCTGTATCAACTAACAAAAACTCGATTTGTCCTTCTGTCAACTGTATTAATTACCTTAACAAGTTTGTACATCCCATTTCTACACATTTTTCTGCTGGAATTTTTACATGATTACGCAATGACAGTGTTTCCAGGGAGCAGAGTGTGAGCGGATGCAGCCGTAATGCCCTGCCCGGGAGTGTGAGTGCCACACCACAACCCCAGGCGTCATGGCCTCGGGGCGTTCCCCACCGCAAACCTGCAGGTGCCAGAAGCACGTCATTCAGGCAAGCCTCCTGGAGCCCCCCCAGCTCAGCTCCCTGTGGGCTCCTCTCTGGGACGTGCTGCAGCGGCAGGACACCACAGGAGCAGCTCATCAGAGATTTCCAATTAGAAACAAACTCCAATGGTTAAGAAGCTGCAGTAGGGGAACCAATGGCAAGAAGGTGCAGGTCCCTGGAGGGACAAAAAGCGTGGGGCAAGGTCTCTAGGGTGCCTGGCCCTGTGGGTGCTGTTGGTCTCACAGACATCTCTAAAGTGCCAAGCCCATCTTGTGTAAAGCTCAAACCAGCAGTGCGGCAGGATCCCCTCCTCCTGATCTCAGGCAGCTCAGCGCGGCTTCCAGAAGGTGCTGCTGAACTGCACAGAGCTGGGAAGACGTCTATGAGCAGCACTCCCCAAGGCAGGCACTGGTCAATGACCTAGCCACCACGGTTTCTGCCCAGCAGAGACACTGCCTGGGCTTCTTCCCAGGTGCACACCCCAGACCATTGGCTTTGCTGCCCCAAATACGAGCAGCCCTGAGACACAGAAAGGTACACTTGGAGCATTGCTGACTCGGGTGGCAGGGAGGGGGCTGTGCCTTGAGGAGGGACGGGGCTTGTAATAGAGGCAGGTGGGCAGGCCCAGGAGGACCCCTCTCAAGGTCTCACTCTTGGTCTCAGAGCCGAAACCCATCCTGCCAGGGCTCAGGCATGCGACCCACTCCGCGGTCCCTGGCTTCAGCTGCCAGCCCCAGGAGATGCCCTCCGACCCTCTCTAATCAGAAAGAATAGACTAGAGGGGGAAATGGCTGGGACTCAGAAATGCCAAGTGCGGCCACAGGGAAAGTCCGCATGTTAAGCCCACTCCTGCCTCTGCGGCAAAGAAGTAACAAAAAGTAATCCCAAGCAACGCGGGGCCCAGGCAGGCTTGCCGGGTTAGTCAGCACTTCCCCCCTGGCCAGCCCCGCGCACGGCTGCAGGCCGCGGGCCGCTCACTGCCGAGCAGGACGCCCTCGGTGGGGCGCTGCTCGGCTGACCCGGTCGTCCCTCCGCGCGGCTCGGCTCGGGCAGGGGGCGCCCCGCGGAGGTCAGCAGAAACCGGGCCTGCCCTGGCAGTCTGCAGGAGCGGCAGCGGGAGCAGGAGGGCAGCAGGCGCAGGGACTCCCAGGGCGCTAAGTGTCCTTTGCTGTGACGATAAACCGAGTCCTGAATGGGGCATGATTCACGGCCTGGAAGGTGTGGCTGGCAGGGCGTGGTTGGCGTGCGCTGGGCCTTACCTGCCACAGCTCCAGGCACATGGGCATGCCCGGCTTGGCATCTGCCTCGGGCTTCAGGGTGCACACTGACGTCTTGGATGGCATCTCCAGAATCTGAACCTGACAGTAAGAAAACAAGTTGATTTGGGCCGGCGCCAAGTCGAGCCTGTGCTATACAAACAAGAGACTTTTAAGGCGATTAGCCAAGGCTGCTGCGAGTTTCTGTCTGCTGCCCGCAGGAACCTGGGAGCCGAGCCTCCTAATTAGGCCGCACGGGCTCGTGGGCCCCGGCGCTGCTGGGCGTTGTGAAACTCACACGTCATTTCTGGGTGACCGGCGTGTCCCTCTAACCAGCATCACCACCTGGCAGCCGCCTCCAGCCTCTCCCGATTTCACCTCTCCACTGAGCAGGAGGCTTGCTTGGCACTGACTCAGTTTGCCCATCCTCCTTATCTCTGCCTCCTCCTCTCTCCTGATGTGGGTTTGCATGTGAACAGCTCTGAACCATCTCAGGCACATCAAATGGTTTACAGAGGTGCACAGGGAATACTGGGGGACCGGCAGCAAGACTAGGAAATGAACCCGGTGTGCACAGAGTTGTTTGGGGCCAGGCCGTTCCCAGCACCCTGCACCTCTCTACTGGGCACCTCTCTACTGGGCACCTCTCTACTGGGCACCTCTCTCCTGGGCACCACGGTGGTGTTTTGTGTCACCTGAATGCAGGGGCAAGCCCTCCAGCACCTAGGCTGGAAGATGTGCCTTTCTGGTGCACGTAGCCAGGTCACACTCAGGCCTGTCCACCTCTTCCCCACGCCATCTGCAGGGGACAGCTGCAGCCATGAGAAGTGGGCATCTGCATCCCCAGTGCTTCATCTCCCTCATCCACCAAGCAGGGACAAGGGCGCCCCCTCCTGTGGTACTTGGAGGTGGAGGGGATCCCGAGCGAGGCAGGGCTACTGCTTCACGTTGGGGAGGCTCCCCTTGAAACTGGCGAGAGGGGCTGTACTGATAACGTCACAACAACGTGCAGCCATCGTGGAGCCACACATCATCCCTTGCCAACAAGAGGACATTCTTTGGTCTGCAGATGAAGAGTCTGAGGTGCAGAGGGGTTGGGGGCGTTAAAGGGACAGGTGGCATGCTGTCTGACGCCCAGTAAACCGGAGGCATGTGGGTCTGAGCCAGGCTGCCCTCATAGCCCACATGAGAGAACCAGCCCAAGGCCTGAGATTAAGCCCTGAGTGTGAGTTCCAGATCGGCTACCTGCACGGTGGGTCTGTCTGAGGGCACACTGAAGGCAGGGTGGAAAGCCAGAGGCACAGCCTGGCACTCTCAGCTACGGGCCTGCGTGGGGGAAGCAGGACTCTCACCAGAGGCTGACAAGGTATCCTGGCATAGAGGAGGGGCTCACAGCAGAGTGCACACACGTGCGTACAAACAGGCACACCTATGTACACACCTGCACATAGGCTCCCCCACCATCTGCTGGGCCTGCAGGATCAGTGTCCATGCTGGCCACCACAGCCCTCGCTGCCCACAAAGGAGACAGAAAAGACCCTAAGTGATGTGTGTGGTTATTACTGTCATGAAACAAGAGGCTGCGAGAAGGAGCCCCTGAACAGCAAAGATGCTCAAGGAGAAGCTCTGACAAAACAAAGAGAAACACAAGAGAGAAGTCACATGATGACCAAGACACAGTGGTACCTAAGTATGGCCCAGAAGTAAGGGGAAAACCCAGGAGAAGGGAGAGTGGGCTTTTGGAGCCCTTGGGTCCTTGGCAGTGAGGACTAGCGACTGAGTTACGGGCTTGTGGCTTGAGAGCCGGCTGTGGACGCTGCAGGAAGCCTGTGAGCCCCGGCCAGGGCCTGCTCACCCAGAGGCCTGGTGCTCCACGGGACAGAGAAAGAAATACTCCCTGCAGTGAGGACACTTGGGCACCTAGCCCTGTGCGAGCGCAAAGCAGCACGCTGTCAGCTGTGTGGACGGTCTATGCCTCTGCTGCTTTAGAGCCCACGTAGCCGACCCACATCTGTGCTGTGACGGGACGGTCTGCATGGCCACGATCGAACTGCCGGGGAGCAGGACACTTGATTTCCTACCTTCTGCACTGCTCTACCACTAGACTTCTGAAAATGAGATTGGTTCTTTTTGTCACATCAGGAGGATGGGTTTGTTTTAAGATGCTGACTGGGTGGGGGCGTCTGGGTGGCTCAGTTGCCTAAGCAGCCGACTCTTGTTTTGGGCTCAGGTCATGATCTCAGGGTCGTGAGACAGCCCTATGTCGGGCTCTGTGCTGGGCGTGGAGCCTGCTTAGGATTCTCTCTCCCCCTCCCCCTCTGCCCCTCCCCTCACAGCTTTTTTTTAAGTGTCTTAAAAAAAAAAGATGTTGGTTGAGGGATGAGGGGATAAGCCACCCTGAGTAACTACGTGTGCTGGTGGGGAGACAGACACCCCCTGTGGGAGGACACACAGCCTGCACAGACCACACCCTGGATGGCCTGGCACAAGGGCGCACAGGTACAGTAAGGGATGGCCTCTCCCAATCTGTGGGCCCAGGAAGATCCCTCTGGTGGCAGTGAGGAGGGGTGTGAAGGCCAGGGGATCGGGTAGGGGTGAGTCACCCTGCAAGTCTGCTCTGAGAAAAGAAGGGGAAAGCCGGGACAGCCCTAAACCCTGAGCAAGACACTATGGGGAGGAAGCATGAGTGGCGGCACCCACAGCCACATCCTGGGTGCAAGGACCAGGGCAAGCCCAGGGGCCTCTGTGAGCCCGAGGTGTTGCTCTGGGCTCTGGCCAAGGGCCTGGACGCCTGTGCTCAGAGCCTCCTCCAGACACCAGTGTGATTTCCATCTGGCACTCAACTGCAACTTTTGTTTCCAGAAGGTAAAATGTTTGGTTTGGGCAAGTGTGGCCACCCAGTGGGGTGGGAGCATGTCGTCCCCGGGCATTGTCTGGGCACAGGCCAGAGATGCTTTTCCAAGCAGATTCAGTCCAGGCACATTCCAGGCGGGAACATGAAAAACCACCATTTTCCCAATTTATACGAGGTCCTCGGACTGGCTGCTCCTGAAAAGCACTGCACTGCACTGGCGAGTGGGGCCGGCAAGTCAGTTAAAAACAACCTCGCGCAGCACATGTGGGGTGTCAGGGGCCAGGCCCTGGGAAGTGACAGGCAGCCGGGAAGGCCTGGGCTGGCCGGGAAGAGGACAGCCCATGGCATCCCCACCTCAGGAGGAAGGACTGGCTCAGCCCCGGGCTGGGCTCCGTGATGTGCAGCGCAGGAGCAAGGCTTGCCACTGCCTGGCCCCAGCGGTCCGGGAGGAAGCACACCCTCTCTTTTCACATTAATAAAACTTTTAACAGGTTTTTGGCAAATTGGCAAGAAAAGTGTATGTAGCTCCTAATTGGTGATTTAAACGCAATCATGAACAAATAAATGCCTGTTCCTATCTCATTATTTATGAACTAAATCTGCTTTAAGACAAACGAGTCTTCTTGGGTAGGGGCCAAACCTCACCGCGTGCACGGAACCCCGTGTCCCTGCCCGGCGCCGCCTGCTGCACAGCCTCTTGGGGCCAGCAGGGGACACAAGGAGACGTGGGGGTGGGCAGCAGACAGGAGGCTCCCTGTCCCCCCCACATGTGCACACCCACAGCCCTCCCCGCCCCACACTCAGAGCCCCAGGGTCCCCACCACTTGGCTGCGCCCCCACACTCACCAGGCCTGTCCGATCCCTGCTCCTGGTTTCTTCTTGGTTTCCCTTCAGCTCCCCACCAGCGGGCACCTCCAGCCACACCCTCATCCTTTACCTTACTGTCCACCCTTGCTTCCTACCATCTGTTCCCATGTCCTGGGCACTGCTCCCCTTGGTGGACTCTGCTCTGCTGCCTCTGGAAGCACGGACAAGCTGCCCAGCCTGACCAGATCCCCATCACCAACTACCGCTGGCTGTTCTGGCCTGAGCTCCATCTGACGGTCACCTCGGAGGCTCCATCACACCCACATGGAGCCTCATTCCCTGAGTCACTCACCTGTGCCCTATGTACTGTACTTACCACCCCAGTGCCAGCCTCTATCCTCAGCATTCCAGGTCCGACCAAAGCCTCTCTCGCCAGGACCCAGTTCAGCTCCCCAAAAGGCTACCCTCCCCTGCTGTGCTGGCTCTGATGCCCAGACTTCCACAGGGCCTCAATTTCTCTCCCTTATGCCTGCTCCTAAGTCCTCTGAGAGCCTTTCTGGGCAGTCTTTCCCCCTGGACTCCTGATGGCCTCGAGCCTCATGCTGGGTGGTACTGGGGGCTGGGGCCTCCTTTCCTGACTCTCACCACCAGGCACCCCACAGGTGGCCAGGCCAAGGCCCTTGGAGCTGCAATCCAGTAGACAGACCCAGACCTGCCACTCTGGGGTCTTGTGGTAGGCAGAGTGTTCCTGTAACAGATGCTAAGGACGAACATGCCCATCTAGGGGAACCAAGTGCAAGCAGCTCGAGGAGCCAGGCACCATGTGGGCAGGCACTCACCTCATCATTGCCTCTCCCCGGCATAGCCAGCATCCAGCGCTCCTGACCCCCAGCCAGGATGGAGCTCCTGCAGAAGCCCATACTCTCCAGTGGCACAGAGTCCACAACGGTGTTTCTGCCCTCTGCCAGGTCCCACAGGCACAGCTTCAGGTCCCGGCCCTGACTGCCAAATCAAGAGGAGACAGGCCGTGAACCCTCCAGGTGAGCCAACTGGGTGCCCCACCTGAACAAGTGCTGGCATGCCGGGGCCAGCCTGATGCCAAAGGCAGGCAGGGGACACCTTCCAGAGAAGGACCCAGATGGCATAAATTATCTGGCTGGGGCACCTCAGCCGAGGAAAGGCTTTGCATCCAAGACGCCTGATGCCTGGCACATTCATGGACCATCCCAAGGGTGCACAGCCAACCAAGGCCCAGGGAGCTTCAGGACATGTACCCCATGACCAGCCTCCCCTGCCCTTCCTGCCTCTCCCCATGCTGCCAAAGTGTGAGCTCGTCCTCTTCCCTCCCAGTTCGTGAATTAACTGTGACAACCCAGCCATCCCACCCTCATGAATTTTCCCGAGTGAATTCAAAACCTATATTCACACCAAAGCCTGTACAGAAATGTTTATAGCAGCTTTGTTCCTAGCTGTCCAAACCAAACTGGACACGACCCTTTGGTAGGAGGTTGGGAAATTAATTGTGATACATCCACATGTGATACATCCTCCCTGTTGCTGAATTCACTCAGCAACAGGGAGGGCCAATCTGGGACGCATGCAGCAACCCGCAGGAATATCAGATGCATCTGCTAAGTGAGGGAAACCAGAGCCAAAAGGCCACCTACTGCATGATCCCACTGGTGGGACATTCTAGGGGCAGCATGGTGGCATGTGGAGGACGGGGGGGGCTACAGGGGGTGGCACAGAGGCTCTGCAGCGGGCTGACTGCCCTGTGTGGCCCCAGGGTAGCACTCACATGGTGGTGGGCTTTGGCAAGCCCACAGAACAACCTTTAGTGTGTATATGCTAAGAAAACAATCATGGTATCAAGATCCCAAGATGGACTGCAGTCTGTGCCAAATGTACAGCACACCGCACCCAAGGGGAGGGCAGACAGGAGCTGACCCGCAGAATTATGGAAAAGTGTGTTGACTCGATACTACGAAATTAAAGGCAAAATACCTTTACAGAGACGCAAGGCTCTAATAGTTAATCTGTATCCTAACCCTCCAACAGCTCAGCCTGGTCACACACCAATGCTGCCCACCTGCCCACTAGTCTGCACGGCCCCTGGCAGGTGACTCCCATACCCACCACCTCCTACATTTACAAGATGCTATCCCATGGGAAGAACGGGCTTTTCTCTCTCCTTCTCTTCCTATCAGTTTGGACTTCAGTATTCCTATAGTACTCTACATTTCTCGTTATTTATTTTTATGCTCAAATCATCCCAAATTAGCCAATGGGACCCCTTCAAGCTGGCTCAGAGGTCCTTCTGACACGTGTCCCTCAGCAAGATATTCCAGACCGAGGATCCCTTCTCCAAGGAATCCTTGGTCCTTCCGGTGCAGAGAGATACTTGCAAACCAAGATCTGGGTGCTGGTATGCTCATTGCTGTGAGGTGCCGCTGCTGTCAGGCCCTCTCAGCAGAGCCAGGAAATACACACACACTCACACAAACATACCTTTCTCTCTCACACACACACACACGTGTACACGGGGACACTCACACACGCAAACACATCTCGTTCACACAAACATACTTCAGACACACAAACATACCTCATGCATACATTCACAAATGTCACACACACCCCTCACTCACGCATGCAAATGTACGCACACACAATATACCTACCCCTCACTCACTCACACACACACACACACACGCAAACATATACACACAAACAAGTAGTATTTCTGTGTCTATCTTTGTGTATATGTTTTCAAAATCCCACAAGTTCATGCTGATGCCTCGAGGCTTCTTCCTCCTTCTCAGGTTAGTGACTCCATTCTCCAACTGGGAAGAACCTGCCTCCCATTTTCCTCAAGATATTTACTGCCACACTCCACTGACAAACTAGCTTGCACGATGCAGCCAATCTCCCAACCTCCGCAGCCACCTCTGAGACCTTGCCCCCACCACTCTGGTTCTCTGGCTACTGGGCACGCTGCTCCAACACCTCTGCCAGGAAGCCTCCCGCACCGTCCACGTCCTCAGCTGCCCACACTACTGAACCTGGAGGGGAGATGAGGGCAGGAAGCACGGGACCACTGCTATCCACACAGAAACGAAGGACGCTCATGCACACCAACAGTCCATTCCAGATGAAGTGTGGGCTCAAAAGTAACAAGAGAGAAGCTCCTAGGAGAGCAGGAAGGTCTTCAAGGCCTGTTGCTGGGCTCCTTCACACGAAGCACGAGCCATAAGGGAAAGATGGCAGATTTGATCCCATTTGAATGGCTACCTTCTGCTCATTAACACATCATTAAGTGGGAACCAGAAGCCACTTTGTGGGAGAAGTAACTGGTGATATAAAAATATCAACCATAAAAAAAATAAAAAGAAAAAAGAAAAATATCAACCGTGTCTAGAATAAAGAAATTATAAAAAAAAATAATAATAATAATAATAAAAGAATGGTAATAACTCAATGAGAAAACGGTAGTCAATCCGATAGAGAAATGTGGATTTTTTTTTAAAAGATTTTATTTATTCATGAGAGACACAGAGAGAGAGAGAGAGAGAGAGGCAGAGACACAGGCAGAGGGAGAAGCAGGCTCCATGCAGAGAGCCCGACATGGGACTCGATCCTGGGGCTCCAGGATCATGCCCTAGGCTGTAGGCAGCGCTAAACTGCTGAGCCACTGGGGTTGCCCGAGAAATGTGGATCTAAGGGGACTTTATCCCAGTGGCTCACAAATGCAGAAGAGGGCTGGCTCATTAAGTGGTCAGGAGAATGCAAATGAGGCCTCCAGGCCCCAGAAAGAGTGGAGGGGTGGGGGTCCTCGCACCGGGGGCAGCCTGGCACCCTCCGAGCAGCCCAACGTGTGCACACACCCTGTGGCCCTGACACAGGTACACCTGGCACCTGGAGACCCAGGCAGGAGTCTTCTTAAGTTTCCCAGCCCCAAGTGGACCACCCAGATCTCCACGGGCAGTAGAATGATAAATAACCTGGCATACGTACACATCCAGCAGGAGAGCACACAGAAAAAACCCACACGATGTGTCACAGCCACACGTACCCTGGTGGATCTCACAACGTACATCTGAGTGGAAGGAGTCACATACAAAGGAAGCTGTCTGTATGGCCTCATTTTTTAAGTAAGAAAAAAAAAACAGACCTAACAAAGTCTATGCTTTTTGGAGATGCACGTTCAGATGGTAAAGCAAGAAACGAGGTGCGAGGGGCTGCCACCCGAGGACGAGAACAGAGCAGACGTCAGGGCTGGTTACCCAGGTGTCCACTCTGTGATAACACAAGTCTGCAACCTTGTTCTGCGCACTTTTCTGTAAGTGTGCTACAGTTCACAATAAAACAGAGAGAAAACAAACCCACCCAGGTGGCTGTCACTGGGCACAGGTGCACCCTCGGGCATGCGGGCGGCGCCTAACGCTCAGCCTGGCTCCCCGCTTTCTGCCCTCCAGCCTCCCCTTGACATGAAAGCGTACCTTCCTTTCTCAAGGACCACTTTGGAGAGACCTGGCTTCCAAACACAGCTGGGCGCACGGCCTCTAGTGCAACGTAAACGCACCTGGGCACTCCAAGTACCTGCGACGCCCGCGCTGCAAGCCCCCTAATCTGGGCCCCCGCCTGGAGCAGGGCCACCGTGGTGCCGTCCAGCTTGGGAAGGGAAGCACCATCACTCGCTCACAGGTTGCTGTTGCAGCTTGCAGCTTGCCTCCCCATACAACATCAGGCCAGCTGTCTGAGGGCCAGAACTCAGGTCTGGGAGTTCCCAGAGAACAGCCCAAGGCACCTGGGCCCTGGAGGAGCAGGAGGCGCCACAGAGCCTAAGGCCTCGGCTGAAAACTCAGGAGGAACGTTTACAAACCGCAGTCCCCAGTGCAAGTGGTTTAGTGGGGTATTTGGATGCAACATCTATTCTAAGCATCAGGGACAGTCCACAACCACAGGGAGGGCCTTCCCACCCCTCGGGGGGCTGCGGGCCAGCCTGGGGTGCTACAAGCACACACGTCTGGGGCTACCACCCTCCTGGATACTGCTGGGCCTTCCATCACCCGCGAGCCACCTGCAGAGTGGTAGGACCGTGCCTGGCACAGAAGTGCTTTGGAGAAGGGTGGGTCCCGACAGACCCCTGTCCTTTGGGGACTGGGAACCATGGTGCCGAGATGTCCAGGCTCCCAGTTCATAGCAGGAAGACAGACCTGCTCTGGAGGGCATTCAGGAAAGTTTCACCTGTACTTGGTAGACATAAATTCATTCTCTCACCCACCTGCTCCCTCCTACTGCCTCCTGGCCCACCTCTCACCTGGAGTCCCCAGCCTGGGGGACAAGGCCACAGCGGCAGTACCAGAACATAGACCCTCTGGGCTCTGCTGCCCAGGCTCCAGCCCCTCACAGCCCAAGCACATCCTGGCTCTGGCCCATGCAGCTTCCTCTGTCAGGAGCGCCAGGCCCCCACCCTGCTCTTGCCATCTCCTGCTCCCCCGGCACCGGCCCCCCGCCAAATGCCATGGACCTGGGCTCTTGTGTGGCACTCCCAGTGCCCCCGGGAGTGGCTGCTTTCGGCGTTGGGAGCACAGCCCCAATCGGTAGGTGGGCTTTAGGCTCTGGCTCTGCACCACCCTGGTGACCAGTCCCCATCACCTCGTGGGAAGGTGGCCACCCATTAGAACAGGTGTCATGACACCAGCTACTCTAAGGAGAAGGCTTGAGCTCAGCCACGGACCCCTAGCTCTTGCCACTGGACAGCCCTGGCAGGCCAGGAAGGACTCTGCTCAGGCCACGGGTGGTGCGGGGCTACAGATAGAGCTGTTTTGTGTTCATCAAGCTCTTCTCAGTGGCCACCTGCCTGGACAGCGCCATGGTCACAGAGGGTGCAGTGACAGGCACACAGCATATCCAGATACTGTGGATGGGTCAAGTGGGTGGGTCAAGGGCAGAGGTCACACTGCTCTGCCATTGGCAGGGGCTGCCCGGCAGCTGGGGGAGACCCTGAAAGCCTCCACTGGCAAGCTCCTGGCCCCTGCTGAAGGCCACAACTTAACTCCTTTGGGATTGTACTTGCTGGCACCAAGACCCACCTGAGGAGCTGGCGTCCTTGGGGCAGTGTCTGCAGCCAGGTCACACACTGGCCCCCATGGCCGTCCAGGGTAGCGACCGCCCTCCGTGTCTGCAGGCTCCAGATGTGCACCAGCCCACTCAGGGACCTGTTCTGACAAGTGTAAGCACAAGCTCAGGAAGAGGCGTCAGGGGAGGGCATTCCCAGCATGCTCTGCAGGGCTGGCCTGGAACCACACAGCTGGTGGACCAGATATTTCAGCTGGTAGCTTTTGGTTTAGGTGACGGCCGTAACTGTGAGCTGAGGGTAAAAGTGGCACAGTGCTCCTTTTCCAAGGACGGCGGGCAGAGGGCCCTCAGGAGCCATGGAGGCACCGTGGGCAGAGTCTGAGAGGGACAGGCGGTGGCCACTGACACCGTACGCCGGATGGTGTCTCGCACAGAGAGGGCGAGCTCCCTGCCTTCTCCAAGGGGCCAGGCCCAAGGGACAGCTTGGCGAGCGAGTTCTGAAAAGTCAGCGTCCCCATGACCCAGTGTCACTAAGATCCCCAAGTGAGCACAGGCTCATTGCCAGCCCACCACCCGCTAACGTCACCTGGGCTAACCCCTGGGATTGGGTTGGGGCTGTAGCTACTCACCCTGAGAGGAGGAGTGGGTGCACCTGTCCCTGGGCTCCTCCGAAGAAATGCAGCGCATGCACCGCCGACTGGGCACCTCGGAGGACAAAGCAGGGGTCTGGCGGTGGGAGTGGGGAGGCTGCCATATTAGGCGGGGGTGCAGTCATCTGGGGACAAGGAAGGATGTAAGTGACCCGCCTGTCATCCTTCAGGAAGGCAGGAGGAGCCTCCCTGGATACTGCCCACCCCCTTCAGCCTGTCTTCCACCTTGCCTATTGGCTCCTATACCCAAATGGCATCACTGTGGCCCCAACTTGTACCATCTTGGGTGGGCACAGTGACACCCACACCCTTCTGAGGCCACTCTCACCCTCAGTGCCCTGTGGAGAGCCCACCACTGGCCTCCAGGGCTTGCTGCACCCTCTGACTCCCCGAGTCCCACTGGCCACACAGCATGCAGGCTGGCTTCTCCTTGCCTGGGCTGTCCACATGCCTGGAGTGCCTGTCCCACCCCTGGGCCTGGCTGACTCTCCCTCCTCCCTCCCCAGGCCCATCTCCTCTCCTCCCTGCCGCGGAACAATGCCATGCCAGGACATGCTGTCCACTTTGGCCCTGTGGTAAGCTCAGGGAACAGGGGCCACAGCCTGGCCACCGGCACCAGGCACACAGCAGCTGCTCAGCAAGTACACACTGAGGGATGAACCTCCAGACAGACAAGAGGTGTGTGGGGTTCCTGGAAGTGGAGGAGTGAGCTGGACCCAAAGACTGGAGAGGAGTCTCTCCCTCACATGTGCTGCAAACACCACCTGCTGGATCCTGAGGGCCTGTGCATCTACCTGTAGAAAAGGCAGCACCACATTTACTGTTGGAGAAACTGAGGCAGGTAATGGTCTGGTGAGCTGCCCAGGCCCCTCACACTCAGGCCTGAAGCTTGCATGCTGCCACCAAGGGGCAGCATAGCTGGTGCACTGGTGTGTGGGCACAGGCGCAGGGATGGAGTTACCTCCTTGCCACTCTCCAAGAGGACTGATACCACAGATGAGTGACCCTTCCTCAAATAACTGTCTTGGGGGGCCCACCCACCTGAAAGGAGAAGCCTTGCAGTGTCCCCACTGAGCCTGCCCCAGCAATGGCGCAGGGGTGGTTGCTGGACTAGAAGTGACCTTCTCTAGTGACCATGGGCACATCTGTCAGCCCACAGGCCCCGGCCAGGCTGAGGGTGTGGAGGGAAAGGCTAGGGGCAGGCTGCTGGGAGCTGCAGCAAGTTCACCAGGAGGGCTTTTCCCACTGGCTCCCAAGACACTTCCCCACTGGCCCGCCTCCGGCCTGGACACAGAGCAAGGAGGAGACCGTCCAGCCACTGGGGCAGCCACAGCCACCAAAGGAACTGGGCAGGGCAAAGAACAGGAGCAGAGAAGATAGTTTCCTGCAGGAGGGAGCCTTAGCCGATGCCGGAGGTTGGAGAGGGTTTCAGGCCAAGGACAGGCAAATGTACAGGCGCAGAGGCAGGAGAGGCGTGGGTTCCCCAGCAGGAGACCAGTCCAGGCACTGCTTCAGCCACACCCTCAACTGCGAAGCCCTGTACCTCCCCTCCTTGAAGCTATCCCAGACCTTTTCCTTCTCTCTCTCTCCCTTTCTCTCTCCAGAACAGAGCCTGGAGTAGCTTCACAAGAGCAACAGTTTCAAAACATCTAAGAAATGCCACTGTCAAGGCAGCTGGAGCCTTGTAAGTCAGGGGCCTCCAAGTCACCAGACAGCAGTGGAGGCAGAGACCTGAGAGTCCAGAGACCACCAGAGCCGAGGAAATGCTGCAGAGACCCAGCGGATTGCCAGCCATTGCCAGCACTGGCCAGCTGAGGCCTGGCCCACACGAGGGCTGGAAGTAGGGTTGGGCTGAGATCCTAATGATCCAGAGCAGAGCCTGCAGGGCCAGGGCTAGGAAGGGGCAGATGCTCATCTTTACTGGTATGAGACTGTAGGCAGCTGCTCTATTGCTTGGTCCTGCCTCATGGAGGGGTTTCAAAGAGAAGGAAGGGGACCCCGGGAATGGGCCTTACAAATGGCCAAGTCCTTGTTTATTTGTTTCTTCTTTTTTAGGGTTTTCACTCTAAAACCCTCTCTCACCTTTGGCTAAAAACCAACTGACCCTTCCCAAACACAGGACAGCCTCCCATGGACAAAGACCTGGTTCCACAATGCTCCATGGCCCTCAGCCCCCGCTCTAGCCCAGGATGGGGGAGCTGCCAGGAGACACTGCTGGGCCTTGGCTCTGAACCCTGCAGGGCTGCGCTCAGGCAAGCAGGCTTGGGACAAGTTCAGAGGAGCACCTACTGGGCCCTTGGAAGCTGCTGACTGTCTGTGCTATGCCTGCCCCATCAGAACAGCTGGTCAGCTCCAGGACCCCAGATCTGGAGAAACGCGTGAGTGGAGAATCCTGCTAAAGCACGACAACCCATCAGAAAAGCCCCAGTGCTCGGGGCTGGGGAGTGAGGGGGCATCCCACTCCCATGGTCCAGGCCCCAGAGTCCTACCAGCCACTACCACACAGGTTCCCATGGTGTGGTGCTGACATCACACCCACTGTGTGACACACACATGCACAGAGGGCACATGCTCACATGCACACACATGCACACACACGCATGCACCCACTGTGTCATGCGCATGTGCACAGAGGGCACGTGCTCACATGCACACGCACGCACATGCACGCATACACGCACGTACATCACAAGCCGCGTGGGGGCCTTGGGCAGTGCCCGCCGAAGCACGGCCCGCACTTGCCACCTGCCTGCGGCCTGCTGGGAGTTTCCAGAACCTCACCAGCACAAGGCTCCGTCTGAGGTGATGAAATCAAGTTCTCCTCTATTGTTTCCCCAGAACTGCGGGGAACAAACCCGTCACGTTGTTACAACAACCAAAATGTTCAGGCCAAAATGATGCATCGGCAATTAAGGGCTCCGTCATTTCAAGCAATTAAAATAAACGCTTTATTTGAAAACTAATTAATTCGAGCTACATATTTTTCCCATGACAATATCCTATGATTACTTGATTTATGACATCTAATTATTCTTTATTAATCTAATTGAGAATAATCGCGTTATCCTATCTCCCCTGGCAGCGGGCCGCCCGGAGCGGAGGCCGCAGCCCCTTGTGCAACACCGGTGCGCGGTACCCGCCGCCCGCCACCGCCGCCTTCCCCTGTTCTGTCACTCGTCTTTTCCTCCCAGAGGGCAGAGGAACATGAAACTTAATCCACTGAGCACAACTTCGAATTTTGCCTGCTTTTCGAGATGTCAAAGAGAGACACATTCTTTTCAAAATTAAAAAGAAAGACAATCTGACATGATTTGCGCAACTCTGACAGCCTTTCCAACGGATGCTGTGAACCCCCGAAAGCCCCTCAGGCCCTTGGTCCACGGATGGAGGAGGACAGTGCCCCCCTGCGTCCCACCTCAGAGGCGGCAGCCGGGCAGGCCTCAGGGCTATCCCCACGGCGGGGGGGTCCCGGGGAGCAGTGGCCGGGCAGGGGTCCCCGTGGAAAGGCACCTGCGTGGCTGCGACTAGGCTACACCCAGCACTCACCCTCCCACCCAGGCACACACACGTCAGGCAGGCACAGCAGCCATGGGAAGGCAAGGAAACAACCAAGGACTGGCAAACGCAGATGAGGCAGGGCCAAGGGAGGAGTGAGACCCCAAAGACCAAAGATCCCTATGTGTGTGTGTGCGCCTCAGCCTAACCCACGAGTCAGCCCTGAGCACCCACCATGCACTCAGCCACAGAACCCTTTCCTTTTAATTGCAATGGGACCACTCGTCCTTGAAGAAGCTCGCAATCAACAAGGAGCACTGAGAAGTGAGCCAGAACAGGGAAGCCACCACCCAGAGACATCCACGCATTGTTTCTGCCAGCTCTAGACCACAGGGTCCTGCTTTACCCACTGCATGCGTCTGGGAGTGCAAGGACAGGCTGCACAAGACACTGGGAATGCCTCAAACAGGCAACCCAGGCCCTCTGTAAGTGGGCCACACCAAAGCACAGAACGGCTCCAGCAGCCCCGCAAGGTACCTAAGAATTCCCAAACCAGCACAGACTAGGGAGGCACCACTTGCTAGCAGGAGAAATGCCCACAAAACAACTAAAATAAAAACCCCAAATCATCAGTATATCACTAAGCTGTCAAAAAGGAAAAGTTTAGGGGCACCTGGGTGGCTCAGTGGTTGAGAATCTGCCTTTGGCTCAGGTTGTGATCCTGGGGTCCTGGGATCAAGTCCCGCATCGGGCTCCCCGCAGGGAGCCTGCTTCTCTCTGCCTATGTCTCTGCCTCTCTCTGTGTGTCTCTCATGAATAAATAAATAAAAATCTTTTAAAAAAGGAAAGAAAAAGTTTAGAACCTTCAGAGGCCAAACACTAAGTGGAAGTCAAACGTAGTAAGGTCTGCAGGGCCCCCAGTTGGCACCTGCCAGAGGGCATTTGCTACATTGTGACCTAGAAATCTGGTTCCCAGGCAAGGCCTCTTAGTCATGACAGACAAAGCTTAGCACCCGCTCCCCTGCCCCCGCTACGGTGGACAATCTCATAGGAGCATCTCCATAAAGATGAGACCCTATAGAGCTAAATGATCAGTGTAAGACAGAGCCAGAAGTAAACCTACACCCAGAAGTACCAGAATGATGCCAGCCCTCAGGCGTTAGACCTCATCTACACCACCTCAGGAAGTCGCCAAAACTTCTGTCTGTGAATATCTCTCATAAGGAACCCACCTTCTACGCAGGTCTGAAGGAATTTACCAGGAAAGCCCTACAAAATACAAGTAATTAGAACTCATGGAAACAAAAAAGGAACTATGGTACCATGAGTGAGAGCCATAAGAAACAACAAAAGGCAGAACTAGACCCTAGAACACAAAGCATTCGGGCATAGAAAATAAAGATGTTCTGTGCTTTTAAGGAAATAAAAAGAACTAAAATTGCAAGTGGAGAGCATGAGATTGTAAAAGTCACCACTCATACTTGAAAAAGGACCTAACCAGGTGAAAGGCTGTTGGGAAACAGGAGATTTGCACTGTGCCAAGGTACTATGCTACAGATTATTTACTGATCACAAGAGAAGAATGTTCCTTAACAATGGAGATGTCTGGCTGTCACCACCTTCACCATGAGACTGAAGCTGGCACCGCCAATAGTAAACAGACTGGCATCGCTTATCTTCTGAGGTGATGCCAGAAAACACAGCACCATCCTTGCACATCTGTGCCAACAACTTGCAGAAAACAATCAGGCACATCCAGATTATGGGACACTGGACAAGGCAACTAGCTCAGACTTATCAAAAACATCAGGATCAAGAGAAAAAAAAGAACAAAAAATAGGGTGAGGGTTCTAAATTGAGAGACTACAGAGGCATTGTGACCAGATCCAACATAGGAACCTTGACAGGATCACAAAGGGGTGTGGGGAAAACAACTGGGGAAATCTGAATAGGGACTGCAGATAATATGGAATTACTGTGGGGCACCTGGGTGGCTCAGCCAGCTGAGTGTCTAACTCTTGATTTCAGCTCAAGCCATGATCTAGGGGTCATGGGATCAGGCCATGTGTTGAGCTCAGCACAGAACCTGCTTGGGATTCTCTCTCTCCCTCTCCCTCTGCCCCTCCTTCCACTCATGCTTATTCTCTAAATAAATAAATAAAATATTTTTTTAAAATATGGAATTATTGTTAATTTTCTTGGGCAAGATAGTGGTATTTTACATAGAAGAATGTCCTGTTCCCAGGATAGTGTTTTAGGGGTGAAATGTCATGGTGTCTGCACACCGTTTTCAAATGTTTCAGAAAAATGAATTTCAATCTCTATCTACATACAGAGAGGTCAAGCAAATGTGGCAAAATGCTAACAATTGATAAATGTAAGTAAAGGGTCTAAGAGTATTCACTATGCTGTACTTGCAACTTTTCTGTAAGTTTAAAATTATAAAAACATTCTAGAAGTGGGGGAGGAAGACAAACCCACCCTGGACTCAAATCTAGAATAAAGAACATACAGATCAATACAATAAGAAAGCAAACACCAAAAAGAAAATAAGCAAAAGACTTAAACTGTTATTTCACAAGAAACATAAATGGCCAATAAACATATAAAAAGACATTTAACCTAATTAATAATCTTGGAAATGCCTGTCAAAACCACAATGTGATATAATTACACTCCTAGCAAATTAGCAAAAAATTAATCTGTCAAATGTTGACTACAGTGTGGGACAACTGTAACTGTTTACCATGCTAGAGGGAGCATAACTTGAAAGAATCACTTTGGAAAACAATCTGGGACTAGTTTGCACACCTTATGATACAGCAACCCCCTATTAGATAAACACCCTAAAGAAATTCTCACATATGTACAAGGAGAGATTTGCACAAGATGTTCATAGCAATATTATACATGCTAATAAAAACTAGAAACAACCCAAATGGCCACCAACTGCAGAATAGGATAAAATTGGTAATTCATGTAATAGAATATTCCACAAAACTGGGACGCCTGGGTGGCTCAGCCGTAGGGCACCTGCCTTCAGCTTGGGTTGTGATCCCACATCTGGGATCGAGTCCCGCCTTGGGCTCCCTGCAGGGAGCCTGCTTCTCCCTCTGCCTATGTCTCTGCCTCTCTCAGTCTGTGTCTCTCATGAATGGATAAATAAATCTTAAAGAAAAAGAATATTATATTTCACAAAACTGAAAATGTATAAACCCTAGTCTCACATGGATAAAGCTCAAAATCATAATTCTCATTAAGAGATACTAAGGACATAAAAAATGAGGCTATACACAGGAAGAAAATATTCATGACATATATATCTGATGAAAGACCAAACTCAGAATACTCGGAATATAAAGTTAATAAGAAAAACAGTGGGGGGTGCCTGGGTGGTTCAGTTAATTACATGTCTGATTGGCTTTGGTTCAGGTCATGATCTCAGGGTCCTGGGATGGAGCCCCATGTCAGGTTCTGCACTCAGCACAGAGTCTACTTGGCACTTCTCTCCTTCTCCCTCTGCTTCTCCCTCCAAAACACACACACACTCTCTCTCAAATAAATAAATCAATAAATCTTAAAAAAAAAAAAAGTTATTCCAAAACGCTAAAGAGATGGACAAAGGTATTTCAGGCAAATAGAAACAATAAACAGCAGGGCTTGAAATACAGATGTCAGCAAAGTTGAATTCTAGCCAAAAAGCATTAGAATTGACAAATCCAGACACTTTGCAATACTGGAAGCTGCAATTCAGAATGCATATATGATTGTTGTGAATACCTATATACCAAATAACAGAAACACCTCTTTATAAAACAGAAACTACAAGGAATGCAAGGAATCACAGAAAAAACTCACCAATAATTGGAGAACATGATACACTACTACTCTTAGTACAAGTCATACCAAGTGGATAATAATAAGTAAGGAGATAGACTCCATGGGGTAAATATTATGGATCTATATAGAACTGTACTCTCTGATAACAGAAACTATATGTTCTTCTCAAGTGCATGTGAACACGTGTAAAAAATTACATATTGGGTCACAAAGAAAATATCAGTGAGTTTCATAAAGAAGAAATATAAACATATTCTATGACCACAGTGCAGTTAAATAAAAAACTAACAAAATAAAAACTAAAATGTCCTCCCAACCAAAAACTTAAAGTAATTTATTAAACAACAAATTTTAGGTGAAAGAGGAAGTACTTAATCCACGAATTTTAAAAATGACAATGAAAAACACTATGAACCAGAATTCATGAGATATATTTAAAACTCTTATCAGAGGGAAAGAAGAGACCAATATCACTTATGAATATCACACAAAAAGAGTAAATAAAATATTAGCAAACAAAATACAACATCAAATCAAAGAAATAATACATGATAACCAAGTGGAATTTATCATTGGAATGCAAGGTTAGTTTATTTTTTTTTTAAGATTTTATGTATTTACTTGAAAGAGAGAGCATGAGCGGGGGTGGGCAGAGGGAGATGGAGAAGCAGGCTTCCCACTGAGCAGGTAGGCCGACACAGGGCACAATTCCAGCACCCTGGGCTCATGACCTGAGCCGAAGGCAGATGCTTAACCAACTGAGCCACCCAGGTGCCCCTCTCAATACCCATTTTTATGAAAACATTTAACCAGGGTGCCTGGGTTTTTATTCAAACACTTAACCTGACTCACTGCTCAACAGGGAGTCGGCTTCTTCCTCTCCCTTTGCTATTCCCCCTCACTCATGCTCTCTCTCTCTCAAAATAAATAGTCTTTTAAACAAGAAAAATAAAACACTTAACCAAAGAGAAACTAACGGGTTTCTTCAAATTAAAATATTCACACACACACACACACACATCTCCTTAGTTTATGAAGAAATTACTGTATGGAGTCAACACATTACTTTACGAAGAAACATTGGAGTTATTTCCTCTAAGATCAGAATACCCAATATCTACACTACTATTTAACACTGTACTGGAGGTTTAAGCCAATGCAATTAAATAAGAAAAATCAATTAAAGGCATATGAGTTGGAAAAGAAAGCATTAAATTATCTTCCAGAGAGCATGATGATATACATGAGGGCCTTATATAATCCACAATAAAACAGATTCAAACATTAAAAAAAAAAAACCCTTAGTATGGTAGCAGGGAAAGAAACTAACAGAGAAGTCAATAGTTTCCATATGCACAAACAATAACCTGTTAGAGAAAATTCCATTCACAATACCAATTAGAAGATAAAATACCTAATACATTTTTAAATTTTCACATGTCAAAAGAGATATCTTTAGTATCTTTAGAACATACAGAAATCTTCAAAATTAAGGGAAGAAAGTCTAAAGACCAAATAGAAAAATAAGCAAAAGATATGAATTCACAGTCACAAAAAATGAAAATGGCCCTTAAACATATAAAAAGATGCTTAACATGAGTAAGGGAGAAATGTAAATCAAATCTATATTAACAGGCTTCTGGATCTGGCCAGGATGAAATAAGTTCACTATCGCTTCTTTCTCTGGCTGACTGCAACTAAAAACTCTAGACAAAATATAAAAAGAAATTATCTAAAAACTCTGAAAAGTGAACAATAACAGACAGATTTTGAAGGCAAGTAAAACCTTGGAAAAGTGACCTGTATGTGATGAGTTTCCCATTTTTATTAGTATGTCTTGGGGCATTGCCTTGAAGGTAGGCCCAGCTTGCACAGCAGCAAGGCAGCAGTGGCTAGAACTTAAACTAGTTTCCAGACAACTTTACAGAGGAAAAGTCTAAAGAATGTGAGAGGAAATCCCTAACTGTTTGTTCTTCTCTCTCCGCATTGCCCCAAGAATGGGCCCTAGACATGGAATTGTATAGGAGAAGTGACTCTGAGAGAAAACCTCTGTCTTTTCAGCCAGAGGAACCAAGAGAAGTGGATCTTGCTGGATGGAGTGTGTGTGGTGGGGCGGGAGGGTGGGGGATGGGGTTGGGGGGTAAAATTGCAGAGGAGAGAGCTGAAGAAAAAAGTCTCTTAATTCTCTGAATGAACCCACAAAAGTCCCACACTCATTGCTAAGTTTCATAAGCCTGGGACGGACCCAAAGGGGCCTCTCAAAAGCTTTGAAAATGAAAAAGAGATTAAAAACATAGCCCACAAAGGGCAAGACAGAACTTGTGTGGCAATTCTAACTGGGTTGACTGCCTGCTAATACAAAACTCAACATTCTCCAATGGACCCCATGTAATACTCAACCAGGATATGCCTAGGATATAATACAAAATTATTCAACATACCAAGAACCAGAAAATGAAAGCAGAGAGTACTCAAGGGAAAAGACAACTTACAGATGCCAACCTCGAAACAATTCAGATGTTGGGAATATCAGATAAGGATCCTAAAGTAACTTTTGTAATTATTCTCCATGAGGCAAAGGCAAACATATTTGAAATAAACAGAAGAGCAGAGAAACAGAAATTAATTTTTTAAAAAGGAAGTTTCAAAACTGAATAATACAATATACAAAACAAAAAAACTTCAATAATGGAATGGGAGATGACAAAGGAAAGAGCCAATGAACATGAAGACTGGTCAACAGAAATTATCTAATATAAAGTCAGAAAGAATGAAGATATGAAATAAATTATTAGAACACCAGGGACTTGTGGAATAATAGTAAAAGGTCTGAGACTTGTGTCACTGGAGTCGAGAAGAGAAAGAAATGGAACAGGAAAATTACTTGAATAAATAACTGCCTGAAATTTCACAAATATGGGAAAAAATGAAAATTTATAGATTTAAGGACTCAATGAACCATGAGCAGGATAAAACCACATTCAAACATATTGTAATTAAACTCCTGAAAAGAAAGAAAAAAATCTTTTTTTTTTAAATTTATTTATTCATGATAGACATAGAGAGAGTGAGAGAGGCAGAGACACAGGCAGAGGGAGAAGCAGGCCCCATGCTGGGAGCCTGACGCAGGACTTGATCCCGGGACTCCAGGATCGTGCCCTGGACCAAAGGCAGGCGCTTAACCACTGAGCCACCCAGGGATCCCTGAAAGAAAAAAATCTTGACACTGACGACACATACATAGGGAAATAATAATCTGAATTAGTATGGATTTCTTTTTCTTTTTTCTTTTTTTAAGATTTTTAAATTTAGGGGATCCCTGGGTGGCTCAGCAGTTTGGTGCCTGCCTTCAGCCCAGGGCGTGATCCTGGAGTCCTGGGATCGAGTCTCACATCGGGCTTCCTGCGTGGAGCCTGCTTCTACCTCTGCATCTCTCTCTCTCTCTCTTTCTCTCTCTCTGTGTCTCTCATGAATAAATAAAATAAAATAAAATATTTTAAAATTTATTTATTCATGAGAGACACAGAGAGAGAGAGACAGAGACATAAGCAGAGGGAGAAGCAGGCTCCCTGCAGGAAGCCCGATGTGGGACTCAATCCCAGGACCCCAGGATCACGACCTGAGCTGAAGGCAGATGCTCAACCACTGAGCCACCCAGGCATCCTGTAAATGCTTCCAACATCTTAATTACCAGACCCAACAATTATAACCTATTTTCTTAAAAAAGACTCAAATGAAAGTTATCTGGCAGAAACCCACTTTAAGTACAAAAACAGAGATAGATTAAAAGTAAAAAGAAGAAAAATAATTGCTATACATACAATAAAAGAAAGTTTAGTTGGAGAGGATTTGTTTTGTTTTGTGTTTTTTTAGAGAGGACACTTTTTTTGTATTTTTTTTTATTGGAGTTTGATTTGCCAACATATAGCATAACACCCAGTGCGCATCTCGTCAAGTGCCCCCCTCAGTGCCTGTCATCCAGTCACCCCATCCCCCCGCCCACCTCCCCTTCTACTACCCCTTGGTCATTTCCCAGAGTTAGGAGTCTCTCATGTTCTGTCTCCCTCTCTGATATTTCCCACTCATTTTCTCTTTTCCCCTATAATTCCTTTCACCATTTTTTTATATTCCCTGAGTGAAACCATATGATTGTCCTTCTCTGATTGACTTACTTCACTCAGCGTAATACCCTCCAGTTCCATCCACGTGGAAACAAATGGTGGGTATTCGTTTCTAATGGCTGAGTAATATTCCATTGTATACATAGACCACATCTTCTTTATCCATTCATCTTTCGATGGACACCGAGGCTCCTTCCACAGTTGGGCTATTGTGGACGTTGCTGCTATAAACATTGGGGTGCAGGTGTCTCAGCTTTTCACTGCATCTGTGTCTTTGGGGTAAATCCCCAGCAGTGCAATTGCTGGGTCCTAGGGTAGCTCTATTTTTAACTCTTTGAGGAACCTCTCCACACAGCTTTCCAGAGTGGCTGCACCAGTTCACATTCCCACCAACAGTGCAAGAGGGTTCCCCCTTTTCCAGTTTTTTAGAGAGGATAATTAATATCACAGAAAGTAGACCCCAGAGAAAGGACTATTACCAGAAATAAGGAGGATACAACATAATAAAAGGTATTTGGGGAACCCAGGTGGCTCAGCGGTTTAGCGCCGCCTTCAGCCCAGGGCCTGATCCTGTAGACCCGGGATGGAGTCCCACATCGGGCTTCCTGCATGGAGCCTGCTTCTCCCTCTGCCTGTGTCTCTGCCTCTCTCTCTCTCGGTCTCTCAAAAATAAATAAATGAATAAAATCTTAATAAAGGTATCAATTTATCAAAAAAGACGTAAGAGTCCTAAATATATATTCAGCTAAAAACAGAACTTCAACAAAATGCATGAAGGAAAAACTGATGGAACTGAAAGAGGAAATAAACAAATACGTAATTCTAGCTAGAGACTTAAACTCCTTCTTAGTAATTAGCTGAATAAGTGGCCAAAAAGTCATACAGAATCCTATCTATCTACTTGACCTTAAGAGAATACTCCACCCAACAGAAATAAAACACATTCTTCTCAAATGCACATGGAATATTCATCAAGATAAACCATATCTTGGGTCATAAAACAAAACCTTAAAAAAATGAAGAAGAAACAAAGGCATACAAAATATGTTCTCCAACCTTATGGAATTAACATGGAAATCAGTAAGGGAAAGGCAACTGGAAAATCTCCAAATATTTGGAAAATGAACAATATACTTTAAAGTAATCAATTGGTCAAAGAGGTACATAATGCCAAGAGAAATTAGAAAACATTTTGCATTTAATAAAAATGAAAAACAAAATAATCAAAATTTGTAGGATTCAGCAAAAGTGAGGCATGGAGGAAAATTTATAGCATTAAATACCTACATTCAGGGTGCCTGGCTGGCTCAGTGGTTGAGTGTTTGTCTTTGGCTCAGGTTGTGATCCCAGGGCCCTGGGATCGAGTTCTGCATCAGGTTCCCTGCATGGAGCCTGCTTCTCCCTCTACCTGTGTCTCTGCCTCCCTCTCTGTGTGTCTCTCATGAATAAATGAATAAAATCTTAAAAAAAAGAGAAACTAGAAAAAGAGGTGCAAATTAAGCCCCAAAGCAAGCCAAAGGAAGGAAATGATAAGGATAGAGCAGAAACAAATGAAATCCAGAGTAGTAAGGCAACAGAGGAAAATCAATAAAACCAAATACTGGTTATTTAGAAATATTCATAAAATTGATAAATCTCTATCTAGACACATAATCACAAAAAAAGAGAAGAAACAAATTATCCTCATGAAAGAAGGATTATCACTCAAGACACAACAAACATTAAGGAAATGCTATAAACAACTCAATGCACATAAGCTCGACAATTTAGATGAAATGGAACTGAAGGGGACGCCTGGGTGGCTCAGTGGTTGAGCACCTGCTCCTGGCTCAGGGCGTGATCCGCAGTCTCAGGATCGAGTCCCACATCAGGCTCCCTGCCTGGAGCCTGCTTCTCTCTCTGCCTACATCTCTGCCTTTCTTTCTCTGTGTCTTTCATGAATAAGTAAATAAAATCTAAAAAAAGAAAAAAAGAAAAGAAATGGAACTGAAGGCCACAAATATTAGAATGTTTAAAAAAAAAAAAAAAAGAACAAAACCTGACACAGAAATGTGGAGCACAAAATTCTCATATGTTGTTTATAAGAATCCAAAATGGTACAAGCATTCTGGAAAACAGTTGGGTAGTTTCTTATAAAATGAAATACACATGCATCATATTGCTTGGCAATCCTACCCCTAGATATTTATTCTAGAGAAATGAAAATTTATGTGTAAACAAAAGCCTGTACATGAATGTGTACAGAAGTTCTGTTCACGTTGCCCCAAATGGCCATCCGCCAGTGAATGGAAGGAATACTCCTGAGCAATAATACTCCTGGAATACTCCAGGAACAAACTACTGAAAAGTGCAACAATGTGGATGGATCTCCAGGAAATTATGGTGAGTTAAAGGTTATATACAGTATGAGCCTAGTTATATGGCATTCCGGAAAAGGCCCAACTAGGTAGAGAGTCACAGGCGGGCAGTGGCTAGGGGCTGGGGCAGGGGGAGGCTGACCACCGGCAGGGAGCAGGAGGAAAGTTCTAAGGTGATGATGCATCAGTTTCTTTTTTTTTTTTTTTTTTCAATTTTTATTTATTTATGATAGTCACAGAGAGGGAGAGAGAGAGAGAGAGAGAGAGGCAGAGACATAGGCAGAGGGAGAAGCAGGCTCCATGCACCGGGAGCCTGATGTGGGATTCAATCCCGGGTTTCCAGGATCGCGCCCTGGGCCAAAGGCAGGCGCCAAACCACTGCGCTACCCAGGGATCCCGATGCATCAGTTTCTATGTCAGGATTGTAGCACTGCTGGTGTGGGCAGGTGTGAAGACTCATTGTAAGTACACTTCATAGTAACAATCATACTAATAACAGATATGAGTTCACACTGATATAATAAAATGACCGAAGAAATAAATGGGGGAGAGTAGACAAATCTGGCATGCAGGAAATTCCAAATAATTTGTGTGGATGCTCTGCCCTCAAGCACGGGGAGCAGAATTCCCACCCCTCACGCTGCAGCTGCCCACACTGACTTCCTTCCTAAGAGGACAGTCAAGAAAGGGAGAGAACAGGGCAACTTCACAGAGAGGAAACCTGACAACCACTACCTCAGCCAGGTGACCAAGGCTGACATCAACAGTAATGTCACTTGGACAGCATGTACCATTAATATGTGATGAGATGGCACTTTATCTTTGAGGTCTGGCTCCTGGAAACCCACAGCCCCAGTCTAATCATGAGAAAAACACATGCCTAGCCTAGCTGAGGAACATTCCACAAGAGGCCTGAGTGGTACCCCATAAAACTCTCAAGGCTATAAAAATAAGGAAAATCTAAGAAACTGGCATAGCCCAGAGGACACTAAGGACATCTGACAATTAAATGTAATGTGATCCCTGGATGGGATCCTGGGACCAAAAGGGGACTTTAGGTAAAAACTCAAGAAATCTGAATAAATATGAACTTAAGTCAGTAATGATGTACTAATATTGGTTCATTACTGTGACAAGTGCACCATGCTAATAATTTTAAGAAAACAGGGCTCAAGCACACTTCTGTATACAAGTTAACACACTGGGCCACTGCTCTCTTGGCCATTTTCTGGGATGCTGTTTTTCAAATAAATATATTGGACAATATTGTGCTGTTTTTTTCCTCAAGCTACAGTTGATTGGATTTACCTGATTGGATTTACCACTAACGTATGATGAAAACCCAATTTCCTGCTTAGACTTTCCTGGTTAAAGCCAATTTCTAATTCTACTTAGGTGACTTTAAACAGACTAAATGACAACTTTTAAGGGCTTATCCCATTTAAAATAATTCATCATCCTATTTTGTTCTAATAGGAATTTCAATTCAGCAGTAGTACCCCTAATACAAGGTAGTCAGTATTCAGCTAAGCAAATTAGCTGATGACCAGCAGCATCACCACCACCACGGTTACTTCCAGGAGCAGAGCAGCACGCCAGGGAAAGGAAGGATGCCGATCTAACAAGACTGCTCTCCGCCAGCCTGAACAACTCATTCTCTCCTTGAAGTACACGGCCATCCTAGCAGGAAGCTCCTGAGCTGGTGGGTCCTCCAGGCCAGCAGGAACAGAGACCCACTCAATTTATGCCTCCCTGCCTACACATGAAACTGGAAAGACCCTCTCTGGACAGGCCCGTCCTGAGCCCTGCCTTGGCACCCTCCCGCCTTCCTGGTCAGGACGGACTATGGCAAGAGTCCCAGAACCGGCCCTCCGAAGCCACAGACACAGCAACCAGGGCAGTCCAGGCCAGGTCACTGGGAATGTGGAGCCCAGGGGGACGGAGGTCTGATCACTGCCCTCTGTGGTCTTCGAAATGCAGGGAGTCCCAGGGGAGTCAGCAGGTGCACATGCAGGCATCAGGAACCAGCCTACAGCTCAGGACAACCCTTTACCAAGTCGTTGCCTTGTCACTGAAGCCCCTGAGGGTCAGTGTCCCACCCACAGTGTTGGCTCACCACTCAAGCCAGGGGTGGGAGCAGCCCAGGGAGTGATGCCCAGGCCCCAGAGGGGTGGTCCTGCCATAAATAAGGCCAAGGACACAGTCTCTTCTCCTGGGTGGCGGTTGGTCAAGCGTCCGAGTCTGGATGTGGGCTCAGGTCATGATCTCAGGACTGAGATCTTGCTCTGTGGTGGGCATGGAGCCTGCTTGAGACTCTCTCCCCCTCTTTCCCTCTGCCCCTCTCCCCTTCCGCTCAAGAAAACTAAAGCAAAACCAAACCAGAGAGAGCCTAGACGTGTGCAGAGCAGCTTTAGAAAGCATGCCCAGATGAGACCAGGGAAAGAGCAAGCCTGCGGGGATAGGGAGATCCCTATCCCGTTACCTGCAGCTCACGGCCACAAAGGACGGCCACGCTCCCTGGCTCCCTGGGCCGAGCACCGAGCAGCGCAGCTGCGCCTCCCGGCTCAGGCCCAGCCCAGGAGGGCCGGGGCAGGCGGCGGCACCAGCGCAGCCTCCGCCCGCAGCGCCCCTCCCCGGCCCCGAGCCAGGGAGGCAGGTTTGCCGGAGGGGGGGGGGTAACTCAAACTTCACAAAGAAACCATTTCTGGAATGGGGCTCCGTTTGGTGATTCGGAGTCAAAGGCGCACTTCATAGCTCCTTCCCAAGCCCCGTGCATTGTCAGAGCCCTTTCCCCTTTGAAGCCTCGGTGAGTGATTGAAGCGTCTACTTTCTGAGGGGCAGATAGCACTGGGCCGGTAATCCGACTCTAAGCCCGGGGATAAAGGTAGTTTGTTTCCTCTCAGCCCGTCTGTCAACACCTCCTCAGTAATTAGCCCTAATTATTACCAAGGGCCAGCCTCCCATTCGGTTATTAAATCAGAAATAGTATCGTGGCCGGGCATCTGTCAACGCCCGACTGGCGACCTTGGATTCATTGAATCCTCTGTCAGTATCCGTGGCTTCAAAGATGCAGATCCCAGGGAGGGGTTCCGGGGACCCAGTGCAGCCAGCCCCGCCTGGGGGGCGCGCTGAGGGGAGGGCGGGCAGTGCTCTGAGCAGCCCTGCGCCCCGCAGGCCTTGGAGTCTAGCGGGGAGGTGGGAGCCGCCCCCCCCCCCCCCCGGCAGCAAGTGCACCCCCCAACCACGGCCATCCCCGGGGAGGCGGGTGACAGATGGAACTCTGTGTGTACAAGGAGGCAGGGGGTGTAAGCCTTGCCCCCCAGCAGCCCTTCCCCTAGGGGACCAAAGGCCAGTCCCAGGCCGGCCTGCCTCTAGCACAGCCACCTCCCAGGAGCAGCAGGTGATGGTGGCCTGAGGCTCGACGGCCCGGTGCTGGCTGTTTCTCGAGTGCCCAGGGCAACAGCCAAGCCCAGCTGCCGGGAGCCCCTCTGAGCTTCGAGTACGGCCAGGGCGTCTCCCCCTGGGCCACGCAGTCCACAATGCAGGTCTGGGGGGCAGCTGTAGAAACACCAGGCTTCTGGGCTAGAGTCAAGAGTGCCGCACTCCCGAAGGCCCTTCGGGGACAGACTGACAGCCACCTCCATCCTCAGCCTGAAGCTTCTTGTTCTGTCCAAAAGCAAGTCACCTGGAGACCTTCTGCTCCTGCAAAGCTCATGCATTCCTGGTTCCTCTGAGGGGGAACATGCCCCATCCAGGAAGATTCACTACCCCAGGCAGGAGTGTCCCAGGCCCCATGGGAACTGCCTACCTGCAGCAAACCCGGCAGTGCCCACACCGTGTCTAGATATTCCTCGACAGGTCTGCGAGCACCCCTTCTGGAAGGACTCCACCGGGTTTGCAGGAGAGGGCGACAGACGCAAAGTTATGGCCACATCCCCTGGGAACTGGCTCCTCCGCTGGTCAAGGCACACGTAGGAAGATGGGTGCCCAGTGAGCATGGCCCTCCCTCCAGGGCGCACGTTCTCCCCTGCTGCCCTACAGCTAAGTCCCTGCTGGGTGCTCTGGCGGTGCTCCCACCGACGGCAGGAGTGAGCCTCAGGACAGAGGCACAGTGATGGCCGGCAAACCAGCAGCTGCCATGTGTGAGGGTGAAGGGCCAGTGTGCCTCACGGGAGCCCACGGAGGCCGGCAGTCGCAGATATCTCCTGGGGATGTGCGGACAGGCCAATCCTGCTAGACTGAAAGGACATGCCAGGGAACGGGGCTGCTGGGGTGCTGAGGCAGGAGGCTGGGCAGGCAGGGCCACTCCAGGAACAGGAGCCTCAGGCTGCAGCTGAGGATGCCCGTCACCCCAGGAGCAGGTCCAGGGAGCCTGGCAAGATGGCAGGAAGGAAGTCCACCTCGGGAGCATTTTCAGCCAGCCTGCCCCCACAGACTCACGCAGGGATGGGAACCCAGCCAGGCCGGCAGCATTTCTGTCCCTGGTGAACACACGGAAAAGCTCGTTGTTTAACAGGAAGTGTGACCATTCCCACATTCCAGCGCCAGCTGCTGGGGCCCACTTCCACCTGAGATCTGGTCCACAGCGGCTGGCTGCCCTGTGCTGCTGACAGCGCCCTGACAACTCTCACCTTGGGCAGGGAATGGGCCATCCCTGTGGGCTGGTGCCTAGGTAGCTCCTGGGAATCTGATCCCACTTGGGGAGGGGTCTGTAACCATGGTGGTGACAGGGATCCGTGCTTCCTCAGGCTACCTCAGGCAGGGGAGCCCCCCACCGATCTGCACATACAGATGTGCACATTACGTGCCTACAGATACGCCGCATGCTCACAATGGGCTGTGCGGTCTGTGCACACATATGTGTCTACGCCCACACATTCACTTGTGCACTAACAGCCACTAGCAGTGCTTGACTGCTATGTGGGGGACGGAAGGATCAGAGACAGGCCCTCAGGGGCCTCCTGCCTCCAAGCACATGCAAGGCAGAAATTCTCTCCATTACACGGGCAGCAAAGGGAGACTTGCAAAGTTCAACAACTTGAGGGAGAAAAAGGGGGACAGGGGCACAAGACATGATGACAGGGACCAGGAGGCTACAGTGGGTATTGTGAAGTGGGCACCTGGAGTCAGGTGGGAACACAGGACCAGAGCTGCACTGGCCCTGGGTTACCCTCCTGACTGCCACCATCCACGGCTCCCATTTGCATGATGATTTTTCGGTGGAGGAACATAGGGTCTTGGGAGTGGGAAAGCCACCATGCCCTAGGGAGCAGCACCCTGGATCAGGTACCTGGCCAACCCCATGCTTCCAGGACCTCATGAGCCATGAGATGTGGTACTCCCAGTGCCAGGTGTCCCTGCGCTGACCATGGAGCACCTGCACTTGGCCAGCTGTATGGCAAGTGTGGGCTCGCTGTCAGCCCAGGCCCCATGCTGCTCACGCATACAGGTGGAGAGCAGCCCAGGATATTCCTCTCCACTGTCAGGCAGCCCCACCCGGCAGGTGGATGAGCACCCACCACCCACAGGCCCCAGCCCTGGCTGTGCGCCCCTAAGGTCAGGAGAGAAGGAAGGGGCTGCCAAGGATACCCTACAGGCCAGGGGCTCCTCCCAGGTTTACCATCAACACCCCCGTAGCAAAGATCATGTTGCTCATTTACAAATGAGAACACCACAGTCCAAAGGGAAAGTGAGCTCAGGACTCCCGCTGTCTGGCACGGCACACTTGGCCAGGCCATCCACCAACACAGCACCCTTGGGGTTAAGGACCGACCGCTGCTGGAGTTGAGCAATGGACATGCCATGGTCCACTGTACCACCCTCTCCATGTCTGTGTTTATGATGATGTGTCTTTTTAAAACTAGCCAAGACAACTTCGAGAACAAGGTGTCAGGGGCGGGGGTATGAGGGAGGGAATGCTTCTCTACCAAAAAATGAAGACTCACGATAAAGCCAGATAATTAGTGGGGGACAGACCAGACCAGAGCCAGGCATGTATGAGAAGGATGGACGGCGGCCAGGCTGGGCCAGCTTGGCATCCTTAACCTGGGGTGGGAAGGTCTGTGCCTGTGGGAAAAGGCGACATGGGGTCTTCCATTGGTCAGGGTAGGTCATGCTGTGGGGAACACAAACCCCTGAACTCAGCGGCTCACAGCTCAGATTCCCACTATTACACGCAGGTGGGCAGAGGGGCCCTGCTTGTCCCTGGCTACCTGATGATCACGGCAGAGCCCTCTGCACACCACACGTTAGTTACAAGCTGACTCGAGTCTATGTAAATGGCTTAAAACTGGAAAATACAGGTAATGTCTCTATACCCTTATGTAGGCAAAGATTTCTAAAATAAGAAAAAGAGTTGCCAGCATGTCCTGCTCCCACGGCCTGGAGAGGCCCCTGCAACCCACCACTCGCGATGCTCAAAGGGTGTGCACCACAGCACTGTTGGAAATTGCAAAAACGAGAAACAAGAAATCCATCTTGGGCATTATTATGGGCAAACTTGTCCCCCAACCCTCTCAAATTCATATGTTGAAGTTCTAATCCCCACCCCCCTGAGAATTTGACTCTATGTGGAAACAGGGCTCTGAAGAGGTAATTAAACTTAAATGAGGTCATACAGGTGGCCCCTCAGCCAACAGGCCTGGTGTCCTTATGAGAGGAATTAGGACAGGCACAGAGAGACAAGCACATGAGAACATGGGGAGACAGTGGCCATCACAAGCCAAGGGGACAACTGCAGGAGAGACCACCTTGCCAGCACCTTGATCTTGGGCTTCTGGCCTCCAGGACTGTGAGATATACATTGTTGTTTAAGGCCTGCAGCCTTAGTAGACACGGGCACCTATCCTTGGGTACTGACGCAGGCCTGCCCCGACTCTGGTGATGGCTGCACTGGTGAGTGCCATGTTCACCTTCTCCATGCTGATGGCCCCACTCCACGGGAGGATTAGCCGCTCATCCTCAGGACTCAGGTGTCATCTGGCAGCTTCCTTTGGACACAGTAACGGAAAAGCAGTGACAAGCATCACTTGTGGTTCACTGTGGCCTTTCCCCTGCCTCTGTGATTGTGGAGAAATGTGTCCAGTGAACTCCTGTCAGCACCATCCTCTGCAATGGGCAGGGGGCAGCCCGGCTGGTCTTCAACAGATGAATAGTGAGATGTGGGAGGTTTTTACTGCAGCACGATCTGGCTCTTCCTGACTGATATGACAGGACAACAGCTCTATTTACCTCACTCCTTACTAGAGGAACTTCGGGCTGTTTCCAGTTTTGCTGTTAAGGCAGTGACTCATCACTAGGCACTCGACAGGGGTCAAGCCACTGCACGGACCTTATCTCATTCAATCTTCCCACTGCCTTATGAGGTCAGGTGACAACAGGGACCACAGGCTTGCAAGTGGCAGCAAGGTGTGACTGGGCTCAAGTCCATGCTCTGAAGCCCACATCTAGGAACGGACAACAGCCATCTGCACATAGGCAAGTGGTCAGGGTCTCTGTGCACAGAAATGTTATGTGAGTGAATAGCAATATTTGATATTTCTACCAGTGGCAAGAAACAGTCTATTTCTCCATACCTCAGCAATTCTGGATATCGAGAACTTCTAAAGTCCTGTGATCTCAGAAAAAAAAAAAAAATCACCCACACTTCCCTGTAGTTAACTTCTATGATTTTTCTAAAATATTAAAATCTTTAATTCATCCAGAGTGGAGCCTGGCAGAGTGAGGTGGGTATCCAGTTTTACTATTTTCCAGATGGCTAACCAGTTGGTCCAACTCCTTTTACTGAATAATCCACTTCACCCCCATTAATTTGAAACAATACCTTTAGCATGAACTAAATTCCTGCATTTATTTGGCTTTATTTCAAAGTTCTCTATTTTCCTCTGTTCATCCATCCACACCAATTCTAAGTACTTTCATTGTTGCAGCTTTATAAAAAGTTCTCTCTCATAGGACCTTAGCCATAATACTCTGGCATTAAAATTTTCCTTGGAGACATGTACTTTAAAAACCATCCTATAGTGCCTACTGTGTCCTATCTTTAGGAAATAAAATCAGGTTATTTCCAAGGCAAGTAAGTGACAGGCACGATGATCTGGTAGGCAGACGCCAGCATATCAGCCAATCCTGGGCACATCCGGCAAACCCGGCCAGACCGTCCTGCTCCTAGCAGCAGCCTCCTCTAGCCCACCTGCATGTGAAGAGCTGGGAATGGCAAGTGACCCAAGGATCCTCCTCCCATCATACACGGCAGGGCCTCCTCTGCTGGCTCTCTGTGTTCCTTCTACACCCACAGCATGGGAAAGCAGCTAGGTCGTTGCATGTGCCGAAAGACAGGGCACAGCAATGGCTGCCACTGAAACTGTCACTTTGCAACAGCATACACACTGCCTGTCTGCAAGGCCAGGCCCCCCCATCCTCTCCTGATCCCATCCACAAGGGCACCCAGGAACTAGCAAACTTGCCTTTGCCACTGAGGCCCTGCCCTCATTTCTTTTCCAGTGTAATGAGAGCCCAACCACAGTGAGTCCCATTTTCCAAATTAAAACAGGTGATCTGACCTCTCTGCAGATCTTCTTGGGCCTGCCTTGGGAGAGGTGGCCCTCAACTACAAACAAGGCAGCAAGAGCTGTTTGGGGCCCAAGGGGAAAAGGCCCATCAGAACCATGAGGTCAGAAGGGAAGATGACAATGGGGGTGGGAGGGTAGGAAGGGAAGATGGCAATCTTGAGCTGAAAGGGATTCACTTCAGGTCCACTAAATGTAGATGAGAAAGGTGCCCTGTGCAGAGGCCAGCAATAGTGGGGGTATCAACCAAGTGAGTAGGTCATCACCCCAGAGTAACCCCAGGTTCTATTGTCAGAGACATCTTACCAGCTTAAAAGATATTGCCAACAGTATCAGACCCACTGGCAGGCCAGGGGCGGGGGGTAGGAAGCAGTCTGAGCTGGGTCTGCAAAAGGTCCAAACTCAGTGATCGCGTGGAAGGGCAGCAGTGCATCCAGGGCTGGGATACAATGCACAGGGACTTCCGACCTTGATCAGGATCAAGGCTGCACAGTGGTTTCTTCTGTCAGCTTGCTTGTTTGCTTTTAAGTTCTATCAGCTTCCCACTTATTTCTAAGACTTGCAACTGTTTTATTTATAAGACATCTATGCCTTAAAATGGTTCACACATAAAACCATCTGAACCCAGAGCCTTTAAAGTCACAATTACTAAATTAAATAATCTCAACAATGTCTATTTTACTTAAAATTTTTACCAGATGTTCGCTTATTACTATTTTTTCTCTACAATAAGTAGTTTTTTAATTTTTTAAATTTTGTTTAATTTGTCAACATAGGATAAAACACCCAGTACTCATAGTATCATGTGTCCTCCTTAATGCCCATCACCCAGGTACCCTATAAAGTAACTACTTTTAACAGCTGTTCACATTTCCACTATTTTTTCTTCCTACTTTCCAGGAAAGTGTTGTTTCCACAATTGTTAAACTGAAGGGGCTTGACGTTCTTGTTGAATTGTCCCTTTGGGAAGGTGCACTGTACCCCCCACCCCTCCCCGTGTTAAACTTGGCTTAAGGGAGCTTCTGAGCTCAGTTCTCATTATTAGAAAATCCATCCTTGTGCAGAACAGGTCTTTCTTCATTCCAATCCTCTGGCCCCTGGGCCTCACAGCTCTGGTCGGCTGCTTGCTTCTCACTTCACCTCCAGATTTTAAATCAGTTCTCAAGATCACACTCCACTCGCCAAGCCTCCCTTTCCTGCCTGTTCAGCCTAACTCCTTCCTTCAACCAGACCCTTCAATTCTCAAAGCCCCACCAGAAACCACACCTCCAACAGTGACCTAGAACACTCATGGCTAGGGCCTAGCCTGTTCCCAACAGAACAGGCAACAGTGTTCCTGCCAACAAAATAAAGGCTCTGCTCGTCAGTAGCCATCACACCACAAACTGAGCGATGGTTTCAACATGTTTAATGAGCACCAACTGTGTACCAGGAACATGAAGCTGATCAAGATAGAGCCCCTGCCCTAGAGGCTCACAGTCTACCCAAAGACACAAGTCATTTAAAGGGCTCTGGTTTAAGTGCTGAGTCACCAATATGCAGGAGTGGGCAGGGAGGCAGGGACTGCTGAAGAGCAGAAAGTGGGAGGGCAACATGGGCAAAGGTACTGAAACACAGAAATTCATGCCAACTTCTAAAGAAAACCAGGTGTAACTAGAATGTTAAAATACAAAAGGGGAAAACGCCTGGCATTGAATTGACACTGGCAAGGCGGCCTGGATCCCACCTTCCGAGCTGGCCAAGGCTGCCGGTAAAGCCGTAGGGAAGCATCTTTCTCTGCCATCCCACTCATACTAAATGACCAAAATGGCTACTTTCCCCACTCAGCCTTCCTTAAATTCCAGCCCAGAGGACAGAGGTCAGAGGGAGCCAAGATGGGGAAGGGGGCCGATGTAGAGACACCAACCAGAGACAGATCCAAACAGGGCTGCCATGGCAGACCTAGTCCAGCCCAGCCAAGGGGCCTGGGGAGGAGGGCGGTTATAAAAACATACAAATATCTGATGGGGACTACTGTATGGAACTCTGTCTCATCAGTGGGAACGCAGCTGAGAGCCTAGTGGGAGGCAGCCTGTAGGCCACTGAGGAAGTCAGAGGATGAGGGACACAGCATAGAGCCCAATATCCTGCTGTAATAGAAGATGGGGTGGTAAAGGGGACAAGGCGGCTGTTTGTGCTCAGAGCAGAGCCCAAACAAGTGTACCTCCTGCCCAGCAAGAAAACAAGTGGATAGGGCAATACCTGGCACGCTATATCTAGAGTCATCTGGGAACACCACCCTGTCCTTTAGGGGGCCGTGGAGTTCCTTGGCTATGCAGGCCACTTCATCACAAGGAGCACTGCTACAGCCTGGGCTGTGTTCAGAATCCAGGGCGGTGGGGTAGGAGAAACTGCTAGGCCTCCTGGGGCCTCTGGGGTATCTGCCACCCGCTGTAAGGTACCTAAAGATGCCTTCTGGTCTCCCTGTGTCTCAGAAACCTCCTCCTCTGTCTTCTGGGTTTCTGGACTCCCTGGTGGAACTGGATCTGGTTTCTGGGAAGGCAGATTAGCAGATCCTGAAAGTACAGGGACAATTGTGGGGGTCACCTCCCCTGGCTGGGATGAGGCTGGCCCCATAGGACCAGGATCAGTGCTGCATGCAGAACTGGACAAGGTAAGGACTCCATAGACCCAGGGCTGTTCTCCTTGGCCCACTGCTGTTCAGGGAGAATATTTCTGGATGTAGAGCTGGAATTACCAACAGCAGGTGTGGCCACAGTGATTGGGCCAGCACCCATGGTAAGGGCTGGGGCATCTGAACACCTAAGTACTACCCACCACAGGCAGCTGTGGGGCCACTGGTGGCTGGCTTGAGACAGAGGGCTGGGGGGCAAGGTGCTGCAGCATGGTACTTAGTGAAACTATTCAGGTCTTAAGCAACTTCCTTGAGATCCCGGCAGAAGAGCTCACCATCATCAGGAAGGGGCAGGTCCCCATCGAGTTAGGGGGCTGCCCACACCTGTGCTCACCCCGTCAGGTACCCTAGGATCTCGAAAATGCAGCTGAGGTTCTCCAGACAGTGCTCAAAGCAAAAGGACATATCAGTCCAGTTGCCATGGGGAGTCATCAAAGGTGTGTGGGTCTGAGACTGGCACCCAGTGGAAGTCCACCCTGGGGGCCATGGGTTGGGCATGTGCAGAGCCAGGGGCCCCCTTTCTGTGGGCTTACCGCCAGGAGCACTAATGGCCGTGCTCTTCTGCTCCATGGTCATGTGCACACACACAGGGTCCCCACAGCAGGGCTGCTCAATCCAGGGATCCACTGGAGGGGTGTATGTGACCCCAGGAAAGACCTGGTCCATCTGCTGCCAAGGGTGTGCGCTGGCGTAAGGCTGCCGCCTGGATGGGATTGCGAGGGCCCCGCCAACAGCGCTGGCCATGAGACATGGAGGGAGCACAGAGGAGTTGCCATGTCGACTACAAGAGGAAGGAGGAAGACAGGAAGAGATGGCGCAGCAGAAGGGGTGGTAATGACACAACTGGACAGAGACGGGCTGAAACGGGGTGTGGCAAACCCAGGTGTTCCAGGCAAGTGCTGAGGGTCAGAGGAGCTGGCAGCTGCGGCCTCAGGCGAGCTGAGAAGAGCTGATGGGACTGTCAGACGCAGGCCACCATCCAAGGCAACCTGTCCAAAAACAAGGTGGGGAAGAGCGGGAACTAGGCCCAATCATCTGCACCATGCAGCAGTAGGAGGCAATATGCAGGCAAACCCCCGGTACCCAAATAGGAGCTCTGAGTGGAAGGAGGGCCCAGGAGGCAGGCCTGGGAGGTCTGAGAAGGTGGGCAAATCCCACCTGCAAAGTTTCAAGGGCAAAGTGTGACGGCAGATGCGTTGTTAGTCCCAGGGGAAGGAAAGGAGGCCAAATTGGAACCCCCAGGACTTCCTTCGATGGCCTGGCTGGCTGTCAGGGAGTTTCAGGAGAAAAACAGTAGCAACCTTTTACTGAGTGCTCTATCTGTGCCAAACATACCCCCTGATGAGGTCGGTACTCTTGTTGAATCAGAGCAGAGTGGTGAGTGAAGTCACTAGTCTGTGGCCACACACTAACCAATAAGTGAACAAAGGCGGCTGAACCTGGCTCCAAAGACCACACTTAACCAGCACACACCACTACGCTGGCTATGAACTACCCTTCAATCCACCGAGGAGGCCCCTAGTCACCCGAAACACTGTGACCGTCAAGTAAGCAGACTGTGTCACAAGACCCTTTAACCTCAAAGCACTAGGAGTTTGGAAGGTGCTGCCTGCCTGCCCAACAGAGGCCTTGGGACCTGGTGTTCTCTGTGCACTCCAGCCTCCCCACTCGTGCTTTCCAGAGTCACCTCATCACTCAGAGTGCAGCCCGCTGGTAAGAACACTTCACCTCGAACACCACCTCCTTGTATTCCCATCCCAGGGAGAGAGCCCAGCATCAAAAACCCCCAGGTTTAATCCCACTTGATGCCTTTTCATTCACCATCCCAAAGTCACTCCTGTAAAGGGCCTAGAGAGCAGTGGTCATCAACCCTGAGCAGCCCAAAGAGCCCCAAAGTGGAAAAGGAAGCTGCAACCATCACCAGATACAGTTCCCTTCCAACGCCAGGAGCCCTCTCCCCAGGCTCTCACACTGTCCAGCCTTATAGCGGCCATCTCCTCAGTCTCTCTGTAAAGGGACATCCACTCATTGTCAACACAGAACACACTTCACAACCCCTCCATACACACCCTGAGGCTCCATCAGCTCACACCTAGGGGCACCACGGCCTGCACACACCTTTGTGCACAGTTGCCCGTGTGTTTAACTACTCCTATCCCCATCAGAGTGAGTTCCTCCAGGGAGACACAGCTCTGCCAGTCTTCCTGCTGAGCACCTCCCTGGGCAGCCTGAATCACTCGAAGCTGCTAGGGCCACGAGCACCTACCTGTGCCACCAAGCTCTCAGGTACGGCCCTCACTCTGGGGAGTTCCTCCACCTGAAAGCCCTTCCCGACCTAACACAGGAAAATAATATGCTAGAACCTGCCAGCAGCAGTGACCCAAGGGGCAGCACACAAATGCAGTCCGCTCGGGAGTCCAGCTCAGTCCGAGTTCTGACAACCAATGACCATGAACCCCTGTGACCAACCACCGCACTCCAGCTCCTGCCACCAGTCTGAGGTTAAATGCCAGGCTGCGTGCACAACCCGTGCCCAGGAGACAGTGCACGCTACAGGTCCGTGCCCTGGCTTCCTCGCAGTCCCGGGCTCCCACCGCAAGCGGCACCCTAGCTGTCCCTGCTGGCTCATCAGCAAGCCTGTGTGCCCCCTACAGCCCGAGGGAGGAGGCTCCCTCGCTGCGAGCAGCCAGCCCCGCTTGGGCCTGGGCCTTCCGCCTGGGTCTCTGCGCGCTTTCGGGCCTCGGCTCCCGGCTCCCGGCGCGTGGGCCTCTGGCCCGCCTCTCCGCGCCCTGACGCTGAGGGTGGGCCCTCCTCCCGGACCGCACAGCCGGGCCTCGGCGCAGGCACCGGGACGCACGCGCACCGGCCTCCGCACAGCCAGCAAGCGCCCGGCGCGGGGCGCGTCCTCAGCTCCGAGGAGACCGGGAGCAAGCGGAGGGCAGGCCCGGCCCGCAGACGCCGTGCAGGGCCCCCACCCGGGGAGTGGGCAGAAAGCGGCCGGCCTACCTGAGGCTGCGCCGGGCGGCCGTGAGGCGGTCGCGGGCTGCGGCGGAGGCTGCGGGCCGGCGTCCCTCCCAGGGCGAGTCCCAGCGCCACCTACAAAGTGCAGAACAAGACCGGCCGCCGTGAGCGGGGGCGGGCCGCGGGGGGACCACCCGGAACGGCCCCAGGACCTGCCGGGTCCCCGGCGCGGACCGGGACACCGGGGCCCGCCGTGCGGACACACCGGGCGCTGGAGGGAGATGGGGGGCGGGGCTCCGCCGGCAGCTCGGGCTCCCGCCGCCCCACTAACCCTGCGGCCCCGGGCGGCAACCTTCCCGGCCCGCGCCGCCGTCGGAGCCCCGCCGCCCCTCGCACCACGCCCCCCGCGTGCGCCGCCGCCGCCCCCACGGCCCACGCCGCCGCCCTGCGGGGCCGCGCCTTCGCCCTTAAGCCCGGGGGCCCGCCGCCGCGCAGGCGCCCCAGCCCTTGCCAGGCCGGTCGGGGCGGCCGCGGGCCTCATGGGAGCGCGCTCTACGGGCGGCGCGCAGTGCCTGGAGCGCGGCGGGTGTGCGCAGGCGCGGGGCGCGGGGCGCGGGGCGGAGGGGCCGGGCGCCCACCCCGCTCCTCCAGGCGCGGCCGAGCCGCTGCCGCCGCCCTGTATCCGCGGGGCACCGGGACGCTGCGGGCGTCAGGAGGGGGGCTGGGCGTCCAAGGAGCAGCGGCGCTGCTGAGGAGGGTCTCACCCCGGGGCCCCGAGAGCGAGCTATACGGTTCCACTACCCCGGGCGGGGCTGGCGGAGGGCCCCCTGCGCGCCTCGGGTGGCGAGGGCAACCAGGGCTGGGTGCTGCCCACCCGCGGGTGCAGGACGGGGGGAGGCGGGGGCACGGGCAAGGTGCTGCCCACCCGCGGGCGCAGGACGGGGGGAGGCGGGGGCACGGGCAAGGTGCTGCCCACCCGCGGGCGCAGGACGGACAGCGGGCGCGGAGGGCAGGCGGCCAGGGCAGGGGTGCTGCCCACGGGTGGCATGCCCACCCAGCACCCAGAGACCGTGGGAGCCGGTGCACGCCCGCGTCTTCCCTCCCTGGCCAGCGGAGAGGTGGGAGGGGCCCCCGCCACCCAGAGACCAGGTGCCCTGGGGGCCAAGGCCCTGGATGCAGGCCCGAGGTTACTGAGCCGTCAGTAGCCTGATTCACTGGAAAGGATGTTTCTCAAGGCGAACACACACGTAAGAGACCAGCTCCCTCTCTGCCCTGGTCTAGTGACTCCTTTCATGCAACCATCTCTGAAATGTTATCTGCATTTACACCCAAACTCGCTCACTTTGATCTCTGAAATGCGAATCAAAGATCACATTGTACCTTTACTTGGGTCTGTGGGGCTTGCAGCCGCCTCCGCCAAAAATAATAAAAGTGGCACCCAGCCAGGAAACGCCTCCTTGAAGTGTGAATGAAACTTGTATTTTTCGGTTGTATCTTTCCTAATTGACCTGATAATTTAAACTTCCTGCCTCAGAGGAGAGGGGGAGTTCCCGGCAATTTGGCACTAGGCCGCTCAGGCCAGCTCAAGGCCGCCGCGGAGACGGCAGCGGGCTCCTGGGGAGAACGAATCCAACCCGGCCAGGCTGTCAGAAGTCCCCCTTTTTTGATTCATATTGCTATTTTTCATTTAGGCCATCCGCTATGTATGTAAATTTTTAATTGTGGTGAAGTATGCATAACAAGATGTACCCTTTTAAAGCCATTTCTAGGGGATCCCTGGGTGGCTCAGCGGTTGAGCACCTGCCTTCGGCCCAAGGCATGATCCTGGAGACCTGGGATCGAGTCCCACGTCGGGCTCCCTGCATGGAGCCTGCTTCTCCCTCTGCCTGTGTCTCTGCCTCTGTGTGTGTCTTTCATGAATAAATAAACAAAATATTTTTTAAAAATTCTAAGTGTACAATTCAATGTCATTAAGTGTATTCACACTGTTGTGTGACCTCCCCCACCACCCATCTCCAGAACTTTTTCACCACCCAACGGGAGCTGTACCCATCCTAATTCCTCACCAAGACCTCTGTCCTAGCCTCTGGTGACCTCTATTCCACTTTGGGTGAATTTGCTCATTCAGGTACCTCATCTAAGTGGAATCATACATTATTTGTCATTTCATTTAGAATAATGTTTAAGACGTTCATGGTGTAGCACCTATCAGAATTTTTTTCAAAGATTGTATTTATTTGAGAAAGAGAGGGGCAGAGGAGGAGAGCCCAAATGTTGGAGAGAGAGAAGCAGGCTGCCCATCCAGCAGGGGCCCTGAGGTGGGGCTCTATCTCAGGACCCTGGGATCACAACCTGAGCCAAAGGCCCCTGCTTAACCGACTGAGCCACCTAGGCGTCCCTATCAATTTTTCTTCCTTTTTAAGGCTGAATAATAATAATATCGACATCCCACATTTTGTTTTTCCACTCAGCTGTCAATGGCCACTAGGGTTGCTTCCATCTTTAGGGTATTGTGACTAACACTGCTGTTAACATGGGTGTGCAAGTATCTGAGTCCTGCTTTCAATTCTTTTAGGGATATACCTGGGAGTGGAATCGCTGAATCATATGGTAATCCTGTATTTAACTTTTTGAGAAACTGCCAGACTTTTCCACAGCAGTTGCCTCAGTTTATGTTCCCATCAGCAATGCACAAGAGCTCCGATTTCTCCACATCCTCCCAAACACTTATTCTTTTCTGGGTTTGTTTGCTTGTTTGTGTTTTCTCAGTAGTAGCCATCTTAATGGGTGTGAAGTGGTATTACATGGTTTTAATTTTAGTGATGAGTGAAATTCAGTATCTTTTCATGTATTTGTTGGCCATTTGTATATGTTCTTTGGAGAAGTGTCTGTTCAAGTCCTTTGCCCATTTTTTAATTGGTTATTTTTGCTTTGTTGTTGAGTTGTAGTTCTTTGTAGATTTTGGATATTAATCTCTTATCAGACATATACTTTGTGAATATTTTCTCTCATTCTGTGGTTTATCTTTTTAGTCTCTTGATGTTTTCCTTTGAGGCACAAAACTTTCAAGTTTTGATAGAAGCAGTTACTCATTTTTTTCTTTTGTTATTTTGGTGTCATATCCAGATCCTTGCCAAATCCAATGTTGTGAAAATCTTCCCATTTTTTCCCCTAAGAATTTTATAGTTTTAACCCTTGGGTTTAGGTCTTTGGTCCATTTCAGTTATTTTTTATATGACTTGGTTTAAGATAAGGATTCAACTTTTTTTTTTTTGCATGTGGATATCTATTTTTCCTAGTGCCATTTATTGAAAAGACTTTCCCATTGAATAGTTTTGACACCCTTGTCAAAAATCAATTGACAATATAAGCAATGGTTTATTTCTGGAACCTCTATTTTATTCCATTGGTATCTGTGTCTGTCACTATGTCAAACAGTCTTGGTTACTGTAGCTACATAATAAGTTTTGAAATCAGAAAGCGTTGAGTCCTCCAATTTCATTCATTTTTTTCCAAGATTATTTTGGCTATTGGGGATCCTTGAGATTCTATATGAATTTTAGGATGGGTTTTCCTATGTTTACAAAAAAAAAAAAAAACAACACTGTTGGGATTTTGATAGGGATTGCCTTTTTTGGGGGGGGGGATTGCCTTTAATCTATATATCACTTGGTATAGTATGGATATTCCAATAATATTATTGTCTTCTGGTCTGTGAGTATGGGATGTCTTTCTATTTATTTAGGTCTTCTATGATTGCTTTCAGTGATGTTTTGTAGTTTTTAGTGTGCAAGTCTTTCTTTGGTTAAATTTATTCCTATATATTTTATTCTGCTTGATGTTATTATAAGTAGGATTATTTTCTTAATTTCCTTTTCAGATTGTTCATAGTTGGGGTATAAAGATGCAGCCTGTTTATGTGTGTTGATTTTGTATCCTACAACTTTGTAGAATGTATTTATTAGCTCTACCAGTGTTTTTGTGGAATGTTTAGAGTTTTCTACATAGAAGATCATGTCATCTGTGAACAGAGATAATTTTACTTCTTCCTTTATAATTTGAATCCCTTTATTTATCTTTCTTGTCTTATTGCTCTGGCTAGCACTAAGTTGAATAGAAGTGGCAAGAGCAGCATCCTTGCCTAAGATCAAAACTTAATATGATCTTAGAGGCAAAGCTTTCAGTTTTCACCATTGAGTGTGATGTTGGTTGTGGGATTTTGCATATGACTTTTGTCATATGGAGGAAGTGTCCTTCTAGTCTTAGTTTACTGAATGTTATATCATGAAAAAGCACTGAATTTTGTCATGCTTTTTGCTATATCAATTGAAATTACCATGTTTATTTCCCTTTTTCTATTGATATAGTGTATTACATTGATCTTGAAATATGTATGTGCATATATATGTGTGTATATATATATATATACACACATACACACACACACACACACACACACATAATATATTTTTAAAGATTTTAACTTCCCTGTAGGCTGAGTCCTAACAGGGAAGGACATTTTCACCCAGGGAGGTGAGGTAACTCTGCTGAGCCCACCAAGTGTCCAGAATGTGAACTCAAGGTTTTCATTGGATAATGAAGCATGAGTCAGCCCATTTCACATAGGGAGAAGCTAGGCTTCATAAAGGCCAAGACTAGTCTGAGAGATGATAAACTTGGGAGTCCCTACCCAGCTTGCAGCCCCTCCTTTGGAAATGCACCCACTTGTGTTGGGTGTCAGATATGAGTGTTTCAGTTAGAAGGCCCAGAGGCAGTGGTCAGGCAAGGGGCATTGGAACAAGGACTTTGGCTCTGAAGTGTTCAGGGTTGATGTTGGCGCTGTGTTTCCAGAGCACAGGGACAAGGAAGCAGGGACACAGCCCAAGGGAGATGATGCCAGCGCCTTTACAGCCTATCTGTGCCCCTTGCACCTGGACCTTCATCAGAGGCCTTTCCCAGAACCTGTTGGTAGATGCCTGAGCCCAGAACCAGGAATACCAGGATCTCTCTGTTCAGCCAGTATCTTTATCATTCTACCAAAAGTTTCCCTAAAAATATAGAGGTAAGTCCTTTGGCGCCTTCTCAAAGGTCCCACTTTCCAGAAAAGGTCTCTTTCCTCTTCTTCTGGTATGGCTGTGCCCTAAGTGATTAGCATGAGATGCCTTCCAACTTAGCCAGGTGGCTGGGCACCTGAGCCTGGTGTCCCTGGTGTTCCTTGTGCTTCAGCCTTCTTATGGACTTGAATGTTTGTGTCCTCCTGAAATGCATACCTTGAAATCCTAACCCCTAACGTGATGGTGTTAGGAGGTGTGGCTTTTGGAGCCCTCATGAATGAGATTAGTGCCATTATAGAAGAAACCTCACACAGCTCCCTCACTCCTTCTGCCATGTGAGGACCCAGGAGAAGTTGGCTGTCTATAAATCAGAAAGTGGGTTCTTACCAGACATCAGACCGGCTGGTGCATTGATCTTGGATTTCCTAGCATCCAGAACTAAAAGAAATAAATTTCTGTTGCTTATAAATTAGCAACAGGCTATGGTATTCTGTAATAGCAGCCCGAACTAAAACGAGCCTTTGGAAACCATTGTTGTCTTTGTCAGTGTCTTCACATTCTCTCTTTTTTACTCTTTTTAAATTGAGGTAAGATTTACGTCAACAAAATTCACAGACCTTAAAAGCACAGTTCCATGAATTTTGTGCAGGAAGCCACCACCACACACAATTAAGCTATAAAACACTCCATTACCCAGAAAGCGTTTCCATTCCTCATAGGTCTTGTTCTGATCTCTACTGCATAGCTTTATTTTGCCCTTTCTGGAACTTCTTACCCCTGGGATCCTAATAGCATGGACTCTGTGTTTGATGCAGTATTTGTAAGATTCATCTGTGTTACGGTTGCAAGGGTCTCATTTGTTATTGCTGGGTGGCCCCCATTGCATAACTACACAGTTCGTTCATCTAATCTCCTGTTAATGGACTTCCCGGTGACTTTTAGTTTAGAGCTATCAAGAATAAAGCGATGAGCATTTTTTTTTTTTACTGATTGATTGATTGATTGATTGATTTATGATAGACACAGAGGAGGGGGGCAGAGACACAGGAGGAGGGAGAAGCAGGCTCCATGTCCGGAGCCCGACGTGGGACTCGATCCCGGAACCCCAGGATCACGCCCTGGGCCAAAGGCAGGCGCCAAACCACTGAGCCACCCAGGGATCCCCACGATGAGCATTCTTGAAAAAGTTCTTTTTGTGGACATAGGGGTTAGTTTCTTTGGGAGAAATCTCTAGGAGTTGACTTGCTGGGTCATGGGGTAGGTACATATATTTAACTCTAAGAAGCTGCTAAAAGTTTTCCAAAGTATCTAGAACTTTTATACTTCCTCCAGCAAAGCGTGCAAATTCCAATTGCTCCACATCCTCACCAACACGTGGTATTGTCGGTCTTTTTAGTTGTAATCATTCTGGCAGGAATGGAGTGGCATTTCATGGTGGTTCAGTTTCCCTGACAACTAATGATGTCCATGCTTTTATGTGGTTGTTTGTCATCTTTTATTAATTTATAAGAATTTTTGCATGCATTCTTAATTTAAAAGTGTTTGTCAGATATATGTATTGTATATATGTTCTCTCAGTCTGTCACTTTCCTATTCATTTTCTTAAAGATACCCTTTGAAGAATAGAAGCTTCCCATCTTGGTGGCTAGTGTTTTTTGCACCCTAAGAACCCTTGCTACCTAACAGTTTTTACTCTATGTGTTTCTAGACGTTCTATTGTTTTAGTTTTTACTTGCAGGTCTATGGTATATTTTGAATCAATTTTTGTGTATGATATGAGTTACGAGTTGAAGTTCATTTTTATCCATATGGACATTCCATTTTCTTTCTTTCTTTTTTTTTTGACATTCCATTTTCTAGCACCATTTGTTTGTTTTTTTAAATACTTGATTTATTTATTTATTTTTAAATATTTTATTTATTTATTCATGATAGACATAGAGAGAGAGAGAGAGAGAGGCAGAGACACAGGCAGAGGGAGAAGCAGGCTCCATGCAGGGAGCATGACGCGGGACTTGATCCCGGGACTCCAGGATCATGCCCTGGGCCAAAGGCAGGCGCTAAACCACTGAGCCACCCAGGGATCCCCTCTAGCACCATTTGTTAACACAAAAACTATCCTCTTCTCAACTGCATTACCTTGGCAGTTTTGTTAAAATCCAGTTGTCACATTTGTGTGGTTCTAATTCTGGACCCTCTATGCTGTTCCACTGATCTTTGTCCTTAGGCAGAAAACATATTGTATTACTTATTGTAGCTTTAGAGTAAGACTTGCAATCAGATAATTAAGTCCTGCAACTTTGTGTTCTCTTTTCCAAATGCTTTTAGCTATTCTAGTTTTTTTACACTTCCATAGAAGATTTAGAATCAATTTGCCAATTTCTATGAAAAATCAGCTTGTCAATTTCTAATGAAATTTTGGTTAGGATTGTGTTAAATCTATAAGTAAATTTGGGGATAGGGAACTTCTTAACAATATCAAGTTTCCAATTCACAAACAGATTATATCTCTTTGTTCATTAAAGTCTTCATTAATTTCTCTCAGGAATTGTTACAGATTTCAGTGCACAGATTTGCATGTATTTTGTTAAATTTATCCCTAAGCATTTTATGTTTTTTGACGCTATTATAAATAGTACTTTAACACTTTTTTCAGTTTCCAGTTTTTCTTTTTTAGTATGTAAAACTAGAATTGACATGTTATCTTGAGCTCTTGATAAATTCACTTCTAGTTCCAATAATTGTTTTACAGCTTCCTTAGGATTTTCTATTTACACGACCCTGTCCCCTACAAATAAAAACAACTGTGCTTCTTTCTTATGTATATATGATATTTGTGTATTTATATCTGTATGTGATGTGTGTATGCATATATACATATGTGACATATAACTACATGATTCTTTTTCTTCGTTGCAATGGCCAGGACTTTCAGTAATAAAGTTCAGTAAAAGTGGTAGGAATAGGCATGCTTGACCTACTCTTAATCTTAGAAGGAGAACATGAAGTCTGGTGTCAGATGCAGATGTTTTCATAGACGTCTTTTTATCAGATTGAAGCTGTTTCCTTTCAGTCCTAATTTTCAGTTTTGTTTTTTCATAAATGGATGTTGAATTTGGTAAAATGCTTTTACTCCATTGCTATGATCACAATATTTTTCTTTTTCATTCTGTTAATGTGAAAAATCACATTGATTGCATGTTGAATGCGAAACCTCCTTGCATTCCTGGAATAGATCTCACTTGGCCATAATGAATTCTTTGTATGTATTGTTAGGTTCAACTTGCTTATATTTTGTGGGGGACCTTTGCATCTATGTTCTTGAGGGAGGTTTTTTTTTTTGTATATTTTTTTATTGGAGTTCGATTTGCCAACATATAGTATAACATCCAGTGTTTATCCTGTCAAGTGCCCCATTGAGGGAGGTTTGTAACTTTCTTTTCCTAGAATGTCTTTGTCAGGGTAACATTGGCCTCATAAAATGACAGGAAGAAGTTCTTCCTCCTTTATTGTCTGAAATAATTGGTACAATATTGGCATTATTTCTTCCTTAAATGTTGATAAAACTCATCAGTGAAACTATTTGGACCTGGAGTTTTCTTTATGGAATAGTTTTGAATGAAGAATTTAATTCTTTTGATAGATGTGGAGCTTTTCATTGTTTTTACTTCCTCCTGTGTAAGTTAAGGAACCTATCCATTTCTAAATTGTCAAATTTATTGAATTAACTTTGTTCATAATATTGCCTTATTATCTCTTTAAAAAAGATTTTATTTACTTATTTGAGAGACAGAGAAACCGAGCAGTAGTGGTGGAGAGGGGCAGAGGGAGAGTGAGAGGAGGAAGCAGATTCCCCACTAAGCAGGGAGCCTGATGCAGGGCTCAATCCCAAAACCCTGGGATCATGACCTGAGCCGAGGTCAGATGCTTAATCATCTGAACCACCCATGATCTCAGCCTTATCTTTTTAATGCCTGTAGACTCTTGTAACAATGTTTCTTCTTTTCTTTCATCCCTGATATTGGTTATTTTTTTTGAATAACCAGCATTTTATTTTATTGATTATCATTTGTTTTCTTTGTTCTTGATTTCCACTTTTATATTTATTATTTCCATCCTCTAGCCTGTGATCTGAATTTGCTCTTCTTCTTCTGCTTTCTTCGGGAGGATGTGTGGGTCAGAGATCATAAAAACAAATTATCCTTTTAAAAGCTAACAGTTTTCTTTTTGATGCAAATGCTTTAAAGCTATACATTTGCCTCTATAATCACTTCATTGGCTGCATCCCAGAAGAAATGATGTGTTATGTTTTTATAATTAGTTCAAAATATTTTCCAATTTCTCTGTTGAGTCCTTTGATCCCTGGGTTATTTAGAAGTATGTTGTTTAATTTCTAAATATTTGAAGGATTTTCAAGGTATCTTTTTGTGATTTTTTTTAATGTGGTATGTCTCAGTGTGCAGTCTCCTTGGTGAAAGTTCCATGTGTATTTGCAAAGAATGTGAAGAATAAAACAAATGTGAAGAATAATGGTGGGAATCTGGTATAATCACTTCAGAAAAACTCTTTGGCAGTCTTATAATGTTAAACATATACCTACCATACGTCCTAGCCATTATATTCCTAGATGCATATCAAAGAGAAACGAAAACATATATCCACACAAACAGTTGTTCATTAATATTCATTGCAGCTTCACTAGTAACAGCCAAAAATGACCCAAACATCTACCAGTAGGTAAATAGATAAACAAAATGTGGTACATCTATACAGTGGAACACACTCATCAAGAAAAAAAGAACCAGCTACTGATACACAACTGAGTAAAATAAATCTGATGCAGAAGAGCATATACTGTATGAATCCATTTATAGAAAATGCAAACTAATAATGACAGAAAATTGATCAGTGGTGGCCTGGAGCAGGAAGGGAGAGGGACAGGAAAAGTGGAAAGGGCCATAAGGAAATATTTGGGGGAGGGTGCAATTTCTATATCTTGATTGTTGGGGTGGCTTCCTGAGTGTATACATCTGTCAAAACATGATCAAATTGTACCCTTTAGAAATACAAATCAAAACCATAATGAGATACTACTTTACACTAGTTAGAATGGCTAAAATTAACAAGACAGGAAACAACAGGTGTTGGCAAGGATGTGGAGAAAGAGGAACACTCTCACCCTGTTGGTGGGAATGCAAGCTGGTGCAGACACTCTGGAAAACAGTACGGAGGTTCCTCAAGAAATTAAAAATAGAGCTACCTTACTACCGAGCAATTGCACTACCGGGTATTTACCCCAAAGATACAGATGTAGTGAAATGAAGGGGCATCTGCATCCCAATGTTCATATCTCCAATGTCCACAATAGCCAAACTGTGGGACAAACAGATATGTCCTTAGACAGATGAATGGATAAAGAAGATGTGATACATATATGCATATGCAATGGAATATTAGCCATCAGAAAGGATGAATATCTACCGTTTCTATTGATGTGGATGCAAGTGGAGAGTATTATGCTAAGTGAAATAAGTCAATCAGAGAAAGACAATTATCATAAGTTTTCACTCATATACAGAATACAAGAAATAGTGTAAAGGATCATAGGGGAAGGGAGGCAAAACTGAATGGGAAAAAAGCAAAGAGGGAGACAAACCATGAGAGACTCTTAATTCTGGGAAACAAACTGAGGGGTTGCTGAAGAGGAGGTGGGTGGGAGGATGGGACAACTGGGTCATGAGATTAAGGAGGGCATGTGATATGATGAGCACTGGGTGTTATACATAACTGGTGAATTATTGAAAACTACATCTGAAACTAATAATGTACTATATGTTGGCTAAGTGATTTTAAATACAAAAAAATTGTACCCTTTACATAAGTGTAATTTATCACACGTAAATGATATCTTTAAAATGTTATTAAAATTCTTAATAAAGCTCAAACTTAAAAGCTACCCATTGGAGTACAGGAGAAAATAAAGTAGCTTTCTGTTGGCGGGGGTGAAGACTGTTTATTCTGTAGTTGTTGAGCACAGTGTTCTATAAATGTCAATTAGGTTTAAGTGGTTGATAATATTATTCAACTCTCCTGAGATATTTCTAGTTGTGTCAATTGCTGAGAAATAGATGTTAAAATCTCTAATATGATTATGGATTTGTCCATTTCTCATTTTGATCCTGCAATGCTGTTATTAAGTGCATACACATTTATGATTGTTATGCTTTCCTGGTGAATTGAGCCTTTTGTTGCTATGAAATGGCCCTGCCCATTATTGGCAAAATCCCTTTCTTGTGGTCTGTGTTGTTTAATATTAATATCACATCAGTTTTTTTTAAGATTTTATTTATTTATTTGAGATAGTACAAGAGCACAAGGAGGGGGGCAGAAGGAGCAGAAGCAGAGGGAGAAGCAGGCTTCCCACTGAGCAGGGAGCCTGGCTCAGGGCTGGATCCTGGGACCCTGGGACCAAGACCTGAGCGGAAGGCAGCCGCTTAACCGACTGAGCCACCCAGGCACCCTGCCGCATCAGCTTTCTAATATTTAACTTCTGGATTATATATCTCTTTCCATCTGTTCATTTTCAGCTTGGCTGTGTCTGTTTACATAAAGGTTCTCTTGTAGAAAGCATATAGTTGGTTTTTGCTCTTTTAAAACAACTATGAAGGGATCCCTGGGTGGTGCAGTGGTTTAGCACCTGCCTTTGGCCCAGGGCGCGATCCTGGAGACCCGGGATCGAGTCCCACGTCGGGCTCCCGGTGCATGGAGCCTGCTTCTCCCTCTGCCTATGTCTCTGCCCCTCTCTCTCTCTCTCTGTGTGTGTGTGTGACTATCATAAATAAATAAAAATTAAAAAAAATAAAACAACTATGAAAATCTGTGCCTTTTACTTGGAGAGTTTAATCCATTTATTTATGTAATTACTGACATTAATTATGTTTGGTGAAGTTTAGGCCTACTGTTTTCCTATTTCTTCTCTGTCCCATCTTTTCCTTATTTCCTTCTTTTTTTTTTTCTCTTCCTCCTTTTCTGCCTTCTTTGGGTTTACCAAGGTTTTTTATAGCATTTCATTTTAACTACTCTACTGGCTTTTTAGTTGTACCTCTTTGTATTATATTTAGTGGTTGCTCGAGGAGCTTACAGCATGCATCTTTAATTTACTATAATCTACTTAGAGTATGTACTGTACCACTTCACATTAAGTATAAGAACCTTGCAACTGTATAAGCCCATTTGCAACCATCTTTTTGCTGCTGTTATGTTTTTCATTCTTATAAACTCAATTGTACACAGTGATAATCCTTGTTCTAAGTAGTCAAGTGTCTTTTTTTTTTTAAGATTTTATTTATTTATTCATGAGAGACACAGAGAGAGAGAGGCAGAGACACAGGCAGAGGGAGAGGGAGGCTCCCTGTAGGGAGCCCGATGCGGGACTTGAGCTAAAGGCAGACACTCAACTGCTGAGCCACCCAGACATCCCTCAAGTGTCTTTTAAAGCAAATAAGAAAAAAAGAGAAAAAAAAAAAAGAGAGAAAAAAGAAAATTAAAAATTAAAAAAATAAATAAAAAATAAAGCAAATAATTGAACACCAATAAAAAATAAATTTATTTTAAAAAAATAAAGCAAATAAGAGAAGGAAAAAATAGCATTTTACTTTTGTTTTTATTTTTTTAGAAAATAGCATTTTAAATTTACCTACATGGTCACCATATCCAGTACTCTTTCAATCTACGCCTCCATCTGGTCTAATTTCCCTTCAGCCCAAAGAACCTCCTGTTGTATTTCTGGCAATGTGAGCCAGCTGAGGAATTATTTTGGCTGTCATTTTTTAAAAAGATTTTATTTATTTTTCTGTGAGAGACACAGAGAGAGAGAGAGACATAGGCAGAGGGAGAAGCAGGCTCCATGCAGGGAGCCCAGTGCAGGACTCTGTCCCGGATCCCAGGATAACACCCTGAGCCAAAGGCAGATGCTCAACCACTGAGCCACCCAGACATCTCTTTTTTCTTTTCTGAAGATTTTATTTATTCATGAGGGACAGAGAGGTGGGGGGGGGCGGGGCAGAGACATAGGCAGAGGGAGAAACAGGCTTCCCCACAGGGAGCCTGATGTGGGACTTGATCCCAGGCCCCCAGGATCATGACTTGAGCCAAAGGCAGATGCTCAAGCCCTGAGCCACGCAGGTGCCCCCCTCCCCGACATCTCTTTAGTTGTCATTTAAATGTCTTCATTTCTCTCTCATTTTTGGATATTTTCACTGCTCATAGATTTCTGGGTTGGCTTCATTTTTTTCCCCTGTAGGTTAATTTTGTTCTATTGCTTCTGATCTACATTTTTTCCGATGTAAAGTCAGATATGTGATGTGTCCTTATTCCTCTGGCATCTTTCAGGATTTTCTTTTTATCTTTGGTTTTCAAGAGTTTGACCATGATGTGCCTTGGTGTATTTTCTTCCTTTTTTTTTAAGATTTTTATTTATTCATTCATGAGAGACACAGAGAGAGGCAGAGACACAGGCAGAGGGAGAAGCAGGCTCCATGCAGGGAGCCCGATGTGGGACCCGATCCCGGGACCCCGGGATCACACCCTGGGCCGAAGGCAGACACTCAACTGCTGAGCCACCCAGGCATCCCTTTCTTCATGCTTACACTCCTGGGGATTTGCTGAGATTCTTGCATCTATAAGTTGATCCAAAATTCATTAAATTTTTGGTTACTGCTTCAGAATTTTTTCCCTGCCTCATTCTCTCTCTTTTCTCCTGAGCCACAATTATATTAGACTTTCTAATACGGTCTCTCTGGTCCATATTTCTTCTATTGCCACTCTCTTTTTGATCAGAGAATGTCGATATCTGTCTTCAAGTTCATTGACCCTTTCTTCTGTCATCTCCAGACTGTTCCAAAGATCACTTAAAGTCCATCCAGTTACATTTCATCTATTGTACTTTTCAGCTCTAGAATTTCAGTTTGGTTTTCTGTTACAATTATCATTTCTCTGCCAAAATTCCTTCTGTTCATCCATTGTGACCTTTCTTTTTCCTTTGAGAACTTCAACATATTTATAATAGCTGTTTTAAAATTTAATTCCAACATTGAATCATCTTAGGGTTGCTCTCTCTTGATTTTTTTTTTTTTTCTTGGCCAGGAATCCCATTTTCGTGTTCCTTTCCCATCTAGTAATTTTTTATTGCATTCTGGACATTACAAACGGCACTTGGGAGAGGCTTTGGATTGTTTCCTTCTGAAGTGTGTTGACTTTTGCTTTTGCTCCATTTTGAACTTTTGGGAGTTTACTTTTATATTTTTGAGGGTTGATCTGTTGCAGTTCTGCCCTTAGTCCTAATTTCACAAACCCTTTTATCCTGGAACATAATTTTTTTTCCTCCTAAGTCATAGTTTCAATGGAGAGCCTGCGGTGTTTGCACAGTCTCTGTGACTTGGCAGGTCTTGGGATCCACACTCTTCTCCTTTGTAGTAGTCAATAGCTGAAATCTCTGCTCAGCTGTTATCTTCTTGCTGGTCCCCGTGAGTTCATTCATACATATGCAGTCCAGGAGCCAACCAAGGATTTGAGAGAAGTTTACATGTACATTTTCAGGGATTCTTCTCATTTCCAGATGCTCTGGCTGACCCAAACTCTCTTCTTTGAAACAGAAAGCCAATAGAATTACAGATTTCTGCTTACATTTTAGTCACCTGGGCCATGCTCTGGGGAGGGCCCTTAGCAGAAAAGCAGTACAAACGTGGATCTCATCCGGGGCATTTCTCTTCTTTCAAAGGTTGGATTCCCTCTAGTTTCCACCACTTTTATTTGTTCTTTAGTGCCTTCAAATCGTTATCTTTTCTCTTTTGTCTAGAGTTGCCCATTATTAATTACAGGAAAGTTAGCCCTCTATAAGCGGCTCAGTCACAACTCAGACCAGCTCCTCCTGACACTTACACAATCCTGCTGTGCCTGCCTTTGTGGTTAGGACACACAGTCCCTGATGAAATGCTTGGAGCAAATCTGGTGTTCTGCTCATCTCGTGCAGCCCTGGCATGTCAGAACCAGGAGGAGGTAAGCTGAAGGAAGTTGGGTCAGGTCCTAAGCCATAACCTCTTTTCCACAGATGCACAGTGTGTGTGGAGCACATGTCCTCAGATCGTGCAGAGCTGGGCATCATGGGAATTTTGGTATTGAAAATAAGATTTCAAGAGTGTTCACGCTTTGAACACCTATTATGTGCAAGGCGTGCTGGGGACAAAGATGTGAATAAGGGAGGCTCTTCTGGGGTGAAAGAAAAACACCACCCCATGGGAGCCCTAAGTAGACCCCTTAAGATACAGTGCAGGGATCCCTTCTCTGACAAGAGAAGGCTTCCTGGGGGGGGGGGATCCCTGCACTGTATCTTAACTGAGGAGGGGAAGTCAGCCAGGACAGAAGGGTGGAGGCCCAGTTTGGGGCCAGGGGACAACATGGGCAAAAGCTTAAAGTGTGTTGTGGGAGGGGGTACAAGGTAGGAGTAAGTCCTAGGAGCCCCCCAACTCACTGAGCACCTCCACCCGGCAAGCGTCTGGTCTTCACAGCAGCTCTCAGAGGCTGGCCTGGGGGTCAGGGCTTGTCTGAGCTGGTGAAGGCAGGACTCACTCACACGGTGCCTGGGCCTCCCAGTGCAGCTTCCCGCCCTGACGTGCCTGGGTGCTGGGGAGCTGACAGGTAAGCATCTTTTGAGAGAAGTAAGGTGCTGGATGGGACCCTGACTTCCAAAGAACAGGCTGATGTGAACAACACACTCCATTTATACACTATCTCCCCTGCCAAAGACTTTGAAAACCAAATACTCCCCAAGCTATGGAAACTCAACCACTGGCTGATTGTTAGGACTTTATTATTATAATCACCCGGCCCAATTCCAGCCACTGAGGGCAGAACAATGAGCCATTGACGCCGCACGGAGGTCTTGCCTCCTGTCCACCCTCTCCCACGGCGGGGACCTGGCGCTGAGGCCTCAGTGGGGAGGAGGGCGGCGTGCCTGTGCCCTGGCTGCACCACTGCACCCCGTGGGGACTTCTGGGGGGTCTAGGCATTGGTCTCACTCAACAAGTGGGAGGCCCCAAGAAAACACATCTGGACGTTGCTTTAATCTCCTTACATTCTGTCCCATATCTCGACCCTGGTAGCTAAAGAACTAATTACATCTGCTTTGGGAAATTTATGGGTATGAAAATTCTTCAAAGATGCTAAAGACCCGCGGCACCATTAGCTGTTCTCACCACACGTGGCCTGTGTGCCTCACTAATAAAGCCATAAAAAGAGGCCGTGGGGTGCCCTGCGCCGGGGTGCCCACTCCCGTGTGCCTGGTGCCCGGGGCCTGGGACCCCCGGTGGGTCTAGTGGCCAGTGTCGAAGGCGGGGAGCTGGGCCCAGCTGGCTCTTGAGCCCCCGCTGCTACATAACAGGGCCACATCGTCTCGTGTATATGGTCCCACTCTATTCCCAAGCATTTGGTGTTATTTGATCATCAGTTATAAGCCAAATATCCCGATTTTATTAGGAAAAAAAGAAAACCAGTTTAATTTTGTGGAACCACAAGGCCGGATCACTGTCCTGTGAAACTCTAGAGGCCAGCAGCTCAGAGGGCTTGAGCTGGGCCTGCCTCACCAGTCCTCCTGCTGTTGCCGCTGCCTCAGGATTTCCTGCCTGGAAGAGGCCGGGGCACGACCTGCCAGTCCGCAGAGGGCTCCGCTTTTCCTCAGCTGCCCCCGGGGTTCACCAGGGTCAGGTTTTCCCCCGTGAGTGCCCAGCTCTCGGCCCTGTCCTAGGGGGCCAGTTGCAAACATAGCAGGCACATGGGAGGGGGTCCCCTTGCTGCCTGCCCAGATGGCTCTGGGGCGGCTGCTGGGACCCTGGCTTGGGTTTCGGGATTAGGGAAACCCAAGCACCGTAAAGCACGTCGAGGCTGGGATTAGGCGGTCTCAGCTCTAAGATGCTTTGCTGGGCCCCATGGGCTGATGCAACGGCCTCTTCGCTGCCTTCGAAGGCACAGGTGCTTGGCCCGGAACCAGGACGTGCTGGGCTCCCAGAGCCCCGGGGTGGTGGGACCAGTAACCCGAGAGCTCGCCCGGGGCTGGGCCGGCAGATGGGGGGGCAGGGGAGACAGGGCGGCGGGGCAGTCCTCTCACAGGGGTTTCTCGGGGGACTGCAAGAGGCAGTATCTGTAAAACAGCCCCACATCCTGTCTCCTCCCCTTGGGGCGCCCCAGAGATCCAGAGCAAGTGTGGGCTCCCGGCAAGCCCTGGCTATGTGTGTGTGGGGGTGGTGGTGGCACAGCTGTTGTCACTCTGGTTCCCTGAACATCAAGTTGCTAGCCTGAGGTGGGTGCTGTCTGTGGCCGTGGGAGCCCAGGCTGTCTGCCGCACGTCCTTGGCCTCTGGCGAACGTTCCCGTTACGGTGGGGCCTGGCCACAGGAGGTAGCGACACCAGTCACAGCTGCCAGGCAGGGATGCAGGCTCCAAGGAGCGCTGGGCATGGGATCCCCCACGCTCACAGATGTCCCCGGGCCTGGCTGCGTGACCCGACGTCTCTTTCAGTTCTCTGTGGTTCTTACCTGGTGAAGAATCTCGAAAGACCAGCCTCCTCATCTCCACAGCCCGTGGCCGACGTGCCCCAAAGCTACTTGTGCGCCTCTCTCCTTCAGCAGCTTGTGTGAGGGGTGCCGGCAGCTCGGCTCCCCCCCAGTCCAGCCCTGGTGGAGCTGGGACGCCGGCCTGGGTGGCGAGCAGCAGAGTGGTGCCTGTAGAACCTTGGGGAACACCTGCCCCCACCCCCACCCCCATGAAAGAGCCCAGCAGAGAAGCCACTCCTCAGGTGGGCAGAGCCTGTGTCCCGTGCCACCCCCGCGTCCCCACCCTGCTCCAGGAGGCTGGCATCCAAGGTGTAGCTTTGCTTTATTTACCAATGCCTCAGCCTGGTACGGGACGGGCCTGAGGCGCTTCCCAGAGCCACCCGGCTTCCAGCAGGAAAGGCCAGGCCCAGGATGGTGGCAGAGGAAGGACGAAAGGAGGGTCGGGCATCGGTGCTGCCCCTAGGAGTCCCGCCACCGTCTGGCTCTGGGCTTTCTCTACCAGGCACCAAGGGAAACCCGATGAGGATAGGGAGGGAGCAGGAGGCCCAGGTGGGGGCCTGCGGGGGGCTCCGATGGACGGACACCTGGTCCTGTGCTGCAATGGCTATATCCCCTGCCCTGTCCCTGATTCTTGTCTCTGCCCCAGAATGGCTGGGCCTGAGGTGAGGGAGGGAAAAGCCACGGCCCCATCAGGCCAGAGGTCCACAGCCTGTGAGTTCAAGGCCGAAGGGAGCAGCTTCCCCTGAGGCTGGGGGCTGCCCCCAGGAGCCAGGCCCAGATGCTGCCAAGTAGCCAAGCACCCTCACCTTCTGGGTCAAGAGCTGGTTTAGACTGAGAACACCCTACTGCTGCTCGCTCACCCTGGGGGCAAGTTCCCAACCCGCCTCTGGCAGCGAGCAGCCCAGTGTGCCCTGCATACACCCTGACCGGGACCCAAGGGTGGGCCAAGTGGGAGCAGTGGGCAGGGACAAGGAAGAAGGTGGGTGGGTGGAGGCCAGGGCAGGTCAGGCTGGGCAGGCAGGGGGCACTCAGGGACCCCAGAGTGGAGACGGGTGAAGGAGCGGCCCCCAAGGGACCAAGGGGTAGTCTGGGACCTGGAAGGCTTGGTGGGGTGAGTGTGCCAGTGTGGGGAGACAGGAATGGCCCTGGCAGCCGTGCCCCCACCCTAGCCCAGGCCCTGACCAGCAGCCCAGCGCAGGGGAACCTCTCGTGACGTACTTAGAAGAGCTAGCTGCCTACATGTGGGCTTCCCGTGAATGGTAGGAGCCCACCCTGCCAGGGAGCCCCCTCCCTAGAATGGGCCCGGCACCCAGAGCCGGAACAATCTGGAGGGCTCAATGGCATGGCTTGGTGGCCCTAAGCCTCGGGAGGTGGCACAGCTCCTGATGACTCGGGCGTCTGGTCTTGCAGGGTCCTGGGTCCGTGGCAGCTCCTGACAGCTGGGTGTGCAGGAGTGAGCCAGGGCCGAAGGTCCCCGTCCCGCCCCAGGGCCCAGGGCCCAGGCCACACCTCGGAGCTGCTGCCCGCCTGAGCCAGGTGAGGTGAGGCGTGTGGCCGAGACACAGCCAGGTGAGCCACCCCGGGGACCTCAGGGGCAAGCCCAAACCTGAGGCCACAGATACAGACACCCCAAACTGCAGGCACCACCTGACACCAAGCTGTTTCTCACGGGGCAACTCCACCTGTGAGGGCCCCTGGCTGGGCACAGCGGTCACTTCCTCCGCCAGGCCTCCCCGCCATGTGAGAGCATGGCCAAGGCGTGTGTGGGGAGGGTGTCCCCCCGCCAGTACCCAGCGAAGCTGGCAGTCCCAGCCGGGCTGCGGGATGTGGGGGCGGCCCCAGCAGGGCTTGAGCGTCTGGGCCACCTTCCGTGGGCTGCCCCCCTCTTGCGCCCCCACCATGGGTCCCAGGTATCCCCAGCCTGCCCCTCTGGTTCTCGGCCCAGCCCTCCATGATAACTCGGCACCCCTCCTCCGTGGAGCCGCCTTCCCAGCAGCCTCAGGATCTTTGGAGACAGTAGCTCACGAGGCTGAGGGGGGAGAGGGGTGGTGGGTGACCAGAGGGTGACCTGCCCTGCTTCACAGCCGAGGGAGAGGCACGGAAGGGGTAGTCCGGCCCCTGAGCAGCAGCACCTCCCCCACCAACAACGTCATTGCAAAATCTGGAGCCATGAGCAGAAGCGTGCAGGACATCGCCGGGTGGTTACAGGTCACACGGAACCATCTGAGGAATTGAAATCATATTTTCATTGCATCATAAAAACACGCCAAGGTGGCAGGAAGGTAGACGTGGAGCCGGGAGAGCACCTGGCCTGTGCTGCTCTGGCCCCTCCCTGAGCTCCTTGGTGGGGACGGAGACAGGGCAGGGGTGGGCCCGGGGGGAGGCTTTGGGCCACACAGTGAGTCTGGACCTGGGCGGTCCATGGGACACGCAGGACAGAAGCCACCATGGCCCTGCTCCCCGTGCTCTCACTCAGACTGCAGCCCCGAGTGCGTGGACGGGGGACCTCAGGCTGTCAGCCATAGGCTCCACCGAGCAGGAGGAGCGTAGGGGGCGTCCGGCTGCCGAACCGCGTGGCCAGGCAGGCACGTGCTGATGCAGCACATGGTCCCGAAGGCGGCCTGGGTGGTGACAGTTGCCAGCGTGGGCCTTCCGCGGCAGGCTTTCACTCGGCATGCCCACTGGCTGTGACCCGGGCCAGGCCTCAGCCCACGGTTTACCAGGAAGGTGGGGGGGGGGGGCCTGGGCCTCCTGCACGGGGCTGTCCCTTGCCCTCCCCCAGGAGCTGTCCTGTCCCTGCCTGATGGACAGTGAGGCTGGCGGGGCCCAGGACCATGGACGCCTCTCCGCTAGGGGGGCACAGGCTGGGTGAACGGGCCAGACCCAGCGTGGGGGGCGCAGTGGTTACGGACTCCGCAGGTGCGCGGAGCAAGGCCCCTTCTGGGGAAAGGGTGTGGGAGAAAACCACGGGGGGGGGTGTTGTGGGGTCATAGAGACGGGGTTGGCGCTCGGCTGACCCGTGGGGTGGGCAGGCAGGTGGGGAGTCCCCGCCCCAGAGACCGCCTGGTGTGTGCTCAGGGCTCCCACTCGGGCTGTGTCCTTTCCACCGTCACACAAAGCCCCAGAGCCACTCCAAGGGTTCCGTTTGCCCCGCGGCAGGGGCCCGGCCCCCCCAGCGGCTCAGCTGCCTCGCCGCCCTCTGCAGACCTCACCCTTTGCCTCCAAGGCAGGGGAACACCTCACCCCCAGCACGGAGGGGGGCCCTCCCCGCACCTTCCGAGGCAGGGGCGCGCCGCCAACCGTGCGTTAAATGGGACACGGCTGACGTCTCGCTGCACTTGTCAGGAGGGCGCTGGCCCAGCCCTGCACTCGGCAGCTTAATTGGGCGTCTGAGAGCTCCTGCACGCGCTGCACGCCGGGCGAGCGGCGGAGGCTCCCGCAGGCCCATTAGGTGCAAAGACATTCCTTTGTTCGCTGACAAGCAGGGTCCCATCCAGGGCTCCCGGGCGGGCAGACTAAGTGCTGTTTTCTTAAGGAAGACACGAGATTAGCCGCCGCTAAAGCCCCAGCACAATGCGGGCCCTGCCCGTCACTGTCAGCCCGCTCTCCGCACTGAGTGACAGGCCGGCGGGCCCAGCGCCGCTCCCTCGGCCCATCAAGCCTCAATGCGCAGGATTAGCCCGAGCGCAGCAGACAACCGGCTGGGAGGGCGCAGTGGGAGCGGAACGAGGTGCCCGACGTCCAGGGGCAGAGCCCCCGCCACCCCTGCCAGCTCCCGTCACTGGGCCACAGCGCTGGCAGGTCCCAGCCCTCCGGAGCGCCGCCTGGCTCGGACCCGAGCCCCGCAGAGGGCCCTGGGGGAGAAGGGCTCGGGGGTCCCGAGGTGTGGCCGCCGGGGTGCCACCCTGCCCCCTGTGCAGCACAGCTTCAAGGCGGTTCCCGGACAAGGGTGAGGAGGCGGAGCGTGGGTGACAGGCTGGCGGCTGGGCCCCCCACCGGGCCCTCCCGGGGTGCTGGAGGCCGCACACGTCAGGAAAACACCCTCTTTATTTACATTCCAGAAACGCCAGGGGGCTCGGACGTGGGCAGCCCACAGGGGGGTTTCTGCACACGTCGTCATCTTCTGGCATCGGGGCCTGGCGGGGCTGGTCCAGGTGGGAGGGTGCGTGAGGGGCTGGGGCTCAGCACCCCAGAGCCATCCCTGCAGGGCACGCGGCAGTCCGTCCGGGGGCCACCCATGCCAACTACCTCGGGGCTCTCCAGGCAGGGGTGAGGCCTCCAGTGTCCTACAACAATGGGGGGGGCAGGGGGTCAGCATGGGGTAGTCACAGAGGCCCCGCATTTGCCTGGCCACATCTCCCGTGCCAAACACAAGGACCATCTGGGGACAGAAGAGGAACGGGCCCCAGGGAGAGCCCCCGCCCTCGCCACACTGACGCACCACAGCGAACCTCGTGCTAGGAAAAAAGATTTTGAAATGATAAAAATTTACGGCGGGCTCTGAACAAAACGGCTCTGTCAGGTATGATGTTCCGGGAAGAGCTTCCTCAGGCATCCTGAGGATGCCCCTCGCTTGTCTGCGTCGAGGGCAGCCCTGGCTGGGGCAGAGCAGGGGCCCGGGCTGCACCCAGAGAGGCCGCGGGCCTGGGCAGATCCATGGGACCCTCGACTGCTACTCAGCCCCTTAGGCCTGCTTGAGGGCATCTTGAGGCCCCCCCGTCCCTAGTCTACCTCAGCCCTCAGGACCCCCACCCCAGAGGGCAGACGGGGGGCCCCGCAGGCTGGGCTGCCAAGCCCGGGGAATGCTGCCACAGGGGCAGCCGAGTAGGCCTTGACCCCACGCAGCCTTCTGGCCGTGGTCAGGGAGGGACTCCCGATTTCCTCCTCCTCAGAAGAGGGCTGGGATGAACAGACCCCGGGGCTCCCGCCGGCCGCCCTCAGCCTCTGACAGAACCAGATGTGCGCGGCCGCCGTGCACAGGGCAGCGTCTCCACCTTCTGGGCGACACAGAAAGGAGCCGACGTGGCTATGCACGAAGCAAAGCTGGAGAGGGAGGGTGTTCCGGCCACCCAGCGGCCCAGGAGCTCAGCCAGGGGACGCCCTCCACACCCAGTGTCCCCCCACCCCCGACGATAGGCCGCTGTGTCGTGACCCAGCCCCAAGACACTTCCTGCATCTGGGAGCAGCCAGGCCAGGCCAGTGTCTGGGGGACTCTGGCGGGGCACACACGGCCTCCTTCCCCGCCCAGCTTCTTCAGCCCCCACAGCCTGAGCACAGGGCTGCCCTGTCTGAAGCAGCACGGCAGGTGTGGCCTCCCACGCACCCGGAGACAGCAGATCACAGTGGCACCCTGCCCCCCTTCCATTCCATCCTTCAACACAGAGCCTACCTCGTGTACCTGGATCTGAGCCTCCGAAGAACCTGGCGGTGGGGCTACCGGTGTGCCACGGGCCCTTGGCCTGGCAGGGATGGCTGCTTACCCTCAGCAGCCCGTCACAGTGGGGTCCAGGCCCGAGCGCTTGGTGATACGCAGCTTGGCCACCTCCTCAGCACAGGTGGGGTGGATGCCCACGGTCCGCATCACCTGCGCATAGGAGGCTCCACACCTGCACACGGGGATGGGGGATTCAGGTCACGAGTCAGTGCAGGGTGGCGTGCCCACATCCTCCCATCCCTTGGGAGATGACACACGGGGAAGGCCTTGGAAGGGCCCTTGGGAGGGCCATGGCCTCCTCACTGCTCCCTAGCCCTGGCCCCAACCCTCTCTTCCACCAACACCTATGCTGGACCTGCCCCACACTGTGCCCCAGCAAATGCCAAGCAGCCCCACCTCTGGCCCACCTCCCACCTACCCTCCCCCGCACCCCCAATCACTTGCTCCATCCTGGCTTCCTGCTGCTCCCACCCCACGAGGCACTGCCCCACCTTGGCCTGTGGCTGGTCCTTCTGTGAGCCCACTCCCTCTCCCCACCTGTCCCAGCAAGACCGAGCCCACGGCTTACTGCTGCAGCCTACACCTGCTCAGCCCCTGCCTGGTCCTGCTCACATGATTTTCTCACACGCGTGCCCCCCACCCCCGCAGCAGCGACCATCCCCGGGGCACCTCCTCGGAGACACAGTGAGCGTGGACTCCCCACAGGGTGCTCCCACCATCCACAGACCAGGCTGCAACAAACAGCCCTTCTTGCGTCTCCGTACACATGTCAGGGTATCTGGTGGGTGAGCTCCCAGCACGAACAAGTGTGTGCCTTGTGGACAGGAGGCCCCCAGTGGGAGGGGCCAGTTCACACCCTCCTCCTGCGTCTGAACACGGGTCTCCTCACTCCACTGATTTGCTCCAACCTTCTGCGTCTCCACCAGGCAGACGCTGGAAACCATCACCACTGGACTGGACAGTTTCAAACCTTTTAACCCTCCCTGGCCAAAATGGTTTCTCAGTGTTTTAATTACGTTAAACATTTCTACTATTAATTTTAATTTTCTTTTTCTGTGAATTGCTCACTCGTGTTTTCTATTGGCTCTGTCCTGTAATTATTATGGTTACCTGCCAGGAAGCCTGGGGTGCCCCTGGGGTATCTGGACTAGCCCCTCACGGCCCCCGTCAGTCTTCCCGGGTCCCTCCCTGTCCTCACACTTCCCACCTCCACCAACCTCTGAGGCTGGACCTTGGCCACAGCCACAGGCCCCCAGCGCCTATGGGGCTCCAGGTGGCCCTTGCAGCCCCTCTCTGCTCCTTTACTTCCACTTCACCTTCCACCCTCCTGCCTCTGACAACCACCCCCACACAGAGCCTCCATCAAGGCCCCACTAAGCACAGCCCGGGCCCAAGACCCAGCTGTGGAAAACACTTGCCAGCCGTGGGGCAGCTTTCCCAGACCTGCCGGGGTGCCTGGCCATGTGAAGGAGGGCCCCCACCCTGCTCATTCTAAGGAGAGAATACCCAAACTGTGACCCCCCCCACCCTGGCCACCATGGCCAGGGACAGAACCCCTCCCCTTGCCCTCCAGGTGGCCCAGCCACAGACCCATGTGGTATGGCTGGCTTAATAGCAACTGGCTGGAGAAGCAAGCTGCCTCTCCTGTGATGAGACCTGCCACGTCTGAGGAGATGCTCTGCTGAAAACACACAAGGCTACGTAAGGGCGACATCGATGCAGCAGACTCCCAATTACCATGCCCCGCTCCGCTTTCAGAGGGACGCCAGTCTGAGCATCGTTCAACGCTGATATTCCTCTGCACTTACTTGATCCCCAGAGCAAATCCTTGAGTGACTTCGCCTGCATTGGGACCGAGGAAGTGCAGGCCCAGGACCAGCTGCGGGGGCTTCCGCAGGCACACCATCTGCAAGCCACACTGTCAATGGTCAGCCCGGCTGGAGACGGGACCCCGGGCTGCATGGGTGGCCCTGGCCTGGGGTGCGGGTGGTTGCACGGGGCTTCCCCACCCTGGGTGCCAGCTCTTCCCCTGTCTCTCGCCGCCGGGCATGCCCAGCCCTGGACCACAAGGACACTCACCTTTACGTAACACTGGGACGCATCCCGTTCAGCCACTGTGAACTCCAGTGGTTTATAATACGCGTGATAAACCTAAGTGACAAGATACCGATGCTTGGACTCAGCAGCCTCTTGGTTTGCAGGGATGTGGTGGGGACCCAGAGCCACCCACGTGGCCTACAGGTTGTGGTCTGGGGTAAGGACCGCCTGAGCTGGCCATGAATAGCGCCCCTCTGTCTCCCACACAAAGACAGACTATGGCTGGAGCCACATCGTCTGCGGGACAGAACTTCTCCCACCCAGGCCCAATGCCCCCATGGACCATAGCCGCAGGGTGGGCACCAGACTGGCTGCATGCAGCCCTTGGGGTCTTGTTACAGAGCCCGAGGCTCAGCGCAGGGCACGGTGCCCCCAGGAGCACACGTCAGGTAGATGCTGCAGCGTGGACAGGGTGACTGCAGGCCGTGGAAGGGGGTGCCCGGCCCACCCGGCGGCTGTCTGGCCTCCCAGGGGTGCCCTGGTGCTGGCTGGGCCCTCACTTGAGCAAGGAGGGGGAGGTCGGCATGGGGAGGCCCCCGGCCCACACTGGAGCTGTCGGCCAAAGGCTTTCAGCACCCGAGAAGAGCTCGACAGCGTGTTCGGGGCTGCGGCCAAGTAAAAAATGAGCAGGGCCCTCACATGTGCTGCACAGCCATTATTAATTAATGGAACTTCAGAGAATATTGTTCTAACTAAGACAGAATTGAAAAGAAAACAAACAAAGGGTATTTGGCCATTCAACATCGTGAAACATAAAACAACATTATAGAATGCCACGAACATATGTCCCCATGTACTTGTGATGAATCAAACAAAAATAGCAAATAAAGTGCTGGGTGGAAGGCTGGCCTGTCAGGCCCAGCCCGTTGATGGAGGGGACCGGGGCACTGGGGCAAGAGGCAGGCCCTGCAACCCAGTGACTCATTCCCAAAGGGCACTAGGCCCGCGGTGGTGGCCACATGGGGTCTGGTTTCTCCTGGTCCGTCTGCAGGCTGCTGCAGTAGCAAGATGAGGCCAGCAAAGGCTCCCAGCACCCACAGCCTGGCAGGTTTCAAAGCCTCCCCCATCATGCCAGGCCACCTCGGGCACCCTCTGGGGCCACCCCAGGGCCACGGCCGGCTGGCTGAGCAGATTCCAGAAGCAGCCTTCCTCTGGGTGAGTAGCTAGTCAGGGCTGTTGGGGGCCTGTGAGGCCTAGCTGGCTCTCGGATAAGGAACAGAGGTGGGGGTGGCGGGGAGGCGGAGGTACCCGCGGGCAGGAGCAGGGCTGGAGCAGGGCTGGGGGCGGGGAGCAGAAGCCGACAGCAGACGGCTGGAGGGTAGGAGAAGCCTTCCCAGGTGGAGGGAGACACGTGGTCCTGTGAGGGGCCACACCCCAAGAGGACCCTCATCTTCCGGGCTGTCCTCCAGCGCTCCTGTCCCACACGTCCCTTCACGCCGTGTCTCTAGGGTCCCTGCCTGACCCTGCCAAACCACAGGTCCTGGGACGCAGGGGCGCCAGCACTCCTGCTTGCCCTCCAGGCCCCTGCTGGGGAGGGGCTGTCATTGGGGTGTGGGTGCCACACAGGCCTCGGGGTCCTGACTTACCTCCACGTGCTCCTCTCCGTGGCGAGTCACGGCCTCCTCCTCCGACAGCCCCACACAGCCGTACTCCAGTGGGGTGAAGACTGTGGTGGGGACCTGAAAAGCAGGTCCCAAGTGAGCTATGCCCCCTGGGACGCAGAGCTGAAGATCCCCACTCTGGGGCACAAAGAAAAACAAGCACAGGCCAGGTCCCCAGACGTGCTGGCTACAGCCTGCGGGGGATGGGGGGGGGCACCCACAAAGCGAACCTCACATGCGTGCACATGCACATGCGGCGGCACACGTGCAAGTGTTGGCACATATGTACGTGCGTGCACAGCCCACACCCTCTGGAAGAGCCGCGGCCGTCCCCAGGCCGGAGGGCAGGGGGGTACTCACGTTGTCATAATCCATCACGTCCGAGGCCTGACCACACAGCCGCTGGGCCAGGAGCCTTCCTGCCATTATAGCCGTGGGTGTCAGCTCGGGCCGCCCCTGAGGCAAGGAAGGAACCCGGGTCACTCTGGCACATCCGAGACTGTGCGGCACCCCTGCCACCCCTCGCGCCTTCCTGGTGAAGCTTCTCCCTTTCAGTTTGCCTCTGGGTGCCAGGGCCCTCAGCAGGTTTGCTCCTTCTCCTGCTTGCTTGCCTCCGTCCGGCTCTGGGGAGACCCCTGTGCTTACGACTCCCTTAGCCGGAAGAGCAGGTGAGCTGCCAATGAGCCCGGCCACGCCACCCACGCTCGCCGGTGGCTTCTCTCTGAACCCCTTCTTCATGTGGGTGATCTTGGAGAGCTGAAACCTCAACAAAGCTCGAAGGAGATCCTGCTACTATTCCCCTGTCCGCATTAACCGGGATTCACGCTAAAGCGGGCCCTGAAAGCATTTCTTGTGCTCCTGACAAGAAGCTTGGCTTGCACGTCACAGTCCATCACAAACCCCAAGTCAGAATGGCGTGCCGCTGGAGGGCCTTCTGTCCCTGGGTGTGTCCTGCTGGGGGACCGGGGCGGGGGGGCGGGGCACGGCCCCCAGTGTTCCTACACGCGTCAGCCTGGGACCGGCTGTCAATCACCTCTGCAGCAGCAGGAAATGCAGATGTTGTTTGACATTCCAGAAATGAATAGAGATCCACAGAGATAAACTCGTGAAAGCAGCCCGTGCATTCCACCGGGCCTGACTGCGGAAACGTCCATGCGCACAGCACACAATATGTCACTAGACAATGGCTGTCCCGCCAGCCTGCTGGACCCGTCCCCATCTCACCGGACCACTGGGGTGTGAACTCTTTTGACGGCCCAGAATGACCTTTCCCACTGAGTGGATTTAATATTTCAATAAATATAGCCTTTGCGTGTGCTATTTCCAGTCCTACAGTCTGGGACACTATGGTTTCCACTACGCTGGCAGCACCCTCAGCTCCTGGGCTGTGCAGAAAGCCCGGTATCATACGTGTGGCACTCTCTCCCAGGACTACCGGTGCTGCAGCACACAGGATGAACACAGAAGGTGCCCTCAGAGGATGACGTGTCCCCACTGGCAGAGATCACACAAGCAACAGCGATGCCCAGTCATGCCCAGTCAAGCAGGCACGTGAAGCCACTCACTTCCATCCACAGGAGCAGGCCAACTAGACGGTCAAAGATGACTTGGTGGGAGGAGTGGCTGCAGCTCTGACACCTGCTCCAGCAAGCTGTCCCTATGGTCCTGCCTCCATTTGGCGGTCTGCTCCCCACGTACCATTTCCTGAACCTGGGTTCACAGGCAACCTGAGAACTCAAGTGGCAGCCACTTGGCTCAATGTCAGCACTGACCACAGCCAGTGGGTGACCTCTCTGGTACACTGGGCATAGCAGGGGCCATGTTGTCCTGGCAGGAGGGGTCTGAATGGGGTCAAGTGTCTGCAGGACAGACCTGTGCGAGATGGGGAGGCTGCCCTCTCAGGAACAAAAGGGAGGCCCAGGCTTGCATGGCCTCCTGCCCTGGTCTGTCTCTACGAGTGTGCCGAGCTCTCTGGAAGACCCACCCATCACAAGCTGCAGCAGAGGCTGAGGGAGGGATGGTCCCACAGCACTGGGGAAAACTGCCACCTGTACTCCTCGGCTCTGGGATGCCCCACCCAGGGACTCATTCGCCACAGATACTGGCTCCCCCTACCCCCAGGCATTTCCCAAAGTGGGTTCTGGGGTATGGGTAGGTGAGGCAGTGCTTGCAGTCTCGGGTAGGCACAAGCATCCTTGCTGAGCTTGCCCGGGCCCTCTAGCTCACTCTGCTCCTCCCTCAGGTCTCCCTTGACTGCGTACTATGCATCCTCTGACATCCACCTGAAACAGTTCACTTACTTACTTGTCCTCTGTGACCCCGACCAGAATGCCACTATAAGGCCTAGGACTTTTATCTGTTCCTGCAGTAGCCACAGAAATCAGAAAAGTGGCTGGTGCCAGAGCACATCATGGTGGGTTTAACAGCATCCCCCCAAATTCATGTCTGCCTGGAACCTCAGAATGGGGCCTTGTTTGGAAATGAGGCTCTTTGCAAATGTAATGAAGGAAAGAATTGAATCATTTAGGGTTGGTCACTTAGGGTGGCCCTAAATGCAATGGGCTTCTCTCCTGAGAAAAAAAGAAACAAGGACGGTTGCACACATGCACACACGCGATCACGGGCAGAGAGCGCTGCAGCTCTGAGTCTGGACCACCTGCCGAATGAGGACACATCCTCCCCTAGAGGCTTAGAGGGAGCACAGCCCTGCCCATACCTTGACTGCAGACTTCTGGCCTCCAGCATGTGAGGGAATACATTTGTCTATCTAAGCTACCCTGTGGTGATTTGTAACGGCGGCCCCAGGAAGCTAACGTGTCAGGAACGCTGGCAGGACAATGGCAGGTCTGGCCACCAAGAGGTCCGCAGGGGTCTAGGGGGCCCGGTGTATCTCTCAGGCTCCTTTGCCAGGGTCCCTCCCGAGCCACCTTCCTTAGGCCATGCTGTGCATGTACAGGATTGGCCGATGGCTCCTGAGGCTTTGGGAATGTGAGGGTCCCACGGCTTGCCGGCCATAAAGAGGCCACAAAGAGGGGTGCGGTGCTGACCAGATGCCTCCCAGGCCAGGGTAAGGCTTCCACCAGGGACCCGCAGGGGAGGACCAGGCAGGCCTGGTGAGTGGGGCTGTGTCCACATGCCCTGTCCCCATCTGACAGCCCGGGCAGGGAGAGTACTGACCCGCCCACAAGTTAGAAGGTAAACCGAGGCCAGGAGGTCAGCTGGTGGTGCAGGGCCAGGATAGCCACAAGGCTGTGCCCAGCAGCAGCATTTCTAGGGCTCTGCACCTCCAGCCCGCCGTCGGGAAGTCGAGGCCCACGTCGTGTGCAAACAGATGTCCTTCCCTCAGAGCCACACGTGGGGAGATTTCGGAATAGCAATTTGCTGATGGCGCTTTGGGTTTTTAAGCCTGCCCCACTGCTCCAGACAGAAAGGAGGAACATTCGAGCAAGCAGAGGCTGGTGACCAATCCTTCCCAGAAGTTGAGTCCAACAGCACTTGGGGTTTGGCCCAGAGGCTCCGTGAGCCTTGTTAGGTGCACAAGGTTGGGGGGCAGGTGCAGGCTGGGATTGGGGGATGGGGTGCGAGACCATGGGCAGGTGCAGGCTGTACCTCTGCTACGTCTCCGATGGCATAAATGTGGGGGACGGAGGTGGCCTCCTGAGCATTGACCAGGATCTTCTGACTGTTGGGGTTGGTGTTTACTCCAGCCTTCTCCAAATTCAGACTTTTGGTTTCTGGAATTCGACCTGAAGAAATAAAGAGAAAGCTGAAAGACTTGTAGCAGGTCTGACAGAGATTCCTTGGTTTATTCAAAACACTTGCCAGCATGTGCACTTGGAATTGGGAAGACGTCAAGCACAACAGCGTCGAGGGGCTCCCAGCCTCTGTGGGCCTCACACGCATGCACATCCACCCCTACACCTTTATCTGCACAAAGGAGCAGGACCCGGAGGAACAGAAAGGAAGGAAAAGGGGTGGAGGATGCAGAGATGGGGATAGGCCTTCTCTGAATACATCCTGCAACACAATTTTGGTTTTTAAATCATATACATAGTTTCTATATCCAAACAACAACAACAAAAAATAAATCAAAAATGGGGGGGGGGGGGTATTTCCTGTACCTTGTAAAGAACCTGAAACAAATGGGCCTCATTGGATATGCAGCTGATAACTGAGTATATACAGAGATAATTTGCTCAGGAGACTATGGGAACCCATATTCCCACCATGTGTCCTAAGAGAATTATGTCCAAACAATAAATAAAGCTGCAGACAGACCTTATGTGCCATTCAAAGACAGTTAAAACAACATAAAGTCAAATTTGAATTGGAAATTCATTTTTTTTTTTTAATACAAAGTTCCTATGGCTTCTGACCACAGAAAAAGTCTAGAAGTAGTGACAACCCAAGAATGTGTGTGCCCCCTCCCTGGACAGTGATCTCAACCCTTCCCCACCGCGGGGCCGAGCTCTGGGGAGCCGGCCCACATCAGGCCTGGATGCACGGTGGACACAGCAGAGCGTGATCAGAGGTCACCACAGCCGTAGCTGCAGACACCACCAGGCCCTGAGGGGAGAGGCCATGGAATATACAGAACCCGGGCCTCTCACGGAAGCCGTGGCTCCTGTCCCGTGCACACTTTCCAGCGGCGCCGGGATGCACGTGTGTGTCTCAGTCTCTGTGGAGCACGTCTGGGGGACGGCCTCCTGAGTCTCCACGTGGCCCTTCCTGGGGTAAGGCGTCGTCCATCCCACTCCGCCCGTGACGCTGGGGCTCCCACCCTCCCACAGGGTGCTCTTCCTGTAGGCTCATACAGGATGGTGCTTCGTGGTGGATTAATGCATCTATCCTACCACCAGACGGTGTTTGCATGAATAGGCTAGGGCCTGCTGTCCCCAGAGTCGGGCAGCAGGACGTCCTCTGGAGGAGGCAGTGAAAATGCACAGACTTATGTCCTGCTCAGGGCCGGCCCCACAGACCCTCTCCGGCAGCCAGTGCAGGGCTGAGCACATGGGGCTAGAGTCAGGCCGTGGGCAGCTCCACACGAGGAGCCCTCAGCTCCTCCGCTCGGGTGCCTGTGGCACCTGCCCGGCCCACATCCCCAGCCTGGAGACCTCCAGAGCCGAGAATGGAGACGGGCAGAAAGGCAGAGCCCAAACCCAAGCACGGGGTGAGGTCACTTTGGCTAATACTGATGAGCACACCTTGGACGCAGAGGCCAACAGGGGCAGGAGATGGTGGCACCGGCCTCCCTGCCAGGCTTCATGTGCTTCCAGCCCTGGGCCTTGTCACAGGGGCTGTCACAGGGGCTGCCGGCACAGGCGCCTTGCTCCCAGCCTGAGACAATGCAGCCTCACTGAGCCGGGGGTGGCAAAGACGGCCCTTCCTGTGGGGCCCTGGGAGGGCAGTGGCAGCCCCTTGGGGCTCCCGGTATCCCCTGAAGGCAAAGACGAACGGTTTCAAAGGCCCGGTTCCCACAGCTCGTGGTGGCTCAGATACACCAGAGGTCGGGTGGCGGGTGGTGCCAATCTGAACATCTGGTAGACCTAGTCCTGTGAAAGGGAAACCTTAAGTCTCCAGCTGCTCTCCCAGAGTGGGAAGTCAAAACACAGAGGCTCAACTAAGCCGCGCTTCTCAAGTTCACGGGGAGCCGGCTCCGGCCTCTTCACTCGGCTTGGCCGCAGCAATCAGGTGCTGGGCGGGCCGACCCCCATCGCCCAGCATACCAGACACCGGCGGCGAGACAGGAGGCTCTGGAGGTCCCTGCCCTCTGACAGCACCGGGGCCAGCCCCCGTCCTGTGAATGGAGACGCACTGGTCAGCGTCCTCCCTGGACGAGGCAGCCTGGGAACCCTGAGTCTAGGAAGGGACTAGAATGTGCTGTGCCTCAAGCAAGGAAGGAGCTGGGCCCAGTGGGCAGGCCTGGTGGGGGTCTGCGGAGTGGGCCGAGGGTCCCTGCAGGTAGGGAGGACTCAGAGTTGGGCCCTCAGGCTCTCCCCAGACCCCCAGTTCTGGCAGGCAGGCATACAGCAGGCCCATGGCCCCCTGGCGATTGCTCCAGGCTGAGGCTGGAGTGTCCGAGGACAATGCTGGAGGCCCACAGACTATGGGCCGTGCTGCGCTCCTGCCTGACGGGTCAGTAGAGGCCAGGAACGTTTCCTCGTATATCAGCTGGTAACCACGGGAACCACACACCTCGTAGATGTCAGTCTAACCACATCCAAGGTCTCAAAGAATATCAGATGAATTTAAAATATCAAGATGCTGTTAAAAGTAACAGCGGTAGGGGTTGACAGAATGAATATGCCCAACTTGTGGAAGGCAGTCTACTGTTACTTCGGGAAAGAACACCGAAGGAAAAAAAAGAGGCTGCACCAAACAGAGATGGCCCTCAAAGGACAGCCATGGGCACATCAGGTTTTGGAAGCTGTGCTGGCAGGGCCTGGGGGGGCGAGAGGAGGCCTGGGCAGGGGTCTAGCTCCACCCAGGCACCCCATTCTGTGGGGCCATGCCCCCGAGCTGTAGTAGGCCCCCGCAAGCTCCATGTGGCCACAACCAGGATGTGGGCCTCACTGAGCAAACAACCTGGACGTGGTCATGGAGGAGGGAGAGACGTACCCCAGGACACTCCAAGTTCTGTTCCCTTGTGCTCAGATCAGGTTCATGTCTCCCCACAGGTGCAGGGCCCCCACTCAGCTCAGGCCTGGAGCTCCCAAGGAAGACAGAGAATGGGTGCTGGGATGGGGACCCAGTGGCTGGCCGTGCAAGCAGGGCAGCTCTGGCCCCACGGACAGCGCCCAGTCTGGGTCAGAAGCAAGACTCAGGCAACCCCCAAAGTCTTCTCCCTGACAATTTCCCTCTAATACAAAAATAAAGGTATCACTCCTCAGGCGATTTGGGAGAAGAGGGGAGTCCCCATGGCACCACCCCGTGCATCACCCTGTATGTCTCACATGGTGCTTCCCTACCCCAGCAGGCCATCCACCCCGTGCACTAAGGGATCTCTGCCCCCTGGGGCCTCAGCTCTTTGGCACCAGCTCTGGTCTGCCGAGTGGGCTGAATGGCTCTACCGGGATGGGGATGCAGGGATCGTGTTGGTTTAGTCCCTTGGGACGTGTCCTCAGAGGGAGGCTGGCCAGCAGGCAGGGCTTCCCTGGCACAGGGCCGAGAGCTGTGCCCATGCAGACAGCCCCTTTTTGGGCTTGCTCCTTCACTCCCGCTGCTGTTGTCATTTCCACTTTGATTGCCAGCACATTTACCAGTATAACCACGTACTTTGGGCCATGTATTAAGTAGCTGTGTTTTCTTCTGTGAACTTCCACTTTCTTGCCTTTTTTTCATTCATTTATATGTATCTCCATGACTTTATTGCCTTGTAAGAGCTTCTCACATGATACTCAAATGACACTCCATCATATTTACCGCAATGAGGGAGGGCGCTAAGATTCCAGATGCAAACTGTTCTCACTTTCTCCTCAGAGGCAATGTTCAGATAAACATGTGGATGGGCCCTTGGAGGTGCCCCCTTCATCAGGCTCAGCCCTGTCTGCTGACCTGAGCCCCCTAGGGGACCGTGTGACTCCTGGTGTCACAGAGGCAAGACAGTCCCTCCCTTCCTCCCCAGGCCCAGCAGCCAGGACACCCCGGGGCTCTGAAGCCGTGCAAGAGGCCGCATTCCTCCTGAGAGCTCTCAGTGCAGCTGGACCAGGCCGGCCCTCTCCTCGCTACCCTGGAGTTCCACAGCTGCTGCTACCGGCCCAGGGAGGCAGCCCAGCCACCACGCTCACTCAGCCAGCTGGAGGAGGCCGCAGAAGGCGGAAGGTCAGATACTCCCCAGACGGTGGCTGGCGGTCATGACTACCTCCTCAGCTGGACACAGGGATGCAGACGACTGGACACACGCAGTTTCCTCTGCCTCCTTCACCCTGTTACAGGAAGACGGGCATTCCCTCCAATTTCACGCCTGCCTGGAGCACACGTTCCGACGAGTGAAGGGCAATCCGTGTAATGAGGTAAGATTTAAGTGCCAGCAGGAGTATGACAGGGTGAATGAGGGGCTCTGATTAGACAGATGCAGTGAGTGTGTAAAAGCAGCAGCCTGAAGCCCAGTGCTGGGAGGATGGGGGTCCAGGAGGCTGGGCCAGCAGCCCCACGCAGGTTCACCGAGGGCCCACCCCGGGCACCCCTCCTGGGAGGCACATGCGTGGCTCCCCAGAGCCAGCTACTCCCCCCTCCCACGCTGGTCTGTGGGGCACTCTGGGCCAGACACAGAAGGTGGAACTCATGCTTTTGGCACCTCTAGTCAGAGTTCTTGAGGCCTTTTAAAAATTTAGGGATTCCTGGGTGGTGCAGCGGTTTAGCGCCTGCCTTTGGCCCAGGGCGCGATCCTGGAGCCCCGGGATCGAATCCCGCGTCGGGCTCCCAGTGCATGGAGCCTGCTTCTCCCTCTGCCTATGTCTCTGCCTCTCTCTCTCTCTCTCTCTCTCTCTGTGTGTGACTATCATAAATAAATAAAAATTTTTAAAAAATTTATTATATGTCTCTTGTCATCTTTGAGACTTTAGGGCAAAGGATAACAGCAAAGGGCTTTTATTCCCATGAATGGCCCCTTCTACGCAAGCCCCAGAGCCCCAGCCACAACCTCAAGCCCCCCAAGCAGGGTGGAGTACATGGGCTTGGGGCCCAGGCAGGGCTCAATGTTTGCTGAATGAATAAGTGATCTGAGGCTGGCGGCTTACTGTGATCCCCAGCACCAGCCACTGCTCCCTAGAGGGTCCTAAAGACCCCTCTCAGCACCTCCCCCACGGAAACACACAGGCCTTTCCGATTTAAGCCTTTGTGTACCACCGGCAACACATAAAACAGCTTGCGTGGACTCCTAACCCCACAGCCAGCCCTGGAACTTGGTGGGGCCTCTAGCTTGGCCCAGTTATAGCTTGGTCCACAGGAACCCCAGAGAGGAACATATTCCCTGGCAGGTGGTAATTATCACTATAATTACAAACATCAATATAACCTTCCTGCTGGTTGACTGCTCCCAGTAGTGCTTGCAAAATTTAAATAGTGCACATTAATGCATATAAACGGTGCCCATTTATCTCCAAAAGCATTTCACTAAGGCTCTCCTTCTCCTTCTCCTTCTCCTTCTTCTTCTGTTTTTTTAAAGCAACTAGCTTCCACCAAGTTCTAACCATAAATACTGAAGGTGGGACACCTGGGTGGCTCAGCGGTTGAGCATCTGCCTTCGGCTCAGGGCGTGATCCTGGAGTCCCCGGATCTAGTCCCACATCGGGCTCCCTGCATGGAGCCTGCTCTGCTCCTTCCTCTGCCTGCGTCTCTGCCTCTCTCTCTCTGTGTGTCTCTCATGAATAAATAAAATCTTTAATAAATAAATAAGTACATACATACATACATACTGAAGGTGACTTGGCAAAAAGACTGCGAGCGTGAAGGTAGGCCGGCCTGGGTCTGATGGCTGTGGAGGCGGAGGCGACCCTGGACACAGGCAGGAGCCAGCTCGCAGGCCCCTGGCCACGCAGGGCGTCCCACGCGGAGGGCAGAGGGCCAGTCTGGGAGCACAAGGTGCTGCTCTCCCGCTGCCCTTGCCTGGCCTCCATGATGGGTTAGCACCACCGTGAGCCAAAGCCAAAATGAATGACAGCCACGGACTCAATGGTGCTGGGCGCAATGGTGCACCATCAAGGCCACGTGGTGTGGTGGGGACGGCCGTGGATGGCCTCAGGCCCAGCCACTTCCCTCGGCCTGTGGGAGGTGCCTACAGGAAGAGCTCCATGAATGTCTTCTTCCCCTCCCAGACAACCACATACACAAGCAGATTTGAGTCTTTCACAAACCTGACCTCCGTGCTAAAAAAAAATAAAAAAAGGTGTTAGACTATGAGAGGCTCACGCACAGAACTTGGCCCCACACAGTTTCCTATGGCCATAGCTAGATACAGGCCCAAAGAAGAGGCCTGGTGGCCTTGGACTGGGCTTCTCTCAACACGGTGGCACCCATGCTCAGCCAGCTCCTCCCCAGCAGCCCAGAGCCAGCCATGGCTGTCCGGAGGCACCGGGGCCTGGACTGTTCCCTCCTCCTGGCCGGACTCAGAGCACTCCCACCCATAAATTCCCAACCTTGGGGGCTCCCTTCTGTTCAGTCTGTAGCCCCCAGAGCTGCAGCCCAGCACTCGGCACTCAGGGGGACCTGAAGGGGCATGTCTGAGGCACGGAGGAGACATCAGCTGAACGTAGCTGCGCCAGGCGCCTCCTATAAACTGAAGCAAGCAGTCCCCAGGGTAGAGGGGGGAGGCTCGGGCTGCAGCCCATCCTGGCAGACGCACTCCGCTCCTGGGCACCACGGGCCCCCTCACTGTCCCCACGGGTGCCACCAGCTTGCTGGTGTGGTCCATGGGCACACTCTGTGTAGGTGGGCTGAACATGGGGTGGGGTCCTCAGTGTGGTAGCTGGATTCAAAGTTGGAAAGCCGGGGTGGGGGTACTTGGGTGACTCAGTTGGCTGACTGTCTGACTCTTGATTTCAGCTCAGGTCGTGATCTCAGGGTCATGGGATTGAGCCCCATGTTGGGCTCTGTGCTCAGCGCAGAGTTGACTTGTCCCTCTCCCTCTGCTCTTCTCCCACTCATGTGTGCATGTTCTCTATCAAATACATAAATAAAATATTAAAAAAGAAAAACAAGTTCTAAAGCTGGGCCCCCTGTGCCTGCTGGCTCTCTTTATACTATTTTGTTTTTAAAGATTTATTTATTTATGTATTCATGAGACACAGAGAGAGAGGCAGAGACCCAGGCAGAGGGAGAAGCAGGTTCTCTACAGGGAGCCCGACGCGGAACTCGATCCCAGGACCCCAGGATCATGACCGGAGCTGAAGGCAAACGCTCAACCACTGAGCCATCCAGGCTCCCCCTCTTTATACCATTTTAGAGGCTCAGAGGTTACCTGTGGGTCTTCCACACAGGTAGGCAACACCAACTCCCCTAAGACAAAGTCCAAGGAAGAGGAAATGCCTGCTCCCTAACAGAGCAAGGGGACTGCTGAGCAGGCCAGGACAGCCGTCCCCGACACTCCAGGTGGGGACACGGTCTGGGCCTTTGGACCGTGGCAGGACTCCTGTGGCCCAGGGAGGGATGCCCCAGAGCCACCTCCCTGGCCTTGAAAGAGGGATGGGAAACCTTCCGAGAGGCTAGAGCTGCTGAGGGCCATGGAGTCCCAGCGGCCGGTTTTCCCTCCGAGAGCCTCCAAAACAAAGTCGAAGCTAAAGCTCAGCCGCACTCCGGCTCGGAAGGGTTTCCACCCGCGAGTGTCCGTCGGATGCCCGGATGCCCCGTCCTGCCCCTACCCCCCACCCCCGACGGCTGAGGATTCAGGCCACAACTGGTTAACTGCACGGGGTGAACTGGAGCCCGCGGCGGGTGCAGGCTGACTGTCTTCACTCAGCACCGTAATCGGCACATCTGCAGACAGGAAATCCTCCTCGCTGCGAGTTCCCAGTCTATTATCTGAGACACCTGGTGTGGGTGGGTGATTCAGAGACAAACAATGAGCCGGCCCCCTGCACAGCAATTAACTGCTTTAACTGCTAATGTGTTTAATCCACCACGTGGGGATCAAGGCTGGGCCGAGGAAGAGGCTCGAGTCCTCCTGGGCTTGCAGACTGCAGGCCCACGTCACCGTCCCCTCGCACACTGTCCTCACCCGCGGGGACCCAGGCGCCAGCTCAGCCTCAGGGAAGCTTCTTGCAGCCTTGGGTGTGTGTCCTCCCGACACGAGGGACATCCTTCTCTCTGGTTTTAAACACGCATCAAAGCCCAGCTTGCGTGCACACGGAACTCACCACTAGGGCAGGACCTATGGCCCGGGAGCTGTTGGCTGTGCCAGCCCTTCAGCCTTGGGTGTTTTATTTTAACCTCCTGGATCGGATCATCCTTTATTGCGAACAGAAATAATGCTCAGTTAAAGGCTTATTGGGGTAAACCAGCAGAAAACATTCCCAGTTGTTGAACTGGGAAGCGGCTCCTGATTGTTTACAAAACCTGGCCCGGGAGCGAGCAGCAAAGTCAGCACATGCCCGTACAGCCCCAGAAGGCGTGCCAGAAACCGCCGCCACCGCCAGCCACCGCAGCGCCGCCTCGGGAAGCAAGGTCAAAGGCCAAGGACTGTGAAAAGCTTCCACCCCCAGCATCAATCACGCCAGGCAGACTGTCTGGGGGATGCTCTTTTTGAAAATACAGAAAATGAAATGGACTCCTGCGGGGTGGGAGGGCGGGGAGGGCAGGCCTGAGCGCCAGGGGCTCTGCTTGTTGCCCACCAGGGACCTGTCTGGAAGCTGGGAGGACCTTGAGGCTTTCCGAGGGCACAGCCCCTTGCCCTCTGAGCCACTGCCATCAGCGTGGGCTTAGCTGATGGTATATAGGTATAGGCCCTTGCCTCTGTCCAATGGCAAGAGGACGGGTGTGGGTGGTGGGGACCCCGAAGTGATATCAGGGGGACAAAGGAAGAGGCTGGGGGTGCGGATGCGAGGGGACAAGCTCACCACCTTGCCTTTTAGAATGGAGTTTAAGATAAATGTTAATTTCGGCTTCTAGATCTGAGTAGTTACACAATCTGTCACAGTGTTCAAAATAAAGCTACTCAAATTTACTTTTACGATTTGAACAAGAATATTTCTTATGGTCCTTAACTAAATTTTGGGCAAGAGGCAGTAAATCAACTCCAAGGCATTTTCCTTGCTCCTTAAATCCTCTCCTGTTGACCCCACACAAGTGAAGAGCTCCAGCTCCTCTAGAATTTATTTCGTCGTCTGCTTTCCAAGCCCCCTGAGAACTCAGGAAGACCAGAGAGGCCTCTCAGAAGTACACTGCTCTGTAGATGCAGCTCCGTTCCTCCTGGGAGCCTCACTGCAGGTCCTGACAAACGCCAACATGACACCCCTCTGAGCACTCAGTAAACATTCGATTAATTGACCTGGAGGCAGATGATGATTCTCATAGCTACACAGGTTCTGAGCCCAGGTCCACAGGGAGAGGACACCTGACCAGGCTCAGCCAGAGAGACCCCAGGGAACTAGAAATGCTGAAAGGAAGACCTGGATTTCTCCTATTTCTAACATGCAAGCGGAGAGGGGGCTTAGGACGATGAGATTTCAACCCTAGAAGACAGGTATCGAGGTGGGCACAATGTCGGAGAAGGTGTGCTGCACCCAGCTCCACATGCCCCCACTAACAAGAACCTGTCAGCGGCCAGAGCCCACTCACAGTGCCACCATGCCCCGGCCACAAGCAGGCTCGCGATGGGCACGCATCTGAGCTCTCTCTGCTTTTCCTGCCTCGCTCCATCCCTTCCCTCAGACCAGTCCAGGGCAGGCTCCTAGCCCCCTGCATCCCCACTCTCCATCCTGCCCCTTGGGGTGCAGGGAGGAGCCAGCCTGGGAGGGGGGATTCCTGGCAAGGCCAGCAATGGGCTAATTGTGTCCAGCCATGTCTGCTTGGCTTTCACCCCCACAAAAAGCTGGACTCACACCTTGCAGAGAACAGGAGGATGAGAACGCAACCCCTGGTGGGCGAGCTGCCAGCCAGCCTATGTGCGGCTGAGAAAGGCCCAAGGCCTGTGCCCCGTCACTGAGCCATCTCTGGAAATCTGCAAAGTGTGGCGTCTACCAAGGCCAATAACACATCTACTCCTGCAGAGCTCAAACCAACCTGCCAGAGGTAATGGAAACAATCCCACGGGCTGTTATGACGGCCCAAGAGGTGTGCTGCGACAACTGGCCCACCTGAAAGCCAGCAGAACGAGGGGGGCCCTGGAGACAGCAGGAAGGGGAGGCGGCGCTGCGGGTCTCCGTGTGTGGTTCCCACGTGGCTCGGCGCACCCTTACCTATGGCCCACAGGACAGTGTCGAAGGTGCCCACGTCCTCCTTGCCGGAGGTGAGGTTCTCCCAGGTAACCTGGAGCTGGCCATCTGGGAGCCTCCGCACTCTTGAGGGGGTACAGCCTCTCAGGAACCGGGTGCCTTGAGAGGTCATGTATTCCGTGACCAAGGAAGACATTTGCTGCAAAGCACAAGAGAACATGCTGTGAGGCCCAGGCAGCAGTGAGAACGTCCACTCCTGAGGACTATGGGAAGAAAGGACGTGGCCTCCTTCCTGCCTGAAAAAGCCCTAGAGGAGCCCAAGAAAGGTCCCTCTGAGGAAGGCCCAGTGCTCCTCCTCCTCTACTACTCTGCCTCAGTCCATCCCTCCCTCTGGCTCCTCTCGTTCTCTGTGGAGCTGAGGGCTAGACCGGGACAGATCTGATGTCCCCCTTCCCCCAGCTCCTCATCTAAGGACCTGGGGCCTTTCCGTTAGGACACACTTCACCTTTGGGCTCTTCTCTAGACGCTGATGAATTAAGTCTTCACTAAGAGCAATGACAGAGAAGCACCCCTTTCTCCTGGGGGTCCTGGCCTGGCTGACCCAGATGGTACTTGCCCCACACCTGCCACCCCTCCACCCCTGCCGAATGCGGTCACCCCCTGGGGAGTTGGGACGGTAGGCAGGCCCCTCTGCTCCCCACCAAGATATGCAAGGTAGCACGTGTGGTCAGGGATGGGAGCGGCTGGGACACCTGCACAGAGGGCTCCCTCCTCCCAGCCTAGAGGCTCCGCACCCCCTGGCTCCTGGGCCACTGTGGGGACTCATGCACGCCAGCCCCAGTTGGCCACAGCTTTTTCTTTTAAGAGAAAACAAAAGCCACTGTTTCAACCCTCTGGTGTCTGCTCACTTAGATTTATTAATCTGTTCAGGATTGTCACACCGGTCATGGGAACAGAAGTGCAGGCTGCTGGTCCCTCTGGATGTCTGACAAGCCCGGAGTCTTTGTCACAGAATGAGGGGGGAACCGCTGGACCCAACTGAGCCACATGGCCAGACACTGGCCCCAGGTCTGCCACGGGGCTGCACATACTCCTCTGAGGGAGGGCCTGGGTCACCTGGCCTCACGACCATGCCCCGTGTCCAGGGCACCCCGTCTCGTCGGTCTCCAGCTTCTTCCTGGGCTGGAAGGCCAGGCCTCCGAGCAGCCCTCATTCCTACAGTCTCCTCTGCTCCACAGGCCTCATCCTTCTCTGCATCCCGCAGCAGAGCCTCCTGTGGCTGCTGTCTGCTGCCCGGCACACTCTACCCACAGCCCGAGGCACAGAGACCTCCTGGGGATGCTGCGGCACCGTTGCAGGCACTTAGTCCACAAGCAGAGGGCCAGGGATCCACCAGGTGGGCTGGGGCTGGGGGCCGGACGCAGAAGACCCACTGCTTCCCTCTGCAAGAGTTCACCAGCCCCGAGAGCCCAGACTGCAGATGGACGGGCTCTGTCCTCCTTCTCAGGCACGTGGGAGCACATTTTGACATCTTGATGGTGATAGTTCTAGACTTAGCTTTTAACAGGTGATTCTTCCTTGAAGAGTTTTTAGTTTGAAAAAACAACAAGCCAGGAGCTCCTGACATGGATGCCTCTGCTGTCAGCAGGGGTGTCTGGCCCAGATGGGGATCAGGACAACTGGCACCCTTCAGACCCTGCAAGGTGGCCCGGTACAGCGGGCAGGACGTGGGCCCTCAGGCAGGTGGGGCCTCAGAGGCTGTGCAGACACTGAGTGCTCAGGGAGGTGGAGGGGGGCGGCCAGCAGAGCCACCAAGTGCTCATCCTGCCTCACAAACTACAGCTTTTCCATGGACGGCAGGTGACAGGGAGTGTGGGCAGGGGCTGCCAATCTCCTGAGGTGGTCACCCAGGGCCTCCCTAGTCTAGCACCCACTTCCCAACCTGGCGCTACCCCTGGGGAGGTGGCACCCCATTAAGACACCAGAGGAGCTCAGCAAGAGAGAGAGGGGACAGCGTGTTCGCCGACGCACTAATGGAACGACTAGAAGAGCTGATGCAACCCTGTGGTCCGTGAGGCTGGCCTGATGTGCCCAGCAACATCCCCCTTTGGTCCAGTGGGAAGTTGCCATAGGTTCCATGTGCCAGCCTTCCTTCCACACTCTTGGCAGGTGTTTTATATTTTGGGAACGATCTTCTCATTCAACTGAAGGCCAGTTTCTAAAGACTGAGACCTCACTCCCAGCCCACACCTGCACCTGCCCGGGAGAGAGGACAGGGCGGGAGCTGGGCGCACGTGGCCATACCTGGTCAAAGCCCCGGAGGGGGATGCTTCTTATCATGATGGTGGTGTCCAGTCCGAGCCCCGTAAGGAAGCCAGCACACTCCAGGGCCACGTCTGCCGGAGGCTAAGGAATGCTAATGGACCATGACATCAAGAGCCAAGGGGCGAGACCCCCCAGTGCCCTGGCCAGCCACCCACTGCCCCACCAACCTCCAATCAGCCTGAGGGGGCTCCCAACACCAGCCACAGAGCCCCCTTCCCACACCTGCTTCTCATGAACACATGTCCACGGGGGGTGGAGGGGACTCCGGAAGCCACAGAATGTGGGCACCTAGGGCCCAGGCGGCTTCTGCCTCCATGGGGCATCTGTCCAGGCTCCCTGGAGTTTAATGTCAGTTTTAGGGGCCAGGCCCACCCCCAAGGGGTCTAAGTAGCAACAGAAGAATCTCCTTCATGAAAGACATGAAACAGCGGCCTTCCACCCATGTTCCCAGCTAGCCGACCCAGCTCTCATCTGCCCTCAGATAGCCCCTCCCCTGACCTCAGGTCCTCCCGTGGCTCCTCTCCTGACCCTCTCTGGAGTTACTGCTCCCTCTGAAGGAACGGGCCTGGATGGGGCTGCCCTCCAGGGAGCACCACCTGCCTCACGGCTGTGTTCAGTTGCCCCAATGGACTCAGCCGTCTCAGTGTGTGGCTCAGGAAACGCCTCCAGGAAGCCCTAGCCTCAAAGGTCAGCCTTAAATTGTCCCCTGAGTACAGGTCATCTGCCCTGAGTGGCCCTGTAAGTGGCTGGCTCCGGGCGGCAGCCTGCACTCCGTCCGGAAGGCAGAGCTGGGGGGAGGGGCCGTAGGAACCGAGCTGCCACTCCTGGGACCGCGAGCCCGACCGGCTGTCACCTGCATGCCAGCAAAGGATACAGCTGGCCCCGACCACCAACCTGTTGGGGGAACAGACACAGAGAGAGCGGTGAGCCCCCCATGTGGCCCACCGTGGCACGCGAGCAGCTGCCCTGACCAGGGCCTCCGCGGTGGGGACGGGGCCCTTCTGCTTCGTGCAAGGTGCCTGGTCAGCTGATGCGTCACTGCTGATGAGTCAGCTGAGGCTAACTGTTCAAACAGGTTGTCCCAACGTATAAAACCCACTTCCCAGGGGCTCCGACTGTGAAATACATGACAAACACGGTGTCGCTGAATCAGAAAATTGCCTGGTGGTGAAGGATGTGTGTGGTCAGTGACAAAACACACGTCTGTGAAAGGTCCTGGGAGGGGGATGGATATGGAGCCCATGGGCGTGTGAATACAAATCCCATTAGAAGAAGTGAAATGGTTCTCCTTCTGTCCTAATGTAAACTCTGCCCTGGGGTCCCCCCTCTGGGTCTTCGGCAGCCGGGACGGAAGCACACATGCTTTGCAGGATAGGGTGGGTAGGAGACAGTAGGGAGGCTTCTGGGAGAGCATTGGCTGTGACCGGGACATTCCTGGACCGTGGAAGGCCAGGCTGGAAGGCCCACATGTGCCTGTCTAGACCACCACCCACAGGCCAGGGCCAGGACAGCCCCCTGAGCAAGGAAGAGGGTACCTGGGGGCAGAGGGGGACCCAGGACCCAGAAGAGTCACTTAAAATACGTGCCCTGGTGGTATAAATCCTCTCCTGTTATTCAGTTCCACTCTGCATGCATGAACACACATGCACACAAGCACACATACACACATGTGCACAGAACCTAACACAGAAGAAAATTCCCAGCCCGGGTGGCAACGCGTGGGTGGGCTTGTCAGATCACCCCTTCAGCCTTTGAACGAGAGGAGGTGATGTAAGGATGGATAAGCCCAATGTCAGCACTAATCCTGGCAGGTACTAATGATATAATTCCATTTCAAAAAGCAGTATATCCCGTGGAATACTGCTGTAGGCGCCCTGCGGGAAGCAACTGGCACACGGCTTCCTCTCGGAGCTGGGGACAGAATGCTGCTGGAGTCGCATGTCGGGGTGAGTGAACAGAGCTCATCGTGCGAGAAAGTAGAGAGGGACACCGGGCCCCACAGCTGGCCAGGAGCATAGAGATGCCTTCAGGGCCCCATACGGGCCTGGCAATGCCTAAGAAATAGGCACGTGGGTGGACATGTGTGTCCATGTGTGTTCACAGCCACGCACACGTGGAGCATGTATGCCTCTGTGTAGGTACGTTTTCAAAATTACGTGACCTTCTTCTGTACTCAACGTTTATATGGTGCGAGGTATAAGCTTTTCTTTAAGATACAAAATGAGGAGTTACTTAAAATACAAGCAGGATTTGACTGCTTTGAACATCCCGCCTTTGATGCAAGAACGAGGTTGGCTAAAAGCATCCATGCCAAACACGCAGTGCCCCGTGCTCCCTGCTTCCAGGGGTGGCCACAGGGCAGGCCGACCACCTCCTAGACGGCCAACGGCCAGATCGCGCAGGTACTGAGGGAGTCCCTCTGTGGGACAAGGGGCTGTCCCTGCCTGTCTTGGGGGCTTCCTGCCTCTAAGTGGCCCCTTCAGCAGGAGCCAGCTGGCTGCCAGCTACAGCATCCAGGAGAGCTCCAGGCCCTCGTATCACATTGCTGAGGACGCAGAAAAGTGGTCTCCTGATTTTGGCAAACCACTTGATTTCTGCAGCCCCCAGGTACTTCCCAGGCCTCCTGCACCATGTGGGCGGGGAACCAGACAGGGAGGCAGGATAGGAGGCTCTGCAGGCGCTGAGCCCCCAGCTCCTCCCATGGAGCCACCTCAAGCGCTCTCAGCCACCCACTCCCACCTCAAAGTCATGGGTGCCCACCCCTCTCAGGCCAGCAGCTGAGTCACTGGCAGAGGGCACACCTGGGAGAAGGCCAGGGCCAGCTCAGCCACTCCGATGCAGGTGTCCTTGACTGCATAGGTCGCATGGGTAGAGCTGAAATCCCATAAACGAGCAAGCGTCCTGCTTTCTTGAAGGTAATTTGGGGTCTCTTCTTGTCCCTGCGATCAATAGTATTGGTTTTCACTCCCTCCCTGCCCCCAATTTATCAAATAATCATTATTCTTTGCAGAATGTGGGATCCAAGAACTCAGAGAACTCTCTTCAAATGAGCTAAAGGAGGAAAGTGCCAAAGCAAAACCAGATAGACACTGGTGCCTCCGGATTCCGAGGGGTAGGAAGGACCAGGGGTAGGAAGAGCCAGAAGACAGCAGTTCTGTTTTGTTTTTACTGGTAGCTCTGAAACTGCAGACAAGTTCCTCTGGCCTCCGAAGGGACCCCTGGCCAGGAAGGGGGCCTGGGAACAATGGGGCTGAGGCCAGCTGCCAAGGTGCAGGGACCAGTGCTGGCCCTGCCAGCCATAGGAGGGCAGGCTGCTGGCAGCAGCAGAAGTCAGGACCAGCTTGTAGGATCTGGAGAGAGGGCCTGAGGGAGCTCTGGGGGATGGACACACTGGCCTTGTCACTACATTAAGAGACCCGGACACAGGGGCACCAGCCACGCAGGAAGTCACCACCCTGTATCCCGGGAGCCCCAGGGTTCAATTTTACATGTGTTCTGGGCAACTCTGCTCTCTGTGCCCTTCGGTGTGCAAACATTTCATGCGAAGGTATAACTACTGTGGGATTAGCCTAATCACAGGGCAGGCTTTCTTGTTCAAAATCTGAATGGGGGAGGAAGCAGAAACAAAAGCCTTAATTCAGACCCATGAAGCCCCAGCTTAAAGAGCCCTCCACCTGCCTCTCGAGTTTGAAGGCCCCTGATCCGCTCCCCAAGGGGAACACCCACACAAAGTGAGGGCCTCACGGCAGGCACCTGGCTCCTTGGCAGCCCCACTGGTGCAGGAAATGCCAAATGGGCTGGGGGGGAGGGTAACAGGGAGGGGGGGCCAAGGCCTTCTCCCCAGTGGGGGGCTGGCTCTGGGCTTGCCTGGGATCCGCCAGCCGCATCCCACTAGTCAGGGTCCCACACTGGGCCCACCTCCAACCAGCCAGAGACTCTACGTTCTTGCCTCATGACAGATGCTACCCTGAGGACTTATCTTCCGAGCCTGGCATGTCTTAGCCATAGGAACCCACCAGGGAGGTGGTCAGCAGGGCTTTCCAGGCTCGTAGCCATGTCTCCAGCAGACACCCAGTCTCCCTTTTGCTGAACACAAGGCTGTCACACCACACGAAGGTGGACATTAAGCAGGAAATGAGAAAATTCGTAGCAATGAGTTTTCCTAATCAAATGGCTGTGGTTCTTCACAAGATAAAATTTATATCCTCCCCTTTGGCGCTTACAGAGAGAGAAAAATGATCACAATACCTAGTCGGCTTCCAGACTTAAAGTAAGGGTCAAAAAAAAAGCTGCTTCTAGGACCAGCTCTGACAGGCAGTGTTAAATCAGCTTGAGTTACAAAAACACCCTGCCTCACACAGCCCTGGGCCCCCAGGACAGAAGGCTGGGCTGTGCGCAGCTGCAGGAGAGTGGACGGTCCTGGGCCAGCGAGTGGGAAGAGCAGGGTCTGGGCTGTCACCTGGAAATGGCAACTCATTTGTGTATCAGGCCAACGTGGGAGAAGAGCTGCTCCCAGGCGCCTCTGCTCTCATCCAAGTCCTCTGCTGTCAGAGAAAGGTGATGGCACTGAAGTCACCATGAAGCTGTTAGCTTAGAGCCCCGCTGGTCCAGGAGTGCCGACCAGCTGGGCCGGGGAACCGAGGGGGTTTGGAGCACAGTGACCTTGACTCCCCCACCACTAGGGCACCCGAACACTTCCAGGGTGTGGGGACCTGAGGATCCTGGGCGGGGAAGGCTGGAAGGCAGGGTTCAAGTCCCAGCCAGGATGCCTGGGGCCAGAAGGCCTGGAAGAGGAGGTGGCCCTCCAGCTGAGTGAGCTAAGATCTCCAGGCTGTGGGATCAAAGGTGGAACCAGATACCCCAGTGCCTGCCTCCTCAAAGGCACCGTGGGGCGGTCTGCCTACCTTTCCCCTTTCCGCCCTCCCTCCTCCTGCCACGGAGTTGCTGGGCTGGACATCTGGACCAGGCGGGCTGCACGCCGTCTCCAAGCCTCCTCATACAAGGCAGTGCACCCCCTCTGTACCCCATTTCCTACACGGGTGATGGACAGTTTCTTGAGGCTCCTGCTACCCGCCCAGGGGACCCTGTTCTTCCCCCAGAATCCTCCTCACTTCTTCAGTCTGCCCTAGAGTTACACAGAAAAGCAAAGAAGCAAGAACAACAGAAATGCCAAATAAGTCACAGAGCTGGCACTCGGGTGGTCGAGGCTGAGTAGACCTACATGGTCCCACCTCAGGCGGAGGGTGTGGTTCTGAGGGTCTGGGCAGCCAGGGCTCCCCCCGGCCCCGGGCTGGCCTCAGAGGGCCATGCTCATGGACTTGGGAGCTCACACTGCATATGATGGCGCTTTCTGCACGTGATGTGACCACCGAGGTGCCAACCTGGGCAGCCAGCTGTGTGCTAAGGCTGTTTCACTCTTCTCTCTAACCAGGCTTGGGCTTCTTCATCCCCTCTCATGTCTCTAGCCCTGGGCTCCCACACCCGGACTCGAGCAAAGGAGGGCAGGCGAGGTCCTCACGTGTCTGTGAGGCCAAACGCCTCTGTGGCCACTGGGGTCCATGCTCGAGGGGGCAAAGGCGTGGAACAACCACGGGAGGTCGAAGAGCCGCAGGCCCTACTGAGGGCTACTGGGCGCTGTGCCCCACCCGGATGCTCCCTGAAAGCTCTCAATGTTGCCCAGGCCCCATCACGGAGAAGGACGGAAGGAGGAAGGCCCTGTGCGTGCTGCAGAACCCAGGAGGGATGCGGGGCCAGCCGTGCCCATCCGGAGCCCCCGACAGACAGGTCGTGGGGAGCTGGCCGCTGAGAGCTGCACCCGCTGCAGGCCGAGGCCCGGTCGCTGGGCACCCTCCACCCCGGCCGCGCCTCCCGGGGACCAAGCAGAAATGCCCCACTCGGCTATGGGAGGCACCACGGGGCCGGGGGCAGCCCTCGGGTCCATATTAATTTCAGCTCCATTTTAAAGGCGAGTTAAAATAAACACAGGGAATATTTATAAGGCAAATAAATCTGGCAGAAACAGCCCCTCCAAGTGTGAGCGGAGGCCTCCCCCTCAGCCCCAGCCCAAGCTGATAAAATACAGAAATGCTACTGTAGGCCCTCCGGGCTTATTTTGACTGCAGCAGAGGAATGCAGCATGTAAACACTGCCTCCCATATCACACTGTTACAACTTGCATTAACAGCACCGGACAAAAGCCGCATTTTCACAGAAGCATCGTACAGGGATATATCTCCAGCTTAATTTTTTAAAAAAACCATTTCCTCACATAAATCATGCTCAGAACGGAACGGGTGACTGATACATTGCAAACACTTTTTTTTCTTAAACAATAACATACCTAGATTCCTTTTAAACGAAAGAGCTTTTTAAAAAAAAAAAAAAAATCTCCTAAATGTTTTTTTTCTGAAGAAAATAAACACAGCACTTTCTTTCCCGATTGAAATATCTGGGGCAGTGTCTTCCCAGCTGAGCAGGCTGCTGCCCTGGCACACGGTCACAGAGGAGGGGCCCGGGTCCCCGGCCACCGCACTCACCACTGGTGCCCAGCCCGCCTGGGCCTCCCGCCGTGTCCAGCCCTGAGCGATGGCCTGGGCCAGCCTCTCCACACACCCGGCCTCCTGTGAGCGGTGGCTACAGGGACGATCGCTAGAAACTGACCCCTTCCTGGACACTGAGACACTGCTTTTAAAATATAATGGGAAGGGGAGCCTGGGTGGCTCCATCGATTGGTGGAGGTCACGATCCCAGGTCCTGAGATCAAGTCCCATGTGGGGCTCCCTGCTCAGCGGGGAATCTGTATCTTCCTCTGTCTCTGTTGCTCCCCCCACTCATGTTCTCTCTCTCTCTCTCTCTCTCTCAAATAAATAAAATCATCAAAAAATATGTAATGGGAAAATAGCAAACAGAGAACCGAATACATAGGTACTAATTTGACAAAAGACCAGGATTCAGAAAATGCTGGCCTTTGGTTACAGGCTGCAATGACCAAAGCGCACAGGTGACCTCAGACAGAACACGAGCACCATGCAGCAAGCTGGCCTCCAAGGCCGCTGCACATTCAGGGCTGCTGGAACTGCGGGGCCAGCAGACCACTATGGAGGGGCTGGCAAAGCCGGCCGACGTTCCACCTGCAAGAGTCAGGGCAAAAGAGAACTAAGAAGACCTGAAGCCAGTGCCAGGCACTTGTGGCAGTGATACAGGGAAGTCAGAGTCAGAAGCCAGAGCAGGACTGAACTCCACTCAGGGACTGAGCTTTCAGACTGGCTTGATGGGATGGCTGGTCAGCAACCCCGGACCCTGGTAGCCTGGCGTCCACCATGCCACACCGCACCGTGCCTCACCACTCCATACCATGCCGCAGGCCATGCCACTCCACACCGTGCCACACCCCACCCCACGCCACATGCCACGCCACACCACATCACATCAAAGATGAACTGCAAAGGCCCCAAGGATGCAAAGGAAAATCCGACCTGTGAAAGCCCTAAAGGAAAATACAGGGGCTCTTTTTCAAAAACAATCTTGGGGGTGGAGCAGGCCTTCCTGAACATGCAATAAATCTAAGAGCCATTAAGTGTAGAAAAAGATCTGAGGTAGGTTTAAAAAAAACAAAAAACAAAAAACCATTTGTACATCATGCAAGTGAAACAACATGACAAGCCAAGAAAATGTGCAATAGAAACGGCATGGAATCACAGCCCTAGTACTTGAACCAGCTAGAAGATAAGGAACAGATAAGAAAAAAGAAAAACCAGATAGAAAGTGGGCCATGGACCAAGCTGACAATACACACACACACACATTCTCTCTCTCTCTCTCTCTCTCTCTCTCTCTCATACACACACACACACATTCACAGACACACTAAGTTTTAAGTGACTAGTAAATATGTGAAACAATGACTAATAATAACAAGTGCAAATAGAATCAGGTCACATTTAACCCACTAGCTAGCTAAAGATAAAAGAAAAGATAACCCCAAAATTTCAGCATAAAGGAAAAAAGTGATCAACATAACAGTGTGAAAATTACAGACTTCTGTAGGAAATAATATTACCAAGTAAAAACACAAAGCACAGCCTGGGGAGCTCGCAGAAGATGAGAGGCAAAGGGTCCCCGGCCTGCGTGAGCCTGACCACAGTCACTGGGAGTGACCACACATTTGGACAGAAACACAACTGGCATTCACTGCCTCCACACCCCCGCCCCCGGGAGCAGCAGCAAAGGCTCCTTCCTGTTTTACAGCTCATGAGAAAGCCGATGGCCCGGTTAGGAGGAAGAGGGGAGTGAGCACAAGTGCATCTGTAACAGGGAGCAGCCCACCAGGAGGGAGCACCTGCTCGCAAGACGTGCGAAGCCCTGTACCTGGGTTCTCTGCGTGTAGGAAACCACTCTGACAGGTGGACAGAACACGTAAGAAACGTTATGACAGCAGATACGATGCACACGAAAGGTTTTCACTGCAGCGTTTCATAACGACGACAAAAAGAGCCAAGTGAGATGCTCGTGAATCGTGGAATGATAAACTACAGCACATCCATTCAGGGGAATGAAGCCCCGACCCCGACCACAGATGCCTCACTAAGTGGGAAACAGTGATGGGGAGAGCTCACGCGTGCCCGACCACACACACTCCCCCGCACGTACACTGGTGCACACACAGCCATCTGCCCTGGCACACTTTTCCACCTGTATTTTCTCAAACACAAGTCCCCAGGCTCCCTGAACACCTGCTGATGGCCAAGCCTCTGCTGCCCTCTGGTGGCCTTTCGGGCCCCTGCGAGCATGAAGTCCCCTGGACGCCACTCACAGGGCCTGGCTGGACCTGGAACCCCGCACCAGCCTGCTCTGTGGGCACAGGAAATGCATTCAGTGCATCATCACCTGCTCAGGGGGCGTAAAACCACTCACACACTGCACATCCCATTTCCTGGGGTCAGTTTCTGAGAGCTCTGGAGGCTTTGTGGCATTGCAGAGAAGCTCAAGGTTCAAACCAGAGGAAGAGGACGCTGAAACCAGACCTGCGGAGAGGCCAATGGCTTTCCCCGAGGACCTGGCCTTACTCTGTCATCCCAGGGCTCCGGTGGGTCCCATGTTTGAAAACCACTGCCCTTTTGTTAGACGTGTGGCACCACTTCCAAGACAGTCACAGGTTGCCTTGTGCCAACAGCTGCCCAAAGGGGTACAAGTCCCACTCCCTTCCCTTCCTTCAAGTAGGCAGGAAAGAATGCACTCGGGACAGAGGACCAATGTGTGTTGCCTGCAGTGGGGAATGTGAAGGCATACATCGGGTCTTACGTTTTTCCAGGAGATTCCTTCAGCCAGAAGATGTCATCACTTGTAATTCCATATTCCAAGGCGCCTTCGATCTATCCAGAAAAAAAAGGTCAATGTGAGAAGAGCATCACTTGGCCTGTCCCCAGAGACCCTCCTAAAGACATGACTCAACCAGAACTGCCCCCAACATGGGCATGCTTCCCTGCTCCACAGACTGTTCTTCAGGTCGTGGCTGCTAGGGACAGGTGGCCAGGCTACTGCCGACTTGGTGAGCTGTCTACCTCCTTCGCAAGGCGCCCAGCACTCCTCACCTGTGCAAGGTGGCTGGGGAGCGGGGCACGGCCAGTGGCTTTCTCCTCCTTGCCCTTCAGGGCCTTCCTCTTGACCCAGACCCTGGGCTGAGGGGAGGGTGGGAGGGGAGCAGAGAGAGGCAGGGTGTGGAGGTGCAGACTGGGCCCCAGGGCATGAGGCTGAAGGCCCTCCAGGGAGCCAAGGAATTGTAAGGACTCCCTGTGTCCCAGCAGAGCCTGAGCAGGTGGGGGAGACAGAAGGACCAGCGTCCTCTCAGTGGCCCATGAGAGCACGAAGAGTAAGATGTGCTGGTGGAGAGGAAGCGGACTGCAAACAGTTTATGATTCCAATTGGCAATAAAAATAAAGTCAGGAATTTCTCGGGTTTGTGTAAAGAAAACCGAAAGGTCTGGAAATCAAAAGGACTAAAACAAGCGAGTCTTGGCAGGCACCCAGGGAGGAGGTGGGGAGCGGGACAGCCGCTGGGCCTCCCCCTGGGCCAGACAGCTCCTGCTCCCTTCCTCTCTGGGCAGGTGGAGTCGTGACAGCCACCAAGCCCAAGTCCAGCAGAGTGGGGCCGGGCCTGTTACCTCTGCAGGGCACCCCAGCACCCACGCAGGCACATGTCTGCCCAAGATGACCACCCACCTCCTGGAAGCGGACTGTGGCATCCAGGGTTTTTATGCAGAACCGGTGCGGGGTTGGCTAACAGGGAGGGGTCACTAATGGTCACCCACCTTCCCTCTAGCACCTGCCACCCTACAGAGCCATGTAAACTGCCCGGGGCCACCTCTGTGCACAAGCCACCTGTCCCCTCTGGAGGCTGCTCTTGCGGGCCTGACAGCAGAAGGTAGGCATGGTGGTCCCCTGAGGCCTGGAGGTGTGCACTTCCTCCGTGCCCCCTCTGCTCCCCGTCTCCAAAGAAAGCACAGAACCGAAAGTGGACGCCTGGGGTTTAGGCATCAGAGGAGAGACAGAACCACTGCCCTGTTCTTCCTCCATCTGCTCCAGCGGTGCTCTGTCGGTCTAACTAGGAGGCAGAAGCAGGGGAGTCTGTGGGCCTCGTGCACTTTGCTGCAGCCCACCTGGAGGCTCAGGGCTTGTGCCACCTGGTTCCCAGAGCCCATGGGAGACCCACTAGGATGCAGCCTCAGCCGAGCCCCTTGCTCGGCTCCACCTGCCTCGTGGAAGTGAGGACAGAGAAGTGCCCTCACGGGAGACCGGGCCAGGAAGGGGTGCTGGCAAAAAACAGTAGAGTGAGCACCCCTCAGAGTTAAAACAGCCAGACAATTAGCAAAAACAGTCAGATTCAACTTTTTTTGAGAACTTTGGAAATTACCCAAAGGCTTGTGGCAACACAGGGAACATTTAGTCAAGAAAAATGGCTGAAACTTGATAAGAACAGGGAGTTTTCCAAAGAACTTATTAAACTCAACAGCAAAGAAACAAACAATCCAATCATGAAATGGGCAAAAGACATGAAGAGAAATCTCACAGAGGAAGACACAGACATGGCCAAGAAGCACATGAGAAAATGCTCTGCATCACTTGCCATCAGGGAAACACAAATCAAAACCACAATGAGATACCACCTCACACCAGTGAGAATGGGGAACATTAACAAGGCAGGAAACCACAAATGTTGGAGAGGATGCGGAGAAAAGGGAACCCTCTTACACCGTTGGTGGGAATGTGAACTGGTGCAGCCACTCTGGAAAACTGTGTGGAGGTTCCTCAAAGAGGTAAAAATAGACCTGCCCTACGACCCAGCAATTGTACTGCTGGGGATTTACCCCAAAGATACAGGTGCAGTGAAACACCGGGACACCTGCACCCCGATGTTTCTAGCAGCAATGTCCACAATAGCCAGACTGTGGAAGGAGCCTCGGTGTCCATCGAAAGATGAATGGATAAAGAAGATGTGGTCTATGTATACAATGGAATATTCCTCAGCCATTAGAAACGACAAATACCCACCATTTGCTTCGATGTGGAGGGACCTGGAGGATATTAAGCTGAATGAAATGGGTCAATTGGAAAAGGACAGGGGATCTCCGGGTAGCTCAGGGGTTTAGCACCTGCCTTCAGCCCAGGGCGTTATCCTGGAGTCCTGGGATCGAGTCCCACATCAGGCTCCCTGCATGGAGCCTGCTTCTCCCTCTGCCTGTGTCTCTGCCTCTCTCTCTCTGTCTCTGTGTCTCTCATGAATAAATAAATAAATAAATAATCTTTTAAAAAAATCAGAAAAGGACAAACATTATATGGTCTCATTCATTTGGGGAATATAAAAATTAGTGAAGGGGAATAAAGGGAGAGAAAATTAGTGAAAATATCAGTGAGGGTGACAAAACATGAGAGACTCCTAAATTTGGGAAATGAACAAGGGGTAGTGGAGGGGGAAGTGGGTGGGGGGTTGGGGTGACTGGGTGATGGGCACTGAGGGGGGCACTTGGCGGGATGAGCATTGGGTGTTATGCTATATGTTGGCAAATTGAACTAAATAAAAAATTTTAAAAAAAGAACAGGGAGTTTTGTGGAGTTTTTTTTTATTATCTACCTAATTTTTATTTTATTTAAAGATTTTATTAATTTACTCACGACAGACACACACACACACACACACACACACACACACACACAGAGCCCGACGTGGGACTCGATCCCAGGTCTCCAGGATCACACCCTGGGCCAAAGGCAGTGCTAAACTGCTGGGAACTGAGGCTGCCCAGTTTTGTGTCATTTTAATGGACTCCAGCCCCATCCCTCAGCCCAGCAGCGACCTCGAACAATGAGCAGTGACTTAAAATAACATACCGACAGAGCAGAGCTGGAGCCGGAGCCCAAGCCTTTGCAAAGCTCCTCCCCAAGAAACAGCTGGCGCTTTCTCAGAAGACCTCAATCAAAAAGGCTTGTCTTCAACCTTGCTTGATCTTGCCCAGGGCCAGAAGCCTCTCTCTGAGGAGGATCTGCCCAGTGAGTGACTGATGTCACGGCTGCCCGAGGCAACAGACAACAGCAGAAGCAAACAACAGGGTACCCGAGGGCTTAAAAGGAAAAGCCGAGGGATAACCGGTCCGCTGGGGCTTTGGGAAGCTCCCACATATTCTTGGGGACCTCAAAGACCAGGCGGAGGCACCAGGCTGTGCCACACACCCAGGAAAGGCCTGAGACAGCCTGAGCTCTCACCTCTGGCTGACCCTGAGGCCCAGCACCAGGTGAGGGCGAAGGCAGAGTTTCTTGTGTCTGGCTGAAAGCATGCCCCAAGTGCCTACAGAAGCCGTCCGCAAAGACTGGGCCATTTCTCCAGGTGTTTCAGGAAATCTCTGTCTAGTTACTAGCAGGCCGCTGTGCTAACTGAGCAGAGACTTCAGTGGCCTCCCATGACAAAGAACACAGACTTTGGAAAACCAGTTCAGAGAACCACCTCACACATGACAGCAATAAACAAAATCCTGCAGTGGAGAGAGATTCTGACTTCCAGAGTTAACACATTACTTTATTTGAAATATTCATTTCTCGACAACAGAAGAATTTATGAAACGTGAAGAACCAGGAAAGTATCTCATGACCTTCACACATTATTGGGCACGGGGGTTGGGGGGGGGGATGTACATAAAATGGCACAGCTGTTTTGGAAAACAGGCTGCTAGTTCTTCAAAAGGTTAAAAACCAAGTTGCCCTAAGACCTGTCAACTCTGTCCCTAGGTAAGGAGCCAAGAGAAGTGCAAACCAGAGGCCACAGAAAAACTTGTACATGGGCGTTCACAGCAGTGTCATTCACAACAGCTCAAAGTGGAAACAACTCGGATGTCCATCAAAGGACAAGTAGACAAACAAAATATGGTCTAGCCACACAATGGGTCATTATGTAGACATAAGAAGGATTGAAGCGCTGACTCAGGCTACCATGTGGATGAATCCTGACACCCTTCTGAGTGCAGGAAGCCACTGAGGTGAAGTGTCCAGAACAGGCAAATCCACAGAGATGGAAAGCAGACCAGTGGCCACCAGGGGCTGTGGAGTAGGGAACAGCAGTGACCATCAATGGCACAGGATGTCATTTTGGCACAAATTGTACTCTTTGAAAGGGCGCATTTTCTGGTATGAGAATTTTAAGTCAACTAAGAGCATGATTTGGGATGGGAGCAGAAAGAAGAGGCTTAAGTCCTTGACGTTCCAATACTTTGAGGCTGAGGAGAAAAGGAAGAGCCAGCAAAGAGAGATAAAAGAGACCAGGTGCCGGGTGTCCCAGAGCCACCTGAAGAGCAAGGGGACCATTGCTCTTAGGATTCAGCAACGTGGGGGTGCCTGCTGACCTGCTTCCATAGAGCGGAGTTGAGAGAGAATTAGCAAGTGACCGAAGTGAATACAGAAAACAACTTTTTCTTAAGAATAGAAAGAGTGGGGGTGCCACTAGTGTGGGAAGCTGGAGCTGGGAGACCGTGGCCATGCCTGGGGTGCAAGGGAAGGCTGGGTGCAGGGGACACTCACGTGGGTAGGGTACCTCGGCCGCCCTCCAGTAGCAATGACGATGTGCTCAGCCGAAAGCAGAGTCTGAGAATAAACCATGGAAGTCGTAGTCACCCAAATGCACTGTGGCCACCCATGCAGAGGGCCCCCAGCAGAGACCCAGGCTTTCGAATTATAGCTCCTGCCCTGCAGCCAGGACCTGTGGCCAGTGGTTCAGAGGTCCTTCGGGGCTGGGAGCCTGTCAAGGGGTCCTCGAACCAGGAGGAGACCCAGCAGAGGATGCAGGGAGACATTCTAACTGCAAGCACCCCTGCAGGTGTCTCATCTCCTTTTATCCCTGCAAAACTCCACAAGGGCATGATCACCCGTCGGACTGCCCGCTGCAGCAGGCAGCCTGGCACAACGTGTGTCTCAGTGATTCATTTCATTCTCCATAAAGAATTAGAAGCAGCCTCAGACCGACCTGCGGTCAGTTCCAGCAGTGCTTATTCCTGAGAACAGCACCGAGGCTGAACAAAGGCTGAACAAAGTCCTTGGAGGCGGCAGGACTACCCGAGAGGAGCCCCTCGGGGAAACTGGGCACTCACCTCTTTCCCGCCTTTAGCAACACCGCAAACTGTGTGCTCATTGACAAAGCTGGCCTTGACGTTAAAGTACGTGACTTTCCTGCAAAATAAAAATAAGTTGGTCAAATATTTCCTCTGTAGACCAAGTGTCACCTACAGAAACAAAGCAGCAGATCACTAAAAGGCAAGCTCGGGCCCACTGCCCCCTGCCCAGCACTCAGGTGGGGCAAGGGGTGCCAGAAAACGTGGAGGGGGAGGAGGGCCAAGGGTCCCCGGAGCCGCTGGGACAGAGCCAGCTTAGGATGGTCGTGGGAGCCCAAGCACAGCCCCAGTGTGTGAGGACAGAGTGGCTGGGCCTCCCCAGGGTGCATCTTTGTCACCTGGGCACATTCCAGCAGGGAGCAGAAGCCCCCACATGCACCCAGTTACCCCCACCACCCAAATGACCAACTTCCCGCTCATAGGAGAGGGCGCCCACCAGAGACACATAGCTCCTTGCCTCTAGGGGACAGCAAGGCTGGAAAACAGGTACGATGAGGATATAAGGATGATCGATCAGGAGCAGGGTGTGCAGAAACAACCCACACCTTCTAATAACGAAGGCCACTCTGCAGTGGTGGGTTCTTGGTGCCTTTGGTAAGGCTTCTCCACCTCCTCGACTTTACCTCTGCCCCGCAATCAAGCCCTGTGCCTCCAAATGCCGCCTGAGCCATAAGAAGTCCTCATTCATCCCCATAGCCCAGCAACAGCCAGAGGACACAGACACTAGTTCCCCACTGGCTTCCTTCTGTGGGCACCTCCAGAGCTCACTGGAGATCGGGTCTGCTGGGCACTTGGCTGGGAGCTGCCTGGGGCCAGCAGGGAGGACAGAGCCCTATGCTTCCAGCAGATTGAGCTGGGGACCACGGGGCCCCCACACAGAGGAAAAATAACAGGATGCAGCCTAGCTCCCTAAGTGGGGGAACCCTGGGGACACCCAGGATGGGCAGGTGGGCCAGCTTCCCCGGCTCAGCTGTGCTGGGTTTCACGGGCACAGAACAGCTGCCTACTGTACAGCCTAGGAAGACTCGTTGGAGCCAAGCAAATAGTGCTCAGATGAGAGCTTCTGTCCCCTCCATGACCTGCACGAGCAAAGGGCACAACCACAGGGCCAGGAGCAAAGCCTAGCTAGAGCCCCGTGCAGTTTGGGGCACCTTTCCTTCTGGTGGTGGCTCTTCATGGAGGCTCCTTTGGTGGGAAGACGTGTCGGCGTTTGGGCTGGGGGAACCCCAAAGGACGATGGGACCTGGCAGTGTCAGGCTGGAATGATCATGTTGGACACTTGCTTCAGCAGGCCAAACCAGGGGCCCAGAGAGCCAGGAGGTGGGTGGTGAGGTGGGGGAGCCTGGAGGTGAGAGGTGAGGTGTGGGCTTCCCAGGGCATCCACGGGGCTCACTGGGCTCCTTCCACTTAACTGTGGTTGACCCTGACAGGGGGTCAAAGAAGGTGCTGGCCCCGGGGATGGCCCTCTCCGTGCCCCCCACACTCCGGCCCCAGCCCCGAGCATGCCTCCTGCCTGGTGCAGACCCAGCTGTCCTGCCAACACGCCTCTCACTCCCTGCTACTCCAGGCTCTGCAGGTGCCAGCTGCGGGGCAGCCTTCCATTCCAGGCCCCATCTGCTCCTCGTGTGTACGCCCCACCCCACGGGCAGGGACTTCTCGTCTTATCACTGCTGAACCTCTGATGAGAAAGTGCCTGTCAAGAGAGGAAATGTCCCCAGAGAGGGCCAGGAGGGCCTGGCGAGGCCTCAGTACCTATCCTGCAGCTGGACCCGGTGCCCCCAGTTCAGGGACTTCACATGGTTCTGCACGGCTTCTGCCATCGTCCTCCTGTTAACACACAAGCAATGTTAAAAACCATAACAGAAGCATGAACTGTAGAGTCACACAGCAGACTAGCAGATACAAATAGCAAGTCAGTAGAAATACCAAGAAACAAGGTGGTTTTAAAGGTGAAAAAATGTGACATCTATCCCCACGGCCCCTGCCTCTGTCCCAGGTCTGGGGCCGAGGGCCTTTGGCTGTCAGAACACAGCAGCTGGCCCTGAGTCTGGGTCATCTGAGAACCATGAGGGGCCTGTGTGCAGCTCAAAGCAGACCAGGTGCCACCTGTGGAAGGTAAACCGGTTTCTCACCCGGACTAGTGGCCTTTGGGCCAGACCTTCCTTCTTGCAGGTGTCCTGTGTGTCTTAGGACCTTTAGCAGCATCCTAGTAGATGCAGCAGCCCTCCACCCTAACCAGTGGTGATAACCAAAAATGTCTCCAGACTTTAATCAATGTTGGGGAAGGGGTTGCCTCCGGGTGAGAGCTCCTGTCTGACAGCATGCTCCTGTGAACAGTCCCCAAGCACCCCATGAGGAGCCGGAAAGCGCTGGGAGTGGGCAGGGCTCCTCACCAGTCATGCAGGACCGGCTGGGCCACATCCCAGCCATAGTGGGGGGCGTCTCGAATCATGCTCCCCAGCAGCGCTGCCTGGTGCATCAGCTTCTTGGGGATGCAGCCAACGTTCACGCATGTGCCACCGAGGCCCCACTTAGTACCTGGCATGTTGGGAAAAGCAGGTTTAGATTTCTACTCAGGAGACTGGAAGGCTCTCCTATTCTTCTACAGTTGTGTAAGATTCCTTTAAGCTGTTGTTTGTAACTCCAAACACGCTCCGGATGAACCTGCCCTGTGAATTCACTCTCTATAACTGTCGTCAGAATTGTCTTTAAATAAGAATAAAGAACTTTATGGTAATGGCAGCTGACCCGAGAAGGAGGACACTCTCCAGAGACCCTGGCCAGCAGTGGGTGAGTGATTCTCGGTGCAACTGCACCCACCCCAGGTGAACCAGGCCCCCATCCTCCCACTTCCCCAGGACATATGGTTTCCATCCAGGGCTACCTACCTCGGGGTGAAGGCTCCACGTAGTCTACGACGGCCACCTTCTTTCCCAGCTGAGCAGCTGGAACGACAAGAGGAGTGGGCAGTGGGGAGCTGCTTTGGTCAAGAAGGGAGCTGCCCACCAGCTCTGCAGCCAGCTCTCCTCACCTGTCTGCTGCATACAGCTGTGCTGCCCACAGGTGGAAGCCTTCGGGCCTCTTTTGGACTGCAGCTTCATACCACCCACCACATAGCCAGGACCCCCACAGAGCGGGACGTCAACCACAGCAGCCCTGGTCCAGCCTTCCCTTGCCTCCTAACGCACGTGGTTCTAGCCCAGACATTCAGCATGAACCCAGTGCCCACCTGGAGCATACAAGGAGGCATCACAGGAGCACCCACTCCCTGGGAGAGGCTCCAGACTCGGAGCTTCCCCTGGCTCTCTCCCCAAGCCCTCCCTGTGGACTCACTTGCCTCCACTCTTCCCCACCGGACATCAGTGGGAGCTTCTACTCAAGGTCTGCTCTTGTGGGTATTTACTGCCTCATTCTCAGGGTGAGGAAACAGAAGTTCTGAAGTCAAATGGCAGGTCCAGGGTCAGCCAGCCCCCAAAGAGGCAGGGAGACCCGGGCTCCAAACTCATCCCCTGCCTGGAGTCTCCTGGCCTCCCCCACTGGCTGGCAGCAGGTTCCTCCCAGGGCCACGAGCCCCAGGTTCTGACCCCATCACCATTAGCGAGGGCTAATCATGGGGCTTCCCCTTGGCTTGCCTGGGGAACTGCACTGCCAACCTGGGCTCTGGACCTGATGGTCCCAGTGGGCATGCCCAACTTAAACATCATGACCTACAAGTGTCTGACATACTACAGAATGCACTCAGTTCATGGTATTGACCAAGAATAGAACAAAGTTTTAGAAGCCTTCATGTAAAAACCCATTTTGTTCAACTGACCAACGATGGGACTGCAGTGCTTGTTTTAAAAATTCCAGCCACAGAGACTCTTCAAACCTGCCAGCATCTGTCTCCCACAGCTGAGCATGATGGAGCAACAGGGACTGGATTTATCCTCACATTCGAGGCAACCAAAAATCCAGAGGAAATACATATAATAATGCTTTCAAGAAACCGAACATCAGAAGACCAAGGAGAGTGATTCTTGGAAGATAGGAAATAAACGAGGTGATCCGGCGAGAAGGCCTGGTGAGGAGGCCCAGGCAGAGATCACTGGACTCCCTGGCTGAGGAGAGAGCTGGGAGCCTGGGGAGACTGAAGCAGCCAGAGCTCCTGGGACAGAGGACCAGAGAGGAGAGAGCTGCACAGAACCCCAGACAACTGATCAATGAAGCCAGAAAAGAACCATCCAGAAAGACTAGAGGAGACAGTGCTCACACAGGGCTGAGAATAGTGCCTGTTTCCAGAACCCAGACTGGAGAAAACACATAATTCTGGGCTGCTGGGTGAGTATTAAAGTCAGAGCCCAGTCACTAGAATGATTGGGCCACTGAACAAATCTTAAGTGGAAGATGCAAAAGAATCAAATTCTCTTCCTTACATCCCAGAACATGCTCAAAAATGCACGTAAGAACCTAAAAATATCCAGAGACCGGCAAGGGAAAGTTCAAAGTGTTTAGAATTCAATAAAAAATGATCAAGCATGAAAAGGAACAGGGAAAGATAAGCCACAAGACAGAAATAATCAGCCAAAGAGAAACTGCCCAAGAACCGCCACAGAATTAGGAGGAAAAAAGTAAAATGAGTATTGTAGCTGTGTTCAAAGAGAACCAACATGGAGGATCAAAAAAGGACCCACGTTGAATCTGTGGAGATGAAATTACAATCCAAGAGATGAAAATTATATCGGGTGGGATGAATGGTAGATTAGACTTTGCAGTATCTTTTATTAGTGAGTTTCGAAACACAGGACTAGAAACTCTCCAAGATGAAGAGAACGCCCATGAGCTGACGGGCAACTCCGAGCAGCCTAATGTATGTGTGATAAAAGTCTCCAAAAGTGAAGAAGAGGAAAGACAGTAAAGAATAATGGTTGAAAATTCTCAGAACTTGATGAGAACAATAAACACACAGACCCAGGAAACTCAGCACACTCTAGCAGAAAATTAAGAACTACACCAAAGTGGGGACGCCTGGTTGGCTCAATGGTTGAGCATCTGCCTTCAGCTCAGGGCGTGATCCCAGGTCTGGGAATCGAGTCCCGCATAGGGCTCTCCCGGCAGGGAGCCTGCTTCTCCCTCTGCCTGTGTCTCTGCCTCTTTCTCTGTGTCTCTCATGAATAAATAAATAAAATCTTAAAAAAAAAAAAAAAAAAAAAAAAAAACTACACCAAAGCGTACCCTCATTAAATTGCTCAAAACCAATGAAAAGAGAAAATCCTGAAAACCACCAGAAACAAAAAGACACACGGCAAAGAGATAAAATGGCAACAGATGACATCAGAAACAATGCAGTGAGAAGCCAGGGCAGCAATATCTCTAAAATACTAAACAGAAAAACAAACAAACAAACAAACAAAAAAAAAGAAACACACAACTGCCTACCTTGAATTATCTACCAAGAGAAATCCTTTTTTTCTTTTTTTAAGATTTTATTTATCTATTTGAGAGAAAGAGAGCAAGAGTAGGGGGAGGAGCAGGGGCAGAAAGAGAGAGAGAGAGAGAGAGAGAGAGAGAAAATCCCAAGCTGACTCCGTGCTGAGTGCAGAGCCCCATGTGGGGTTTGATCCCATGACCCTGAGATCATGACCTGAGCCAAAATCAAGAGTTGGATGCTTAACCAACTGAGCCATCCAGGCGCCTCCCCACCCCAAGAAATTATCTTTAAAAAATAAAGGCAGGATAAAGATGTCTTCAGACATACAAAAGCTGAAAGAATTCATTACTCTTAGAGCCACATTGTAAGAAATGTTCACAAACATCCTTAGGGTAGAAGAAAAATGATGCCAGATGGAAACTCAGATCTATACAATAGAAAGAGCACTGGAAATAGTGACTACACAGGCAGATCCGAAAGATTATTTCTCATTAGTTTAATCTTTTTTGGAAGACAACTGTTTAGACAAAATATAACAATGTGCTATACGCCTTATAACATGTAAAAGTAAAAGGTATGGCCACATGGGAAAAAGGCTGGGAAGTTAGAAGTGGAAGCAGGCTACTGTAGCAAGGTTTTCCTACTCTGTGTGAAGTGGGGACAAGGTCAAGATGTCTTCTGCAAATCCCAAGGCAACTACCTTGCACCATATTTGTTACATGAACTCAAAATGGACCAAAGGCCTAAGTGTCAGGGCTGAAACTGTAAAAGTCTTAGGAGAAGACGTGGGCATACATCTTCTACATCTTCCTGAGTTTGGATCAGACAACTGTTTCTCAGACATGAAAAGCATAGCAACAAAAGAAACAATAGGTAAACTGGACTTGCATCAAAATCAAAAACATCTGTGCTGCAAAGAACATTATAAAGAAAGTGAAAAGATAATCCACAGAATGGAAGAAAATATTTGCAAATCATATATCTGATAAAGGTCTAGTATCCAGAATATATTTAAATAAGAATATATATATATACACATATACATACACACACATATATACATATATAGTGTTCATATATATATATATATATATATATATATATATATATATATATACACACACACATATATATGAACTCATGTAACCCAGTAATAAAAAGACAACTCAATCTAAAAATGGGCAAAGCTGGGGCACCTGGCTGGCTCCAATGGGGGAGTATGAGATTCTCGATTGCTGGGCTGTGAGTTCAAGCTCCACACTGGCGGCAGAGATCACTTAAAAGAATAGTCTTCAGGTGTGCCTAGGTGGCCCAGTTAGTTAAGCATCGTACTCTTGGTTTCAGCTCTGGTCATGATTTCAGGGTCCTGAGATCAAGCCCCACATCAGGCTCCACACTCAGACCCTCTCCTTCCTGCTCGCGCTCTCTCTCTCTCTCTCTCTCTCCTTCTCTAAAATGAATACTTTTTTTAAAAAAAAGAATAAAATCTTTTAAAAAAAATGGGCAAAGCTTCTGAATAAACATTTCTTCATCAATACGCAAATGGTCAATAAACACATGAAAAGATGCTCCATCTCATTAATCATTAGGAAAATAGGGATTCCTGGGTGGCTCAGCGGTTTAGTGTGCCTGCCTTTGGCCCAGGGCATGATCCTGGAGTTCTGGTCGAGTCCCACATGGGGCTCCCTGCAGGGAGCCTGTTTCTCCCTCTGCCTGTGTCTCTGCCTCTGTGTGTGTGTGTGTGTGTGTGTGTGTGTGTGTGTCTCTCATGAATAAATAAATAAAATCTTAAGAAAAAATCATTAGGAAAACATCAACCACAGGGAAATAGCACTTGACCCCTACTCAGAATGACTGTAGTAAAAAAAGGACAACAAATGCTGGCGAGGATGGGGAAAAATCTGAACCCTCCAACAGTGCTGGCAGGAATATAAAATGATGCAGCCACTTTGAAAGACAGTCTGGCAGTTCCCCAAAAGGTGAACCTGAACACTCAGCAATTCCACTCCTAGGTGGCTACCCGAGAGAAATGAAGACATGTCCACACAAATACTTGTGCACAATGTTCCCAGCAGCATTATGCACCACAGCCAAAAAGTGGAAACAACCAAATGTCCATCAATGGTCAAATGAATAACAAAACGTGGTCTGTCCATGCAATGGACATATTCAGGCACTAAAAGGAATAAAGTACTAGCGTATGCGTGGATGAACCCTGAAAATAGCACGCTAAGACAAAGGACCACATATTCGTATGAAATGTCCAGAACAGGCAAATCCATAGAAACAGAAAGCAGATTAGTGGTTGCCTGGGGCTGAGGGGTGGAGGAGCTGAGGAGTGGCTGCTAATGGGTCCAGAGTAGTTTTGGGGGGTGATGATTAGAATTTCTACGACTGATGTGGTGATGGTTGTACAACTCTGTGAGTATTTGAAAAACAACTGAGTCATGCACGCTACATGAATGAATAGTATGGTATACCACTTAATCCCAACGCCATTAGAAAACACTCAGGGATAAATCTGACAAAAGCTGTATGTTGAAAACTATAAGACTGTGGAAATAAATTTAAAAATGCACAAAAAAGAGCTATACCACAGGACCTAGCTGCTCCATGCTTAGGCATTTATGGAGGAAAACTGAAAACATACATCCACACAAAGATGCAAACACAAATGTTCACAGCAGCACCGTTCATAATAGCCCCAAACTGCAAACAACCCAAATGTCCACCTGCAGATGAATGGACAAACAAAATGTGGTGTAGACGTACAATAGAATACTGATCAGTAATCAAAGGGAATGAACTCTGGATATACACAGCATCATAGATGAATCTCAAAATAATTAGGCTACATGAAAAAAGCCACCAAATACATCTTGCATGATTCCATTTATACAAAATTTTAGAAAATGCAAACTAATCTGCAGTGAGAGAAAGCAGATCATGGCCATCTGGGGATGTGGCAGGGAAGGGGGGAGCAGGAAGGAGTTCCGAAGGTTTGAGGAAACTTTGGAGTTTGTTATGAGCAGAGTCATGCCCCTCCAAATTCATGCTGAAGCCCAAACCCTCAGAACTCTAGAATGTGACCTTATTTGAAGGCAGGGTCTTTATGGAGGTGATTAAATTAGAATGAGACCATGTAGGTCTGGCTGATTGGCTTCCAATCTGACTGGTGTGCATATAAAAAGATGAGATCAGGACACAGATACACAGAGGAAAGACCATGTGAAGACACTGGAAATGATGGCCATCTACAAACCAAGGACAGAGGACTCAGAAAAAAAACCCTGCTGGCACCTTAATCTCAGACTTGCAACCTCTAGAACCGTGAGGGAATTCTATTTAAGCCATGCAGTCTGTGGTTCTTTGGGATGGCAGCCCCAGCATGTGAACATTGGGGTGATGGATACATTTGCCAGCTTGACCGTGGTACTTGGTTTCACAGGTGTGTCAGTATGTCAAGCCGTATCAAGTTGTCCACTTTAAATACATATGGTTTGTTTTATGTCAATTATATCTCAATAATGCTGTAGAAAAGCACCATCACCCACAGGGAGGATGCCACCGTTACAAAAGGCAAAGACAGGTCTGGGAACTGTTGCAGGTTAACGGAGATGTGTCTCTAAGAGATAAGGTACTGGAGTAGACATGACATCCAGGGCTTTCTTCTGCTAGAATGGCCATTGCCCGGATGGCTGGCTTGTCCACATACCCTGTTTCTTGGGGTGGCTCTGTGGTCCAGTGGGATGAGGACTCGTGTCCCTCTATGGGCCCCCATATCAGCTGGGAGACTTCCTCCCTCCACCACAGGCCAGCAGCCTCCTCTGCCCCTCAGAACAAGAGGAGGCAAATTTGACGGCAAATTTCCTTAATGCCGACTGTGATTCTAAAACCCAGGATCTGGGGCGCCTGGGTGGCTCAATTGGTTAAGCTGCTGCCTTTGACTCAGGACATGATCTCAGGGTTTTGAGATTAAGCCCCACATCGCATCGGGCTCCCTGCTCAGTGGGGAGCCTGCTTCTCCCTCTCCCTGCTACTACCCCTACTTGTGCGCCCCCACCCAAATAAATAAATGAAAGAAACAGAAAAAAAAATTAAAAAACAAAACATAATCAGGATCTGTTGTCAGAGAGCCAGAATTCCATGGTCAGAGTGCCTAATCCCTCTTGTTTGGGGCCCCATTTCTCTCTTGTCTTCCCCCCTCCCTCACCCACATCTGCCTCCTTATCATTTAGATGGGCAAGCAGGCCGCCGCGCATTCCCACAGCAGAGTGCAGAGCTCCCAGTGATATGCTGGGTCTGTTCCCCACCCAGATCAGTGGCAAACTGCAACACGAGATCTCTGGATGCCTCTGGGGCCAGACCCTTTCATTGAACATATCTTTACGGAGCACCCCAGGGTGCCCAGGCCCATCTGGGTGCCAGGCTGAGGAGAGGGAGTAAGACACATACAGCAGAACAAACTGTGATCTCTGCGGGATGTGCCAGGGCTAAGAATGAGGAGAGTGGAGCTGGGGACAGGGACGAGGCATAGAGGAGGCTGCCATTCCAAGTAGGGTGATCTTGGCAGGGAAGGCCAAAGGAAGGTGAGTGAACCCTGGAGCTAACCAAGGAGGCAAAGAGGAAGCCAGGCTGAGCAGGCAGCCAGGGGGAGGAACAAGGCAGGAAAGATCTTTAGGAAGCATCTGCACAACAGCAAGGTGGCCAGGGCAGGGGCAAGGGCATGGGTGCAGGGAGACATGTCAGATCCCAGGAGGCCCGGGGCTGGGGCCCAGGAGGGCAGGCTAAGGCCTGGGGTATCATCCTGGCCACTGAGTGCTGCACAGACAACCGGGGAATAGCAGGGAGCAGGGCATACTGACAAGGCTCCTGGGGGGACCCTGGCAGGATGCAGGACCCTAGAGGCCAGCGGGCCAGCTACAGAGATAATACATGCTGTGCACAGCTACTCAGGGCAAATCTCCTCCACCCAGCTTCGAGAACAACACAGCCTTCTCCAGGGGCCCTGAAAACCTGGAGGTCCTGCCATGCTGGCAGGACGCAGGGCAGAGGACACATACCTTCCTTGGCACAGGCTAGGCCACCAGATCCCCCGCCAATCACCAGAAGATCATAGTTCTGCTGTCCTGCTGCGGAAAGGGGTGAGAGGAAGGGCCAGGTTAAAGCTGGGGCACGAATTCCGCAAGATGACATGATTTCCAAAGGGCAAGCAGCTCTGTCCCCCGTGATGGGATCAAAGCCCCCGCCCCGTGATGGTCCGGAGTGATAGAACATCGTACATCGGGGCAGAAGGCAAATCCCGAAATTAAGCAATTGCAGGGGAGGTTGGCCAAGGGTTCATAATCACCTTCGCAGCAACAGTTAGGTCAAGAAGAAGGTAATTGAACTGGCGAGACTACTCTGAACTTAAATTTCACTGAATGTTCTAAGCCAGACATGGGATTAAAACACTTTTCCTAAGTCTGTCTTTCCGTTTTTTTTTGTTTTTTTAATATTTTATTTATTCATGAGAGACACAGAGAGAGAGAGGCAGAGACATAGAGGGAGAAGCAGGCTCTCCGCACAGAGCCCGATGTGGGACTTGATCCAGCATCCCGGGATCACGCCCTGGGCCAAAGGCAAACACTCAACTGCTGAGCCATCCAGGTGTCCCTGTCTTTCCATTTGAACAGTTACCTTTTGTTCTTCTGCACAATGCTGCCAGGAAAGGCAAGCAAGGGACAGCCAGAAAGGGGGAGGGGGTGAGGAAGGGGGGGTAGGTGAGGGGCAGATGTGTCCTTAGGTGAGGCCAGCTGGTCAGAGCTCTGACCCGGGGCCCAGGCCCAAGATACCCAGCACAAAGCACTGGCCCACTCCCTGTAGGGAAAGGAAGAAATCCTAGAACACCATCAGTATGTAGGGAGGGAGAGCATGTGCGGACTGTGGCCAGTGTGCCTAGAGATGACCATTCTCCCGGGCAAAGCACCCAGGCCTGTGATCAAATCAGGGTCCGCCACCCAAGGCCAGAGAGCTGCCTCCACACCAGACAGGAGCCTGAGAAGTGAAAACAACTATATCTGCTTTTGTGCCCACCTGGACCTTCCTGGCGGCAAGGGTGTGTCCTAGGGACCTCAGCTCTGTAGGTGCCGTGCAGACCGGGGTCCAGAGCCTGTACCCCTGCCAGGACACAGGAACTCCAGCCTAGAGGAGGCCCTGGTTTGCAGGTGACGAGGCTAGGGGAGCCGCCCCAGGAGCTGCATCTGGGGCTCCTCTCCGGGGAGAGGCTCCACGGCGCCCACCCCAAGGCTGGGCCCACCCCAGCTTCTGCCCTGCAGGCAGCATCTGAGGACACCTGAGATGTGTGTACAGGCAAACACGGGATCCAAGGGAGCCACAGCTTGGTTCAAAGAGCCAGTCCAAAAAAAAAAAAAAAAAAAAAAAAAAAAAAAAAAAAAAAAAAAAAAAAAAAAAAAAAAAAAGAGCCAGTCCAAAGGGGACCCAATTCCAAATTCAACTCAGGGCTCTGAAGAGACCTCAGCTTTGTCAGTGATTCTGGTGGCTTTGACATGAGCCCAAAGAACCGAAGACAGACTTGGTTGGAGAGGAGCGGCCGCCGGGCCCCAGGAGCACAACCTGCCGGGAGCACAGTACCTCTCCCTTGCAGCTGCCCCGGGGTGGGGGAGCAGGGACGTGAAGAAGCTTTGCCCAGGCCAGTGCCCCTACCTTCCATTGCAGGTGCTGCTGCCGGTCCTTCGGCTGACCGAGCAGGGTCCCCGCTAGCTCCCGGTGTCCTCAGCTCCACACTGCGTCCCCTCCGCCTGCTATCAGGCAGGGCGAGCAACTGGCCAAGTGGACTGTGAGCTTATCTTTGTGGGTTTGTTTTCCCCGCCTGCGGCACATACCCAGCAGCGCGAACCATCCGGTAAACACGGGGAAGAGTACCCTGCCTCAAGCACCAGCAAGGCAGATGAGGTGGGCGCTGCTCTGCAGGGGTTACCTGGGCACACACCTGTGCACTCCAGTGCCCGGTGCAGCCCTCTGGCCTCTCCTTTCCCACCGCGCGTTCAGGGCTCAGTCCCGAAAGGGGCTGTCTTCTCTTCACTCTGAGCCCACTGTCCTTTAATTTTTGGGTCCCCTCTGAACTGGGGGCCTGGCATCCAGCAAGTGTGGTGGGGCTGAGTGAATGGTGCACTGCTCTGGGAGGGCAAGCAGAGGCTTTCCTGTGTGTCCAGGGGCACACTAGTCACCTCAGGGAGCCACCTTGGGAATCCCCTTGTCTGGTCCTCCCCACTGGGCATTCTTTCCTGGTAGCAGGTATTAGGGAACAGGGGACACCAGCAATAGTGTCATTCTGCTATACTACTGAGTAGGCCACCCCCAGGGCTGGGACGGGGCAGGTACCTTCCTGGAAAGCTGGGCTGGGATAGAAGAGCTCTGGGCCTCCTCGCGGGGGGTTGGCCCTGTGCCCCGGCCTGCCAGCCCCCCACCACGGCAGCTGAGTAAGCTCTCGTCTGGGGCTTCCTTCCCCTGGCTGCCGGAGGACTGTGGGGGCAGGATCTTTGGTATTGCCCAGCTGCACCCCAAGGCCGCTCTGCTCTGCCACAAGGCCCAGGTTATGTGGCCGGCAGCTCCCCTCTCTACATCTTTTCCTTGGGACAGGTGGGCTGAGGGCCCCACCGCACAGCTGCATTGATCCTCACCAACGGCCCCCCTGACTCCTGCAGCAAGAACGCTAAGACCGGGTGCCCCGGCCAAGGTCCCGGGGTCAGCAAAGCCCCCCTCGGGGCGCCTCTCTGCCCCCTTCCCGGGCTCCCCACGCCGGGGCAGCACTCGGCTGGGCCTTCGTGGCCTTCGTGTCCGCGGTCGGCTCCATCCACTGCGGGCCAGGCGCGGCCCTTCTCCCGCGGTCACCATCTCCGGGAAAAGGCCTCGTGCGTCCCGGCTCGGGGGCCTCAACACGTGCCCCCCGGGCGCGGGGTCCTTGTCCAGGGCCAAGGACCGGGGGCGAGAGCGCAGGGTGCCGGGGACCGCGCTACAGGCGGGCGCCCCCCAGGCTCGCGCTGGGGGCCCTGTTGCGGCGCCGGCACCTCCGCCGCGGGCTGCTGTCGCGGGGCCCGGCCCGGCCCGGTGGGTGCCCGTCGGGGGCTCCGGCAGGAACCCGCGGCACTGCCCGCCCCGGCGCCCGCGCGGCCCCGCCCCCCCGGGGACTGGCCGTGCGGACACGCGTGGAGCCCCCGCCGCGTGGCCCCCGCCGCGCCCTCCCGCCGCGGTACCTGCCGCGCCCCGGTCCCGCCGGCCGCCGCCCGAGGCCGCCACCGGAAGCGCCCGCCGGGCCCGCGCAGCGCAGCCGCCATCGCCGCCATCGCCGAGCCGGGCCTCGGGGCGTCCGGGGCTGCCCTCCGCGCTGCCTGCGCCGCCGCCGCCGCCGCCCGCCGCCCGGGGACGCCCTCCAGGCGAGGTGAGGTGAGGCGCGGCTGCGGCCGGGGCGGGGGACCCGGGGCGGGGGGCGCGGACCCGGAGTGGGGGGGACCCAGGGCGGGGGGCGCGGACCTAGGGCGGGTCTGACCCCGGGTCGCGGTGTCGGACCGGGCGGGCGTGTGCGGACCTGGAGTGGGGGGGACCCAGGGCGGGGGGCGCGGACCCGGAGTGGGGGTGACTCAGGGCGAGGGGGACCCGGGGCGGGGGGCGCGGGCCGGGGCGAGGGGGACCCGGGGCGGGGGGCGCGGACCCGGGGCGGGGGGCGCGGGCCGGGGCGAGGGGGACCCGGAGTGGGGGTGACCCGGGGCGGGGGCACCCCGGGCGGGGGGCGCGGACCCGGGGCGGGGGTGACCCGGGGCGGGGGGCGCGGACCTAGGGCGGGTCTGACCCCGGGTCGCGGTGTCGGACCGGGCGGGCGTGTGCGGACCTGGAGCAGGTCCGACCCCGGGTGAGGGTCTGCGGGCCCGCGGGGTGTCTGACCCGGGGCGGGGGTCTCTGGACCTGGGGCAGGTCCGATCCGGGGCGGGGGCCTGCGGACCTGGGGGGTATCTGATCCGCGGTGGTGGTCTCCCGACCTGGAATGGGTCTGACCCTGGGCGGGCTCTGTGGACCTGGGGGGGGAATCTGATCTGGGATGGGGGATCTTGGGATCTGTCCTGGGGTGAGGAGCTCTGGGTGCGAGATGGGAAATTAAAATCCGTGTGAAAGGATCCGACCTCGGGTGGGAGTCTGTGGGCAGAAAAGAAGGGGCTAGGATACCAGACTGGGTTGAGGGAAGATCCAGGGGGGATAGGGGATCCAGCCTCTTGTAGGCATCCACACTCCAAGGTGGGGCCTGTCTCTGGAGGAGGGCCTTGACTTGATGGGCTTTGGGAGTCAGGGATCAGATCCTTGGGAGTGGGAGAATTGTGGGCGTCCAGGCCCAGAAAGGCTCAGTAATGTTTCCAACAAGTTTTTCCCTGGAGGCCTTGGGGTTCCCCTAGGATTTTTCCGTTCAGGGGGAATGGCTGCCACACCAGAAAGGAAACGACCAGAGCCCAACACCCCAAAGCACTGGTCTTTGGGTGGTGTGGCCTCATTCCCACATGAGAATGTTGAGAAAAAGGAAGTTACCTCAGAACGGACCTGACATACCAGCCTTTCAGGTTATAAGTCAGGAACTTTTCTTGAGCTATTGCTTGGGGCTGAGCTTTCCCGACTGCCTGCTGCCTCCCAACTCCCAGAAGCCCTCTGGAGCAGTGCCAGGCCTGGTGAGGAGAGGGTGGCCATAGATGAACACAGCTGGACGCTAGTTACCGTGGTGAGGACAGACTTTATTCGGTATTTACCGACAGAAGGGGAAACAGCTGAGGTCCATTCAGATTTGTTCAGAGGCTCTGGGCCTTTTAAAGGGAGAGTGCATGTGGGGGGGGGATGGGAACGGCGGGACTTGAGTAAACAAGGAAGTGAGAGATTACAAGAAGTGGGAAGAGGCAGCAGCCCGTGTGACATCCATCTGGACAGTGCTAAGTGATGCTTGTGGAAGTTAGGCTTCCCTGCTTCTACGGATCCTCAGGTGGTGACTGACGCAGACACTTCTTTTGGAAGCCTTGAGTTTCTCTGTCATATGCCTTAAGGGAGCTGAGGATGCAGTCTTGAGCTGTTAGACACTATGTAGCGTTTGTTCAAATCTTTATAAGGCAAGGTTGAGGCCTGATTGAGAATTCTGAAGGTTCGGAGGAGCCTGGATAGAGTTTGGTCAAGGGGAGAGTCTTTGGCAGGCCTCCCTCTCGTTGAAGGAAAGAAGATACGTTCTTTCTGCTGATAAGCCTGTTTCCCATTTGATCCCCTTTTGTTGAACCATCTGTTGGGATTTGGTAGTAGAGGATATTTGCTGGATGATGCCAGTGATCAGGGATTTACTAAGGGACATTTCTATGGAAACAGAAAGAAAAGCAGAGATTGATGGTCAGAACTGAATGTAAACCTGGTTTTTAATTCTGAGGAGTGGCCAGTTGGGACGAGTTTAGACATTGACTCGTAAACATCTCTAGATTGTGGAATGAGGACCGTCGTGGCAATCCAGTAGATTTCCCAGTTTGTAGTTTGAGTGTTTGTGGTGATAGTATAGACATCAGTGTCACGGTCAGGGTTGTTTTCCCAGACAGAGCATGGAAGATACGGGAGTTCCCGTGGACTTTTTGAGTGGCCCATGCAGCTGCAGCTCCAGAAATGGAAGCAGGCACACACAATCTGTTGTGGTGACGAGCTCTCTGAAGGTTATATCAAGTTGTATGTGTGTTTCCACATGCAGTCCTTTTTCAGTTCCTGGAGAAAAGGGGGCAGCAAAAGACGTCGGGTCCCAGGAAGGCCCTGGGTAGTCAGGTTTTAGTCCTCAGTGATGCCAAGTCAAGAGGGAAGGAGGAAAAATTGGAAAACATCAATTTGGAGAGCAATGACCAAATACTGAAGGAAACTGAGGGTTTGCTAAGGGCTGACAAAATGTGTGAGACAGCAGGACTGCAGTCCCGGTTACAGGTAGTATAGGAAGACCTCAGACACAGTAAACAGGATTGGCATCGGTATATTATTTTCCCCCATTGAGACACAACATTTCCCTCTAGAGCCATTTCCCTTTTTGATCAAAGATAACCAAAGTAAGGGACGCCTGAGTGGCTCAGACAGTTAAAAGTCCAACTCTGAATGTTTGCTCAGGTCATGATCTCAGAGTCATGGGATTGAATCTGCCGCCGGGCTCAATGCTCAACAGCTCTCACTGTCTCTCCCCACCCTCTTTTTCTCCGTCTCTTCCTCTGCCACCCCCCCCCCCCCTCATGCCCACTGGCACACTCTCAAGTAAATCTTTTTTTAAAAAAAGATAATCAGGGGATCCCTGGGTGGTGCAGTGGTTTAGCGCCTGCCTTTGGCCCAGGGCGCGATCCTGGAGCCTCGGGATCGAATCCCACGTTGGGCTCCCGGTGCATGGAGCCTGCTTCTCCCTCTGCCTGTGTCTCTGCCTCTCTCTCTGTGTGTGTGTGTGACTATCATAAATAAATTTTTTTAAAAAATTAAAAAAAAAGATAATCAAAGGAAGATTATTCTTGTTTACAAAATAATTCTGGTCTCATTAAATTTGGCCTGTTTATTTACAGAAGTGCAGCAAAAATGGCAATTGACCACAAAGGCCTTGTTAAATTTATCTCGTGGAACTTTTTATGGGGAATCTCAGATTAAAATTTTAAAAGCCTTTTAGGGCTAAGAAGCCAAAGCAAGAATTTGCTGTCATTATTCACTTATAGATTTGGGTGAATGCCTCCCTTCTCAGAGTCCCCCAAATATCAGGGTTCCTGGCTCTGCCAGGATGTGACCTTCCTTACTCCCCTATAAAAGACTGGGAACCTGTGTAAGCCAAGTACCAGGCTGGTTTTTTCAAGAGGGCTTTGTAATCATTGCTCCTTGTAAAGTCTATTGCAGTTCCTCCAAACTGTCTGGTCATGTCTGATTCCATGCATCATTTTCAAGTATGACGTTCCTTGGTTATATAACCAACGTTTTAAAATTATGTCCTATTGCAAAGAGAGCAGATTCTTATCGAACCTATACAGATAACTATATTGCCATGAAAATTCAAGTATTGCCAAGAATACTCAACAATAGTTTCCAATTTTTAGAGGAATCAAACAGGGAGAGGAAGATAAATGCTTCAGTTTCATTTACAAAAGTATAACTTGCTAGAGTTGTATGACTCATAGATAGCTTAAGAGAAAAAAGAAAGAGTGTATGTGTGTTCTTTTTAATATCCAGAAAATAGAACACTAACCAGCCAAGAATATTCCAGACAAAAGCCATATAAAATTATAATAATCTTTTATTACTTCACTCGGTTCCGTGTAGTTAATTTTTTTCCTGTTCAGTTAGTTTTGCGAGCGCATTGGTTTCTCCACTAGAGTTCTGGAGCACCTTACTCAGTCCCATGAGATGGTCTCAGAGTTATTGAAACAAGGCCTTTGGAAATCTGTACACCAGACACCTGTCATAGCCCATCCCCTGGGTTTCAGAGACAGTCCCTTTCTGTTGAAGATGAAGCACTCTGGCCTGTAGCTGATTGCAAATTGCTTTTGGAGAAGAATCCGAGAGAAACAAACACTATCTGTGGGTGACAAAGACTGCCAGGGGTTAAAGATTTGGTGGGAGTCCCCTATAAAAATAACACAATTGACAAGGAAACTTAGTTGTTTCTATAACATACACACCACTTAAAATATTAACTGGTGAGGTGCCTGGGTGGCTCGGTCAGTTAATATCTGCCTTGGGCATGGGTCATTTTCTGAAGGTCATCTGGCTCTGTGCTTAGCGGGGAGTCTACATCTCCCTCTGCCCCTCCCCCTACTCATGCTCACTCTCATGCGTGCTCTCTCTCTCTCTCAAAATCTTTAAAAAATAATAAAATAAAATATTAACGGGAATGATACAAATACACCTTTTGGAAGGTTAGGCAGCATGGCTTATTTGACAGTGGCTTTCGTGAAATTCAACATGTCAGTTAAAACTAATTAGTTTAACTCCTCTCTTTTACAAGGTGAAAGAACAAACCCTTTGAGATCTTCCAGAGACCCTCTGGGAAATCCCAAAGGCAGTCTGAAATCAAGAAGATACTTCATTTAGGTTTTAATTTGGAGAAGGCAGAGTTGTCAAAAATATTGAAAGGTTTGAACACTTAACAAATAGGATCCCAGGTCACTTTGAAAAAAAATTTTGGTTATTTACTTAACCTAAGTGACAATAAAAGAATTCAAGAAAACATGATTCTTTAAAAAAAAATTGGCTCTTTTGACAGTGGGAAGACTAGATTCTCTTATGTAATCAAGGACATGGTAATGACAACATGAAACACAAACTATTTTGATAATAGAGAATCTTTGTTTCCACAAAAGGTGAAGATTGGTAAAGATTACTCAAAGAGTAAAGACAAACCCTTTGTAATCTCTTGTTAAAAGCTGAGCAGTAATCCAAGAAGCTTTGTTGTTTAGCCGAGAGACAACCAAACTCCAGTTTTGCATTAGTATGTTATTGATAATGAAGCTCATTTCAAAAACTTTATATATAAATCCATTTAGTCTTAGCCAGCTTTGACCTCGCAACATAAAATTCCTTTAACCTACAACTTCCTACATCCATTCAGGTTCTTGTCCTGTACTTTCCCTTTTTTGAAAATGTAATTTTGGGATAAAATTACTATCCTTTCCTTAACAAAAACAAATCTACATTCTTTGCATACTTTCCATGTGAAACACATGCTATTTTCCTCGCATTCTTTGTGTACAAAGTTGTTTCCCTTTGCTCTTATTGTTTCTAGTACTGTTTTCATATACTGATTATCATTATTAGCCATTCACAACCTTTATTTTACAGAGGAAATTAGGAAGTAGATAATTGTGACTCATCAGTCATACACCAATATTCTGTTACAGATTAGCAAATTTATGAATATGCCATGTCATAAATCTATGGAGGTATATACTCTGAATAGTACAAGTTTTTTTTTTTTAAGATTTTATTTATTTATTTATTTATTTATTTATTTATTTATTTATTTATTTATTTGAGATAGAGAGCAGGTGAAAGTATGAGCAAGAGGGAGGAGCAGAAGGAGAAGCAGGCTGAGATCAAGAGTTGAACGAATGCTTACTGACTAAGCCACCCAGACGCCCAGCCTATCTGTGTCATATAAAAATAAGAAACTAAAAGTATAAAACCTGAAGTATAATTTTTTAAAAAGAGATTTTATTGAGAGAGTAAGAGAGAGCAAGCAGGAGCAGCGTGGAGGAAAGGGAGAAGGGGCAGAAGGTTGAGGAGAAGCAGGCTCTGGGCTGAGCAGGAAGTCCCAGGACTCTGAGATCATGATCAGAGCTGAAGGCAGATGCTTAACCAACTGAGTCACTGAAGCACCCCAAAACTTAAACTATAATTAATAATGAATGTTATTCATTCATTATTAGGGCTTTATCTTATGTAAAAATTATTTACATATCTAATGAATAGCTATTATTTGACTTAACTTGGCATAACTCTAAGGTTGCAAATTGTCAGAAAGATTTTGGAGACAGTTTTTAGAAGCAGATGCGTATATACATATATGTTTTAAGTAATCTCTACCCATAACATGGGGCTCGAACTCATGACCCTAAGATCAAGAGTCACGTGCTCTACCAACTGAGCCTGCTGGATGCCCCAAGGCAGATATATAAAATGCAATGATTATTGAGGGGCGCCTGGGTGGCTCGGTTGGATGAATGGGTTCTTGATTTTGACTCAGGTCATGATCTTACGGTCGTGGAATCACCCTACAATTGGGCTCCTACCTCAGTGGGGAGTCTGCTTGAGATTCTCTCACTCTCTTTCTTTCTCCCTTTCACTCTGCCTCTCCTCACCCCTGTGCACGCTCTCTCTCTCTCTGTCTCTCTCAAATAAATAAATAAACAAATAAATAAATCTTAAAAAAAGAATAGGAACTCAGTTTGATGAAAATCAGATTTATCATTTGTACAATCCTAAACATATTACCTTATTTGACTAGTAATCCAAAGTAGAATAAAAATGTACATTTGTAGTATATGTATTGATAACACTTAAAGATATACCTGTCTCATTAAATCAATACTATTAAGCTAGTCTTATTTACCAAGGATTACCCAAATTATGTAAACTTGAGAAACAGTTGAATTGGTTCTTGTATTTCTGGGAGTTTGGGGAAGATTTTAATTTATTTAAATGCTTATTTGTCTCTAAGCCAATTAGATAAAGATAGAACTATTTTAAGGGATTTTATAAATTAATTTGGTAACACCATCTGGAGGTAGAGAAATACCACACACAAACACGCACACGCATGCACGCACAGATGCAAGTAAGATCTTCTGGTTTTCATTTAAAACTTTTAGACAGGCATCAGGCATAAACACAATTATATAAAATTCACTAGTTGGTGTAAAAGAGTTGGACCTTGTCTTGGTTTCATTTTATATTTTTATCCAAATTCTGTTTCTGGCAGAGGGCACAGGTTAGTTACCTATTCAATATGAGGGCTAAAGCTTTTCACCAGTGTTCATGGAGGAGGTGTTTAAGACTTTTTTGCCCTGATATATAATCTTACAGAGGCTGTGGACTAAATGTGTTTCCAGTTGGCTTTTTTTTCTTTTTCAACTTCAGGTGGTTACTTTTGGGGGCCCCAAAAGTCTTTGAGAGCCCCCAGTGGGGCAGGGGGTGGATCTGCATGCCAGTGGCTATGGGAGCTGAGTGGCTGGAGGGCAGGGGAAACTCTAGCAAGGTGGATGGGGAGGAGGAGGTAGGGGCTTGCAGGGGTCATATCAGAGGGTACAAGGAAGCTGGAGTAGGAGCAAAGGTGGTAAGGGTGGAAGGAAGCATGGAGGAGGTGGAAAGGAGAGGTCTCAGGAGCCACTTTGGGGAGATCTACAGTTTTCCATGGACGCCATTCCAAATTATCCTTAGTGAAGTCATGCTAGTCGGAAAGGAAGTGGACAGAATCATCAGCATGGTGGCACATTGTCAGCACGGGTGCAAGAAGGGGGTTCTGGTCAACTGGGAGGCTCCCATGAGAGGACCAGGATCAACCAGAGAGACAAAAGGCCTCCCCAGAAGCCAGGAAGTACTTCCAGCCCAGGACCCACCTTTTGGAAGCCTGGCCTCTCCCCTAGCCTCTGAGAGTATATTCAGAATCACAGAATCAAAATCTGCCCTTACTGCCGTAAAGGACGTTTGTGGGGAGCACTGGATCAGGAGTTGGAATCACCACCAGGTGCCCTAAATGAGCAGCAGACCAGAGATGGGACAAAGGGCTACCATCCAGCCTTTGAGGAGGCAAATGGGGAGTCCTCATTCAGTTCGCACATCAGTGCAGAGCTCCAAACAGACAGTTGCTGGGGCTGTGCTGATAGTGGCCATGGGCTGCCAGAAGTGTCCCAGTTCTCAGGCAGAGCGGGACCTTGGGCTTTGTCCTTGTGGGGCTGGCCTGTGGGGCAGGTGGCCAACCATCCCTCCCTGGACACTCACCCTGGCAGGCATCCCCTGGCCCACTCCATCCCGGTCTTTTCTTTCCTCCCCACAAGGATCCTGGCCAGCCTGCCTGTTTTGCCTCCAGAATGTTCTGTGCACTCTGAGGCCTGCCCTCCATTCAGAGCCATTACAGCCGGCCCTGCTTCTAGGGCATGAGCCTAACAGCCAGAGAGAATCCAAGACAGAGTGAGATGTGACTGGGGGAGCTGGGATGCTCAGCCCCACAGCTCTTGCTCAGGGAAGTGGCCTCAGTTCCCTCAGGCCTGGACATTCCTCCTGTTGGTCCTGCAGCCCGAGGTGCAAGTGCCATCTCCCTACTTTCCAGAAGGGGCGCGGGCAGAGACTTGCTCTTCAGAAGGAGGTGATGAAAATGTGGGCACAATAGCAGATTCAGATCCTCGCAAAGGGACCAACGGCATATCTCTTTTTCACGGGTTTTTTAAATGAGCCTAGGAATGCTGTCACACGATTGATTCATCTTTTACAGAATCTTTTTAAGAGTCTCAGGAACTCATCCACTGATGGTTGCTTGCAATAAATTTATGAAAAACGTTTTCATTGCCTTTAAAGAAAAAAGAGTGTCATCTACGATATGCTAAATGCATAAAAGAATACTGACCAGCTGACAAAGGGGATAGACTATCTGACTACAAAGCAGAGAGACAGAAGCACCGTCAAGCTGCCCATCCCACAGGGCTGGAGCTTCAGAGCTGAGTGGGCAAGGAAGGGGAGCACCCACACACACATGGTGGGGGGCCAGGCCTTGGTGAAGTTGTACTGTGTGGCAGGCAGGATGGGAGGAAGCACTCTTGTCACAAAAGATGATGAAATTGAAGGTCCTGGGACCATTGGCTCTGGGTGTCAGTGGCCTACCTGCCTGTGCGCACCTTGATTCCAGGGTGGCTGGGTGTCTTGGCCCAGCTGCCAAGCATCTTGATGCCTCCCTTTGGGTCTGGAAGGCGATGAACCATGATCAGAGTTGATAGAGGTTCTGGTCTCGTGGCTGCAGGGGATACTGAAGAACGGGCTTATGATAAGGAAGGTATGGGCTGGGCTGTTACTTTTGCCATGTGGGGAAGGAGGTCCGTGAAGAGATGGAGGCCGGCCGTACGCCGTAGGCCTGGGAAGGAAGCTGCCGAGACAGGAAGGCCCCTTCTGCCGCCTCCGAGAAGGACCATGAGTGTGGAGGCAGGTGTCCCTCCTAGGTGTCCATGCTGCACCCCTGCCCTGCCCGCCACCCCACAGGGGCAGGCTCCTGAGCACCCCAGCCCCCCCGGAGATGGGAACAGCCGTTGGTTTTCTGGATCCTGCTCCCTTATGGGGAATGCTGTGTCTCTTTTCCCTTTTGTGGAACAGGGAGGGCCAGAAACAGGGTTGCCCGTTCTGTTTGTTTCCCACTATGTTCTTTTTCCTGTAGTAAAACACACTTATGTTAGGGGCACCTGGCCGGCTCAGTCTCGAGCGTGCAACTCTTCATCTCAGGGTTGTGAGTTCGAACCCTAGGTTGGGTGCAGAGATTACTTAAAAACAAAATTAAAAAAAAAAAAGACACATAAATTAAGATTTGTCATTTTAACCATTTCATTGTTACAATTCAGTGGCATTAAGTACGTTCGTTCACAGTGTCGTGTAACCATTGTCACTATTTCCGGAACTTTCTCATCCCCCAAACAAACACCGTAGCCATTCAGCACTAGTTCCCCATTCTCCCTGCCAGCCCCCGCAGCTTCTCTTCTACTTTCTTTCTCTGGATTTGCCTACCCTACATATTTCCTGTAAGTGGAATCATACGGTATCAATCTTTTTGTGCCTTTTTTTACATGGCACGATGTCTTCCAAGGTGCATCTGCGCCATAACCTGAATCCGTTCACTTGAGTGACTAAGTGCGATCCGTTGTATGGATACATCGTATCCATCTGCTGAGGGACAGGCTGTTTGTGCCCTCTGGCTGTTGTGAGTAATGCTGCTGTGAACTCTGGTGCACTGGTTTCCGTTCAAGTCTCTGCTTTCAGCTCTTGAGGACACATCCAGGAGTGGGAATTGCTGGTCATATGGTCATTCTATATTTAACTTTTTGAGAAACCACCAAACTGTTTTCCACAGCAGCTGCACCGTTTTACATTGCTGTCAGCAGTGCACAAGGGTTCCGGTTTTCCCAGAACCTCATCAACATTTGTTCTTTAATATGTACAATTTTTTTTTAATAGCCGTCCTAATGGGTGTAAAGTGGTATCTCGGGTGGTTTCAATTTGCATTTCCATAATGACTAACGATGTTGGGCATCTTCCCATATGCTTATTGGTCATTTGTAGATCTTTGGAGAAATGTCTCTTCAAGTCCATTTTCTAATTAGGTTATCTTTTTGTTGTGTTGTTGCAAGGTAGGAATTCTTTATATATTCAAGATCTTTTCTTTTACTTTTTTTTTTTTTTGAGAGAGAGAGAGAGAGAGACAGGGAGAGTGCAGGTCCAGGAGCAGGAAGAGGGGCAGAGGGAGAGAGAGAATCACAAAACAGACTCCCCGCTGAGCACAGAGCCTGAGGGTAGGGAAGGGAGGGCCCCATCCCATGACCTGAGCTGAAACCAAGAGTCAGATGCTCAACTGACTGAGCCACACAGGCACCACTATGTATTCAAGATATTAAACCTTCATCAGATAGATGATTTGCAAATATTTTCTCCCATTCCATGGGTTACCCTTTGGTTCTTTTGATAATGTCCTTTGATGCTTTTAATTTTAATGAAATTGAATTTCTTTTCCTTTTGTTGCCTATGCTTTTGGTATCATATCTAAGAATCCATTGCCAAGTTCAAGGTCATGCAGATTTACTCCTATGTTTTCCTCTGGGAGTTTTATAGTTTTAGTTCTGAAAATCAAGGCTTTGAACCGTTTTGAGTTAATTTTGTATGTGATGTGTCAAGAGTCCAACTTTATTATTTTGCGCATGGAAATGTTTGTCGTTTATTAGAGAGACCGTTCTTTCCCATTGAGTGGTCCTGGCACTCTTGTTAAAAAATCATTTGATCATAGACATGAGGGTTTATCTCTGGCCTCTCAGTTCTGTTCTGTTGGTCTATATGTTTACTTTGTGCTCGTATCACACTGTTTTAATTACAGTAGCATTGTAGTAAGTTTTGAAATCAGGAAGTATGAGTCCTCCATACTTCTCAAGATTGTTTTGGCTTTTCAGACTCCAAATGACCTTTTGGATGGATTTTTCTATTCCTACAAAAAAGCCGTTGGAATTTTGATAGGGATGGCATTATTTCTGTAGATGACTTTCTTTTTTTTTTTTTTTTTTTTTTTTGTATTTTTTTTTGTAGATGACTTTCTAACTGACATCTTAACAATACCAGATTTTCCAGTCCATGAACATGGGATATCTTTCCATTAATTGGTGTCTCCCTCTATTTCTTTCATGCTCTCATGATACTAAATGTATCATCTGTGGAACCTTATAAAGGCCTACCTAGCCTCTTCAGCCGAACCCCGAAGTCGACGAGCAGCTTCTCCCTGCACTGCCACCACTGTCCTGAGTCAACAGCCACAAGAGATAGGAGACCCAGGATCCTGCACCAAAGCTTTGCCTCCAACCCTCAGTGTGGTCAGGAAACCATGTTTGAAACTGTGCTCGGCCAGCCACTTAAAAACTTACTCTCATGGTTTGTTTTGAACATGTACAAAAACAGAGAGGATCTGAGAGTGCTGCTTGGCTTCCATGCTCTGGCCTCCTGGCCAGGGGTTGAATCTCCTTTATCCTCCTGATGATGCCTCCTCTCCCAGAAGGTTTAAAGTCCCAGCATTGCCCTTTCTGTTTGCATGTCTGTTAGGTAAGCAGGACTCAGAGCCAAAGCAGGGCCTCCCCCCAGGTGCGGCCCCTCCCTGTGCCCTCCTGTCAGCCCTGAGAACAGAGTGCTGTGCAAAGTGGTAAATAGACAGACCTAGAGATTAGAGATTTCAAAGCCAGATTTTTTTTTATCACAACCCAAGTATTATGGAGATTGGAATTTATAGTTTATGTCTCCAGGGTCCAGCAAGAATTGGTAACCTAGAGTAGAATATTATTTCTTATTTTTGATATCTGTTTACAACATTTACTGGATAATTTTTTAAATACGGAGAATAAGACAGAATGGCCCGTTGTATCATCACCCAACACTACGATGAGTAATAATAGTAATAACTAAAGCAACACTGGTGTGTGGTTAGGAAATCCTAAGCAGAAAGTTCCAGCTCCTTCAGGCTGCAGGGGCCTCCCCTCACTGTTTCCTGTTATCTGTCCCCAGAAGAGAGACACTCTGCTCTTACCTGCTGTGTGCTCCACCCCACCCACCCCCACACCACCACAGTGTTTTCCCTTCACCTTCCTCCTGGGTCGTGGTGATCCTGCCCCGCGGGGGCCCTTGCCCAGTGTGGTCCCTGGAGTTCCCGCAGACAGAACACCTGAGTCACACTCTCTCTGGCACAGTGGGGCCCCGGGTGCCCCCAAGGCAGGGATGCCACACTCCCATGCTGACACCTGCCACACCTGCTTGGGACATCAGGCCTCCTGCTGTAATCTGTGTCCCCAGTGTCCCAGGTTGACATTTCACTACGTTCTTTGGGGCCTTCTGCTCTCTGAGGACGGAAGGGTGACGTGCCACCCTCATGGGCAAGGCTTGGCCTCCAGGAAGGCGCCCATCCGGACCCTGGTCATTTTCAGATTATGGTTTCTGTCGGTCATTATCTAAAGGTAGAAGAATTCTGCACAAATGTTATCTGCTTTGCTGCCGAGCTCCAAGAAGGGGTGCACAGCACGGAGGGCCGGAGCCAGCTCGGGGGGTGGCTCTGAAGGAGCAGAAGAGCAGGTGTGGGCCAAGGACCGGGGCCCCCTGCGTGTGCATATTCTGACTTGCTGACAAAGTGTCCAGTGGCCATACGGCCTAAACCACCAGAATCTGGGGTCCACACTCACCTGGGGCAGAGCCTCAGTTTCCCATCCATCCTCTGCCCTGCTCCCTGAAGCACCAGCATGTCCTCATGGTCCAGCGTGTTGGGGCTTGGAGCCCTCGGCCATCCTGCAGCACTCTCCCCACCGCGGCCCCCAGCCTAACTGCTCTCCCGGATGTGCCTTCCCACATGGGACCCTCTGGCAGAGCTGGGTCCCGTGTGGTTGCTGGGGTTCTGTGGCCTTGGGAGTAACCTGTGAGCCACCTGACAGAAGCTGCCCGTGGTCCTCTTTATTTTGTCCTTTGCCATTTTGTAAGGCATCTGCCCTGAATATCGTGAACTCTGCTCTGTGTGGGCCAGGAGTCCAGGGCTGAGTGGCCCAGCCTTGCCCGTGTGTCCCACGGCCCCCATCTGACTGGGTCCTGAGCTACCTGCCTAAAGGTGGCTCACCAGGGGGAGGTTGTACTGTCCTTGTAGGTGTCTGATTCTGCTGGCACGTCTCCCTCACATGTGGTGCAGGTGCCAGGGCTGGCCCTCATCCAGGGCCAGATGTGCCATGTGTGGCTGTCCCCAAGGGGAGTGGTGAGTAGGTCCGTGCCCTGTGTGCCTGGCCTGGGGACTGCCTGTGTTTTTACCTGGAAAGTCACTGAAAGGGCCATGTGAGTCTGCTAGATGCTGGTGTGAGGACCCAAGGGAGCTGGGCTGCCCGTGTGCCCACATCCATCTGTCTGGGGAAGCGCCCAGGGAGGAGAACTGTGACCAGCAGGTCCCCAGGCAGGATGGCCAGACACAGCATGTGCTCTGTGCGCCCCAGGGTGCAGCCCCAGGGGCAGGAGGCTGTTTGGGTGCAGGAGGTCTTTCCCCTGGCATTGAGATGAGCCAGGCAGTTGGGACGCGCGGCTAGCCACTTGAACCACGGGCCCCATCCGCCGGGAGGGGCAGGTCTGCACTAATGCCAAGGGGTTTGCGCTCTCAAGCTGGCTGCAGGGCTTCCTGGCCGGCCACACAGCCCTGAAGCCCACTGCCCTCCCCCTTCTCTCCCCTCCTCCTCACCCCACCCATCCCTGCCCAATCTCAGATGCCAGAAGCCCCACCCCTGCTGTTGGCAGCCTTGTCATTGGGCCTGGTGCTGCTGGTGCTGCTCTGCCTGCGACATTTGAACTTGGGCTTACTTTTTATCGGCTGGAATGAGTTGGTCCTGCAGCCGCTCCACAACCTGTTCATGGGGGACACGAAGGAGCAGCGCATCCTGCGACATGTGCTCCAGCACGCGGTGGCCGGGGACCCACAAAGTGTGCTGGAGGCCATTGATACCTACTGCTCGCAGAAGGAGTGGGCCATGAACGTGGGTGACAAGAAAGGTGGGCAGCCCGGCCGGCTGGTGGGGGGCATGGGAACGGGGACCTCAGGTGGGGCAGCACACCTTTATAGGTCAGTCTGGGGTCAGTCTGTTTCTGGGTGTTGGGATGGGGGCTCCCCTGGAGCCCTAGAAACCTGAGCTACTCACCCGCTGTCTGCTCCCTGGCCAGGGGCAAAGGCTGTGCAGAGACCCTGACATCCACCTCACCTCGCTGTCCTCGAGGGGAGGGAGAGACGTCTGATACACTGTCCGGGACCTTTCCTTGCCACACATAAAGTCAGCCTTGTGACGAAGCCGGGTGAAGGTGCAGGGCCCCCTGGCCGTCCCCGCTGGGCATGAGGCTGGACAGAGCTCCCCGGGTTCTGCTCAGCCCAAGCACCAGGCTGCCTCCTAACCTTTGGACTCTAGCCTGGGGCACAGGCATGTGCTGTGCTGCACCCTGGGCCTTGGGCCTGGGGACAGATGGGATAGCCATTGTCTAGCCCCCCTTGGAGCCTCTGACAGTGCCCAGCCCGGGGAGCCAGGGAGGCCCTGAGTGCAGCCCATGCGCTCGGTGGGGTGGGGGCCTCCGTAGAGGGCAGCCCTGGGTTAGAACGGGTTGGGGGCAGCCAGGAACCATGTGAAAGACAGGGACTAGGGTGTGCCGAGCCCCAGAGGCCTGAGGGACCCTGGGAGCTGGGAGGGTGTGTTTAGTGTGATGTGGGGGAGGGGGGATGGGAATGAGGGAGGCAGGCGTGGGTAGGGGCTGATGGTCGGGAAGGGGCAGGTCCAGGACCAGGAGGGGGTCTCCTCCCTCCGCCTGTGGCCCGTGCCCACCGGCTCCTCCACCCCGCAGGCCAGATCTTGGATGCAGTGGTGCGGGAGCAGCGGCCGTCGGTGCTGCTGGAGCTGGGAGCCTACTGCGGCTACTCGGCCGTGCGCATGGCCCGCCTGCTGGAGCCCGGGGCCCGCCTGATCACCATCGAGCTCAACCCTGACTTCGCCGCCATCACCCAGCAGATGCTGGACTTCGCAGGCCTGCAGGACAGGGTGCGTTGCCGCCCCAGGGTGAAAGATGTGGACACTGAGGTGCCGGGACGAGGGGAAGGGCCTGGGTTGCCCCGGTGCGGTTCAAGGCCGCCTTTATCCTGCTGTACCTGGCCTTGTGCTGCCTCCCGGCCCAGGTTTCAGGGATCCCCCAGCCACTCTGTGAGCGAGGTCTTGCCACCCCATCCCACGGGGCAGGAAATTCCCAAGGCTGCCTTTGGATGGAAAGGGGATAGAGTGGGGACTTACCTCCTCAGAAGCCCAAAGAAGACTGGTGACACGAGCGGGCATCCAGGCAGGGTGGCCTGTGGGCGTGGGCGCTGATAGGGTGCTGTTCCAGGTCACCATTCTGACCGGGGCATCCCAGGACACCATCCCCGAGCTGAAGAAGAAGCATGATGTGGACACGCTAGACATGGTCTTCCTTGACCACTGGAAGGATCGGTACCTGCCGGACACACTCCTCCTAGAGGTAAGTTGTGCCCTGTCCTGGCACACATGGGCCTCGGTGCTGGCTGCTGGTGCAGGCCCACCAGAGGGCGAGGGGCGCAGAGGACCAGAGGAGGCCGCAGGGGTGGTGCGGAGATGAGAGGAAGAGGGTTCTAGGCAGAAGGAGTCAACCTGGCCCACTAGGTGGCCTGCACTGGGGTGGGGGTGGAGGTGAGCACCAACAGGACATCTGCCCCTTTCCTCCTGAGGCTCCTTACCGTGCATCCCTGTCCTCACACCGCATCCTGTCCTAGGCCTTAGAGCTGCTGCTTGGCTGGCCCCAAGTGGTGACTGGTGAGGCTGCCCCATCTCCATGTGGGGCACTGGGTGGGCCCTTAATGAGCTGACACGCAGACCCTAATGATGATCACCACCTTGTCCTACCTGGGTGGTCAAGGTCACATGTAGTGGCTGTTTAGCCCTCTACCAGGGGTCCCCGTCCTGGCAGCCAGCATGTTGTGATTCCATGTTATCTGTCCCACGCTAAGCCACCCCACTGCCCTCATGGGCTGGCCACTCTGCCCGGTGCAGAGGGACCATGAGCACAGGGGGCATGGCCACTGGAGCCATGGCTGGAGGTGGGGCAGGACCTTGCATCCAGTGGTTCCAGTACAGGCGTGAAGGGCCAGGTGCCTGGACACAGCAGGAAGGAACTTGCCCTGGCTTAGGGTCTAGGAGGGGACAGGACATTCTGGGAATGGGCAGACCTGGGGCAGTGGGCCAGAGCCATGCGTGGATGGCCTTGAATGCCACACACTGGTGTGCATAGGGGGGGCTTTAAGCAGGTGAGGACAAGGTTAGATCTGGCCCCAGAAAAGATCCCTGTTGGGTGTGTAGAGGGTGGGAAGGGATGGCTGTGGAGAGGATGGTGCAGAGACCCGGAAACTCCACAGACGTGCTGAGCTCTGGGAGTGGAGGAGGGGAGATCCAGGGGCTAGAAGTTGGACTGTTACCTGCTGAGACAGGTGGACAGTGGAGGGGATGGCAAGGAGACCCATGGGCCAGGAGCCAGGCAGCCAGCCCAGCTGGGCCTGCCCGGGGAGGGAGGGATTTCAGCAGCTTTGGTGTATGTGATAATTACAGGGGCCTGCATTTATAGAAAAGTAGCAAATATTGCCGTTTAGTAACTAGGAAACTGATCGTTTTCTCAGTGCTGCTTGTTCAAAGCTGTTAATTATCTCAAAAGAAAAGACGCCGTGAATTGGGAAGGGCTGTGCTTTTGAAACACGCGTACTTTAGCCAGGCAGCTGGGCGGCGGCCCTCGCCTGGTGCCGGGTCAGCCTGGCTCTGCAGGGGCCTGGCAGTACCGCCCGGGTCGGGGCTTAGGGGCTGGCAGGGGCAGGGGGCAATTTGAAATCACATGGCTGCTCCGAGGAGGCCGCAGCCACAGGTCTCACGGGCTCTCCACAGGGCTGCTTGGGTGTCCTCGCAACATGGCAGCTGGCTTTCCCCACAGCCGGGGCCGGGAGACAGAAACACGGAGCAATCTGGCAGCCGTGGTGCCCTGTAGACCATCTCTGAAGGCACAGCTGCCGCTTCTGTCTCCTTTTAGAAGCGAGTCACTAAGCCCAGTGCATACCCAGTGGAAAAGGAACCATGGATACAGTTTTTTTTTTTTTTTTTTTGAAGATTTTATTTATCCATGAGAGACACAGAGGGAGAGAGAGAGGCAGAGACACAGGCAGAGGGAGGAGCAGGCTCGTTGCAGGGAGCCCAATGCGGGACTCGATCCCGGGACCCGGGGATCATGCGCTGAGCCAAAGGCTGACGCTCAACCACTGAGCCCCCCAGGCGTCCCTGTGGACACAGTTTAAAACCACCTCCAGTGCAGGCTCTTGGTCCTCTGGAGGCGGTTTCCTCCCCGCAGGGCTTAGCACAGCAGGTTTGCTCAGACGCGGTAGGCTTCTGAGCAGAATTCTCCAAGGGGTCTGTGTCCTCTGTCGGGGGGCGTGTGATGTCTGGGCAGAGGCAGGACAGCTGCTGCCTTTTCCTCCTGGTCCAGCTTCCTCAAGCTAGGAAGGCCCAGCACCCTCCAAACGTGCCCAAAGCTCCTTTCTTTCATTCCTTCTTCCGCGGTCAAGTCACTGGATTTTAGTGTCCGATGACTTTCTGGCCTCTGGACGCCTGCTCCTGAACAGCACGACCCTACACATGAGGCTTAGAGCCCCACTCCTGCTCACCTTGTCATTTCCCGCTGGAGACCAGAGCTGCCATTCTGGGGCTTGAGCCAGGGGTGCCTCCTCCTGAACAGCTCTCCATTCTAGGTCCTTCTAGCCAAGACTGCTAGGGGGCTTTCTTTTCCTACGAGAAAATACTCCATGATTCACAGTGGTACTTTCTGTTCAAATTCTGGCTCATGGGTTGTCCCTAGCCTCAGTAGCCTCACAGCTGTGTTTTCCACTCTGGCTGGAGGGCCCTTGGCTTCCCCGCAGCCCACAGGCTGGAAGTGACCATGGCCATCAGGAGATCTGAGACACCTGTAAGACTCTGGGCTGGGGCACATCCCTGGAGGGTGCAGTTAGAGATGCTCCGTCACATGTGGGCCTGTCGGCCATGTGAGGCAAGCCTGGGGTCGCTCTGATTTTGCTTTTGATGTTTCAGGTTGCTTTTCTTTTTTTTTTTTTTTTAACTTTTTATGATCATGTGATAAAGCAGCTCTGTGCTTCCGAAGTTAGGACATGGCAACTGGGGTGACATTGCCCTGGTCTGCGTGTCTCCCACAGCAAGCACTTCCTCTCAAGGTTTCATTCTGCTGTTTCCTACGGCCTAGGCTGCCTTGCCCCCAGCACAGCGTCCTGGCTGTGTTCAGCTGCTGCTGCTCCTTCCCTCTGCAGAGCCCAGGCCCATGTGCTGGTAGAGATGCCAGAGTTCGGGGCTGTCCAAAGCAAACCTCCAAGGGGCAGGCTTCTGGGTAGTGAGGTCTGGCCTGCCTCCACCCCCATCCCTCCAGGCTCACCCTGGTCAGGCCGGTTAGGACCTCCAGTGACAGCACACAGGGCTGTCATGCACTGTGAGGCACAGGCATCTCACCCGTAAGAGTCACATGTTCCTGGCCCCAGGTGACCAGAGGACCCGCTGGCCTTGAGTCGGCCCTGTGGCCTGAATCCTGGCTCCACTGTCTCCTCCACTTACTCATCCAGCTGGCATGACTGAACAACTACTGTGTGCCTGCCACATGCTGTTCAGGGGCTGGGGACGCAGGACCTCATGAGGAGCAAAAGGTTCTTCCTCACAGAGCCACATCCTGGCGGCAAGACCCGTGCTCAGCACAGCCCTTCCCTGCGGTGCTTGCTGCCGGGGAGGAGGTGGAAGGCACCGGGGAGACCCTGGTGACCCCAGGAGCCGGAGTGCAGCTGACTCCAGGCCAGGCACAGGCCATGAACACCTATCCTCCCTGTGTGGGACTGGCTTGCAGGACACCTGTCACCCTCACCCCTTCCCACCATCTGTCCCCTGCAGGAGTGTGGCCTGCTACGGAAAGGGACAGTGCTGCTGGCTGACAACGTCATCTGCCCAGGAACACCAGAATTCCTGGCATACGTGCGTGGGAACAACCGCTTTGAGTGCACACACTTCCCCTCGTACCTGGAATACTCCAAGAGAGTGGATGGCCTCGAGAAGGTGGTCTACAAGGGCCCAGGCAGCCCAACACAGCCGTGACCTGCCACCCTGCCCTGGGATCCCTTGCCGAGCCTAGCTATGAAGGGCACAACACATGTGCTTCTGCCAGCCCGCTTTTGCAGTTCTGGGCTCTGTCCTCAGTGTAGCACCCTTAAGGCCTATGAGGCCAAAGCCTGCTGGCAATGGCCCCTCTGTGCAGTGACCCTGGCCTGTCACCACTGGTCCCCGCCAAGTGCAGCCAGCTCACCGTGCAAAATCATGCAATAAATCTGTAAAATATGTTTGTAAATACCAAATCGGGACAGGTGGTCGCTTTCCTCCACCCACCAGCATTTCAATCAGTAGGGTTTCTTATATGAGTAGGTCCTTGGGCATTGACATAGGTGGTAGACACTGGAAGTGGGAACATTTGGAACCGGTTGGGCTGTCCATTCAGTCTGTCCTTGAGGTTTGCAGTCACCAGGTGGCAGCAAGGCCTGAGTGATGCTGCTGTGTTCAACAACTCACACCCACTTGTGACTCCTGAGTTTCTTTCACCTGCTTTTTAAGAATGAAATGTAACTTCTTTACTACAATCAGCTCGCTATTAATAATCCCATATACCAGTATCATGTTTAAAAGATGCTAAAAGAGAAATTAAAAATTTAAATGTTTAAATAGAAGAGATCAACTTAGTGCTTCTTTTTAACTGCTTCCCCGTTCCTTTGCTGCGGTGCTCTCAGCTCCAGCACCACACCCAATGCTCCCGACTTCCCTGGACGCTAATTGTGGCCCAGCGGGCTCGGGCTCATGTGGCCAGGCTGAGGTTATGTGTTGCATCCCCATGGGGATGTCCGCAGGCTGACGTGAGCCCCCATCTGGAGGCCGTCCTGGGAAACTGGACCAGGGCGGTTGGTCAGCCATCATGTCCCATCTCTGACCAACCAGGCACCAGGGAAAGGTGGACAGGGGGCCCCGCCACAGTACAGGGTGTGGGCTCTCAGGCCCCTGGCCCCTTGGGGTCCCTGTGTGGTACTGAGTAGTAGAACTAACCTCCCCCGTCCTGCTCGGCCTCATTTATGGAGGCTCAGACCAGCTCTGGCACTTCTACTGGCTGCCCAGCCAGCAGGTGATGAAGTGGAATTGCTTTACATCTACCTAAATCCACAGCTGACTAAATCCCCAGTTGCAACCCTGGACCTCTGGCCCCAGGGCCGCCTGGCTACCTCAGGGGCTCCCCAAGAATCCTGCCCATCCCCAATCCTAGCTGAGCCCACCTGTATGCAGACCAGACACCACGCCAGAACTCGGTGCAGCCCACCCAGGAGCTAGCCCTCTCCCTTGTGTAGAAGCAGGTCACAGTGAGTCTGGGAGGACACGTGCACGAACACCCCTGGGGCCTGGGAGCTGAGCACCCTCTGGACATAGCACATGGACACCCAGGGCCACCTCCACCCATTCCCACTGGGCAAATGGAAAAGCAAGCAGATTGGGCCAAGAGATCTGAGCCGCAGAAGATAGGCAGTTTCTGTGTTGCTTTTTTTAATTTTTAAATTTTCTTACAAAAATTTAGGTGTTTACCAATACAGTCTTATTTTGGTTTTGTTTTTAATGCTTTTCGTCAGTGTTTTTCTTCTGTTTTGAAGTCACAAACAGCAGGCACTAGGCAGCAGTCCCCCGCCGCTGCCCCAGGTCAGTCCCGAGGTGTGACTCAGGGCAGACGGGATTTGGTAGGCACGGCCAGGCCAGAGTCGCTCAGGGACGGCCCCTGCTGCACTGGGGTTCCACGCAGCTGAGGGCAGGGTGGGGCCAAGCACAGCCTGACCCCCAGAGCAGCTCTGCTCGGGTCTGCTCGGGCCAGTCCCCACCCATGCTCTGCCTGCCATGCAGGGTGGGACTCAGAGCCCAGTGGATCCCCTCTACCTTCTGGAGTCAAACTCCTTCCCTGAGCCCCCCTCTCCCTCCCCTGCTGCCTGTCCTCCGGCCGGCCTGCGGGGCTCCTCTGGGGTCCTGCACACACAAGAGCACACTTCTACACAGCCAGCCCCAAAGCAAAGCTAGGTGCCCTGCCCTGCCCCCTCCCTGGGCCCCCCCTGGCAGGCCGGCTGGCTTTCTGTCTCTCTGCAGTCACACAGCACCATGTCAGTAAACAGCTAACTCAGCCTAGGGAGTTAGGAGGGAGGGAGCAGGGGCAGGAAGGAAGCTGTGTCCAGAACGTCCAGCCCTGGCTCCCGGGCGAGAGGCGCTGCCAAGCCCTGCCGCCAGGGGGCTCCAAGCTCCACAGCAGGGTCTGTGAGGGCCGCCCCGGAGTTCCCATCTTCTCGTGATCAGATCAGATCCCTAAGAACAAATGGCTGGGCCCGAGACCTAAGGAGGGAGAGGGGAAGGTTCAGCCAGGCGGCCTGGGGGCTGGGCGGACCCCTTTACAGGCCAGGCCAATGCAAGTGTGGACAAAGGCAGCTGCTGGGGTGGCACAGGCTGACCCGGAGAGTCTCAGCATCAGGGCCCATCTGACTCGCTGGTCGTTGGGGGGCACTGTCCTTGAGGCGTTTAAATGTGGGGGCAGGGGAGCCATCCCTGTTCTGGCCCTGAGGACACAGCGCCTGAGCCCGGGCTGCAGGCCCAGGGAGGCATGTCCCTCTCAGCCCCCAGCCTGTGCCTAAGGTGGGCACTTGTGCCTGCTGACCTTGAAGCTGGGGTCCCACCAGGGAGACGGAGGGACAGAACATGCAGCCAGCACAGATTAACAAGAAGCCCCTTCCCAGGGGACGGGGAACAGCTGGACGAGAAACCAGACGAGAGAACGTACCAGGCATGCAAGCTAGACCCAGGAGTCAACGGGCTGAGGCTTAGCGTCCCCCACGGCGTCCACCAGCCTGACCGCGGGCCTGCTGGGCCCAGGAGGAACCTTCCTGCCGGGGTCGGGCTGCAGCGGACAGGCAGTGAGCAGGAGGGCATTAGAGCAGAACAGAGCAGGTTAGTCAACGCGGACAGGTAGGGGCTGGGCTGCTCAGTGGATGAGGTGGGAGCTGAGCTAGTGTGGCTCACATAGATGCACAGTGATGCGTGGACACACACAGGCCTGTGCCCAAAGGCAGGAGACTATCACAGAGCAGGCTGGCAGGTGCTGCCCTGGAGGTGGGACAATGGTGGGCCCTCACCCACCGCTTCCTCCCCACTGCCCCGGACCCCCACACGCAGGCAAGAGGATGAAGACAGGCTTGCTCAGAGTCCCCTGGCTCGGTCTCCCAGCTCAGCTGCCCTGTAGGTGAGCCCACCCCAGGTGTACTGGGCGTCTACACTCAGCACCTTGCCAGGGCCCCTCCCAGTAATGCCTTAGTTACATCACCTCCCTAGGCACCTGCCCACAGCGACGTACTTTCAACGGTTCCTTCTCAGAGGCCTCCCCTGCAGGGTCACTGCCTCGTGCCCTTCGTTCCCTCCGGTCCACAGTGGAGTATCCATCTTGGGGTGGGGGACATGAGGGGAACTCTGAGGGGCAGGCACCACAGGGGCATATCTCCCTCTCAGCCCAGACACAGGGGGCCCCAGACAGGGGACATCTGGAGATGACCCCCAGCACTGTGCTGGAGGCCTAGGCCAGGTCTTCTCAAGGCCCCTCCCACCATGGTGGCTCAGAACTCTCCAGCCCCCGCTCAGATGGCAGACCAGAGACCTTAGCTGGAGAGCCTACCCTGTTCAACAGCACCCCAAAACCAAATCTCTTTTCTACCCAGCATCTCCTTGGGAGGCCTTCCCAACACCAAACACACAAGGCAAAACCACTTGGCTCATTACATTGGCCCTCCCCGCCCTCCCCCAGGAAACAAGCCACCCTGCATCAGCACTCACCTGGGCCAAGTGCCTCCATGGGGATCACGTCCCGGCTGCCTGTCTTCTCACCATCTGCAAGGCACAAGCCAGGTGGCTGGCTGGTTGCAAGAACCAGTAGAGATACCGGGACAAACCCATAGCAGGCTGGCCTCCGTGACCCTGTGTACCCTGCGTCACTAACATCTTTGCACCATCCTGCTGGGCCTCTGCCACTGACACCCCCCTGCCACTTAACATCCATGTGGACACTGTGGGTAGAGAGACTGTAGGAGGCTGCAAGCCAGGAAAGGGCCCCCCTACCCCTTACCTGCCTTGTCACCAACAATGCACCTAGGTGGAGGAGCATCTCGTGTACCTCAGGGATACGTGTGCACACCCCGACCCCGTATTCACCAAGGCTCTTGTCCACCAGTGGCAGGGTGCTGTCGTCAAAGCCTCCGGGACTCGGTGTTCCTTTGGGTCCCTTAGCAGCAGCGGCGGCTGACTGGGGTGGGGAGCGCAAAACGGACAGTGTGTAGGTCGGGGGCACTCCTGTGGGGGCCTACCCTGGAGAAGTGAAAGAGGAAGGCCGCACCTGGAAGCGCGCCTTGGTCCAGCCATCCTTCTGCAGGGCCCCTCGCAGCTCCTTGAAGCTCCACACGGTCTGCAGCACGTGGGACGCGGCCTTCGCTTCGCGCACCGATTGGCTGCGGCCAGGCCCAGGGCGGGGTCAGCACTCGCCCCGCCCTCCCTGGCCCCGCCCCGCCCCGCCCCCTTCCCCGCCCACCTGGCAGCTCCCAGGGCCACCAGCGCCGGGACGCCTCGGGCCTGCAGCAGCGAGCGCGCATTGTCCAGGCTGTCGGACACGATCTCGTGGATGGTGTTGAGCACGGCCACCACCGTGTCCTCCTCCAGGCGGGCCCCGGGTCGCGCCGGAGCCTGTGCATTGCGCACGTTCCGCACCAGCTCGGCCATGGCATAGCTCCCTGAAGGGCAGGGGCAGGTGTCAGGACGGGGAGGATCGGGATTCACAGGGGGCCTCCACCAGGAGAGAGAGCAGCAGGGAGCTATGGACAGGGGCTAGGCCTTGGGACCCTTCGGGAAGACATCAGCTCCAAGCAGCTGGGACTGGAGGAAATGACAGGGGCAGGGCTGAACCCTCCCCACCCTGCCGCCCCAGCCCCTGCAGATGGGACCCCGGGGCCTGCATCCTGGCCCTGTCCCACCAGTGTCCTCACCTATGAGGTCCTTGTTGCGCCGGTCCAGGGAGAGGTTGCGCAGGGCGATGGCGACAGCGCGTACTACCTTGTCCGTCTCGGACTGCAGCAGCTCCACAAGCACCGGAAGGCCACGCTCCTTGCGCACCGTGGCGCGGATGTACGTGGCCCACTGTGGTAGTGGGGTGGGGAGTGTGCTCAGCACACTGGGTCACACAGCTGCACGCCTAGACACTCTCCTAGCCGAGCCCCAGGTGTCCCCTCTGGCTGGGCCCTTCTCCTGCCCTGACAAAGCTCTACCCAAGCAACTCAACTCCAACTCCATCCCCCAGACCTTGGGGAGGCATTGTATCCCGTGCGGTCCCCAACAACCCTCCACCCCCAGCCTGGCCAAAGGCAGAGGCCGCACCCCCAGCGAACCTAGGACTCTCCCTCCCTGCCAGATCCAGCCTCTCACCATCCAGTTGCCGGCGCTGAGATTCTGCAGGGCACCTGCGGCCGCCTCCAGGGTGTTGAAGTTCCGGCTCTCCGTGAGGAGGGAGAGGTAGAGACGTACCACCTCGGGCTGATACAGCAGCTCAAAGCCTGGGCACAGAGCACCCACCGCCCGCGGTCACCCAGACCCCCGCTCCACTCCCCCCTCTCCTCCCATCAGTGTTCTCATGGCGAGTCAGCTGGGGCCAGGGATGGGAAATGGTGCAGCCAGGGAAAATGTAACATCAACACATTCCCCCCCCTTATGGGCCACCGGAGGAAAAAAGCTTCCCGCTTCATGGGACAACAGAGGCTCAGTGAAGAGGCAGTGGGTCTAAGCGAAGTCACTGGTCCCTTGACCCTGCCTGGCAGCCAGAGCATCCACGAGGCCTGGGGTAGACAGGGAGGGGGCAACCAGGACTGTTCCCCTAGCAACCGGACCCAGACTCCCTCACAACTGGGCCAGCTCTCCAGGGCAGATAGGCTGTGCCACTGGGGGCAGGGAGCCCTAGGAAAAGACCCATCCTCCCTGGGAACAGGGCCCGTTCTCCCCTACGTAACTTAGGCTGTTATGGGTACAAGCCCCTAGCTACAGGGCCTGCCTTCCCAGTCTGCACCCTGCTCAACCACTCCTGGCCCCCATAAGTGAGGCCCTGCCCCCACAGGGCAGCAGAATTGCTCTAGGGGGAGGGGCTGAGCAGCCTTTCAGTTGACCTGGACCCAGACATTACTCCCCCTGCCCTGTCCTCCCACACCCACATCCTATTACCTGCTCCCCATTCCTCACTGGTCCCTCCACTCCAGCCTCACTGGGCTTCCTGTTCCCCCAATGCCCCAAGCATGTCCCCCACTCAAGTGTTCCCCGCGAGGGTATTCACAGGCACTGGTCCCTCTGCGTGTGTTGTTTTCCCCTAGACCTCCCTCCCAGGGCTGGGGTCTTCCACTTTGCTTGGGGCTGTCTGGGCTTGCAGGGTGGGCCGCGGCCTGGGGCTCACCAGGGCAGATCACTCCTCCTCAGGCCCGATTTGCAGTGTACAGAACAGACCAGCACACAGTAGGACTCAGACAGACACAGCAGAACGAGAAGGATAAACCACTCTGCCCCCTGCACCATCAGCCCCTGTCAGCGCCTCAGCTGACACTAGGTCCTGCCTAACTCACCTCTGCCTTCACTGAAGGTCTCGGCTGTCTCCTCTAGTCTTTCATGTGCTGTGTGACCTTGCAAGTGCCTGGCCTCTCTGTGCCTGTCTCCTACCCTGCCTGGAGTGGCCCATGGAACTGACCCTGATTCTGAACCCATGCCCGGTACCCGGGGACTGGACGGCCTTCTGGGGAACCCCACACTTGTGGGCTGTCTCCCCATCAGATCCCCAAGGCCCTTCGAGCTTGCTTGGTAGCACAAAGCTTCGCTACCCGGATGGGCCTGCGTTGAACTCTGCCTCTGCCCACTCACCTTTGGCAGCCTCAGTTCGCTTGGGCAGGTCCAGTGTGTCAAAATTCCGGTCCATCTCACCATCCTTCTTCCCTGGAAGAGGACAGATGGAGGTGAAGTAGACCCTGCAGGGCAGGATGTGCCAGGAGGGTGGACATAGCACTTCCCTGCCCAAGGCCCAAGAGCACCCCCAAGCCTGGGACTGGGCACCAAGAGGCCCTGGGAAGGGCAGTGGTGAGTGTGAGGCCTGGGGGTGTCCCAGCCTTGCCCCCAGCGGTCAGGGCTCATCACCTGTCAGGTGCCAGGAGCCGGGAGCCCAGGCTGGGTGACGGGGAGGTACAGAGAAGCTGAGGGCTAGCAAGGACAAGACCTGCCCGGCTGCATAGTAAAGCAGGGCTGGGGCCAAGCATTCTAGCTACGGGGAAATGCCCGCCTGGCATCAGGACCTGGTCCCAGCTCTGCTGGCGAGGAGACCTCCACCTGCAGGCCGAGCCCCTAGAGCAGCCCCACCTAGCATTTGTCAGCCTCGGCCTGCACCCCTTGGTGAGTGAGCGCACGACTTCCCACTCCCCCTCCTCTCAGATGAGGGAGCTTCCTTTCCTCTGAAAGGCAGCACTGCTCAGTGATCCAGGCTCCCTGTTCTGCCCAGCCTCATGGGGGCTTTGTGTGGTCCCTTTAAGCCACACATCACCTCATTCCCAGGGGCAGACTTTGCTCACTGGGGCCCACGGGGACAGACAGTCCCAGACCCTGCCTCCCACCCCCTCACTCTCCCTGCTCAGCTCCAGCCCTGCCTGGGTAGCTGAGTCTGAGGTTACACAGGAACAGCCCACTGGCCTCCCAACAAGTCCAGGGCCAACATTCCTGCCGTTGTCATGTCCACACAGTTGTCATGGAAATGGCTGCCTAGGGAAGGGACTACTAGGGATGGGGCAGGGCCCTGAGGCTGGACCGCCCTGCAGTCGTCATGGAGATGACCGCCTGGACAACAGGGTGAGCGGCACCTCCCTGGTGCCCAGCGCACCCACCAGGCCTGGACAGCAGGACAAACAGGGACTCACCTTGATGGAACCACTCCTCTGGGCGGCCGGAGGAAGCACAGGAGAGAGGAGACGAGCCTGAGTGGGCAGCGCCCTCCCATGCCCTCCCAGGAGGCCTCGACTTCCCACTGCACACCCCAAGTTGAATAGACGGGTCGTGGAATCCCACCCAGATTACTCTGGAGGGCTGAGTGCCCAGAAGTGGAACAAAAAAAGTGGAGGCCTGGGGTCAGAACAGGTCCACATGGGGGGCAGGGGAGGAGGGCAGGTGCCAGGGAATGTAGATCCTGGAACCTGTACCCAGCAAATGCCGGTTGGGATGGTGTGAAGGCAGGGTGGGCATCTCAAGGTCTTCAGGTGCTCTGTGAACGCCAGGAGGCGGCATCATCTTCAGCACTTTCCACACATGGGCCCAAAGAACCCCTCCCAGAGCTGAGTCCAGGCAGCAGCAGGAACACCACATAGATTCACTCCTGCCCTCCCCTGGGGGGCCCACAGTGCAGATGAGGGAAGGCTGGCCGGTCAGCCGGATGACCCAGGGGCTCAGTACACCCTCCTCGGCAACCTGCTTTCCCACCTGCCCATCAGGAGCTGACCAGGTGGTCTCTAGCTTCTGTGATGGCCATGGGTATGGGGGCCCTTCATCCTGGAGTGGCAGGCGGAGTCCTAGAGTGGTACCCCGTCCCTCCCACACACCTTTGGCCTTCTTGCCACCGAAACAGCCAGCGTCATCCCTCCTCCGGCGCTGGGAGCCTGCAGCACTGCCTGGAGGCCCAGGCTCAGCCTCTTGGTACCTGTCAGCCCCAGGCACCTCCTTGTGTACGTGGTAGGACAGGTTCCGCATGATACACACGCAATTCTCTACCGACTGTGGGGAGAGGAGAGTTGATGGAGCAGGGTCTGGTGGGCAGAGAGGCTGCTAGCCCTCCTGGGGAAGCCCAGCCACAGCCAGTGTACACGGGAGGAACTGGGGGTGTAGAGATGGGGACCCACGTGGCTGAGGACTCCCAGGGAGGGCTGAGGAAGGAAAAAGGTGGGAGAGCCTACTGCATGTAGGACCTCGTCTGGGAGGTCACGGGTGTCCGCTCCAGTGTGGCCACTGTGGGGTGGCCCACACCCAGGGTGCTGCCCCAGACCCCCACACCTATTCCTCCTGTGTTGCCCAAAGGGGTCAGGCCCCCTGGGCCCAGTTCTTGCTCCGTCTCTCGAACCTTTGTAGGAGGTTGTGAGACTGATCCTGCTGGGGCCTGCTAGGCTCTCCCCATCCTGCTCCACTCACCTTGTTGTCCGTGTCCTTCCTGCCCACAGCTGACTGCAGGGCGTGCAGCAGGGCATCCACCAGCCCTTCACATTCCCGGAGCCGCCGCCGGGCCTCTGCGCCATCTGAACTCACGTTCCTGGGTGGCCAAGAGCGAGCCCTGTGACCCCTGGCTCCCATGGGAACTTCCCAGCCAAGCACTCCCCACTCCCAGCCTTGGGGTCTTGTCTTCATCTGTAAAATAGGGTCTGATGCCACCCTGTCAGGGCTATTGAGTGTCCTGACCACTGAGACCCTAGGGTAGAGCCCTAGTCTGCCATGTGTGTGGGGCAGGGGGCCTTCTATGATCCCAGCAGAACTGAAAGGGGACAGAACGGGGTCCAGAGTCCTGAATCCATGCACAGATAATTCTGGGCTCCCCCTACCCCAGTGGCAGTTCTGGGTTCCACCTTACCCCGTGAAGACCCCATAAAGCCATGGGGGTACATTCTGATGAACAGGCAGGACCCTGGAGACCCAGGACCACCTGTGAGGACTCTGTAGGGATACCCAGGGTGGGAGGGTTAGGGCAGAGGTCTGAGGATGTGAAATGAGGCCTCTGAGGCAGACAGGATGAGGGTCCTAGCTCCCCCTATCCTGGCTGCCGTGGTGATGGGAGCATGGGTCAAAGGTGAGTGGGGCTGGAGACAAAGGGTACTACATGAGACGGTGGCAGACCTTGTCCAGAGGCTTCCCTTGGGGCTGAGTATAATAGCCCCATCCAGTCCCATTCTCAGGACTCAGGCAGGAACTGTAGTGTGGATGTGAAGCTCCTAAAACTTGGGGGGCTAACTGTCTTCCATGTTACTGAGGATATTCCCAGGTACGCACACAGGCTCTAGTGCTTGGCTCCTGCCTCCTTGACCAAGAATAGCCCTGGGCGGCTGCACAGAGAGTGCCCGAACCCGGCCCCCACCCACACCTCAAGCAACCCGATGTGTTCTTGAAGACTGTTGTCCACTCGGCATCCCTTGGCTTGGAATCCTCATTGGGCTCACGCTCCCAGCCCGAGTGGGGCACAATGACCTCATGAGTCAGCGTCTGCAGGCCGTGGTCAATGATGACCATCTTCAGGGGCTCGTAGGATGACAGGTTCCAGAGTGTGCCTGCGGGGCGCCATCAACCAGCCAGTGCTGACCACACAAAGCACTGACCTCCCTACCTCCCCACGTGACCTCGCTCAGGACGTGCCCCAGGTCAGACCAGAAGATAGTGACAAAAGCCGTGAGAGGACCTGGGTGCCCACCCTGGCCCAGGCAAGATGTGCAAAGGCACCTAACAGTACTACCAGCCGGGAGGAAGCACCAGAGGGGCTGGGACACAGAGCAAGGGCTGGTGGGGAGCCTGTGGCTAGACAAGCAGGTGCCTTCTCTTCCCCTATCCCCTCTGAGCCACATGGGTGAATGGCACTACCCCTCCACTGGCTCCACCTGAAGGTGGTCATATTACCCTACCTGGCCAACTGGGTCCCCTAAGGCACAATTCCCCCAGCACAGCTCCCCCTGGAGGGTGGGACCTGGAGGAGTATGGGTACATAGGGGCAGGTGGCAAGGGGGCCTGCCCAAGGGGCAGAGACACTGAGGACCTCTGAGTCTAAGCCATGCCTACCCCCAGCAGCTGGACTCCTGACTGCACGGGTGGGTGGGAGGGGACATCTGTTCCTGGCCAAACCTTGCTCTCCTTCCCCCAAGGGATGACGGTGCACTCACCTGTGACGAGCTCTCGGACCTCGTTGTCCCGGGCTGCCCGCAGCAGGCGCACCAGAGCCGGCACGCCGCCACAGTCCCGGATGGCAGCCTTGTTGTCCGTGTCTCGGCCGTAGGAGAGGTTTCGCAGGGCCCCGCAGGCCCGCCGTCGCACCTCCGCCCTCGGGTGGTCCAGCAGAGCCACGAGCAGAGGAAGGCCCCGCAGCTGCCGCACGCGCCGCTTGACACCCTCATTCTCGAAGCACAGGTGCTGCAGGTAGGCGGCCGCGTTGGCTTTCACGGGGTCCACGGGGTGCCGCAGCATGGCCAGGACCTCCGGCAGCTCGGGGTCCCGCCACCGCGGCTCCTTACGGGCACTGTCGACGGAGGGCGACCGCCGGACCACTCGGTCCAGGCTGCCCAGGCTGCCCCGTTCTGGCTGGGCCAGGGGTGCGGTCGCAGCAGGAAACGGGGGCCGCTCCTCCATCAGCTCGCCGGCATCATCTGCCACTTCCTCGTAGGCCCTGTGCAGGCGGGCAGGGTGCAGGGACGTCTCAGCAGTGCCACAAGGCATCTGCTCCAGAGCTACTCATCCTATCTTCTCTGGAGGACAAACCCAGGAAAGGTGGGGAGAGGCCCATACCATTGATACTTGACCCCAAGCACCGAGCGGGTGCCAAGAGTCCCATGCCAGGCCAGCAAGAACTGACTCACAGCCAGTGACACAGCTAAACGCCAGCCAATGGTTACCAATGGTTATCAGGGCTTGGATCTTCCTAAGATGGGGAGCTCACTCATTCTCACCACCATCAGCTAAGTGCCAGCCAAAGGTTACCAATGGTTATCAGGGCGAGGGTCTCCCTGAGACGGGGAGCTCACTTACTCTCACCACCATGCAACATTCCCCAATTCTGAGCTAAATGCATTTCTATGAAACATCTGTCTGTGACTGGGGTCCTCCTGCCTTCTATCGAGGCCCATCTCTGCATGTGGGATCTGCTGGGATGTGGGGGAAAGAGGTGACCCTCCCTGCACACAGCCAGCCTGGTGGGACTAGATAGGGGCATTCAGGCCACCAGTCCTCCAGAGCACAGGATGTCCTTGTGGGTTGTCACCAGCAAACCTACTTCTTAGGGCAGGGACTGGGGCTAGAAGGGGCCAGGTATCTTGTCTGTGTTCACACAGCATAATCCATACCAAGGGCAGCCCCGGTGGCCCAGTGGTTTAGCGCCACCCTCAGCCCAGGGTGTGATCCTGGAGACCCAGGATTGAGTCCCGTGTCAGGCTTCCTGCATGGAGCCTGCTTCTCCCTCTGCCTGTGTCTCTGCCTCTCTCTCTCTCCCTGTATCTCTCATGAATAGATAAATATATAAATATTAAAAAAAAAATCCATACCAAGGCTGTGGTCATGTTCTCATTCTACAGATAAACAAACTGAGGGCAGAGGGGACAGACCCAGAGTCTACAGCTGGAAAGAGCTGGGTAGCCTAGTTCCTGGGATATAGCTTCTGTACACGGGGTAAACTGAGGCCTAGGGAAATGCAGAGGAAATGCTCTGAGCCACCTACACTCACGTCTTCATGGCCATCTGCCTGGAGCAAGGGTAGCAAGCGTTGGGCCCTGTCACCAACTTCCCTAATGCGCCGGGGCCAACAGGGAGGATGCCCAGGGGAACTTCCACTCCCCCAGAAGCTTCCCTTGCTGCTGTCCTTGAGAGGAGCTGTGGCCAATTCAAACTAACAGGTGTAACTAACGGAGAGCCCCAGCAGCCAGCGGCCGGTCACGGGTGCTCACCTGGCACGAAGGCCACGCCCACACTCAGGCCTCCTCCTCGTGGCAGTGCCGTAGTCCGGCTCCAGCTCCGGGCCGCCCTCATCCTCAGCAGTCAGGCTGCGCGTGTCGTCCTCCAAGCCATACGGCTCCGCCTGGAAGCGCTCGGGCTGGGAGCGACCGGCCGGCGCGGGCTCCGGGCCCGGGGGGAAGGCCTCACGTCGGCCGGGCAGCGTGAAGCAGCCATCGACGGGGCCCGGGCCAAGGGGGCCGCGTGGGGGCCGCACGCCCAGCCCCCGGGAGAGACTGCCGTAGCTGGGGACATCACGGGGCTCGGGGCCGTCGGGAAAGCCGCCCCCGCTGCTGAGGTAGGCACGGGAGAGCGTGGCGGCCGGACCGCCCCCGCGGAGCAGGAAGTGCCGGTCCAGGGGGCCATCTGCGAAGGGGCCTAGCGGGGGGCCGCCGTCCAGCACGGGGAGCCCATCTGGGCCGACGGGCACTTGGCGCACTGTCCTCGTGGTCACCGTCTTGACCGTCTTGGTGACCTAGTGGGTAAGCGGGTGGCCGGTGGGCTGGCTGGGCAGCCTGAGAGCCCAGACACTGCCACCCGGATGACAGGCGGCCCCTGGGAGGCCACTCTCATAATAGAACTGCGGCTGCACAGCCTACTTGCCCACTGCCTCGGTCTGGCCGTACCTTGGTCTCGGTGCGCCGGGTAGTGCCATCTTCCGATGTGACGATGGACACGTGGGAGGTAGGTGTGCCAGGGTCCTCCTCTACTGTCACTGTCTCCTCCAGCACCTCGGGTGCCTCTGGCATGGTGGCCAGTGAGGCCTGGCTGCCCGGGCTCTGCTCCTGGCAACAGGGGGATGGGCATCAGTGGAAGGACCCACAGCTCGCCTGGCCCTGGAGTGCAGATACTTGTGCCGGCCTAGATGCCAGGAGTGCCTTCCTCCCACCCCTGGAACCCATGGACCCCAGGGCCTGTCTCAGCCCCAGCTGGTGAAGACAGCACCCTGAACACCACAGGGCTGACTGGCTCTGTTGCCCTAACCCATGGGGGGCTCCAAGGGGGGTCACCTCCCCCAATCCTGGGGCCTCCTTGGGCTAAGCTGGCAGATAAAGCCCCTGACCCCAGCGTGCAGTCCTGGGCAGCCCTGTCTGAGCTGCAAAGCTCGGTCGGTTGCTATAGGCTCCTGGTGGCCCCAGGAGGTTGGTAGGACCTGCAGGTCGAGCTCCTGACCCTGACATGGCTCACCACCCCTGAGTGGGCCCTCCCGTGTCCTGGGCCTCGTCCCTGCCCCATCCAAGAAACCTTGAGTGCAGACGCCTTGGGAAAACAGTCTCAGTACTGCTCGCTGACTCCCCAGGGCAACACCAGGCCCCCACTGTCCCCAAGGCCAGCTAGACGCCCTCGTGGGACAGAAATACCCAGTTCCCAGAATGCTCAAAATACCCGTGCTCCTTCCGGCCTGGACACTCCAGGGGTGGTGAGTGGGCACAGCTTGGCCCTGCCTCATCTGGGCCAGTGTTTGGTGCTCCCCATTGAGACGCTGGTTGTCTTACCAGAGCCCAGAGATGGGGAATTCAGACCAGGTGTGCCAGGTTAGTCCTCAACAGGGACTCTGGTGCCCCCTCCTCACATACCTCTGTAGGTCTCCCCAACCTGCAGCACCCCTCCCCCACCTTCACCCCTGCAGGGGATGACCATGGTGGAGTTCTAGGCAAGACAGCTCTGGACAGAGGCCCTTTTAAGGCCCATAAGCCTATGGCAGACTTGGAGTAGGGACTGGAGGTTTAAAGAGGACAGGCCAAAAAATAAATAAATAAATAAATAATTTAAAAAATAAAAAATAAAATAAAAAGAGGACAGGCCAGCCCACAGCAGAGCTGAACAGACCCCTGCTGTGCTGATTGGCAAAGGGGTCTGAGAACCAAAGGCCATGTACCCCCAGGCCTCTGACTGCATGGGGCCCTGCACCACACCAACGTCTCAGGATCAGCATCTGGCTAGGATGGGTAGGAGCTGAAACCCAAGCTGCAGTGGGCAGGCAAGCGGAGCACATTCCTGGGCAGCAGGGGCCAGGTCAGCAGGAGGACAGGCCCTGTTCTGTGGCCCAGATGCTGTGCCTTGAGGAATGGGTCCCTAGCTGGGCCCCAGCCCTCTGAGGCCCTACAAAGAAACAGAGCTGAGGCCCAAGGAAGGCCATACCCATATCTGCCTGCCACCAGAGCCCTACTCTGCTCCCAGCCCCAGGCCCAGGCAGTGTGCAAGGCTAGGTGCCCAGAGCTGCCCTAGGGCCTGCTTCCTGAGGTCCTCCTCAGGATGTGAAGTCTCCTCAGCTTGGGGTCCTGTCCTGAAAAAATGCTAAAGCCCCTGATTACTCATAGTCCTGAAATTCTCGGCCCCTGCAAACACTCCAGGGGTCCAAGGAGAGACCCGCACCATGTTAGGACAAGTGTATCCCCCGGGCTCTGGTGACACAGGAAGGAAGTCACAGAATACAGCCTCTGTCCCCAGAAGACAACTGTATGTGATTTCATAAAAAGGGAAACTGAGGCCTAACAGAGAAAGAGGATTAACTGAGACTTCAGAGACCACTAACGGGGAATCCAGGCCTTCACAGAGAAGGTGGCTCTGTGAGGCCACTGAGCTATACCTTACTCTGCAGGCGCCATCGCCACTCAGTTTGGGGCCACAGGTGGAATGCCTGGTGGGGACATGGCCAGGTAGGAGGCATGACGTTCCCTGAGAAAGTGAAGTTAACGCAGACCCTGAATAGGGACATGCTACCAGGCTCTTCTCTGAGGGCCCTGGAGGCCGGGACAGTTCTGGAGCCGAAAGCTCAGGGAGTTTTGTATTTGGCAACTGTGGGAGCAAACCGTGGCAGGCGCTGAGCTCTCTCTCTGCTGCTGGGCCTTGGCGGGCTTCAGGCCACACCCCAGGGGCTGCAGGTGAAGGGGAGGGGCAAGGGGCAAGACAGACAAGAGTGGACCCAAGAGGGGACCGGAGCATCCAGGAGGATCTGCCCCTCGAGTAGACCAGCATACATCAGTGCTCTCAGAGAAGAGCCTCCAGCTCCTTGGCTGGGGGGCGGGGTGAGGAAGGAGGAGAGGAGTAAGCACACCTCAGACCTCAATGACACTCTGAGGTTCACTTTATTCTCACTCTAGCCTGTGATGACAGTCTGCCACAGTGCAGTAGGGGGGACGAAGGAATGGGGGTCCAGAGGAGCCAGGGCCCCTCCAGCAAAGCCTGGCAACCCTGCAGCATCGCCCACTAATACCCAGCCCAGACAGCCTGGTAGTGGGATCCTGAGGCCCCGAGAGCCCCCACTGGCAAATGACCTCAGGGAGCTAAAAACAGGCGATGACTTCACCCAGGCGGGCGGGCAGGCGGGAGCGTGAGTCAGCCGGTGATCACAGGAAGGCCCGGCCCCCGTTAACACACGCCTGGGCACACATACAGATAAGGACCTGGACGTGCGTGCATAGACCCAACAGGGACAGATGCACACAGACACGCATGTGTGAGCACCCAGCCTGGCCCACAGGCCCAAGCACGTCCATCTGCATGCTGTCCTAACAGCCCCCAGTGCACAGTGCCTGCTGCCCCCAGAGGGACTTGCACTTGCTAACCCACCCCCATCATCTCCTTCTGTCTTCTACCCCTGTGTCCAGACTCTCAGCCAACCACCCACTCTGGGGGCCTCAGTGCTGGTGGCAGACTGGGGAATCAGGGAAAGGCCCAAGGTCAACCCGTGCTTTAGGCCTCTGCAGAATCCATGGGGTGTTGAGGTGGGACTATGGACTGGTGACCAGCACACAGCACTCAGTAAAGGCAGCTGACCAGGGTGCCTGCATCCTCATCTGAACTCAAGAGCCTGCTCTAGAGCTGCATGTCCATCCACCCAGGGTGGCACAGCCCAGAGACTCCTGGCCCTGAGGCTCAGACTCCCCCATGCACCCCAGACATGAACACCAGTATGGACACACAACCCCTAGTCCTTTATATCCCAAATCTTGCCAAATTCTGTCAACTGTCTCTTGTCACCCTTCCCCAGCCCTAGCTTCATTCTTGTCTCTCTTCCTGGGACCACCAAGCTGCCTCCCATCACCTACCGCCATGGCCCAAACTGTTCCCTGACACTCCCATCCATGGTCTACCCAATCCAGGGTCTACAGGCCTGCCCAGAGTGGGGCTGCTGTCCAGACCTGGGGTTTCCCATGAGTTGCCTTGAACTTGGGGGCGGGGCCTGGCCCAAGACTCTGAGCCAGGGGCCAGAGTGGCCAGTTTAGATAAACTAAAGAGAGATAAACCCAGCCAGCCACCACTGCTCTTAAGAGGGTCCCCAGAGGCACAGAGCTGGGCACAGTGGGAGGGCCCTTGGCCCTGTCACACACCTGGGGCTCAGCTTCCTCATGAGGAAACAGAAAGCACCCAGCATATCAAGGCCATAGAACAAGTAGGAGAGTGCCAGCCGTGGGGAGTAGAACACAAGATGTGAGCCAACAGACAAAGGGGCCGCCACCTAGGCAAAAGACCACAGCAACCTAGGAGGTATGTGGGCGAACGGTAGAGGGAGGGGACAGGGAAACAAGCCAAGTCACAATGAGGGAGGGGGGCTGGACTGGAGTCCCAGACGCATGGCTCTATCTCACCCACTGCACTTGAACGATGAGCACCCGTGGTGTGTACCATGGAGAACAAACCTCAAGACAGGTACCCCACCCTGTCCATGGTCCCGCCTCACAGATAGGGAATGGGTTATGGTGGGATCCCACACCTGGCTCCCACGATCCCCAGTCCTGACCCATAGCGGACACAAGACAGCGGGCACTGAAAGAATGAATGGAGGGGTGAGGGAACAAACGTGTCCCCTCCCAGCACAGCTGTCCCAGATAGAGTCCAGGACAATCCAGGCTGGCATCTCTCACCAGAGAGCAAGCCCTCGGCCACCACAGATGCACCTCTCTTGATGCCCACAGCCTCTATCCAGCCCAGGCAGATGCGAGCGCACCCCTCCAGAGCAGCGATCCACCTGCCAGGGCTTGCAGTCCACACGGAGTGGTCAAGAGACCTACAGGCAGTGCAAGCGCAGGAGACTGGTGAAGCAAGGTTGCAGGGGACAGCAGAGCTGGCTGTCACCCACCCGAGTTTCTCCAAGCCCAGCCAGCATCCATCAGCTACACAGAGGCCCCAACTCCCTGCAGCTGACCCCTCCCTCTCTGGGGCAGTCAGTGGCCTGAGCCTCCGGGCAGTACCAGAGATGGACAGCAGACAGAAACCCAGCTCCTAGGGGTAGGGGAGGGGTGACCTGGACCCCAATAATCACAAGGGGCCTGGGGCAGTTGCTTCTCCAGTCTGCCTCAGTGTCCCTGACTGTTACTGGACCCTAAGCCCTCTGAGCACGAGGTGCTGGCTGCCCGCAGGCCTCGCTCCGGCTCCTCCCCTCCCCGCACAAGGAGGCTGACTGCCGGGGCTCTCCTCGGAGACCCCTCCTGCCTCCGCACGTGGGCAGGGCCCTCCTCCACCCCTCCCCTCACGTGCGCCGCCGGGCACACAGGGCTCCCATTAAAGCTCCGGAAGCTTCTTCGCAGGTCCCCAGAGTCGGAGCCCGCGCTTGGAGTGTGGAGGGGAGGAGAGCCCCCCCAGGCTCCGGGGAGCCGGAGGCCCAACCCCGCTGCCCCCTCGGGACTCGGCATCCCTCCTGCACAGAGGGGCTGCTCAGGAAGGCCCGACCAGGCACCTGTCCCGGGCGATGCCCTGGGGTGCCCTCCCCCCGGTCCCGGCCTCGCCTCCCGGCGTGGAACCGCACCGCCCCGGGGCGCCCGCGCCCGGTCCCCAGAGACCCCGCCGCCCCGCCCCGCGCCTTGCACACCCCCCGGGCGGCGCGCTCACTCCGCCGCCCCGCCCGCCCCGGGGCCGAACGCGCCGGCCCGGAGCGCAGACAATAGCCGCCTCCGGCCGGCGGCTCCACGGAACAAAAGCGGGTCCTCCGGGAAGGCCGGCGCCCCGCCCCCCGCCCCCGCCGCCGCGCCCCCGGGACGGCGCCCCCGCGCCCGGCACCAAGTTCCTCCGACCTGTCTGAGTTCGGCCGGCATCGGGCCGGGCTCGGGGGGCGCGGGCCGGTAGGGGCGGCGGCGGCGGCGGCGGCGGCGGCGGCTGACCCGGGCTCGGCTCCGGCGCCTCGGCCGTGCGGGCTCGGGCTCGGCGGACTCGCTCCCCGCGGGGGCGGATCTGGCGGCGGCCACGGCGAGCAGCCAATGGAGCGGGGCCGCGCCCAGGCGGGGCGGGCGGGGCGGGCGGGGCGCGGGCCGGGGGCGGGGCCGGGCGAGGTCCCGCCCCCCACCTGCGCGGGGTGCAGCTCGGCGGCCGGGCGGGGCCGGGGTCGCCCCTAACCCCCGTCCCTCCGTGTCCCCTGCGGGGGTGACATCTTCCCGCTGGGCGCTGCCCAGGCCTCGTTTAGCCTCCAGGAACAGAGCTCACAGGCCCCTCCCCCTGCACAGCTAGGGAAACTGAGTTCTGGCCGAGCGGGCCAGGGCGGCCGTCCTGTCCTCTTGGGTAGGCTGCTCATCCCGACTCGGTAAGTGCCCCCCCCCCCCCCCCACCGCTGATCAGTGTTACAGCGATGTCAGCGCGGCAAGGTCTCTCAGGTCTCCCAGGTCTGACCGCCCCAGGCCCTTGCCCAGACCCCAGCAGGGCCCCCCAAGTGTCTCCACTGAGCTCAGTAGGGGCCTGCCAGATGGACCTGGCATTGATCTACTTTGTCTTGGGTTCTCCCCATCAAGACCCAGAAGTCCAGGGTTTCCCCCACCCTCTGAGGGGTGTCAGAGCAGATCAAATGGTGCATGGGGAGGGCTCAGCAGTTGGATGACCCTGGGTGAAAACTCCTAAGGCCAAGCGGGCCTCAGGCCCTCTCTCTTCCATGCTTTTGATCCACTGCAAAGTGGTGGGTTCGGGTGGGGTGGTGGTGGTATCGGAGCAGCTGGTTCATCAGGACTTCTCCAAACCAGGGTGGCACCCTAGCCTGGCATGAAGGTACAGCCACACCCTGGGGAGTCTGGCTCTGCTGGATACAAACACAGACCCAGAAAGGCTGGGCTGTGCTGGACTGGGGCCCTCTTGGGTCATACCCCATAAAGGTAAGCCAATGGCTCTTGTATCACCAATAAGGTAACTAGGCTCTAAGATGAATAAGGGCAAGGGCCAGTGCAAGGAGGTTCCATGGGTCTGGCAAGAAAGGAGGGCAGGGCCTGGGCTTCCTGCCCCCCTCCTGCTTTGCCTCAGACCCCACTCAGAAAATCCTTCTTCCTGGACATGCCATGTACCTAAGCCATGCCCCCCGAATGCTCAAGCACTCTGGGTATCTATCCACTGCATGTCCCTCCGAGCCTCCATTTCTCCACCTGCACACTGAGCCTCCATTTCCCCACCTGCACCCTGACCACTGGCCCCTGTATCTTCCATCCATAGCAGCCCCACAGGGAGCCATCTGGGACAGAAGCAGCAGCAGGAGGACTAGACTGCGGCCCTGAGGGACTTACGTTTCAGCTGCTTCTGCCTTCTCCCAGATTTCACCTGCTGCTAGTGCCCCAGGCACAAACCCACCTTGGCCTAACCCGGGGCTGACGAGGTCCCTAAAGGTGTCCCAACTGCCCTTCCACACACACAAACACACACTGCTTGAGGGTTGGCTCTACTCCAGTCAGGTGCTGGAACAGAGAGCTCTTCCTGCTGAAGGATTAAAGGCATGTGGCCAGGACAAGGAGCACAACACTAGCTCCTGGCCTCTTGACCCTTCAGCCCCGGCAACCTGCCTTGCTACTGGCCCTGAGCTTCACAGACCCCAGCTCTGACCCCAAGGACCAGCTCCAGGCAGCCCTGGGGCTCAGCAGGTAGGACACCAGGCATCTCCTGCTGAGACCAATCTGGGAAGCAGTTTTGGCATCGGGCTGCTAGGCCTGGCTAGCGGATGGGGCCCCGCCTCCCACAATGTCCCCATCAGCCCTCCGGTCCAGCCACAGCCCTGGGAACATGCTCTTTCCGATCTCACCCTGAGAAAACCATCTCCTCCCAAGAGACAGAAAACCAAGGGCAGGCCAGGAGGGCAGTGGGCGGGGAGAGGTGGTAGCCAGAGGTCTTTAATCCACGGCCCCCAGGAGGCCAGGGCAGCTCTAGGCTATGGGAACATCTTTCTCTAGGGGCACTGACCCTCAGCGGTGCCCTCTGGGCTGGAGGCTACAGCCCTTTCGGGCCTGGGAGGGCTAGATAGAGGGCCTGGCGCCTGAAGGATGGCCTCGAGGTCATTGACTGCCACTGTCCGCATGTGGCCCAGCCGGGCTGTTCCACTCCCTGCCACATCTGGGGGCACAGGCCTCACCCTCTGGAGTGCCTAATATCCAGGGGGTTAGGGGGTGGCTCTTGCATCTAGGCCTACGCTGCCTCAGTCCTGGCCTCCTGTGGACTGGCTCTGTGGCCCACCTCAGCACCAGAGGCTTAGAGAGACAGCTCCCCAGTGGTGGGGGCTGCTGGTAGGTCTTGGCCCTCTGGAGACACGACTTCGGTTCTGATTGTATAGTGTGCTGGGTTGTGTGTGTGGATTGCCCACTGGCAGATGAGACCATCAAGGCTCTGGGGGTAGAGGTCACTCACCAACTCCCCCGACCTGACGTGGGCTACTGCTTCTGAGCCCCACATGCCTTGGCTAGGTGAAGCTAGCCCAACAGGGTCAGTCTCAACCGAGACCAATGCCTTGCTCCCTCTAAGGTCACTCTGTGCAGAACCTGGGGACTCCGTAGGCCTCTGCCCCCTAGGCCTTAAGGGGCGGGGGGAGCAGTAACAGTGGGAGGCCTGCAGGGTGGGCCAGAGCCCTCCTTCTCCTGGATCCTGGGACAGCTCTATCCTCTGCCCTGTGCCTCAGTCAGTAATAGGAACTCAAAAATCACACCAAACTCCAGGCCTCCCATGTTTTCTTGTTCTGCCCCTGCCACCCCATAAACCAGGTGGTCCTGTGCCCCATCCACACTGGAGGGAGGGGTCCAGGCAACCTTCCTCCTGACTTTAGAGTGCTCAGGGCCTGGCCAGAGAGCAGACTCCTGGGGCTGAGCAGAGGGGCCTGGGCTCAGTTTAAGGGTATTGGCCAGTGGAGAAACTGAGGCTTCTAGGTCACCCTCTGAGCTATGGGCAGAGCCCAGGCCCTTGCTCAAGCCTTCCGTAGGCCTGACTCACTGACACATGTGACAAAGGAGGATACCATAGCAAGGAGACTCCACAGCTGGCAAAACTCTCAGTGTCACTGGGGTGACAGCTGCCCGAACACACCTTGCCCAGCTACCTGAGCTCTGAGGACTCACTTGAGTGGAGGGTGCCATTCTGAGGGTTGGGCTGTGTCCTGCCCATTCATCACAGGGTGTCCTGCACACTCAAGTGAGACTTCCAGCTCCCTTGGGATCCCACTTTCCTCCCCTCCTCAGGGGTTCCAGGATATCTTGCCATAAGCCTTCAATACTGGCTTGTGGTCCACCAAGGCCCCTGGATTGTTTCCCTACTTGGCCATTTTCACCCTTCCGGATGAGTCACTGGGGTATTACCTGCAGGACCAGCTGTTGCCAGGCCATTGGCAGGGGCTGCCCACTGCCCACACCACCACTGCCCATACCAGGCTGCTGGGCACGCTCCAACTGCAGGGCAACATGGCGCCGCTCCTGCTCCAGAGCTCGGGTCAGTCGCTCAAAGCGGGCCTCCTGTTCTTTCACTGAGGCCAGGATGCTGGCAGCCGAGTGCACGTTGCAGTCCTCCATGACCAGGATGCCAACAGGCTGCAGGCAAAGCAGAGCAAGGTCAGGGTGGGGCCGGGGCACAGGCTTGAAGAGGCCATCATAGGCCCCATGCCCACCCCACCCACAGATCATACGACTCGCTCCCAGACCAGAGCATCCAGCTCTCCAGAGAGAGGCCGCATTGATTAAATTCTAAATTAAAAGCCATTAATCCAAGGCTAGCCGGAAGCAGCCGGCTCCCTCCCTATGGAGTGTGGGGCTCTGAGCCGGGAGGCCCTGCTTCCTGCCAGGTCCAGCGGAACCACTAACCGTGGGCGTCCTGGAGCCCTTTGGGAAGGGAAGGGTAGGAAGAACTGGCGTAACCACCTTTCAGACGTCCCAGGCCCTCTGCTGCCCACAGCACATGCCAGTTCATCCCAGCATGGGGCCAACACAGGCCCAGCTCACTGAGGCAGATGCCTGGGACCAGAGAAAGCGTGCAAGCCATACAGCTTATGTGGTGGAGTTGATGCACCAGTGGGCAGGGAGAGAGAAGCCACTCCACAGCCGCCAGGTGGGTGGGAGGCCTAAGCAGGTGAGGGGATGACACTGGCCTGCAGACTAGCAGTCGGGCCTCCACTCACAGCCACACTGCCTGGGAACAAGGGTGCTATCTACCTACACAGCAGAGTGAACACCGAGTGCAGCCTGGTTGAGATTCTGTACCCAGAAGTGGCCCATGGGCCTCACATCTGGAGGGAAGGTGGAGGGCAGGGTCCCAGGCATCTGAGGCCCAGTCTGTGGGGAGGGTCAGGCCTGCCCGGGCCCCTGCCCAGTGCTGCCCCTGAGGGCCCCAGGGTGGTGGGTGGTGGCAGCAGGGGCTTGGCAGCTGCAACCACAAGCCAGCACTCTCCTCGCTGCTTACTCCCTGGCTGCCCACCATTTTTGTTCTTCATGAGCAAGAAGCAGGAGAAGGATATGGAGCATAGACCTGTGCATAGCAGCTGGCCAGCAGGCAGGGTGCAGCCCATGTGGCCACACTGCTAAGGCACTCGGGGTGTGGTGTGATGCCCAGAACTGCTCGGGGCCTCCTCCTGGCCCAGCCCATGCCAGCCAGTGGTGGCTGACGCTGTTGGCCCCCGTGGCCCTGTACAACACAGGACACAGCATAGTGGACAACACCCCTGGAGGGCCAGCTCTGCTGCTCACTGGCCCAGGAGGAGCAGCTGCAAGAACAGAGCCCTAGAAAGGAGGGGTCGGTGCTGGGCTTGGCCACTGGTACCAGCTGAGCCAGGGACAGGGTTGGCGGGCACGGGTGTACATGAAGATGACACCATGGAGCCCAGCCCCCTGTGAAGCTGGGGGAACCAAGGCCAGGCTCCGGGAAGAGGCCAGCACAGGTCCCAGGAGCCAAGCCTCACTTCCCCAGCACCTGTCACACAAATAAAACTGTCAATATGACCTAGCAGAGGGGCAGCAAAATCAGCCTGTCAGGCCAGGAGAGGCGGTGGCCATCATGGGGGAGGAGAGGAGGAAAGTGAGGTAGAGGCTGGCTTCTCTGGCCAGCAGGGAATAAAGGACAAACAGCATGGCATGTCCACGGCTGTGGGAACACAGCCTCCTGCGCTCACCCACTGCTGCCTGGGTACGGGTCCCAGATGCACACTGCCCAATCCTTGGTGCCACCTAGACACTGGCCTTGCGCATGGATGGACTGAATCTGGTGGCCCCACGTAGGCGTGGTGGGGTCTTCCTCACTGGAGGGCAGGCAAGGTGCACCAGGGGGTGGAGCCAGGTCCCTGGAGCCCGTGGTGGCAGCATGGGTCTCAAGGCCCTGGGAGGTGGTGATCAGGACATCTGGGGGCCTCATGCCGAGGATGTGCCTTTCCTCCTTCCTTGTGCTGAGATATGGGTTCCTGACTGACCTCAGGCTGCTATTCCCTGCTCCTAATAGGACCAGGCCCAGGCTGCAGACCTTGAGGACAGTGGGGGACGAGGGGCAGCACTAGCTTCCCTGCCCTGGGCCCTCCAGTGCGTTCCAGCTCTGGGGCCCAAGGAGCCTCCTGCAGAGGGGGCCCACTTGCCCAGGCTGGGGGCCAGCCAGGGGTCCAGAAATCAACAGCTACCGTGAGAAGGTAGCCAAACCCCACCATGACCTTCCCATTGCCCAGTTCTCTCAGTTGGAGCTAAATAACTATGTGTCTCCTAGGAGACGCCCCCAAATGCCAGCCAGCTTGGAAGAAGAGTACCCTGCAGCCTCCACAAAGAGCAGAGACTCTGGGGCTAGGGCCCATGTTCTCTGCCCCAGCCCAAGGGTGCACCCCTCTGTGGGCCTGTAGTCCACAGCCTCCTCACCTTGGTGGCCTTGACGGCAGCCCTGGGGTATGCAAGAGGCGGGCTGCTGGCTAGGGGCATATCTAGGAAGCAGGGAAGACCTAAGCCTGCTCCCCTGACATGGTGGCCTTCTGGGGTCCGAGCACGTGTGGGTACAGGTGAGCCAGACCACACCGCTCCAGAAGGCAGCTCTTTGCGGATGCTAACTCAAAAATGCTATTTTTATATGAAAACAATAAATGTGTGATGACATGGAAAGCAAGTTGTAATGAATTTTTAAGATCAACCATGAGACTTTAAAGGCTTCATCCCCAAAGGGGCATCAGGGAGAGGCCCAATTCTGGGGAGAGGGGGCACCAGACTACGAGGGCCTGAGACAGGCAGGAAAGCGGGTGCTTGCTTGGGTCTCAGCTGCCCCTTGATCTCCTCTCTGGCCAGTGTCATTGCAGCTTCCAGTCACCTGGCAGGGGCCCCTCACGGCCTGTCAGGCAGACACCTCACTCTCACCCAGATCCCGGCCACTGGCTTTGCAGTGCCTGGTGCAGGCTGCTTCTCCCCATGCCCAATCGCCTGTCCACTCGTGGAGTGGACTTAGCAAGCAGACGGGAACGAACGTGCAACGCAGAGCCAGCCTCACCTGTCCCAGGCAGGAATGAAGGTAGTGAGCCTGCACATCCCAGGAGTGACCCCAGGTAGACAGACTGCTGAGTGGATGGAGGAACGGAATGACAGGAGGCTGATGGAAGTGGAAATGAATGAACCAGTGAATGGACGGGCGGACAGGAGGGGGAGTAGGTGGTTGTGTGAGGGGGCGGTGGTGGTGAGAGGTGGGTGGAGAGTCAGATGGGCAGGGGAATGAGCAAGTAGGTGTGGGTAGATGGGTGAGTGGGTGGACAGGTGGGTAAGGTCAAGGCTCTGAAGCACTGCTGGGCAGAGGCAGCATGGACCTTGAGCATTTTCCATCCGGAAAACAGGCACCATCAGAGGAGTTAGGGGGAGACGCCGATCCTTCCTCCGAAACCTAAACCCACATTTGACGTCTTCCTGCTGACCCAGACATTCTTCCTCACAAGGAGTCCAGCCAAACCCTGCTCCAGAAAATCAAATTATGGGGCCTGAGTCCAATCTGGGTTGAGGAATTAGAGGAATTTCCTAAGGGTCAGGCCGGCAGGGGGAGGCAGGGAGGAGGCCCGGGCTCCAGTCCCAACTCCTCGCTGGCCATCTGTCGGCACACTGCCAGTTGTCCCCCAAGAGGGGAGAGAGGACTGGCCACTGGTTGAAATGGCCAGCCCTCCCACCCCAAATTCTACCCCCACCCCTGGCCATCTGGAGAAGCAGAACCCTGGCCTAGTGGTCCAAAGGCCGCTTTGCCTGGGAGGGCATCACGTCCCCCACCCTCAACACTGCCAGCACGGAAACCTGCTCCCAGCACTGCCCACCAGGCCTCATGGGGGCCCATATTTACTCTGTCACCCCTCCTGTGGTCAGATGGTACCCACAGCTGCAGGGATAGCTTCTGGCCAGCTCACAAGGAAGGGCACTGAGCCAAGGCCGGAGCAGGAGGCCTGGGCTGGGGAGTTCACATAGGGCGGAGTCCCTGTCTGTTCATCCCTGCCAGAACCACAGTGCTGCTCGGAAGTCAGCGTAGGGCCTGGGGTGTCTGGGCAGGAGGAGGCTGTTCTTAACCTCAAAGCAGTGAGACAAACTGCCAAGGAAAGACAGACCAGCTCAATTTTGTGAGGACGAAGCATTTCTGTACATCCCCCCAAAACAGCGTCATGGACTGTTGTTATGGTGTTTTGGTTTTGGCTTTTAAAATGACACCATTTATAGTTACGTACACAGTGAGCGTTTCAACGGAAGCCAGGCAGTGACTTTACTTCTAGATCTTGACTTCACCGCAGACGCTGGTGAGGGGCACACTCTAGCCCCTCTACTTCTGCGCATTTGCAATTTTCCGTAATAGAAAGTGGGAGAAAAAGATAAAAAGACAACCAAAAGACAATCGACACATGGCATCAGGTCTTCGTAACATCCAGCAGCAAAGTGACACCCTTCATCTAGAAAGTATGCTTGCAAATCAATAAGGACAAACCAGAACCCCAACTCCAAGGGAGTAAAGGCTACAAACAAGGGATGTGGCCAGAGACAGAAGATGCAAACAACAAGCGTGGAAACCATCAAGTGTGTCCACGCCCCAAGAAAAGACTACAAGGAGACGCGTCTCAGGTAGCCGAGGCACCCGGGTGGCACTTCTGTGCCCACCAGTGTCGCCAGTGTTCAGGGACGAGCTGAATTTCTGCTCCAACTGAAGGTAAGGAAGAGACAGAAAAGCAGCCTCCTGCCCCAGCCGGCGGGCAACTGAAGGAGGCGGCTGGGAATTCAGCTCCCCAGGGGCCTGGGTGTGCCACTCGCGGGCCGAGGAGGCACAGGGACCTTCAGGGAGCCCGCAGAGCCACAACTGGATTCAGCTTAGAAACTGGATTTCTCCAGCAGAGGAGGCACCCCTGTTGCAAGGGATCAGCCAACATGCTAGGGATGAAGGGGGTGGACAGATGGCCCCATTGTCCACACAGACACCCATCTGACGATCATATGGAGGACAACTTGCATACTCAGGAAGAAGAGTCTGGGGGGCTCTTCACTGGTGCCAATGGGGTGCCCTAGGCCAAGTGCAGGCCAGGTCCAAGGCAGCACTACTTAGCCCCAGGACAGGGGGGCCACTGGGCAGAAGGTCCAGAAGGAACAGGGCCCATGGCGGTACTGATGTAGGAGGCTCAGGGTCACGTCAAGGCAGGAACACTGGTGGGGGGCCAGGAAGCCTGAGGTCTGAGAGTGACTGCAGGCTGGACATGGCAGAGACAGGCTTCACTCTGGCAGGAGCACAGGCAGAGACGGGGGAAGATCCCAGCTCGGTGGGAGGCCTGAGCCTCTGGGGTCCCCACCAGAGGCACCTAAACGGGTGGCCTGAGACTTCTGTTGGGGCAGGTCACAGACACTTGCTCCCTGTGCTGACTGTGACCCTCCCTAAGTCTCCTGGGCTCCCTGAGAACTGCTATCAGAACTCATGGCATGGGGATGGACAGCTCTCCCCCTGGCCCCAGGCTGGGATTCAGGGCAGCCCCCTTGCTGTCCCTCCTGCACCTGACCCAGATTCCGGCTGCAGCCACAGCCCAAGGGCAATACCCTACAGGCTCCAAGTGTGGGGTATGGGCAGTGAGGATCCACCTCCTCGAAGATCCCTGTAGCAACCAGTCCAGGGGTACCCAAAGGCCCAAGGCCCCAGGGCTGGGGAGCCATGGGGCTCCAGATGGGAAGGGTGAGAGCTGGCAGTCACAGTGCCCTATTTGCTTGCACTAGCAGCCCACTCATTCCACCCTGGTCGTGAGACTGGAAACTGGGGACAAGAGAGGGGTCAAGCCCGACAGTACCCCACTGTGTGGGGTCAGTGGCTGGCTACTTCCAATACTAGTGCCACCAAGGTACCCTGAGTGGCTCCCCTTCCAGCAGAGGCTCACATTCCCCCTCCCCCCACCCCATCTGAAGGACAGCAGAGCAGCACGCTGGGGTAGTTATGAGGGCCCAGGCTCAGAGCCCCACCCTGCCACGCTCTGGGGTGAGCACAGGGACTGAGGCATTCCCGAGGAGGGGGCTGAGGCTCAAAGCCAGGCTGGGACCGGAAGCAGACAGATCTGATTGGCACTAGAGCCTGGGAGCTCAACCCCTACCAAGGGACCAAGGGCTGCATGACAGCTCCTGACAGCCTCCCTAAAGCAGAGCTGGGGCAGCTGTCTAGCCAGGCCAAGGGCTGCAGCAAGGCCAGTGTAGCAGTCACCCGCACTGGCTACTGGCCTGTGTACACCAGAAACGCCCTTTCCCCCCACCAAGACGGTGGACCCCCTTCTTCCTGGCCCCCTCTGTCACCATGGCAACACCCAGGCTTCTCTGTGAGGGACAGAGCCTCTTTGTGGTGGCACAAAGCCCCTTTGAGGGGCAGTGGAGGTGCAGCCCCTAGGAGCCTGTGGCCAGTAAGCCTCTGGGGGGTGAGGAAGGGCCCCTCAACCCAGCCATCCCCCTCTTGGATTGCAGAGCCAAGGAAGCTAGGGTGGGAGAGCCTGGTGATTAGCAGCAGGGACCGCCCCCCACCCCCCAGTGCCACCTGCCCCAGCTGCCCACAGAAGGGTCCCTGGGATGAGCCCCACAGCTGTCTGCTGAAGTCTGGGGGATTTTCCATGTCTTTCCCATCATTTTGACAAGGAACATGCTTTGCCTCGGTAAGAGGAAAAGGCACTGGCAGTGGGGAAAACTGCTACCTGATGGGAACTGGGCACAGGAAGTCCTTGGTAGGCAGACAGGTTGGATGACAGCAAGTCTGGCACCAGGTCTGCTGAGGGGCCACACACGGCATCCAGGCCTACCCCAGCTCACGCCCCTTGCTTCTGTGGCCTGGTTTCCCCTGCTACAGGGGGTCCTGTCTCTGCCGGCCTGCCCAGAGGAGAATGCAGCTTCCCCAGCGGTGTGGCCGGGGGAGCAGGTGGGGGGGAAGGCCGGGGGCAGCGACCTCAGCACAGATCTGGATAAGAGGGAAAGGGCTGTGGTGTGGCTGGCTGCAGGGGAAGGGAAATGAGACCCTGAGGGCAGTGCAGGCCTGGGGACGAACCGGCACCGAGCACTCTCCCCCACCCCCCAGCAAGGCTGCCCTGTCAGGGCCCCAGCTCCACACACAGGGAGGCTCACCCTGCCGGGCTCCCAGCCCTGGAGCCCCTCCCCACCCCCAGCCCGTGGGTCCCCGCCACCCTGCCGGCTGCTGACCAGGCACTTGGCAGTGCCCCTGCCTGCTGGGCGCCCCGCCCGGACAAGCCCTCCCCAAGCAACCTCAGTCTGACCCACAGCAGCTTTGCTAACTAAGCCACAGGGGTGGAGGCCACGGCCCGGGCAGCGGCACGAGGCAGGCCTGGCCCCGGGAGAGACCAGTCCCATTGTGGGCAGATCTGCGCAGGTCCCGGGGAGGCTGCCAAGGGACCAACAGTGACACGGCAGCGCCCCTCACACCTCACTCACCCTCCCTGCTCTGCGGTCACACGGCCAGCCACTGGCAGGCCCCAGTGCGCCTGCATTGGACCCTCAGCAGCAACACCAGGTCACTTTTCTCTAAGTCCCGGGAGGGAGGAGGTGGTGCGGCCTATAGCCAAGGGGGCTCCCAACAGAGCCCAGCCCAGGTTCTTGCCACCCCGGGAGATGGGGCCTGGGGTTCAGCAGGATTGTCCTCAGCCTCCAGGAGGAGGTTCCCTGGGAAAGAGATGATGTGTGTAGAAATTGGCCATGGGTTCCCTCCCTCCTCGGGAACCACACTGGGGACTCAGGCCGGGAGACTCCACTGGGCTCTGCCGGCACAGCACCCACAGCCCAGCCAGCACCCGGGACGGGGCCAACCAGCACCACAGGTGGCAGGAAGGCTCTCTGGCTGCCGCAGGCAGAGGTAGGGTGGCTGTGGCCATCTGATTCCGGATGTGTCAGAGGTGAGAGCAGAGCATGCCCCGGGAAGGGAGGTTCCAGGCCCTTCCAGCCTTGCCCCAGGCCCACAGCATCCAAGGGCGGGGGCCTCTCCAGTATGCTTTTGCAGAGGGTCAACGAGCAGGTGACCATGGCCAGCTCAGGCTTCTCCCAGGCCCCCAGGAACATCGTTTCCCTCCCAGAGGCTTAGCTGGACAACCAGCCTTGCTGCTCCTTAACCCCCTCTCCAGGCTGGGAGCCAGCTCAGCTGCTCTTGAAGCTCAGGAGTGCCCATGGCAACAGGTTCAGACACCACCAACCTCCAGCCAGTAACAAACTCCCCCCCTTTTATATGCAAATGACTCAGTGGGAAAGGGCAGGGGGCTCCGCCCCACCCCCACCCAGCACAGACTAGGCTGTGCAGCTTCCCCTCTGCTCCCCACCCCCCCACACACACACATACCAAGTCCCAAGAGGGGGACTTGTCTGTGTGTCCTGCCCCTGCCCCAAGGAGGTAGGAATACTGCAGAAGGCATGTGTACTGTTTGGGGACCTCCTAAAACTCACCTGCAGGCACATGTGGCGGCCACACAGGGTTACACACACACCCACAGGGATGCACGATGCACCCACATTCGTCCACACTGCCATGTGGCTGCCACTGGGCTCACCACAGCTGCCCTGTGGGACCTTACCTGCCCCACTGGGAAAACAGGCGGTGGGTGACCTGAAAGTCCTGACCGGTCCTTGTTGCAGGAGGGGAAGGTAGGATTAGCCCTCCTTAGCCATTGTGGCTCCTGGTAGGGGTCGGCATCCCACGCAGACCCCATTACTGTCCTGAACACCTGCAAGGCTGCTCCCCAACAAGACCTCTGAGGCCAAGCCTGTCAATGACAGCACAGTCTGCAAGTGGTCCCAGTGTCTGGTCCACATCAAAGTCTCTCTGTGACAGGTGAGGGTGTCTGAGCCATGGACCCTGGACAGAAGCACCCAGTCAGCATAAAACTGCCCACAGCACATGAACTGGTGCCCACAGCACCGATGATGAGAAGGAGTGATCATAAACGACGAGGCCCCCATGGAGATTTCAAGAAAGCCAGGGCGGACAGGACAGGGCAGGGCAGCATGCCTGCACATAGTGAGGGAGCAGAAAGCAAACAGGCCAGTCCTTCCAAAGCAGCAGAAAATGACAAGAAGTTGATGACAGAGGGAAGACCAGGGATGTGGACAATACATCCCAGGACGAAACTTCCACCTAACAGGAATTCCCTGAGGAACAAAGAGCAGAGCGGCCCCCACCAAATAGTCAGGAACTGCCCTCAAGAGAGGAGGTCTCCAGCTGGCTTGGCAGCCTACAGCCGGAATCAAAGCTTTCTGTCCAGAAAACCAGCTCAGAAAAGTGTGGATGTGTCTATTCCTGGCATTTTATGGTTCCCTCCTGGTAGGCTGCTGTTTCCCCCAGTCTCCTACATGTTCGAGGTCAGCCTTGCAGCGCGGGAAGGAGGAGCACCTGGCCTGCCGTGCTGACTGTGCAAATGTTCCCAGGCGCGCTGAAGTTCGGGCTCACGTGCTTGGCCAGGCTGTCCACATCCTGGAGGGGCTGGACATCATCCATCCACAGATGTCAGCTGTACACTCTGTTGCCCACTCACCATCTCTTGTATCGCAGACACTCTTTTACAGCCAGGAATAGCTGACAGCTTGGTTAAACAAGATGCCTGGCCTCCTTAACTCAAGATCTTTAAAAAAGTTAACCTAGCTCTGTAACTCCTTACGGAAACTTCATGGTGAAATTCCTGGATTTTCGGAGTCATGATTTGCCATTCACATGATGGATCTTTCCCTGGGAGGGAGCAAACATGGCTCACTGGGAGCCCTGGACTGCCCAGTGAAGTCCAGGCTAATCGGGTTATTTCAGTTGGGTGTCACCCCACCATAAGTAGAAGCTCCAGGCCATGTGCCTTGGGGAACAAGGACTGCTGAGAGGTTGAAATGTATTTTCCACCAAGGCCCTGATATGCTGTGTGCCTTAAGATGACTTCAGCTGTCCCTAGCAGTCCTTTGCACGCTGCCTGTGGGGAGTATTTTTACTGTCTCAGGATATCTGTGGATCTGTGGACTGATGAGTGTAACAGATTACATATGAATCCATGAAAACACAAAGTCCAACCAAGCCAAAAAACAACAAACCCAAACACTAAACACAGACTCACGTACACACACAAACACACTCATGAAAGATAAGAATATGACATCAGGGATGTGTTCATTAACTAGATGGTAGGAAGCCTTTAATAACGTATTTATATATCCAATCATCACGACATACACATCAAATAGCTTACAAATTTGTCAATTATACTCAGTGAAACCAAAAACAAAAAAGAAAAAGAAGAAAAACAAAGAAACATGTTTAGCTACCTTAATTTTACAAATTCACTTGCTTAAAAATAAACTTGAAAAATGTAAAAAAATGAAAATAAAAACCACCCCACTCTCATGTTCAGTATGCCTTTTCTCTGTATTTTATTTTTAAGATTTTACTTATTTATTCATGATAGAGATAGAAAAAGAGGCAGAGACATACACAGAGGGAGAAGCAGGCTCCCTGCAGGGAGCCTGACATGGGACTAGATTCCCAGGACCCCGGGATCATGACTTGAGCCGAAGGCAGACGTTCAACCAGTGAGCCACTCAGTCATCCCTCCATATAATATTTTAAAATAAAAAGATTATAAGAGAATACCACAAATAATTACACACCAACAAATTACATAACCTAGATGAGATGAACAAACTCCTAAAAACACACAATCTACCAAAACTGACCCATGAAGAAACAAAACTTGAACAGACCTAAAACTAGCAGGGAGATTGAATCAGTAATCCAAACCCTCCCAGGAAGGCCCAGGACCAGAGGGTTTCACTGGTGAATCCTGACAAATACTCAAAGAGGACTTAACATCAGTCTTCAAACTGCCCCCAAAAATCAACAAGAAAGGAACACTTACTAACTCATTCTACAAGGCTGAAATCACCCTGATACCAAAGCCATAAAATATAACTATGGACCAATATCCCTTACAAAAACTGAAGCAAAAATCTTCAACAGAACACCAGCATTCAGCAGTATATCAAAGGAATTCAGCAGTATAATCAAAGAATTATACGCCATAACCCACTGGGATTTATTCCTGAATGCAAGGATGGCTCAGCATACAAAAATCGATCAACCCAGGGATCCCCGGGTGGCGCAGCGGTTTGGCGCCTGCCTTTGGCCCAGGGTGCGATCCTGGAGACCCGGGATTGAATCCCACATCAGGCTCCCGGTGCATGGAGCCTGCAAAAAAAAAAAAAAAAAAAAAAAAAATCGATCAACATAATACCCTGTATATTAACAAAACAATGAGAGAAAATGATCATTCAGTTGATGCATATGATACATTTGACAAAATTCAACACTCTTTTATTATATAATCACAAAACAAATTAGAATAGAAAGGAACTACCTTCATATGATAAAGGCCATACACAAAAATTGACATCATACTACATGTGCTACACATCATATTGCACTTACACCACAGGTTATATCATACTTGATAATGAAAAAGTTAATAAAGCTTTTCTTCTAAGATCAAGAATAAGGCTGGGATGCTGCTTTTGCCACTACTTCTGTTCAAGTCCTCTTCTATTACAAATCTTACTTAGATCAGTAAAGCAAGAAAAAGAAATAAAAGGTATCCAAATGGAAAGGGAAGACATGAAATTATGTTTGCAGATAACATGATCTTAAATGTAGAAAATCCTGAACATTACACACACACACACACACACACACACACCCTCCAAACTGATAAATCAGTAAAATTGTAGGGTACAAAATCAATAAACAGAAATCACTCACAATGAATAATCTAAAAAGGAAATTAAGAAAATGATTTCAGTTACAGTAGCATCAAGAAACACAGTGGGACACCTGAATGACTCAGCGGTTAAGCATCTGCCTTTGGCTCAGGGTGTGACCCCGGAGTCCCAGATCGAGTCCCACATCGGGCCTCCTGCATGGAGCCTGCTTCTCCCTCTGCCTATGTCTCTGCTTCTCTCTCTCTGTGTCTATCATGAATAAATAAAAATCTTTAAAAAAAATAGCATCGGGATCCCTGGGTGGCGCAGCGGTTTGGCGCCTGCCTTTGGCCCAGGGCGCGATCCTGGAGACCCGGGATCGAATCCCATGTCGGGCTCCCGGTGCATGGAGCCTGCTTCTCCCTCTGCCTGTGTCTCTGCCTCTCTCTCTCTCCCTGTGTGACTATCATAAATAAATAAAAATTTAAAAAAAAAAAAAAAAAAAAAAAAAAAAAAATAGCATCAAGAAAAACAAAATACTTAAGGGTAAACTTAACTAAGGCAAAGAAAGACTGTTACATTGAAAACTACAAAACCTTGATGCATGAAAGATGACCCACATAAATGGAAAGATACCTCATGCTTATGGAACAGAAGAGTTGCTATTGTAATGACATCACTATTACCCAAAGTGATCTACCAATAATCCCAACAGCATTTTTTACAGAAATAGAAAACTCCATCCTAAAATCCATGTGGAATCTCAAACAACCCTAAACAGTGAAAACAATCATAAAAAAGAACAAAGTTAGAGGTCTCACACTTTCTGATTTCAAAATTTATTACAAATCTATAGTAATCAAAACACTGTGGTCGAGGAATAAAGGCAGACACATAGACCAATGGAATAGAATAGAAATAAATCTCCATGTATATATGGTCAGCTGATTTTTTTCCAAGAGTGTCAAGACCATTCAATGGGGGAAAGAACTATCTTTTCAACAAATGGTGCTAGGAAAACTGGATATCCATATGGAAAAGAATAAAGGTATAAATGTTGTAAATTACAACATTTACAAAAATTAAAAATGCATCAAAGATCTAAACATCAGGGGATCCCTGGTGGCTGAGCGGTTTAGCACTGCCTTCGGTCCAGGGCATGATCCTGGAGACTGGGGATCGAGTCCCACATTGGGCTCTCTGCAATGGGGTCTGCTTCTCCCTCTGCCTGTGTCTCTGCCTCTCTCTCTCTGTGTCTCTCATGAATAAATAAATGAAATCTTAAAAAAAAAAAAAAAAAAGATCTAAACATCAAAGACCTAAAACCATAAAACTCTTAGAAGAAAACATAGGGGAAAAGCTTTGTGATGTTGGATTTGCCAATGATTTCATGGATACAATGCCAAAAGCATAGGCAACAAAAATAAGAATAGAAAAGTTGAACTATACCAAAATTAAAAACTTCTGTTCAAACGATACAATCAACAGAGTAAAAAGGCAATGCAGATAATGGCAGAAAGATTCTTTTTTTTTTTTTTTTTTTTAATTTATTTATGATAGTCACACAGAGAGAGAGGCAGAGACACAGGCAGAGGGAGAAGCAGGCTCCATGCACCGGGAGCCCAACGTGGGATTCGATCCAGGGTCTCCCGGATCGCGCCCCGGGCCAAAGGCAGGCACCAAACCGCTGCGCCACCCAGGGATCCCAATGGCAGAAAGATTCTTAAATCATGCATCTGATAAGGGATTGACATCCAGAATAGAGAACTCCCACAACTTAACAACAACAAAACCAAACAGCCCAGTTAAAAAACAGGGAAAATATTTGACCAGACATTTCTTCAAAGAAGAAATTTTTTTAAATGGCCAAGAAGTATATGAAAAGATGCCCAATATTACTAATGTTAGGGAAATGCAAATCAAAAGCACAGTGAAATGTCACCTTACACCCATTAGATGGCTACTCTTGAAAACACAAAATAACAGGTTTTGGTAAGGATGTAGAGAAATTGGAGCTCTTGTGCACAGTTAGTGGGGATGTAAAATTGCATAGCCACTAAGAAAATCAATATGGTGGCTCCTCAAAAAATTAAAAATAGAATTACCATATGATCAAGCAATTCCACCCCTGGGTATACATCCAAAAGAACTGAAAGGACAGTCTTGAAGAGATACTTGCATCCATGTTAATAATAGCATTATTCACAATAGCAAAAGGTGAAGCAACTCAGGTACCTATTGATAGATAAATGGATAAACAAAATGTGGTAATACACTTTTGGATCATGGAATATTATTATCAATGGAATATTTATTACCCCACCTTTAGAAGGAAGAAGACTTTGACACATGCTACAACATGATGAATCCTGAGAACATCATGCTAAGTGAAATAATTCAGTCATAAAAAGACAAATACTGGATTATTCCACTTTTATGAGTCATCTAAAATGATCAAATTCACAGAAAGACAAAGTAAAATGGTGGCTTCAGGGGCTAGGGAGAGGGGGTAATAGGTTCATTAATGTCCATTAACGGATACAGAGTGTCCATTTTGCAAGATGAAAAAGTTCTGGAGATTGGCTGCACAACAGTGTGAATATACCTAATGATACTGAACCATACGTTTAAGAATGGTTACAATGGTAAGTTTTATGTGTATTTTACCAAATAAAAATAAAAACTTAAAAAGAGTCATCTTTTTGCTCTTAGAATATGCAAAACATTCTTTTAAATAAATAGGCAAAAAATAAAAAGTTAAGCATATGGAGTTGACTATTTAGAAACAGTGAAAAATACATTCAAACATTATACATAAAAATGGGTGGGTTGGGGGCGCCTGTGTGGCTCAGTCTGTTGGAGGTCTGCCTTCAGCTCAGGTCATGATCCCAAGACCCTGGGATCATGCCCCACTTCGGGCTCCCTGCTCCTCCCTCTCCCTCTTTATCTGCCGCTCTCCTTGCTTGTGCTCTCTCTGTCAAATAAATAAATAAAATATTTGTTAAAAATGTATGGGTTGTAGAATGGTGGTTGCCAGGGGCCAAAGGGTAGAGGAAACGGGAAGATGGTGGTCAAAGGGGATAAACTTTTAGTTATAAGATGGATAAGTTGGGGGATGGCTCAGGGGTTTAGCGCCTGCCTTTGGCCCAGGGTGTGATCCTGGAGTCCTGGGATCGAGTCCCGCATCGGGCTCCCAGCATGGAGCCTGCTTCTCCCTCTGCCTGTGTCTCTGCCTCTCTCTCTCTCTCTCTCTCTCTCTATGTCTATAATAAATAAATAAATAAATATTAAAAAAAAAGATGGATAAGTTCCAGGGATCTAATGTACAGCATGGTGACTATAATTAATACTGTATTGAATATTTAGAAGTTGCTCTGAAAAAAGTTGCTATGTTTAATGTTCTCACCATAACAACAAAAGAATGGCAATTTATAGGAGATGAAGGATGTGTTAACCAATCTTACTGTGGTAAACACTCTGCAATGTTTATGTACTAAATCATCACGCTAAACTCACACAATATTATTGTCAATTATACCTCAATAAAGCTGGGGGAAAATAGACAAAACTATACTCAGAGGCAAATTCATAGCTTTAAATACTTTCATTATTAATAAAGAATGACTATGAATACAAGTGAACCAGAGCTAAATGAAAAACACTAAAACATCCTTGCAACAAGCTCCGTTTTCTCTCTGCTTATTTCTTTTTTTTTTTTTTTTTTTAAGATTTTATTTACTTATTCATGAGAGACACAGAGAGAGAGAGGCAGAGACACAGGCAGAGGGAGAAGCAGGCCCCACGCAGGGAGCCCGATGTGGGACTCAATCCCGGGACTCCAGGACCACATCCTGGGCCAAAGGCAGGGGCTAAACCACTGAGCTACCCAGGGATCCCCTCTCTCTGCCTATTTCTAAAGCTCTCCCATGAGTAATCCCCAGACAATTTATAAAAGAGAGAATCAACAACATAAATGATTCCAGAATACCTTTTTTTAAAAAAATAATGAATATGAATAAACTAGGACAAACCTAAAATGGTTAGCACATAGGTATCTAAGTCTCCAAACCAGGATTCCCATTGAAATGACCAATGCATTTCTGACTACCTTTCACATGCCAGAAATAGAAACTTTTCATAGATACGTTCAGAGAGAACAGGACTTAAAGAAGTTGTAGAAAATTAACCTGTGAGCCCAAGATCACACTGTGAAGTTCAGTCAACAGCTCTTAGGCCCCTGCATGGACAAAATGACGCAACACATCTAAACCCTCCCTTGCTGCCACAAATGGCACCAAATGTGGGGGCAGGTGAGGAAAGCGAACACCTTGGCCCCTGCTAGATTCCAGACCAGAGCTGAGTGGCAGGCAGCACAGCATCTGGCAGGTGGCAGGTATTCAAACCATTTCCATTGCAAAAAGGAAGCAAGGATGAACAGCTGGCAAACAGTATCCAGACCAACAGAGTACTATGGCTCCCATGCTGGGCTGCACTGAGGAATTCAAGCATGAGTTCTACAGTGAGGCCAATTTTTGCAAAAAACTGGAGAAATGTCAGGAGAAGGACTGCCTCAGACTCCTGAAGACTCAGGAGAATGCTGCCTTGCTGCGGGCATCTCTGTATCTAGAATGATGCTGGGAATGGGTCCACAGAGACCCTCACCCAGGCAGAGCCTGCTGAGTCTGAAGGTGGATGCAGCAAGGAGCGGGGCTGCTGGTGTCACAGGGACCAGGGATGGCTTGTATCCTGAAGGCAGTGGGGGATCTCATGGTGGGAGAAACCAGATAAAATATTTGCTAAAGGAGTGAGCAGGAGAACCAGGCCCAGCTCAAGAGCTTTCCCTGCCTGGCTGAAGAGCCCCCCATCAGCTTCAGGGAAGGCGACAGCAAACATTCCTCAACTCCCACCCAGTCCCTTCCCCCTGCCCAAGGCCATTCTTCTCAGACCTGGGGTCTTGTCTGAGGATCACTCCTCCTGCCCATCAATTGTGGGGGATGCTCTGAGCAGTGGAGTCAGGGCAGGGGGACAGAGTCACCAGGAGCAGGCAGACAAGGTAGCCTATGTGCTGCGCCCAGGGTTCCCACAGGGTATAAGGCTGCTCCCTGTGTCATAGTCACAGATGGTGTCCTCCCCTGAGGCATCACCCACGCCCACCCCTACCCCCAGCAACACTACCTCTCTGGATGTCCTGGCCCTGTAAAGACAAACCTTCACTAGCATAAAGGCTTAATTAAAAATTAACCAATGCCCCTGTTTCAAAGGTTTGGCAAAGAAACATCTGGGTTATTTCTTCAAATACAAATACCGAAATAATCTCATCATAACCAATAGCTCCCTACAAAGGCCAGAGAACTGTTACCAAGAAAACTGGGAAGGGAAGATGCAGTTGTCTGGGGCAGGGCTCAGCTCTGCTTGCTGAGCCTCAGTTTCCCATCATAATTCCCCACCTTCATGCTGGGAAGCCCAAGAGAGAAGATGGCTTTGGTCCCACCAACGTCTCTGCCCCAGCTGTGGTCCTAGCCATGGCCCTATACCCTCTGGGGCCCTGGGTGGCAATAGGCCTGCCACTCACCTTGGGCAGGAGGTGACAGGTAAGGCTGTCAGTCTGTGCCCATTGATGGGGGACAGGGGGCAGTCAGGGATCCCAGGACCCACCCCTGCCCTCCTACAATGTGTTCAGGAAAGCCCCCTTCCAGCTCCAGTACTCCACAGAAGGCCCAACATCTGGTGAGGGTACTTAGAACATACTGTCCCAGGGCCTGAACCCAGGCCCTTCAACCACTGCAGGCCTCCCTCCTGATCCAGTGTCCCTGCCTCCCCCTGTACACCTGCCCTAACACCCTCCTCTGCATGTCTGCTTCTCTACTCTATGCTCCCATATCTCTCTGGGACCTTCAATTCCCCTGTGCCCCACACTACCCTGTACACTTCCTTCTCCCTTCCCTAAAGTCCCACTTTCCCCTGTACCTCTGCCTCCTTGCACCCCCACCTCCCTTTGTATCCCTGCCTACCCTGTCTCCTATATTCCTACATCCTTGCCCTTCCTCCCCTCCCCACCCTTGTTTCCCTCTCACCCCATCAGGGTGGGGTGGACCCCACCCTAAGCCAAGGTGGGCAGACTGGGTAGGCCATGGTATACTCCAAGGGGCACAGATGACACCCTCAGAGCCCGAGAGCCCTTCCCCCATTGTGGTCATCTGGACAGGAATGAGGGTGCTAAGGTGCCTTGAGCCCTAGGCTTCCAAGTGTGCAGAGGAGACTCATCACTGAAGCTTTCATTCTTACTACAGAAACATCCATGCGCCCTCTCCAAGGAACCCAGTGACTCACCTTGGAGGTAATCCTCTGGGGGAGTGCTGGCACGGCCAGGCCTCCAAACCCCATGGGCACCAGCCTCGGTGCTGAGGAAGTATGTGTGAAAAGGATGGTGGGAGCAGAGGCGACGGGGCTAGAGAAGGCCCTAGCACCCACTGTGTGCAATGCCCACAGAGCTGAGGACCAGCCTAGCCTCCCGATCACCCGCATCCCTCAGCACAGGACCAGAAGTGGAGTCCCTTTACAAATATTTGCTGGGACACCCGGGTTCCCATGTCACAGTTGAGGGGATAGGAGGCGAGGTGTGGTCCTCGCATGAGATATTCCTTCCTGGACTGTCTGCCTTCCCAGGGGGTCTGTCTCCCTTGCAGGTCCCTGGGTGGGCTGTCTGAAGACAGTGAGCATAGCTACCTTAGCTACTACCTCTTGGGAGAAGGGCTGTCATGGGGCCCACCCTCAGGCCACTCTCAGGCCTTGCAGGCATCTGATGACTCCCACCAAGGCTCTGTCCCCAGCATAAATGCGCATGTATATGTGCACATGCACGCACGTACATACCAGTTATGCCTGAAACTCAAGGTCAAGCCCAAGTTGTTTAAATGTAGAATAACAGCTCTGGGCAAAATTTATTTACTGCAGTGGCCCTGATGACTGCAAACAGCCTGAGTCCATGATGTGATGTGCTTCCAAGCTCTTAGCTGAGGTGCACACAGGCCCCAGGGCCAGAGGGGGCCAGATATGGGTGTGCCTGGGGAAGTACAGAGGCCCTAGGAGAGGCGGGGCCAGCACGCCCCACCACAGGTACCCTTCTGCGTTGGTCAAGCATCCCTACACCTACATGGGAGATGCTGGTGAGGTGCGAGGTGGGGATCACAAGCCCCCAGCCCACTTAAACACGTACACATGGAAACCATCTCCCAGGAACCTGAGGGAGGACAGAGGTGCCGGGCTACAGGGCCATGATAGGTATGATTTCATTTTCCTTCTTTTCTGTATGTTCTACATTTTCTATAAACAACACACATTTATAATTATTTAAAAAGAGCAAAACGAGGGTGGTGGAGTGGCCTCTGAGTGGCTCAGTCATTTAAGCATCTAACTCTTGATTTCAGCTCAGGTCAGGATCTCTGGAAGCCAGGGGTGTGCTTGAGATTCTCTCTCTCCCTCTACCCTGCCCCATGCTTGCACGTGGGGGCTAGCGCATTCTCTCTCTCTCTCCCTCCTTCTCTCAAATAAACAAATAAAATCTTTAAAAAGCAAAACGGAATTTTGGTGTCCCGGTTATTTGGCATCTACAGGTCTGGTGGCCTCTCCCTTGCTGTCAGCCCCTCAGGCACACCCAGGGGAGCCTGGGTCAGCAGGATCTAGGAGGTCCCTCCCTTGGGCTTGATCTTGGGTCTGGGGTGACAGGAGGTGAAGGGTGGGCCTTGGTGGGGCGGAGACCCCTTCATCTACTTTCCCCATCTGTATACTTGGTGCCCCACCCTCACCCCCCCTGGCACCATGGCCCTGATCTTACAGGCAGGGATGGCCCATGGTGGGGCCAGCATCTCCCTCCAGGGCAGAAAGTGAAGGCCCTGGGAGCCTGGGGATGGCAGCCGCCCCGCAGCCTCATTATCTTGCAAAATGCAAGAGCAGCAAGTACATTCAGACGAATGAATGGCCTAATTAGGATTTCATGGAGAGTGAAAATATTTTGAAAAGAAAAAGTTTAACTAAAGGCATATTCTAAATACCAAACTCATCAGCTGCAAAGTCAACCTGGCAAGATGTGCCATGGGGGTGGGGTATTTCCATCTCCCCACCTGAGAGTGGGCAGCCTTCCTGTGGGTGAGATAAGCTGGGGGCTGGGGGGCCAGGTAAATGCAGGGCTGGGCTAAATGCTACCACGAGACTGCCCAGGGGAGCCTGGGTATGCTAGCGCAGTACCATCTCACCTGGCGGCCTGGGGGATGTAGGCTACGGGTGCGCCAGCCACACCACCAGCTGTGGATGATCCTGAAGGTGTGATGGCACAGCCGGGAGCTGGTGCGGCACTCCTGCCCTAACTGCAGCAGAGCACCACCTGCGCCGAGCCCTTCACAAGGCCTACAGCGTGAGCAGAGCCAGGGTCTGAACCCAAGTCCTGCCACATAGAATGTTCTTCCTCCTGCCCCACCTGAGAAGTGGGAAAGGGCTTGGGGCTCCCCAGGGGACCTGCCCACCTGGAAATGACCCATGAGTCTGATCACAAAGGCCTGGATGTCTGGCTGACAGTTGCACAGGAGAGAGAGAACAGCCATCCTGCACCAGGCTCTGCAGCGGCAGCAGCAAGGACCCTAGCAGCGCAGGGACCTCTTTTCAATAAATAAAGGTGCTCAGAGTGGGGACAGGCCCTCCTGTGAGAGCCCCACGACATCGGGAGACCGCATAGGATATGCCACAGGCACACACAGGGAGGGCCCACTGGCTCCAAAGACTGCAAGCCTCAGGTGAGTCCCACAGAAATCCCAGGGAGCACGACCCGACAGGTTCCAACAAGCACATGTAGGGTAAACGCGTAGAATAACCATGACTTTGAGAACAAAGACTGATCAAGGGGAGGCTCCAACCTGATCTTTTAAATCAAGCCATGGGCACTGGCTAAGGGTTGGGCACTTGCCATGGGCACCACAAACCCAAGGACATGTTCCACAATGTTTCCAATTTCTGGTGACAGAAAAATGTTAGTCAAGAAATGGTTCATAGATATTTAAATGGTTCTGGGTGGGGGACGCGTGGGTGGCTCAATGGTTGAACTCTGCCTTCAGCTCAGGTTGTGATCCCAGGGTTCTGGGATCCCCACAGGGATCCCCACAGTCCTGCATGGGACTCCCCACAGGGAGCCTGCTTCTCCCTCTGCCTATGTCTCTGCCTCTTTCTCTATGTCTCTCATGGATAAATAAATAAATAAATCTTTTTAAAAAAATGGTTCTGGGTGGTCCAGGCAATTAAGTGTCTGCCTTCAGCTCAGGTCATGATCCTCAGTCCTGGGATTGAGCTCTGCGTGGGGGCTCCCTGCTCAGTGGGGAGTCTGCTTCTCCCTCTGCCCTCCCACCCTCATCACCCTGCTCACAATCTCTCATGAATGAATAATATCTTTTAAAATAAATGGTTCAAGTACAAGTGAAAAACAAATCCTCAACTTACATTCATGCCAAAATAAATTCTAGATTGATGAAATCTTGAGCATAAAATACTATGTTGGAAATAACTCAAAAAAAGACAGGGGCGCCTTTACCTGACTAGATGCTCAGGAAGGACAGCAGAATAACGAAATAAGGAAAACATTCAATGGATTTCACCACAAAGTATGAAAAATTTCTGAATGTGAAAAAATTGTCATAAACAAAAATCGAAAGATTGAAAAAGAACTTGCAGATGAGGGAAGAATTCGTACTTTTTTTTTTTTTTTAAGATTTTATTTATTCCAGGGATCCCTGGGTGGCGCAGCGGTTTGGCGCCTGCCTTTGGCCCAGGGCGCGATCCTGGAGACCCGGGATCGAATCCCACTTCGGGCTCCCAGTGCATGGAGCCTGCTTCTCCCTCTGCCTGTGTCTCTGCCTCTCTCTCTCTCTCTGTGTGACTATCATAAATAAATAAAAAAAAATTAAAAAAAAAAAGATTTTATTTATTCCTGAGACACAGAGATAGAGAGAGAGAGGCAGAGACACAGGCAGAGGGAGAAGCAGGCTCCATGCAGGGAGCCCGATTTGGGTCGATCCCGGGTCTCCAGGATCACGCCCTGGGCAGAAGGCGGCGCTAAACTGCTGGGCCACCCAGTGTGCCCAAGAATTCATATTTTAGTTCTTTTTTTTTTTTTTTTTAATTTTTTTTATTTGTGATAGTCACAGAGACAGAATGAGGCAGAGACACAGGCAGAGGGAGAAGCAGGCTCCATGCACCGGGAGCCCGACGTGGGATTCGATCCCGGGTCTCCAGGATCGCGCCCTGGGCCAAAGGCAGGCGCCAAACCGCTGCGCCACCCAGGGATCCCAAGAATTCATATTTTAAAACAAAGACTCTGGGATCCCTGGGTGGCGCAGCGGTTTGGCGCCTGCCTTTGGCCCAGGGCGCGATCCTGGAGACCCGGGATCGAATCCCACGTCGGGCTCCCGGTGCATGGAGCCTGCTTCTCCCTCTGCCTGTGTCTCTGCCTCTCTCTCTCTCTCTCTCTCTCTCTCTCTCTCTCTGTGTGACTATCATAAATAAATAAAAATTTAAAAAAATAAAAAATAAAACAAAGACTCTGATCAATGACTGAGAAAGACATCAATCTCCGCTCCCCCCCCAACCCAACACGGGGCCGGCAGTCACAGCCACGCAGCCAGCTCAGTGCAGCTGTGCGGAGCCAATGACAAGGTGGCCAAGGGGCAAGGCCAGGCTGGGAGGGTGTGGGTTTTGGGAGGTGGCATCAGTGCTGGCACGGCTGCAATGAGGGGCAACCATAGCCCTGGAAGGGGAGCCCTGAAATTCTCATCACCAGTTTGCAGCTCCACAGTGGGCCACTTTCTCTGTTGCTGCCTTCTTTGCCAGGCCAGGGGCTTCCCCAGGGCGATAGGGTCACAATACTCAGTGTCTGACATGGAGCTCAGCGGCTGAGTAACGAGTGCCCAAAGGAGAGTATGGGAGATACAAAGGTGCCGGTCATCACCCCTATCCCAACTTAGTCCCCAAGCCTGCCCAGCCCCATACCTTCATGTGATCAGGGCTATACCTCAGGGCCCACAGAGCAGGGAGCCCCAGCCAGGGCCTGCTCTGCTTCCCAGTCTGTGAAATGGGCCCAGCCCAGAGCAGCGATGGCATGAATGCCAGCCGCCACTACTCGCCACTACTCTTCGGGGGCCCATGGCAGACGTGAATGGTCAATCACTGTGGCAGACGAGAATAATCCACCACCACACTCAAGAAGGAGAGGAACAGAAACAAGAGAGAGGAAAAGGCAGAGAGACACACAGAGAAGACGAGAGAAAAACTGGGAAAAAACCAAGAGGAGGAGGCAGAGAGAGATAAACAAGGACAGGAAACAACCAAGCCATGCTGGGAGACAGGGTAGTGCAGCAGGCAGGCTAAGGGAGACCCTGTGACCAGAGCTATCACTCTATGTCTGGCTGGTTGGCCAAGCTGAGGCCTGGTGGCCTACCAGGACTTATGCGGGGTCAGGGCCAGCACCCTGCCAACGTCACCCCCAGGAACCATGTCACCTATACCACAAGCAAGGCCACTTTCTGAGCCCTAGATGCAGCCTGAGCCTCTTCATCCCAATGCAGAGGCCCCCAGGTGGCCCAGAAGCCTGCCACTGAGCTGCCTGGCCTGACCTGGAGTGGCCAGGTAGCACACCTCCAGGTGGCAGCAGACGCCCAGCTACCACCAGCCCAGCTGGCAGCTTCCCAAACCCAGAGTTATGTGCAATAGGGAAGAAGGAGTCAGGTCCCATCCCTCCCTGTCCTATAGCCCTTGGCACAGGATACCGAGGTGTCTGGAAGCCTGGGCACTCCCAGGCTGGTGGCCACTGTCTTCTCACCACAGAGCATAGCACTGGCTGGGCCAGGCCGTCCACGCTGGATATTCAGTGTCACTGAGAATCCTGGGTTAGCCAAGCCTCTTGTGGAGATAGCACCCAGAGGGGCAGGAGCAGATGGCTGGGCTGGGGCCTGGGTACCCAGACCGCATGAACAAGAACAGCCAAAGACATTCTCATCAGCCATCACCACTCCGTAAATGCAGCCACCATAGAAAACGCTGACAGGCCAGGGTGCCAGCAGGGCGTATTCCACCCCTTCCACTCCAGAGGGACCTGGGGGACACAGGGACCACACAGCTTCCCAATCTTGCCATACCTCCCAGGCATCAAGCCTTACTCTTGCTGGAGGAGTGGCTACCAGATAAACCCACAAACACAGGTAACACCCAGGACTGTCTGTTCCCAGCTGGTAGCTCCTGTCTCCTGAGCTGAGAACCAAGCTGGGTGGCCGAGGCTGATACCAGACATTGCCATGCCAAGCATCCAAGTTAAGGCAGGTGAAGATCATATCCAGTCAATGTCCTGGTGTCAGCCTCACTGCAGGCTCATCCCTCAAGCCAGACATCAACCTGGTGGCTGCTGTCCATACCCAGGTCATTGGTGAATCCAAGCAGGGTTAGTGGTGAGGCCCCACCCCCAGCCCTGTCCAGCCCGGGGGCTGTGCCCACTCAGCGGGAGGCTGACCAGAAGCATACACCACCCTGGGCCATTCCTCCGTCCGTCACACCTGCCAAGCCCACCTGGACTCTCTTCCGTCCTATGTGAAGAGGGGGATATTCCCAGGCCGAGCCCAGGTCACTCACCTGTCTCGAGGAGAGATCAGCATGTCCCAACGCCCATCCTGCCAGCTCCAGCTCCTGCAGGGAAACCAGAGGAGACCTTGTGAGATCAATTTGTCAAGCTAAGTCCCTTCTGGACGAGGCCAGACCCCTGGTGAGGCAGTGTCACCCCTGACTCCGAGGTCATCCTGTGGCACTCCTGACATGTATACCCACATATTCATGCACATTCTCTTATCTCTGCTCGACTGGGACTGTGGTGTCTGCGGTTTATGTCAGACTACCACCATCCCTCATAAATGTTTCTAATACTGTTGACTAGCCTGCAAAACTGCGATTGCTTAGCTGGAGTCTGGTCATAGTGTCTTCCCCATTCCAGAAAGTTGGGTGTGCTTCATCGTGATCAACGTACAGCAAGGAGAACTTCTGTGCAACAGGCCACCTGCCTCTCCTGATGCTCCTTGGGGCCAGCCCAGAACCTGTGTCCCTGTGAGACAAGAGCCTTGCTCCCAGACCCTGGCACCAAGGGGCCAGAGAGATGTCTAGATGTGCCTCACAGGCAGGACTACAGCCCCTGTGGGCTTATGGCCTAGCCCATGCCCCAGGGGACACATCCCCTGTCACTGTATCTAGGCCTGGGGACCATGCCAGAGAGTGTCTGTGTTATAAAAACGAACAATATGGGGAAGCCTGGGTGGCTCAGTGGTTGAGCGCCTGCCTTCGGCCCAGGGCGTGATCCTGGTGTCCCGGGACCGAGTCCCACTTCGGGCTCCCTGCATGGAGCCTGCTTCTCTCTCTGCCTGTGTCTCTGCCCCTCTCTGTGTGTATCTCTCTTGAATATACAAATAAAATCTTAATAAAATAAAAATGAACAATAGGGTGGTGGGCACTTGCCTGGCTCAGTTGGTAGAGCATGCAACTCTTGATCTCAGACTTTTAAGTTTGAGCAGAGTTGTGTGTAGAGATGACTGAAAACTACAATCTTTAAAACCCAAAACCAGGGACGCCTGGGTGACTCAGCAGGTTGAGCATCTGCCTTTGGCTCAGGGCATGATCCCGGGTCCCAGGATCGAGTCTCACGTCGGGCTCCCTGCGACAAGCCTGCTTCTCCCTCTGTCTGTGTCTCTGCTTCTCTCTCTGCGTCTCTCATGAATAAATAAATAAAATCTTTAAAAAAACAAAAAACAAAGCCAGGGTGGCAACAAGAGGAGGGAGTCTCGGCTGCAAACAGAAAGCCAGCTTTGGTGGGTCAGGATGACAGAAGCTGTCTCCCTTAGGCTCTACTGTGTTTCCCAGATTGGTCCTCTATCTAATCTTCCTTTGTGGACATGGCCTATTTGGGGTCCCTGCGGATAGGTGTCCCCATCTCACAGCAGCTCCTTCATCACAAGGAGGGGCTCTGAGTCATGGTGGGATCACGGATCAGGATGCGTGGGGTCAGAGGCAAGAAAGAACAGTGGCCCGAGCCAGGTAGGTGTGTGTGTTCATGTGTATGGGTTTGTGCACACTCACCCTCGTGTGTGCCTGGGAGGGCAGTCTGGGAGAGAGCCTGCCCACCCACGGTCCCCACCCCACCCACAGCATAGGGGCTGCGTTTCCTACCCTGAAGTCTGAGGTTCAGGAAGCAGCTCTGCTTGGAGTGTGACGTTTCTGGTCTGCTTCTGTTTTTGGCTTAAATGTTCACATAGGTTTTGCCCCATAGATAGCCACATGCCTTTCTTATCAGTCCTGATAACTGCCAAGCTCCCCCTCAGGGCTGGCCTCGAGCAAAGCCTCACAAGGTGCTGGCTGTACACCCTCATGTCACTCTTGCTAGGTGCCTTGGATTGACCCAATACCCCATTTTTCTGATGGGGAAACTTGGTCCAGGATTTGAACTTATGTCTTTCTGTTCCCAGCGTCCCCACCTCAACTGGGGATATTTGGCCACAAGAACACGTTCCCTCCTTGTGGGGCTCTGGTCAGGATAAGAGCTCCATAAACATGGAGGAGAGCCAGTAGCAGACACCAGTGGGGAGAGCCACCAAAGGTTTCCTGGAGGAGGAGGGTAGGGGAAGTGGGAGGCACTGGGGGATGCAGGGTGGTGGCGGCTCTGAGAGGCATGGGTCTCCAGGGCACCCTTGTCACAGGACATTGTATAGGTGAGGGCAAGGCAGAGTCTGACAGGAGCCCTGAGGGAGTGAACAGGTGTGGATATGAAGAGAGAACGAATGACAGGCTTTGTGCTGAGAATGCAGGAGGTACCTGTCTTAGGAATCCCTACTTAGCATTCCCTTAGGATTGATATGTGGGGTCTGGGGTCACTTACTTGACCAAGGACCCCCGACCCAGGAGCTCTGGGGCAAAGGGAGTCATGAAACCTGCCTCTTATTGGGCTCCATTCCCAAATGAGGAGTGTCCTGAGAAGTGGGGACAACTCCCCCTGGCTATACTAGCCGGGGCCTACCCCTACCACCGGCCTCCCCACACTGGGGCGCCCGGCAATCTTCCAGTCTGCCCCCAATCTTGGGAAGGCCTGCTGCATCTCAGATAGGGGCAGGAACCCAGGCCACAGGGGTTGCCACACAGAGCCAGTCCTGCAAACGGACCTGTCATGCATCCATGGCACAAGGCAGCTCCATGAGCAGAGTCCAAAGGAGGGATGGGCCCCGGGCTAGGTGGGCTGGGCAGACGATGAGGAGGCTAGGTGGTGGGGGCGGGGAGGGGGGGCAGGCAAGTCTGCCTAGGAGCCTGTTCTGCACTCCAGCTCCATGTTCTCCTCCACCATAACAGATCTGGACGTGCTCTTCCAGGCCACTGGCCACTCTGGGTACAACATGAAAAGGCACCTGCTTCTGTCACACCTTCTTTCACAGATGCAGTGAAAAGAAGCTGCAAGCGGCTCAGAGTCCTTGCCTGGACCCCTGGGTGGGGGCAGGGTCAGCCTATGGAAGCTGAGGAGGCCCCTGGGGTGAAGGCCTGAAGGAGGCCTCGCTCAGGGCCTGTTTCTCACTGTCCTTGCCCAAGCCTGTGGGCAGTCACCCTGCCATTCAGTCCCTGGTCTCCCCTTGCCTGCACCAAAGGCAGTGAGGGGCTCTTGGGGTTACTGAGAGGCCTTGCCCCAGGGATCCCTGCCCCTTGCCAGCTGCATACCCTGGACAAGCAGTCTGAAGCAGGCCCCACCAGGTCCCTCCCGAAGGGTCCCAGCACTGAAGGTGGCTGGGCGGGGTCAGGCTTGCCAGCCTTGGCGGTCCTGGGTGCCCTCTGGTGGCCGCACCCGCTGCTTTCCTGGAGGCTGCTGGCTCCTCGGGATCCCCCAGGGCAGGGGGAAGGGCCTATGCCTGACCAGCGGTGGGGGGAAGGAGGAGGGACAGATGCGGCTGAAATGGGTGTCCATGCACTCTGGGCTCATCTTCCTGACCTATCAAATAAACCACGTTGTGCAGCTGTCCTGGCCGGGAAGGCCCGATAAGGGATTCCTGACCTCGTATTCCTTCTGATTATTCCCTAGTCCTGGGTCTCCTGCTGAGCAGACCAAGACTTTATCACAATCTTGATGGAAGCTGGCAGCAAAACTTGAGCTGCCATTCAGAGGTTCCCAAACCCCCTGTGGCCCTCCTGGCAGCCCCCAGGGCTTGTCCTGAGGTCAAGCTTGCCCTCACCTCCCTCCCACCGCTGAGATCAGATCACAGGGCAGATACTAGGGACTGGCTAGGGGCTCCTCTATTCACGACTCTCAGGCCTGTCCCTTGGGCGAAGAGGGTGTGGTAAATCTGCCCTGAATCCTTACGCAGCACCAACAGAGATGCCCTGCCTTCACCAAGCCTCTGAGATGCAGAGACCCCTGAGCCTGGGAAGAGATCTGAGGGGCCACCGTGCAACCCCACTGTGGCATGGGGATGCTAATTTAGTAGGACTTAGAGCCGGCCCAGTTTACCTGTGGACTGCAGGTTCTTCTGTCTACATGGAAAAGACTGTGAAGAGCAGGGCCAAGGCTGACTTGGCTGTGACCCTCCTGCCTAGGCCAGGACTAGAATCCCCAGCACAGTGAGTGCTCTGTGCCCAGCCCTGTGCTGGGTGCCGGTGGATCACAGACTTTAGGGAGCAGGGAACAGACATGGCACTGTGGGTGGGACAGGGCAAGGCTGGAAGAAAGCATGAATTGTGGATTCACAGCCCCACATGCTGCGGCGGGACCCAAGACCTGGGCCACCTACTACTTGGTTAAGTACCCAACATTTAATTAAAAAGAACAACTGGCCATGAGCCCAGTATGCTGTGGAGAAGGCTCTGTCTCCTGTGTGCAGCACCATTTCAAGTCCAGAGATACACTGAACACAGGACAGGCAGGACCTGCTTGGGACCAGCAGACTGCTGCTGGGGGGTCTGCATCTCAAGGGGAGGCAGAGGGAGGGGATCGAGGCTCTCAGTACCCCCCTCCCCCCCGACAGGTCCTCACGAGAGGGGGGCGGGGCGGGGGAGTGCCCTGACATGCCCTAAGCCGCTCATCTGCCAATCCCCTGGGTTTACAGATCCTGACTTGGTGTGTGCCCTGCAGGGGACAGTGGGAAGGGGTGTGAGAGAGGGGCAAGCACCCGAGGTTACACTGAGAGCCTAGCCCAAAGGATGAAACCCTGTTGGCATGATTCTTTTCTCTTCCCTGTTTCTAAACAGGCCTGGGTCTAACGGGAAAGCGGAGCCAGAGTCCCGGAGCTCCGTTTTCAGGGATACGTTACGCAGAAATGAGTACGTTTCAAGTACCCAACATTTAATTAAAGATTACACGGGGAAGGCTCGGGATGTCAGGCTGCCCGCCCCAGGCCACACCTCAGCAAACCGGGCTGGGTACCGCGCCGACTGGGGGCATCCGCCTCTGCCGGGCCCGGTGTTCCACCGAGGGGACTCGGGCGGCGGGAGCGGGGGGATCCCCGGTGCGGGCACCAGGCAGGGCCACCAGGCGGCATCCTCTCCCTCGTCCTCTGGGCGGCGGGAGCGGCGGGAGCGGGGACATCCCCTTGGCTCCCGAGCCCCAGCGGGCTCCAGGGGCGCGCCGCCCCGGGAAACTTCCCCGGCCCCGCCGGCCCTCGGGCCCCTGGAAAGTTTCCGGCCCCCAAGCCCCGGGGCAAGGCGCCCAGCGCCGCGCAGGCCGAGCGGGGCTGCGGGCGGCGGGCTCCGGCCGCGGCTCGGCGGGGGCGCGCTGTGCGGGGCGCCCCGGCCCGCCCCGCCGGGGCCCCGAGACCGCGCACAAAGGGCCCCGCCCCCGCGGCCCCGGGTCTCGCGCACCGCGGCGCGAGGGGCGAGGTGGGGCGGGGCCCGGCTCGTACCTCGGTTCTCCGCTCAGGAGCCCGCCTCGACCCCCGGCCCCCACCCCGGCCCCATCCCGGCCCCGACCTCCGGACCCCGCCCCCGGCCCGAGCCTACCTGGAGCGCGGCGTGGGCGGCCCCGCAGCGTGGCCCCCGCCCCCAGACGGGCGTCCCCGGGTCTCTGGGCGCGCCGGGCGCGGCGTCCCCGGGGCGCGGCGGGGTCAGCGCTCCGCGGGGCCTCAACTCGGGCGGGTGCGGGGGCGGACCCCTCCCGGGCCCAGCGTGCAGCCCCGGGCCAGCCCTCCCCGCCCCTCGCGCGGCCCGTGCGCAAAGCGGGTCTGGCCGGCGACGCGACCCTCCGCCCCGCCCCAGCCGAACGCGAATTTTCCCATTGGTCGGGAGACCCAGGGCGGCCCGGCAACCGGCGCCGATTGGGCGGGCGCTGGGAGACGCCGGCTTCCCATTGGGCCCCCGGGGTGTCCGTCCCGGCCGACCGCCGGCCCCTCCGTGGAGTGGCCGAGGCCCCGGCACCTGCCGGGACCGCTGCGGCGGCGGCCGGGCTCGGGGCCGCCCCCCTCTCGGCGGCGTTCGAGGACCTGCCCGGGCCCCCCGGCACCGAGCGGGGATTGGCGAGCCCCGCGCCCCTTCCCAGGACTCTGGCCTCGCTGCCTCCATCACCGCCCCTAGTTCGCAGGGATCCTTCTCCCGCGCCTGCTGTTCACCGGGCGCGCCGCGCCCTCCTGTCCGGATCTAATTGTGTTCTTCGCACACTCTGCGAGGGAGAGTTGTGCTACCTTCCCATTCTACAGATGGGAAATCGAAGCTCAGAAAGGTTCTCACTTGCTTTAGGTCACTCGGGTGCAAGCCTAGCCCGTCACCCCCGGGCCTGGGGGGTTCTCGCAGCAGGGGCGCGGCCCGACCTGGGCTCCGCGAGCCTGGATGGGGAGCCGTGTTTCTCGGGGCAGGAAGGTCCTTTCGGCGAACCAGAGGTTGTCCTCCTCCACCGGCCTGAATCCACGGACCCCTCGGCTCGGCCCACCCTGCAGGGCTGCCCTCCCCTCCTCTATCAAATCACCGCAGCTCAGGGTCCGGGAGGGGTGGAGGGAGGAGTTTGTGTGTTTGTCACCAGCCTCCTTCCTGGTGTCCCGTTTCCTCCACCCTACCTCTGGTCTTGGAGAAACACTGTAGGGGGCGCAACCACCTGAATGGAATTTAGCACAAGTCGCATTTCTCTGCCAGGTGGAGAGCCGACACCTGGTCCTTGGAGGGAAACGAAGCACACATATATGACCACAAATGGAACCATAATCCTTGGCCAGCTCCACTTAACTTTGTGGTGTGTGTGGTGGGGTACCAATAGGGGTGCTGCATGTTGGAGCTTATTTCAGGGGGTTCATGAGATGATGGCCCCTTGGCCAGGGACTCTGGCTTAGTTCTAAGCCTTTCCTGTCCTGGTTGCACCTGGAGATGACCAGATTCTCAGCCCATCATATTCCCCATGTCTACCCAGGGAGTCACAGACCCATGACAGCATTAATGGGGAGACCAGACATTCATGTCTTATCCACCCACATCAGGGAGCCAGAGTGTTCACCCATAAGTTGCTTCCTCTTAACAAAGAAAGTGAAGTGATGTAGGGCCAGAACTCACCACTGGTACCACCATTGGGTTCCCCCTGTGGTACCTAGCACACGTAGCAAATCCATCCTACCCTTTTAGAACCAGTCAGCCACTGCTGGTCAATTGAAGTTGGGCACTGGAGGTGAGAGCCATCTGACACTCTGGCATAGCGATGTTGCTTGTATCTCTGGGAAGATGGAGTGCAGGTGTCCTTCCCTGGAACACAGGAGTCTCTGTGAGCAAGTTAGCTCTTGTCTTATGGAGCTGCACCATTGGTGACATTCTGAGCCAGCTGCTGTGTGGGCTGGAGGGATTTTCTTCCTTCCATTAGTCAAACTGTCCCTACGGATTTCTCCAGGGGCATTGGGCCCTGGTCCTCCTGGAGCGCTATTCTCATAGTGAGCTTGTGATTCAGCATCAACCCTTCCCCACACACTTGCTGATGGTGGCAGGAGGGGCTGGACAGAGCTCTGGTGAGAGAGCAAAAGGGAGAATCATGCTCCAAAATTGTCCTAGGTGGGGGCTGCCTCCCCGCCTCCCGCTCCAGGCAGGATTCCGTCCCCCAAGCTGGGTCACCAGCTATATACAGAGGAGTAGGATGGACAGTGTGGGTTCCAAGGAACTCAAGGCCATTCTCAGGCAGCAGGCCTACCATAACCCAGGCTGCAGGCAGGGGTCAGAAACAGTCAAAAAACAGGATGGAGAGTCCCTACCATGTGACCACTGGCACAGGGACCAGTACCCTAGGCTCCTCCCTCTCCCCCCACCTCCACCTAGCTCTGTGGGGACATCCTGGGGACATGTGAGCAAAGCTATAGGGGGAAAAAGGTTTCAGATGGAGGTCAAGAAGAACTTCTCAACAGTGGCAAATGCTTAGAGACCAAAAAGGGTGACTATAAGGTAGTGAGCTCCCCAACTAAGGATGTGTGAACTCTTTGCATCCCTAATACCCGAGAGTTCAGCTTCCCGCCCAAACCCATCTTATCCTATCTTATCTGCTCCCTAGCACTGAATGTTGTCAACTGGAGTCAGTGGAGACAGATCAGAGTGAGTACCTGACATGGCTCCATCTAGATGGGAAGAGTGTAGCTGGAAGGGGGCTGGCCCAGAGCTATGTGCTTTCGTGGCAGACCAGGATTTGAACCTCTGTCCAACCCATGCATGAGCTCATCTCTCTTTGTTGATAACAGGAAAGCACCTCCCCTGAGGCGTGTGGCCCAGTGGTTTGGGGGCAGAGTACTCTGCAACTGCTGCCTTGTGCCCCAGGGTGAGGTCACACAGCCTCGGCCCCAAGTCTTGCTTATCTAACTTTATTGCCTCTTGGGTGGATTGCAAAGTCTGGCTGCTCAGAGGGAAATCACTGGTACCAGCTCAGGAGGATTCTGCTGCTGCATATGGGGAGGGAGGACCATGCATCAGGCTAGGTTGACCACTTGCTGGCCATGAATCCTTGGACATCTGGAGTCTTCGGTGTCCATGTCTGTAAAGGGCTTCTGTTGGGTTCCAGGAGGAGCACAGAAAAGATGGCAAGAGAGTAGGGTGGAATGGGCATTTGGGTGCATCAGGCAGGTTTGGATTCAATACTTGCCTTTTTCTATCACCAGTCAGGCCCCTTCCCTCTCTAAACCCCAGTCTTCCACAGGACATCAGTGCTCTGAGTCAGGAACAGGACAGGAGGGCTTCACACAGGACTGTGGAGCTAATCCAGCCACTGCCATTTGCCATCTTTTTTAAAAAATGACATGGCTGCTCTGAACTTCAGCCTTTGTATATGTAAAATGGGGGGGAATAATAGCTGTGGACAGGGACCCTGGGTTTAGAGTGCTTAGCACACTGTTACTATTCTTAGCATAACTGTCATCCTTGTCATAGTTTGCTGAGCGCCCACTTGGGAGTAGGCCCTGGGCCCTTGTCCCCTGACTCTCCACTCTCCCTGCATTCAGGCCCCAGACACAGCCTAGAGGTCTTTGAAGGCAGGGAGCGCAGTGAATGCCTCTCTCCTGTTGGGAGGGCCCCAGTCAGTGCCCCTTCCTGCCCTCTTGCTCACTCATTACAGCTGAGGGTGGTCCAATTCTTCATCCTAGGGCCTGGACCTGCAGAACAGCCTCTAAGTGAGCTCAAAGGCCAGAGTGGCTGGGTGGGTCTGGAGTGCCTGGTCCAGGGTCTTTCCTGAGTGTGCCAGGATTCCGGGGTAGGGTGGGTGGTGGTGGAAGTGGTGGTGGAGTGGCGGTGCAAAGGCTAGAGTGGCTGAGTGGGTCTGGAGTGCCTGGTCCAGGGTCTTTCCTGAGTGTGCCAGGATTCCGGGGTAGGGTGGGTGGTGGTGGAAGTGGTGGTGGAGTGGCGGTGCAAAGGCCAGAGTGGCTGGGTGGGTCTGGAGTGCCCGGTCCAGGGTCTTTCCTGTGTGCGCTAGGAATTGCGGGGCTGGGGTGGAGGCGGTGCAAAGGCCAGAATGGCAGAGGCAAAACCCAACTGGGGGCCTTAAAGAAAAGGTAGGGATGGCCAGGTCTGGAGCCAGTACAGGGTGTGGCCCAGGACCCGGTCTGAGGGGCGGGTCCGGAAGTGGGCATCCCCCTATCGCTCTCAGCGAAGACCGCCAGGTGGTTTGGTGACCTACCGCCCCCGGAGTTCAGGCTGCCGCCCTAACGGGTCCGCGAAGCCATGCCCTTGGGGCGGCCGCAAGGGGCAGCGACCTCGCGCAGGCGTCCTCAGGGCTGGGGAGCTGGGAAAGCCGCGGGGGTCACGAGACCCCCAGACGCCCGCGCAGCCCGAGGCTTGGCGCAGCCCCGGGGGCGGGGCGCCGGGAGGGCTGCAGCCCCCGAGCGACAGCGCGCGCAGCCAACGGCGCTTGGGGTCGCGGCGTGCGGCCCCGCCCCTGGCGGCGCAGTCCAATGGCGAGCGCTCAAGGGGCGGAGGCGGGGCCTGGGCGGGGGCGGGGGCGGGGCCTGGGCGGCGGCGGGGGCGCGCGGGCGCGGCACCCGGAAGTCGGCGGCGGCGGAGGCGGTGAGTGTGCGGTCGGCGGCCGGGCCGGCGGACTCCCTCCCGGGAGGGCCGGCCCGGGACCGGGGGCGCGGGGTCCGGGGGCGCGGGCGGGGAGGGGAGGGGCAGGACCGCACCTCCCGCCCTGCCTGGTTCCCTTTCCCGAGGCGTGGAGTGGAAATCCGACGAGAGACCCCACACGGCCCCCGACGCAGCCCCATGGGTTCCTGGAAGGCGTGTCCAGTGACCCCGCCAGGATGGGAAGCGGGGCCACGGGCAGGCCGGGCGGGCCTCGCTGGGGAGGCAGCCTGGCGGGGCTGGGAGCTGCGCGGTCGCTGCGGGGTGGGTGGGCTACGGCCTCAGACGGTTCTGAAGCCCTGAGTCACGGTGCCGCCTCCCCGGGGCCGGTGTCCGGGCCGCCGGCTGACCGCCGAGGTCTGAGTAGGCAAGTGCTGGCTCACGCCTTTTCTGGGGTGGCTCCGTTGGTCAGGGCATCGAAGGGGGACTGGGCAGGGGACCCCTCCCCGACCCCAGCGTGGCAGGTGCTTCACGGCCTCCCTAGAGTGAGCCTCCTGCCCTTGGACCAGTCCCCGAGCCTTTTCCTCCAGCAGGGGTATCACATGCTGGGCCCAGGCCTGGCCTGGCGTCCTGTTCCCGACCTGCTGACTGCTGTTTGGGCTCAGAGCTCTCTTCCATGAGGCAGTGGTGACGCCATGGCAGCTATAAGGGATACCTGCAGCTGGTAGCACTTTGGAAATGCTTTCTCGAACTTGCTTGTTAAACCTCTGGGGAACCTTTTTGGGCAAACGTTCATTGGTCAGATGCTGTCCACAGCTAAGAACACTCCAGCTGAGGGGCAGGTGGTGTTCCCAAGGTCACTCAGAGCCAGGGCCAGGTCCCAGTGCCTCTGTTCCACCTGGGCCACTGTCTCAGGATCCTGGGGTGACCTGTCTGATGGGGCGGAGGCAGGAGGACACAGCAGCGGTTCTGTCCCCTGTCTCCAGGATCCTAGTGCTCCCGTGTGGTGGGTGGGCTGCCTTGGTGCCTCCACCTTAGCCGGCCTTTGACCACTAGCCTCAGTCCTGCGGCTTCGTGTTACTGGCATGTGCACAGGCTTCCGGCCACTCAGACTGGGCTGCTGCCACTGCCTGCGCTGGTATGTAGTGACCGCAGCCTTTCCTGAATGAAGGAAACGGGCTGTCAATTCTGTTTTGGCCCCTCAGCCCCTAAACTGTTGTTATGGCCTCATGCTTCTTTTGTGACCTCTTTTTGTGGGCTTTTGGATTCCATTTCACCGTGGATGTAACTCTGTGTGGTATCTTGGGGTCTCATTCCCGTGCCTGCTTCTGCATCAGAGGGTGAGCTCTCTGTAGGCACCTCTGCTGCCTGCCCACAGAAGATGTGTGCTTGTTACTTCTGAGGACTTCTGTGGGGAAACGAGGTGCCTCCAGAGCATGTCTGGAGGTAAATGGCCCATGGCAGGGAGACTGGAGGGCTTTTAGAAGTGGTTCCACACTTGTCATTGTTGCTCCAGATGTTCAGGGACTGGGTCCATCCTTTGACAACACGTCAGTGAGTGAGGGCATCACCGCAGAATCTGGCATTTGTTGGTCCAGACCATAGGGTTGGGTGATGGCCTCTGCGGAAACAAGGTCACCCCAGGTCACCCCAGGAAGCAGTCTTCCCAGGTTATCAGTGTAGTTCCCCCCCTTAACTTTCTTTTTTAGATTTGCAAAAATGATACATGCACACTTAAAAGTAAAAAAAAAAAAAGGCTGTCCACCATCTCTTGGTGGCTACTGACACTCAGGGTACATCTTGGTGGGAGTACTCCATCGTCCTTTATTGAGCACAAAGGCAGCGGGGGCCACTGTGAGGCTGGGCTGGCCCCTGGCTTGTGGGGAAGCCAGGAAAGGCTGAGGTAGAGGGGTGGCCCTGTGTCCAGAGCTTGATGTAATGCTCCTTCTGCCCCTCATTTGTGAGGGACAGCGACACTTGGTGTGGAGTTGAATTAGTGCTCCCAAAACATCATGGAGCTCTCAGAAGAGAGTACCCCGTAGAAAATTTGTCATGGTGAAATGCCACTTAGCCAAAATGACAAAACATAGATTGTAGAATCCTCAATCTTGAGCTGGGAGGAGGGTGGGGTGTTGCAGTGGGCTGGCTGCTCAGAATATTTACAGACGTCAGGGCTTTCTCAGCCAAGGCCCCCGAACAGCACAGCGACACTGTGTTCCCATGTGTGTTTACCTCCTCTGCTGGCAGCCGCTGGGAGAACATTACGCATCATGCGAAAAGAGCAGCGCAGGCTCTCCAGCTCCGCCCCTGGGGGCGGCCACAGTGATGGTGCGGGTTGGGCTGGCGGCTGCATGCTGCTTGCTTTTACCGGGGTGAGAGTGAGGGTGAGGGACCTGGCTCCTCAGCCCTGTCATGTGAAGCCCAAGGGCCCCTGTCCCCTGCGTGGCCTTGACAGACAGACAGGCTGGCTAGCCTTGAAAATGTATCCCAAAATGTGTAAAGTGCTTCGCATAGTGAAATGGGGCTGCAGGTTCTCTGGCCCAGGTAACCTCTGTTCAGAGCCTTCATGTGTGCAGCCAGCCGGGGGGAGGTGGGGGATGGACGTGATGTGAACGGGGAGCCTCACTTTCCAAGTGTGTAGGCCGCCTTGGCTCTGTGTTGAGACCACAATACGTCCCCATTCATTCATGTGCGTCTCTATCATTCTTTGCTGCCTTCTGACCTGGTGTGTGCCCCCTCTCCAGAGCCTGTTTGCCTTTTCAGTTGACAAAGGAAAGTCCTCCCGCCGACGGTGCAGGTGCCCCTCCCCTGGCACCCTGGTTGTCAGGTGTGGTTTTGCTCTCTGCTCAGGTGGTGGTGTCAGTGTGGAGAACTCACAAGAGCCCGGCTGCACTGGCTTCTGCTTTGAAGGGTTTGCACCGGGGCTGTGTCTACTCTTGCTCGGTCTCCCACGGACAGCCTCTTCTTCGGTCTTTCTTTTCTCCATGCGCCAGCCTGCCTGTAAGAGTGCATATAAAACATGCCTGCTGTGAGAGTGCATGTGTTTTAAATGTCCAGCTCCATGGGTTGTACCGGGAGCCCAGCCAGACAACTAGCATCCCCACCAAGAAACTGCCAGCACCCAGATGCCTCCTATTGTTCCCCAGATCAGGTGGCCCTGCCCTGACTTCTGTCCTCATGGATGATGACACTCGCTTATTTCTCGCTTCTGGGCAAGAGCTGGGGTGGTGCGCTGTCTCTGCCATGGGGCTGCTAGGGAGCCGGGCCTACTCAAGACTTACCTGCTTGTTGCACTTCATAGACACTGGCACATGGGCAGTGCTGGGTGTGATGAGCAGGGGTGGGGAATGGCCCAGCACAATTCATTAGAGTTTTAGAAGATTCTATGAATAGCCAAGAGGGAGACCTGCCCTCCAGATACCGGAGCATGTGCCGAAGCTAAGAGGCCTGCCAAGCATGCAGGACCCCATGGAGCCCTTTGACTGGGTGTCCAGGGTCTGGCTGAGGTGGGGCAGACCTGACACCCCGCAGCTGGGAAGCAAGGGGGTCCGTACCTCACACCACCCACCGGAACAGGGCATAGGCTGACCTGAGAACTAAGCCAAAATATAACCATACAAAGAAGGCAGGGGAAAGAGGCTTTAACTTTGGGATAGGGAGGGTGGCTGCGATGCAGTAGGGATGGGAAAACTTGTGGTCAAGTAACAGACTCTTTCCCATAGGCAGTGCCACAGGCAAGGCCACAGGGCTGGGCGGGACTGGGAGGAAATCTTGGCAGCTCACGGAGCAGACAGGTTGTGAGCCTGCCCACACCACGTGTGCTGCACTACAGATCAGTGCAGCAAAAGCCCAGCATTCAGTACCCAAATTGGTGATCTGTAGACTCTGGTGGGCAGGTGCCTGGGAGATGTGCAGCCTCTGGGAGTTGCCAGTACAATCCCGGTGAGAGTGTTTCCTGCCACCCCGAGAAGGGCAGCAGTGGCAGGTTGTGGTGCTGGTGGATGCCCCTGGTCCAGTGGCTGGTCTGGGATGTTTGGAGGGAGTTTGGCCAGTTCTACTCACTTGAGAGCATCATCCTCTGACCCACCATTCCGCCTTCTTGGTCTCTGTCCTAGGAAGATCCTCCACCCATGTGCAGAGCGTGCGTGTGGGGCTCCTCTGTGGTACTCTGCAGGGGGTAGAAACTTTGTGGGACTGAAACACCATCCAGAGCCAAGAGGCGGCATGAGGGTACATGTCCCCTGGGAACGCCGTGCGGCAGCTAGCAGGCTGGGGACACTTGCCCCTTGGTAGAGACAGTCAGCGGGAAGACAGGGCAGTGGGATCCTGTGTGTACGATCACCCCAGAGCACGTGCCCATATTTTGCTAAGAAATATCAGGAGGCACACAGCCGACCAGATATGGGGCTTTTGCAGGATGAGTGTACTTGGAAACTTCCCAGATGAGACTGTGCTCCTGGCTAACCTGGCTGTGGGAACCAGACTCCGCAGGCCCACGGGAGCTGCCGGCTGTGGCCGCAGGAGGTGTGGAGCCTTGGGCTGGGGATGGACAGGTGGGCTGGGAGGTAGGGAGGGGGGCAGGCCTTGGTGCAAACGCTGGAGGAGATGGTGCCGCTTGGTGTGCGTGGCCGGCACTGTTGGTGTGTGATGCCCATTGGCTTCCACACAGGATGGGCCAGCAGCTGAGTGGCATCTGGAGTGCACAAGAGGGAGATAGGGGGTTGGCGACCACCCCCAGCAGTGCTGCGGTCTCCCCATCCCCCAGCCAGGTCCTTCCCCATCAGGCAGGGGGGACAGTGAGGTCCTGTCAGCATGGCCTGTGGACGCCACTTGCCTACTCTTCCAAGGGGCCTCCTGAAGTTGCCGACCAGCCCTCACCTAAGCCATGGCAGGGTCACTGCATCTCTTGGCATGTGGCCCGGACCCATCTCTGGCCAGGTTCCTGCCTGCCTGCTTGAGTCGTTTTCTTGTCATGCTCTTGTTAGACGCCGTGTGGAGTGACGTTGGGGGCTTGAGTCAACTGAAGAGCCTGGTTATTCTGAAGGAGGGAGTGGATCTGGCTGCACTTGGCTGTTAGGACAGCTCTCTCGGTTCCTCTGGAAGGCAGGGGAGGAAGAAGGAGGTCCCAGCTGGAGGGGGCGGGGGAGCAGGCAGGATGGAGCTTGCAGAGAACTCTCGAAAGCCTCAGCAGATGGGCTGGGAGTGCCTGGAAAGCTTCTGTGCCTGTGCCTCACAGCCAGCACCATGTGCTAAGAATGACTGGTGCCGGACTCAGGACCCATTCTTCCGGTTTTGCATTACCAGGTGGTTAGAGCAGGGGAAGGCAGGAGTGGTGGTCTGGAAGGAAGGCCTCCTCTGGCTTTCTCAGAGGGAAGAAAGGGGAAGCCCATGGCTTTGGTTTGAAGTGAACTTTTGCTTTTGTCTCACATATGGTAGATCCTTCTGGCTGAGGCTCAGGTGTGCCCAGGGAGTGTGGGCCCTGAGCCGCCCAGGTGGCTGCTACCCTGGATCCGCCCAGGTTCCCAGGGGGAGGACTGGTGGAGGTCACCCCAGGGGAGGCAGCACTTCCTTCCCCTGTTTGTGCTGTTTCTAGGCAGGCCAAGGACACAGAGGGAGTCCCAGGCTGAGTGGGCAGGTGTGAGGTGTGTGGATGTGCTGCTCTCTTCCGTGTATGGACAGCCTCGTGCACCTGCTCAGCTGGAGCCACAGTCTCTGTTTGTCCCTGTCTGTTCCCCACAGGACTTCATGCTGGTCCTATTCAATTTCAGGAAAGTCCTGTGTAGGTTTTTAAATGAGGGCGTCATTGGGTCACAGAGGTCAGCTTTTTTTTTTTTTTTTTTAATTTTTATTTATTTATGATAGTCACAGAGAGAGAGAGGCGAAGAGACACAGGCAGAGGGAGAAGCAGGCTCCATGCACCAGTAGCCCGATGTGGGACTCGATCCCAGGGTCTCCAGGATCGCGCCCTGGGCCAAAGGCAGGCGCCAAACCGCTGCGCCACCCAGGGATCCCAGAGGTCAGCTTTTTATGTGAAATCTTGGTTATGACAAAGATTGCCTGGTTGCCGTGGGTACCTCCGAGAGTCTGTGTGAGTTCTGGAAGGTAGCATCGCTAGGAAGCCATGGTGAGGATGCCCTAGAGGTTTGGAGCTTGAGCAACTGACTGCTGATGCCATCTCCTCGCCAGTGGGGGCATAGGAAGTGTCTCTTCAGGTAAACACAGTGTGAGATGTGCGCCCCCGCCTGCGCCCCCCCTCCCCCAGCCGCTGGCCATGCAGGTGTTTTGGGCACCTCCCAGGCTCCATGTTCCAGCCCCATTGTGCACATGGCTTCCCCTCCTGGGCGTGGGCCACTGTCTGGGGTTTTCCATCCCTGTGGGCAGCTCCGAGGATCAGCTGCACCCTTGAGTTTGTGGCATTTGTGGGTCTCAGTGGGACCATGTGTGTACATGGTGATCTTTTGTCACCTATCACTAGCTTTCCCGGGGTGGGTTGACCACTGAGAGAATGGTGAGGCCACTACAGTGGCCATGGTGGCTTCGTGTTTCCATGATGTGGCTGGGTGAAGTGGCTTGTGGATATGCAGTGCTGGGGGGCATCCTGGCCTTCTGGGGGGACAGGAGCAGATGCAGGGAGGGAGACCCACTTGATTCCAGCACCTAGCACACTTCCTTTGTGCCTGCTCCTTCACTCTGAGTGCAGCTGGCCGGCATCCCACAAGCCCCTCTGGTGACCTCAGGCACACTGCCTAAACCTTTGGTGAGATGGGACCCACACCTGTGAAGCACCTGGCGTGGGAACGTTTTCACCAGCTGTCCTGTCCTCTGGTCTGTTGCCCCAGGGGCCCAGCCTCTTCTGGATCTGGGTGTCACCCTATCAGAGAGCCAGATTCCGTGGCACCTTGCCCTTTTCAGTGAGGGTACTCTTCTCCAGGTGCTAGGTTACCTGGTTGCCCTCCTGATTGCTGTGGGGCCAAACAAGGGAAAAGGAGGGAAAGTGAGCCCTTTACATCTGGAAAAGATGGGTCTGTGACATTTAACTGCCACCCGCAAGCCCAGGGGTGGGTGTGCCCATCACCACGGTAGCCTCCTTCGCCTGCTGGGGCACACAGCATCCTGGGCGCAGCATGCAGAGGTGGGTGTGGCTTCCGTCAATGCTTGGAGGCTGCCAGGCTTTGCTACCTCAGGGTGTCCACCTCGAGGTTTCCAAGGCCCATGGGTAACGTTCCTGATCAGAGCCCCAGGACCCTCTGGCCTGTCTCTTTCTCTGGCTGTAGGCTGGCCCTGGCTTGTGGGCTGCCGCGGCCTGCAAACACTCCATGGGGGCCTGGGCTTGCATGCCTGGTGGAGGGTGGGGACAAGTGGGGCAGGCATGTCACTGAGAAAGCCAGGCACTCTTTTGCTCAAGATGCCCTCCCTTACACATTTTACCAGCTTGGATGTCCTTCAAGGGTGAACTCCCCAGGACAAGCAGAGAGGCCACCAAATGTGGATGAGCCCCAGCCCCACCTGGCACGGCGGGGCCTACTGAAGCCCTTTCCCGTCCCTTTCCCACTGTGCTGGTCTCAGAACTGGGGGAAGGGGAGAGTGGTGTTTCCTTAGTGCCCTGAGAGGCCAGGCAGGCAGGTGTGGGACAGCAGGAGCAGGACCCTGTTTGCCACTGGTAGGAGTTCCAGCCTGCATGGCAGTGACTGGGACCACGGTGGCTATGTCCAGAACTTGCTTGGGGAGCCCTGAAAATCAGCAGGACTGAGAAGGTGGCCCATCGGGCACAGTGTCAGGGAGGATTTCACCAGGGCCTGGGTAGGAGGCATGCTGGGAGAAGGGCCCTGCACCCGCGGGTCCTGCCGAAGGTACACGAGGCTGCTGGGGTGGTGGGAAGTGGAGCTGAGAAGGGGTGGGGCCAGTGGGCAGCGGGCCTGGCTTGAGTGGGGGGTGAGGGATTGGAGAGAAAGGCAGTTCCTGATGGTCCCCTCCCCAGGGGCTGGCTTTCCTCTGGTCCTTCCCTCCCAATGACCACGTCTTCATCGAGGCCGCAGCCCTGGGCTTTGTGCCCACACCTCCGGCGCCAGGCTGCCCGGAGACCCATCAGTGGCCTTGCCTCCAACCACAGAGCCCTCCCTGCTGCCACTGTCTGGAGGGCTGGTCTGCCACCCACACAGGCTGGCTAGGATGACGAGGTCCTGCAGCCAAGTTGGAGGGCTCTGCTTCTGGCTTGTGAGCATCAGTAGCCGGAGCTGCCCCTGGAGGATGGCCTTACCCAGCAGCTGGGTACGCCGCCCAGAGAGGTGCACAGCAGGCCAAGGCCAACGCGATGGCCTCTTCTGACAACCAGAGCTACACGTCCCTGGTGGGGCAGCATGTCCCCGGTGGAGCAATCCTCAGAACCATCCTCTGTCCTGGCAGGGCTCTGGGTGGGTGGGATTTCGGAAGTGATGGGCTGGCAGGGCTTCCCCCGCTGACCGCGGTTGGCCTGGTTGCCATAGACAGTGCCAGTTGGCCTCTCCTGGAGTATTCTCGTTTGTGGGAGAGACCAGCCCCGGGCAGTGAGAAGGCCTTTGTTTTCTGTGCTGGACCACGGCCGTGTGGCAGGTGCTCATCAGCTGACCTGGCGGGTGGGACACCCAGGACCCCAGGAGGCCCTGCATGCTTCCTACTTCCCTGCACTGCAGTGTTCTGGCCAGTTTGACCTGTTTCATCAGTTGTGTCTCATGTGCTCATCTTAAATGAATTTTAATCTGTAGTTACTAGGGCTTCTGGTTCTAGGAGTCCTTTCCGGTGCATCGTGAAACTCCTGGTTTACTCTTTCACATTTTTTTTCCTGCAAATATTCTCAAGCTTCTTTTTCTGCAGTCAGAGTGTGGCTGGTTTACGAGACGTGTGGGGTTTGCTTTCTGCTGTTTCATGCTTATGGTGCTTTGTTTTGTTATGTGGTGTTCTTTCTTTTTTTATTAATATTATTTTTTTTTATGTGGTGTTCTTTCTGACGGCCCCGCTCTTCGTCCTTGAAATGATCTGTGAGACTTCTCAGAGGTGTAGCATGAGGATGAGAACTTTGGTTCGCCAGGTGCCTGGGAGCACTACTGGTGCTCGAGCCCCTCCATCCAAGTCTAGCATGAGGATCCCTGGACCCCCAGTGTGGCCCCGATGGTGCTCTTGTGGCTTCTCAGGGACTCTCCCTACTTTGCTGTCTCTGTGGCACTGGAGGTGGCTGTGGATCTAGCCCACCTTCATCCTAGGAGTTGTCTGTCAGGGTCCCAGCTCCACTTAGGGGAGGGTCTCCTACCATGTTCCCCTCTTGGGGCAGCCTTGGCCTTGTGTTCAGTCTCTCTGACCTTCACGGCCATCAAGCCCAGTTTGCCCAGGTGGGCCAGTGCCCCAGGGCAGGAATAGCCAGTGTACTCTGCTTCCTTTCCTCTCTGGGTTTCCATGTTCTCTGAGATAGTAGCCAAATCCTGCATGACCTTGTTAGTTCTTGGCTCTTTTCAAGATGTTTTCATATTTTTTCAAGCATTTTGAGTTGTTTTTACTAGAAGGATCAGATTCCAATAGCCTGCCCACCAGTATTGATGGCAGGTGATCTTGATGGCAGGTCTTGATCACCCATCAGGTGATCCTAGGCTGATGGCCCTTGTGGGCACAACCAGGGTCCCCGAGGGTGGGAACCCAGCCTGCTCCTGTCACCTCAGGGCCATTTTGTATATTGGGCATTGCCTTTGGCTCCATTGTGTGAGGGCCAGCGGCCAGCAGCCCATGTCACAGGGCCCTTCATCTCCTGGCCCCTGCACTTCTGCTGTGGCACTGGTCTCCATGGTGATGTCACCTGCACAGCCTGAGGTTTTACTGAGGACCTGGATGGGTCCCATGAGGTGTTAGCGATGCTTGTGCCTGCAGGGACTGGGAGGAACATGGGGCTGAGTTGTGGTGCCCTCTAGGGCCTTTGGGAGTCAGTGGTGACAGTAGTGGAGTGGATCCTTCCTCCCCGACCCCCTCCCACCACTTCCCAGCCCAGCTTGACCAGTGAACGGAAATGGGTGGAGAGGCAGGGACACCACGGCATCATCCCACAGGAAGACCTACATGTGGCTCTGGGCTGTGGTCATGTCCATGGGGCTAGCCTCAGACTTCGGCCCCTCCTTGGCTCTTCTGTGACCCGTAGTCAGATCCCCTGACACCTGTCCATCCACCCACCTATGCTTGGGTGCAGGCACAGCTTAGATGGCCAGGTCGGCCAGGTGAGAACATCCTCCTGTGAGTTCTGAAACACTGTTTTACTTCAGAGACCCAAGAACTGGGAGCACTTGCACTGGCATACAGGGGAGCTCTCACCTCTCTTCTGTTCACCTGCCTACCCCACGGCAGGGGTTCGCCTCTCTCTGGACTGCTGTGTGCGGCTGGCGGGGACTCTGGCCTGGAGCAGGGAGCTGGAACCCTTCTCGGCCCACCCCAGCTCCTCCCATGCCTGAAGGGAGGACTGTCCCCGTGTCTCTCACAGCAGGCTAGTCCCTTCCCTCTGTGGCTTCTCCAAGGCCTGGGGGCAGAGGGTCAGGAGTGGCAGAGGGATCCCTGGGTGGCGCAGCGGTTTAGTGCCTGCCTTTGGCCCAGGGCACGATCCTGGAGACCCAGGATCGAATCCCACGTTGGGCTCCCGGTGCATGGAGCCTGCTTCTCCCTCTGCCTGTGTTTCTGCCTCTCTCTCTCTCTCTGTGTGACTATCATAAATAAATTAAAAATTAAAAAAAATATGAAAAGGAGTGGCAGAGTGTTCGTGGTTTATATTGAAACCTGGAGCGAGGATGGGCAGGGTCTGGGCATCCCATCCCACCTTACCCCAGCTGGGGCCCAAGTCATGGACCCTGTTTACAGATGTGGACCTCAAACCTTGGTCTAGTAGGTGCTGTGTATTTACTGGGCTGGGGGGCAGGGTACTGCATGGACCCTCCCCAGTCCCAGGGCACCCCAAGCTAGTGCATTTGGAGCTCAATGGCCTCCTCTAGACACACACGCATAGTCACACACATGCTTGCAGACATATGCAGAAGCACACACGCGCAAGCACCCATACATAACCGTATGCTTACGTGTGCACACAGACTTTACATACATGCACATAGACTAAGCACGCCCTCACCCGTCTTGCTCATGAGGCTCTTCTAGGGGCATCTTTTTGGCTTCCATCAATGTCTACACAGGCTCTTTCTTGTCCGTTTCCTGGCTGTGGCCACTGACCCTGCCTCATGCACATAGGCAAGACTAGAGATCGTCACAGTCACCTTCTCCAGGGTCAGTGGCCCCAGGATCTCACCTCTGTTCTCACCTCTGCTGTGGGAAAAGATCTGCTGGCCCTAGAGGCTGCCAGGCACAGGGCCTATGTGTGCAAGGGGACCTGCAGCATCCCCACTCCCCAGTACCTGGGTGCGTGTCCACATCACCAGCATGCGTGCTTTGCGCCTCATCTCCACCTGCTTACATGGAGTGTACAGGGCCCTCTGGGTTCCCCTGGCGGTGTCTGTGCCGTCATGGGTGGAAGGCATGTGCTGAGGGCCTACTGTGGACACTGCTGCAGAGCATCCTCAGGCCGGTCAGACGTGACGTAGCCCTGCCTTGACAGACTGGGGACTGGAATTGGTGCCACTCCCAGGAGATGCGGTGGTTCAGTCTGGGTGGTAGGCATGCAGCAGACCACAGAGCCACCCATGTGTGGTGTGGGAGGGTACCCACCTCCTGCCCTGGCTGTGCCTGTGGTTCTTGTTCTTGCTCCTGTGGCCACCCTCCAGTGGCAGGCCCAGGGCCAGTGAGCATTGCAGGCATTGGGGGACAGTCTGGCCTGTGCTCATGTGTGTGAGCGCTTAGGGAGATGGTTGTATGGTGCCGGTGAACGCCATGGTATCTGGCATATGGTTCTTGCCATGTCCAGTGAGGGTCAGGGGCATCCCAGAGGTGGTCTTGTTCCGGGCCGGGGAGCATTGCAGGTTTGGGGAGGCAGTTTTGTATTGTCTGCCATTTATTCAATGCGTTTTTTTTTCCTTTGCCCGCAGACTGGTGACCCCGTGTGAACAAAGCTGCCCTCAGGGATCCATGTGCATCATCTTCTTTAAGTTCGATCCTCGTCCCGTTTCCAAAAATGCATACAGGTAACCCCCTTGCTTTGTGTCTGCTGTCCTCCGCTTGGCCTTGGATGCCCCACAGTCCTTATAGCGCCCAGGTGGGGACAAGCTGTACAGGTTGGGCCTGCCCTGTCCAACAGCAGTCGCTCGGTGTGGGGTGTGCCGGGGAATACCACTCCGTGGCAGGAACGCTGAACTAACATACATAGGTGCGGAGACTTAGCTGCTGAAGGTCGCTGTGCAGGCAGGACAGAGAAGCAACGTGGGGGCCAGCAGAGGAGGTGGGAAACTGAGGCCCGGGGGGTGGGGTCATGATCCAGTGCACCCCCCTCCCCACAACTCTGGGCCCTGGATGTGCCCCTCTGTTCCCTGGGCACCTCAGTGGGAATCCATCTGCATTTTTCCATGTGTGAGGCTGAGAGGTAACTCACAACCAAAAATGACATTTGAAACTCATCACTAGTGCAATTGCCTGGAAAGTTTTCATCATTTTAAAATCTATACCAGCAATGATTTGAACCATTTGAACCTTTTTGACTAGCTTCTTAGATTTGAGTCGCCCTGCAAAATTGCACAGACACCATGCTGCCTAATTTTGTGCTGAATGAAACTCATCCTAAGCCAGGGGTCAGGGAATGAAGAGTGCTCAGTGTTCCCTTTGTGCGGTGGAGTGGACAGCAGGGCCAGGCCAGGGGCCTGGAGCTGAACCTGAACAGCCCCCAGCAGAATCAGCTGTTTGAGTGAGCGTGCGGCCAGTGGGCAGGATCCAGGTGTACTGACTTGGGCAGGGGCAGTGTAACCTGCAGAATTATTAACTATGAGAGGATTTGAATGCCTTGGGCGGAGCCCCATCCTCCATCCTTAGGCTGAGATCTAGACGTTGCCGGAGAGGCTCAGCGGTGGCACCCTGGATGGCAAAGAAATCACCGGGAGGCCATGGCAGCAGAACTTTCTAGGAGTCTGGCCTCTGCTGTGCAGGCAGCTGTCACAGGAGGCTGTTGGGGGAAGCTGCTGGCCACTGGGCTCATGGGGGAAGCCCTGTGTGTATCTGGGCTGAGTCTGGGGGAGCCACACATGTTGCAGGAGTGTCCCCAGGAAGCACCCTGCAGCCAGGAAAAGAAGCCTCTCCCCCTGCGGTGTCTCTCCAGTGCCCTCTACTGACCAAACTTAATATGGTACTAGCCCCAAAGTTCAGCTCCTTTACCAGGAGGAGGCAAAAAAGGGCAGATTTGGGACTGAGCCATAATAGTTGAATTCCTGACAAGGTCTGCCCCTTTGGCTCGTGAGGTTTCATGTGCACCCTTCTACGCTCATGTGAACTCTCACACACCAACAAAATGACTGTGGTTCTACCTGATGAGTGAAGAATTCCTCACACGGGGACACGCAGTGTGACGGTCACTGCGTCTGTTGCTGGCTGTGTTTACTAGCAGATTCAGCCACAGTCTCCCTGGATATGCTGTTTCCCGAGGCTACCTCCGGTCTCCTGCCAGTAGGATAAACATGAGAAGAAGGAGGGAGGAGGTCTTTCTTGCTTTCGTGCAGGACCTGTGTCCCTGCCAAGATGTCTTCCCATAACGACTCCTTGTGGGTTGTGATTTGTGATGGCCTTAGTGTTTCTTTCCAGTGTATTCCAAAGCCCTAAGCCAAAAATGAAATATGCTGCCTCTGGTGACTGACCCAATATACTCGTTTACCTTATTGGGTGGGAGGGCCGGAGGGGCTTCCAGGGGCTGCTCCTGTTCTAGCTGTGGAGCTCTCTGGCCCGTGAGAACGGGTGGCTGCAGGCCCTTAGTGTCTGTGCTCCTGTGTATGTGTGATATGAGAAGAGTGTGGGAGGAACAAAGAGGGGTCACCTCGGCAGGAACACTGCAGCTGGGCCTTTCAGAGATCTGAGATGAGCTCCCGGTACCTGGAGTGGATTGGGGAGCAGGCCAGGCTCCAGGGCCAGCAGTGTGGAGGGGAGGAGGCCCTGGCTACACAGTGCTGCCAGGGGCCATCTGGGCCTGCAGGACCTGCCCTGGCGTCCCCTCACTTGGGCTCCCTCCTGCTTTAGCCAACCCCTGGCCTGGCCTGCAATGCACCAGCTTCTGCCCCCCACCTCGGCATCCACTGCTGTGTCTTCGTCCTCCCTCCCCCCATAACTAGCAGGAATAGGAGTGTGTGCCATCCTCACCATTTACAAGTGTCCAGTTCAGTGGCATCAAGTACATTCACATCGTTGTGCAACCATCCCCACCATCCATGTCCAGAGCTCTTCATTGTCCCCGACTGACACCTGTCTCCACCAAACACTAAGTTCCCGTTCCCCTCCCCCCAGCCCCTGGCCACCACCAGTCTGCTCTCTGTCTCTATGACCTTGACTACTCTGGGGACCTCATATAAGTGGAATCGTAGTATTTTTGTGTGACTGACTTATTTCACTTAGCATCGTGTCCTCTAGATCGTGGTGTGGCATGTGTCAGCATCTCCTTCCTTCTTAAGGCTGAGTAACATCCCATTGTAGGCACAATGACCACATTTTTATCTGTTCATCTCTTGATGGACACTTGGACTATTTCCACTTCTTGGCTCCTGTGAGTCATGCTGCCGTGAAGATTAGCGTACAAGTGTCTGAGTCCTGCTTTCCATGCTCTTGGGTGTATACTGCGAAGGGGAATTGCTGGATCATATGGCAATTCTATGTTTGTTTTTGGAGGAACTGCCACATGATTCCATTGAGTGTCTTTTGGTGGCCGTGCCATAGACTTCCCGAGCCATGTCACCCCATGTCTCCTTTTGGTGACAGAGAATGTCTTCACAGTGTGTCATCATTGTGCACTGTCCAGACCAAGTTCTCTCCCATCAAGCTGGACAAGCCAGGTATCCTGAGCCACCATCCACCTGGACTCTGCTACCCACAAAGCTGGTCTACGTGGCTAGGACACATCAGAGACCTCGTGCTCCATGGGCTGTCTTGCGCACCCTCAATATCATTTGACTCTTGGGGTAACGGGAAACACCTGTTTTTGTTTGTGGGTTAAACTCATTCCTATAGAATTGTTGCTCCAGGGTCAGATGGTTGCAAAGGGGACTTTATAACTGGAATGGTGGCTGTCATTGCCATATGAAGTTGTCCTTTAAACAACATGGATTTGAACTATAAGGTCTACTTATATGCAGAGTTTTTAAAGTATGGGACTGTGGGATCCCTGGGTGGTGCAGCGGTTCGGCGCCTGCCTTTGGCCCAGGGCGCGATCCTGGAGACCTGGGATTGAATCCCATGTCAGGCTCCCGGTGCATGGAGCCTGCTTCTCCCTCTGCCTGTGTCTCTGCCTCTCTCTCTCTCTCTCTCTCTCTCTGAGACTATCATAAAAAAATAAATAAATAAAGTATGGGACTGTAACTGTATTTTCTCTTCCTTATGATTTTTTTTTAAGATTTTTAATTTTTCCTAAGTAACCTCTACATCCAACGTGGGGCTCAAACTTACAACCTAATCAAGAGTCATGTATTCCACCGAACTAAGCCAGCCAGGTGCCCCTCCTTATGATTTTCTTATTAGTGTTTTATTTTTCCCTAGTTTGCTTTTTGGTAAAAATATGATATGCAGTATAATATATAAAATACATGTGAATTTGCTGTTTACGTTATTGGTAAGGTTTGTGGTGAACAGTAGGTCGATAGTAGTTAAGTTTTGGTGGAGTCAAAAGTTATATGTGGATTTTTGGGGCTCCTGGGTGGCTCAGTCGGGTAAGTGTCTGCCTTCAGCTCAGGTCACAATCCTGGGGTCCTGGGATTGAGCCCCACTTCTGGCTCCCTGCTCAGTGGGGATCCTGCTTCTCCCTCTCCCTCTGTGTGTGCATGTGCGTGATCTCTCTCTCTCTCTCTGTTTCTCAAATAAATAGATAAAACCTTAAAAAAAAGTTATACATGGACTTTTGACTGTGCGGGGAGGGGGTTGCTACCCCTCACCCCTGTGTTCAAGGGTCAACTATATATGTAAATAATAACTTAAACATTTTCTCTCTGCCCTACAGAAAAAACTGGGACATCCTCACTTTTGATGCTGTGGGCAGTGTCACCCACGGCTCTGCCATTGCCAGATGCTGATCTCATGGGAATGTGATTTCTGGTTTCCCAGGACTCAGTTCCTGAAAGATGAGCCTGTCCTTGTCATACCCTGCCTGGGATTGGCCCGGCGATGGTGGCACTTGGTCTGTGCCTGCCACTTTGCTGGCCTGCTGGTGAGAGGCATGGCTCCTGAAGCATCTCTCCTTCTCTTGGGCCTCATGCAAGCATCGTATCATCTGCTTCCCCACTAGAGAAAGCAGAGCATGCATCCTGTTTTCTGTGCTGCCAGATTTAGCAGTCACAGTGTGTTGCTGAGTGGCACGTACTGGGTGTAGGCAGGGAGGGTGTAGGCTCAGCAACTGCCCAGGGAGTGAATGTGAGCGTGGCCACTTCTGTGGAGCATCTCTAGGCCTGACACTGGGCTGGGCCCTGGTGTCATGGATCCCATGGTCTACACCTCTCATCCACCACATCACTGTCACCCTGCCCCTCGATGTTGGGGATACCCATCCCTCCAGATGTGCCAGCCATCTCCATGTCACATCCCATGCTGGCTGCCTGTAGGCACTGGCTGGGCATGAACCCCCAAATGCCTTTGGGCCTCCTCATCTGTCTTGGTGTTGAGCTGGTCCTGGTAAGATGGGCTCCTTGGGTGTTCCTCTCTCCTGGGGTCACCTTTGGCATGGTGCATTATGGCCCCTGCCCAGATGTGGGATTCCCCTGGGTGGTCCCAGCTGCTGTTTCCCATACCCGTTGTTACCTGGCATTTGGAATTTTTGGTGACAGTTACCCAGTGTGAGTACTGTCTGGGTGCCTGTTGGTTCTGCTCATTTTGAATTTTAGTACCGATCTCTGCAGCACTGCAGCAAGGAGCATAGCAGATAAGAAATTACTTTAGCAGCCTGTGATATGCTGGCTTAGAGCTTTTCCGTGCTGGACTGCAGCTTTGCCTCGGGGTCCCAATGACCTTGTCCTGTGGAGGCAGCGGCGTTCCTATGGGATTCAAGTTATTTCCCTGATTATAAAGGGCTACATGCTCTGGAAAAAAGTCATCCGCTACAAGATGTACAAAGTAAAATGTGAGCTCCCATAACCCCTGTGGTAGGCCTATGGTTCCCAAGGTTCCTACCTCCACTGTACACACCTGTATTATTCATTCCCCTGGTCGTGTGTGGGACCATGGAGCTAAATACAAAGGGATTTTGCCAATGTGAAAAAGTCCCTAATTAGTTGACTTGGAGTTAATCAGATGGGAGTTGTCCTCGGTGGGTCTGACCTAATCAGGTGAACCCTTAGGTGGGACCAGGCCCCTCCTGAAGAGGTAAGCTGCTATGCTTGAAGGGGGCCCATGGCCAGGAACTGGGGTTGGTCTCCAGGAGTTGGGAGTGACTTCAGCCTAGGATGGGCATTCTGCAGCAACCTCAGGAACGTGAGGAAGATGCCAAGTCTCAGGGAGACCCTGCTAGTCGGCACATCAAGTATTATCTCAGGAGCCGCTGAGCAGAGCACCCAGCACAGCAGGCCTGTGCTCCTGACCACAGACTGAGATGAGGAGTAGGTGTTGCTTTAAGCCGCTGTATATTCTATGTTTGTGGCAATTTGTGAGGCCCCATAGAAAATCAGTACACTTCCCATTGGGTAATACTGTCATAGCTGTCATATAACCACTGTGGCCAAGCCATTTATCAAAATGTCTCTTTAGACTCATGAGCCAATTACCCTTGTTGGCTCCAGTCTGGAGGGGCTGCTGAGTGAGTTGTCATATCCTTCTGGTGGTTTCCATGGAACTCATCACTGCTGGTGACATCACTGGGGCATGGGTCTGTGCACCTGCTACCTGGCACTAAGCTCTCCCCAGATGGTGTAGAGACCCTCCCCTCATGCAAGTGGTGCACAGGCCAACCCCAAATGATGCACTGACTCACCCCCTAGATGGTGTGCAGACTCAACCTTCCAGGTGGTGTGCAGACTCAGCCATCCCTGATGGTGTGCAGACTCATTTCCCCAGGTGGTGCTTAGACTCAACCCCCCGGGTAGTATGCAGACTCATCCCCCCAGGTAGTATGCAGACTCACTCCAGGTGGTGCTCAGGCTCATCCCCCAGAGGGTGCTCAGACTCACTGTCCCATGTGGTGCTTAAACTCATACCCCCAAGTGGTGCACAGACTCTTCCCATCCAGCTGGTGCTCAGACTCATCCCCCAGGTGACGCGCAGACCCATCCATACCTCCAGACTGCACACACCCACCCCCAGATGATGCACAGACTCACCTATGGTTGAGGTGAGGAATGCCCACCCATGGATGATATATAATTAGTTAGTGGTTTCAGTTATTAGAACAAAACAAAGCCATGGGTGACTTGCTGTCCTCATATCCCCTGACTGGTAGGCATGTGCCCTGCCCCTGGGCGCTGTGGCACAGATGGACTTTTACTGGTGTTGTGCTCAGAGGTGGTGAGTGAGGGAATACTTTCTCTTACTTGGAGCCTTGATGTGGGTACTTATCATGCCCACGTGTTTCCCAATTAGGTATTTAATGAAATCCCCAGCAAACCACTAGCAATTCAGCTAAATAGTGATTCTTGTTGCAAAAATAACCTGGCAGTTAATATTCATGGTTACTAACAAACGCATGTCACTGCTCCTTATTTTAAAAATAGTAGGAGTTGAAAATCTTAAGAGAGAAAGGTTCTGCTCAGTCAGCTTTTTTTTTCCTCCCTAATTTTTCCTTTTCTGGAGACTTACATAAGAATCAGAACCAGAAGCCAATAGCACTAAGCTCAGTTTGGGTCTTGCCTCCCCGCATCCCTGGCCCCCTCTAAGCACAAGTGGCAGGACGAATGAGTTGGGGAGCATTGCTGGGTGTCTCCTGACCTCCGCCCACAGGGGTTGTGGGGCACCCGGCCCACACAAGCAGCCTATGGAGCAGTGCCAGCCAGGTTGGCTCCAGATCGAGTCGCAGAAGGAAGGGATAAAGCAGATGTGTCTGAAAATGGGGTCAGAGTCCCGCTGGCTTCTCCCTCAGGCTGCCTGTCTCAGCCTAGGGCTGTGGTCTGGCAGTTAGAGCTGCAGAGGATTGTCCTGCGAATGGCTGGGGTTCATATCAGGGACAGTGACCTTCTCCCTGCATGCCTGTCCCCAAGACCTGGAGCAGCCTGGAGAGCTGCCACAGGCTGAACAGGTGTCCCGAAGGTGGTGAGACTCCTAGGGCAGATCCAGAGGGTGTGACTAGCCACCCACAGTCGTTGGTCACATTGGTGCCTGTGGCTGGGGCTGCATGGGGAGGTGCAGAGTTGGGGGTGGGTGGTGTCACACGCTGTGTGCACCAGGGTAAAAGCACTTCTGTGGTGCTGGTACCAGTTTCACTTTTAATTTTATGAACTTTTTTGTTAACCCACATTTTACCATAAGTAAATGTTCATAAAAATCTTCTTTTGTACAACAACAAAAAATATTTATTTATTGAGAGAGAGAGAGTGTGTGCACCTAAGCAGAGGAGAGGCTCAGAGGGAGAGGGGGACTCCTCGCTGAGCAGAGAGCCCAAGTGGGGCTCAGTCCCAGGACCCTGATATCTTTTTTTTTAAATTCTTTTGTTTTTTTTTTAATATTTTATTTTTTTAAAATTTTTATTTATTTATGATAGTCACACACACACACACAGAGAGAGAGAGAGAGAGAGAGAGGCAGAGACACAGGCAGAGGGAGAAGCAGGCTCCATGCAGCGGGAGCCCGACGTGGGATTCGATCCTGGGTCTCCAGGATCGCGCCCTGGGCCAAAGGCAGGCGCTAAACCGCTGCGCCACCCAGGGATCCCAGGACCCTGAGATCTTGACCTGAGCCAAAGGCAGATGCTTCACCGACCGAGCCACCCAGGTGCTCCTACATGTACATAATAGTCTAAGAGTCAAGAGAAAAGTTATTTTTGAAGACTTTAGGATGTGACCACCGACTGGACTAACTTGGTTTCAGATCCAGCGTGAGCATAGGTGGCTAAGCCACAGCCCCTGGCCCCGCGGCCTCTGTATACCTGCCGCTGGTGCTCGGAGGGTTCTTTGGTTGTACTTCTTAGACCTACACATCTCATGGACGTAGCAGTCCCACTCAGTCACTGTGTCCTCACTGAAAATGGCAAAGCTGACTAGAAACTTTGTTTTCCTATGTTAAAACTAGAGCAGGGATGCCTGGGTGGCTCGGCGGTTGAGTGTCTGCCTTTGGCTCAGGGCGTGATCCTGGAGACCCGGGATCGAGTCCCACATAGGGCTTCCTGCATGGAGCCTACTTCTCCCTCTGTGTTTCTGCCTCTCTCTGTGTGTCTCATGAATAAATAAATAAAATCTTAATTAAAAAAAAATAGAGCTCTTTTGAAAACGTTGACATCTTTTTTATTTGCTAGCAAAAAACTTGTTGGTTTCATGATGCAAACAAAACTAGAGAGCCACAGAAATGCTTACCCACTTCCCCAAACACCCCAAAATGCAGGACGGCAGCCTCCAGCGATCCTGTGCTCTGCTGCTGCTCCACGTGGCCCCAGGGCCCTTCTGGTGGGCATGCTCACCAGGGGTAACTTCAGGGGAAGGGACAGACAGGCACAAGGAGCACTTCTCTGCACTGGGGCACCTGGGGACATGCCTGATGCCAGCTGCTCAAGGCTGTCACCTATGCAGGTCCTGCTGCCCTTTCTGGGTGACGAGTGGTGTGTGTAGGGTGGGATGGGCTACGCGTCTTTGCCCAGCATCTGCCTCTTTATTTGGCAGAGTCCGGGGGCAGTCTTGGCTGAAGGCTCCTTGAGAAACCTGCTTGTCTGGAGCCATCACTGACCTTTGTCTCCTGAGGGTTCCTGTCCTCTCTAGGACTCTCTTGTGTTGCTATGGAGGCAAATTTTCTTTGTTAATAGCAGAAAAAAATAGGGCTTTTCTGTTTTTCCCCCGAGACCTTTAATCATGCTTTGTCTTTCAGGCTCATCCTGGCAGCCAACAGGGACGAATTTTACCACAGACCATCCAAGTTAGCTGACTTCTGGGGGAACAACAATGAGGTCCTTAGTGGTGAGTCTTCCCGCATAGGGCCGGGGGTGTGGCCACGACACAGCAGGACGCAGGAGCCCCTGAGTGTTCTTACCTATTACTGGTGCTGCTTCCCATTGTAAGTGCAGGATGAATAAGTGGACGCTGACTGGACTCGTGGGGGAAGCTCCCAGGTTTGGGTCTGAGGCCAGCATTGGGGTGACCAGCCCTGAAGTCCAGCACCATTCACGTGGTGTGTTGTAGATTCCCGGGGAAATAGCTGGAAGGATCAGTTGGTTTTATTTGGATCCACCTTTCTGCTGTGGGCATACGGTTGGGTTTGTATGAGGTGCAGGTTCACACTCGATCACTCTAAAGCATCATAGCTGGTGTGTGCATACTTACACCTAGACACATTTCTGTTTACACGCTGGCACCTGTCAGGGGTGGGCTGAATTTGGGGAGCACAGGCTTGGTTGGAGCACGTTCAGATGGGAACTGCATGAGGAGTTCCCACAGAGACAGGAACGGAGGTGACAGCTGTGTTCTATGCCAGCTTGGCTGGCGGCCTCTCTGAAACTGTTGGACAAAGAGCAGTTTCTGCCCAAAGGGCAGGGAGGGATCTCCTGGAGGGCATGTGGACTGGTGTTGGCCAGGCTGGGTTCCCTCTGACTGTGAGCCAGGTGTCAGGGAAGCACAAGGGAGCCAGGCAGAGCTGATAGGGATGCTCAGATGCCCAGCAGGCTGAGTGGGCGGCCTCAGGGGTCTGGAGACACTAGGTGTGCCCTGCTTTGCCTGCAGTATCTAGAAGCTTGACTGTGGAACTTCCACGGAAGGCCTCCTTTATAGACTGGTTGGGTGGTGGTATGTGGAAATCACTGTCCAGGCTGGATTGTCCTGGTGCCATGTGGGGGTAGGACAGCAGTAGGGAGACTGAGGCAGGGCAGTGTCACAGGCAGGAGATCTGGCAGGTGGTGGGGAAAGCTGTTGTGAGGCTGTGCACTCAGCAAGAAGAGGCTGGGTCTCTGGGCTACGTCTTGGTCTCCTCAGAAGCTACACAGGAGACCTTGGACATGTCTAGATGTGTGAACAAAAGTATGGGGCAGGGCTAGTGAGGATACCCCTATTGTGTAAGCTCCAGGCATCTCTGTACAGTAACCCCAGGGCCCATGCATGTGGGATCCTTGGCTGGGCCAGTGAGGGACAGGCCCTCAGGACTACGTGGAGGGCTGAGGGGAGCCTGTGGGCCTAGCTAGGACCATGCCAACCATCCTGAGCTAGAGTAGGATGGAAGGGGTCCTGGGGATGGGGCAGGCTGTATGTGTCACCACTACAGGGCATGAATGTGGGAGGCTGTAGTGGCAGTGAGGGAAGACTGGTCAGGGTGGGTGGGGTGAGGAGTTGAGGGCCTGATGGCCCTTCTTGAGGATTTTTGTGGATGAAGACACAGATAAAGGGTTAGCCTGCTTGGGCTCCTTGGCTATCCTGGCCACCCGGGCTCCATCTCGCTTGGTACTCAGGCTTGTACCCTGCCCCATGATCGGGACCAATCCCTGCTGAGGGGGTCCAGCCACTTGGAATCCTTCACCCTTTGTGGTGATTGGGACTTGGCCTCTGGCATGCAAGGGCTCCGGCCTAGTGGGAGGTCGCCCTGCTGCAGGGCAGCACTGGGTGGGCCCAGGAGGCCACTGTACCAGTTTAGGGCTGGAACCACTGAGAGCCACATCCTCCTACCATCTGACATCACCAAATTGTGTGCAAAATCGTAGGCCAGCAATTCTCCAAATGTGATCTGTGAGTTAGTAGCATCAGCATTTCTTGGGAACTTGTTAGAAGTTTGGGGAAATTGGGCTATTATTTTTTCAAATATTTTTTCGGTCTCTTGCTCTCTCAATCTCTTTCCCTCTCTCTGCTTCCTCACACATATATTAGTTTTCTTTTTTTTAATATTAGTTTTCTTGAGGTTTTCCCACACTTTGATGATGCTCAATTCATTTTTTAAAAGATTTCGTTTATGAGTTTTTTAAAGAAAGAGAGGAGTGTGCATGTGAGTGGGGGTGGGGGCAGAGGGAGAGAGTGAGAATCTCAAGTGGATACCCTGCTGAGCACAGAGCCTGACTCAGGGCTTGATTTCATGACCCTGAGATCGTGGCTTGAGCCAAAATCAAGAGTCAGACACTTAGCTGATGAGCCACCCAGACGCCCCTGATGATACTCCATTCATTTTTAAAAACCCTGTTTTCTCTCTGTTTCATTTTAGATCATTTCTATTATTATATCTTCACATTAGCTAATCTTTTTTCTGCAGTGTCTAATCTGCTTTTTTCCTCCATCCTATATGTTTATCTCCGACATTGTAGGTTTTAACCTCTAGAAGTTCAATTTTTTATCTTCTTTGTATGTTCTTAACTGCTTTAGCATAGAGAGTATAGTTGTAATAACTGTTTGAATATCCTTGTCTGCAAAGTCTGACGTCTGCTTTAGTTCCAGTTTAGTTTTAATAGATTGAGCTTTTAGTAAGCAGGACCATGTTTTTCTGCTTCTTTGCATGCTTGGTAATTTTTGATTGGATGCTAAACATTTGTGGATTTTATCTTGTTGGGGATTGAGTATTTTTGTATATCTATAAATATTTCTGAGCTTTGCCCTGGGATAACAGCCAAGTTACTCAGAAACAGTTTGATCCTTTCAGTTCTTGCTTTTAAGATTGGTTAAGTGGCTATGAAGCTATGCCCAGTCTAAGGCCAGTGATTCCCTGCTACTCAGGCAAGATCCTTCTGTCTTCACTTGCCTGTGCTCCCTGGGTCTTGAGGTTTTACAGGCCGACTTCTGGGAACAGGTGCTGTTCCTAGCCCTGTTGTGAGCACTGTCTCCTCTAGTCTTTCTGGCTGGTTCTTTCCTGGCCTTGGGTGGTTTTCTCACACATATGCTGATCAACTGTCTGGCATTCTGTGCAGTTCTCTCCTCTCTGGTCCTCTGTCTCAGGAGCTCTGGTCGCCTCAATCTCCCCAGGCTCCCAGTCCTTCCCCTTGGCCAGGCAGTCCAGTGGACTCTGCCTGGACCTCCTCTCTCTGGAGTGTCCTGGAGGCTTTCCAGTCATGGGGTTCGCCTTGTTTGTTTCTTTTTCTTTTTTTTTAAAGATTTATTTATTTATTTATTCAGAGAGAGAGAGAGAGAGGCAGAGACACAGGCAGAGGGAGAAGCAGGCTTCTTGCAGGAAGCTCGACGTGGGACTCCATCCTGGGTCTCCAGGGTCACACCCTGGGTTGCAGGCGGCACTAAACCGCTGTGCCACTGGGGCTGCCCACCTTGTTTCTTATCTCAGAGATCGCTGTCCTTTGTCTTTTGATGTGCAGTGTCTTGGAACCCATTGTTTCATGTATTTTATTTTCTGTGGTTTTATATAAGAGAGTAAATCTGGTCCCTATTGATGGCCAGATGTGGAATTCTCGTTTACTCTTCAATGGTTGATTTGTAGGAGTTTTTACGCATTCTGGATAGGAGTCCCTTGTTGGATAAATGTATTGCCTAATCATTTTCTTAATACATTTTGGCAAGCAGAATATTTTCTTTTAGTGAAGTGCAGTTTACTCTTTTTTCTATGGTTTATTCTGTTTGTGTTTTTGCCTACCTTAAGGCCATAAATATATTTTCCTCTTTCTGCTTCTAGAAGCCTTTTGATTTGGAGTTTTGTCTTTGGGCCTCTGATTTATCTTACATTTTTGTACATGGTGTGAGGTAGGGGTTGAGATTCATGTCTCCCCCCTCCACCCACACACACCTCTCCAGTTCTTCTAGTCTTATTTATTAAGTGGATACTCGTTTGCCTATTGCATTCCTATGGCAACTTGTTTGAAAATCAGTTGAACACATATGTGTGGGTCTATTTTGGACTCCCTTGTGTCCCATTGATCTGTTCGGCTGTCTTGATGCCAACATCACACTGTCTCGATGACTGCAGCTTTTTTAGCAAGTTTTGAAATCAGGCAGTGTTAAGTCCTCCAGTTTTGTTCTATTTCAGAACTTCTTTGGCCATCCTGGCTCTTTCGTGTGTGCATATAAATTTTAGTGTCAGCTTGTTAATTTCTATAAAACAGAAAGCTTGCTAGGATTTGAATTTGGATTTGGATTGTGTTGACTCTTTCGGCCATTTGGAGAGAACTGTCATCTTAACAATATTGACTCTTCAGTTGAAGAACAGGGCATATCTCTCTCTCTTAATTACATCTGCTTGACTTCTTTCAGAGCTGGTCTGTGGTTTTCAGTCTTTAGGTATTATACATTTTTCTTTAAATATTTTCCTACTTTTTGTTTTGTTTGGTTTGGTTTAATGGTATTGTAAATGGTATGTGTAAGTTTTCATTTTTCTGATTTTTGCCTTTATTTACTCAACAGTTCTAGTTGATTTTTAAAAATTAATTAATTTTTTTAGTAATATGTATATCCAACATAGAGCTCAAACTCAGGACCCTGAGATCAAGAGTTGCATGTTGTTCTGACTGGGCCAGCCAAGCACCCCCAGCAGATTTTTTTTTTTTTTGATAGATTCCTTTTAGATTTTCTTCACAGGTAGTCCTGTCATCTGCAAATAGAGACAGTTTATTTCTTCCTTTCTGATCTTTACATTTTTTATCTTACTGTTGTAACTTAGTATTATAAAAATGATATTTTAATGACTTACCTGCTTTTACCCCAGTATTCAGCTAAAATGACCCTCTAATCTAGGAAGACACTTTCCTATGGCTTTAAGGGCCTCACCGATCTGGTGGTAGGGCACTAACCATGGCCTGGGCCTATGGAGTGGGATTGAGGCAAGTGGGTGGGCCTGGATGTGCTCTGGACTCCTAGGGAAGCACCCACCCTGAGGGCCTGTATGTCTTGTTACGGGAGGGCAGCCAGTGGCCCTACACCTAATCCAGGATGTAGGATTGGGGGCTGGTGCTGTTGTGAGGATGGAGCTGGCACTGTGATCCCAGCCTGGCACTGATCCAAGCATTAGGATGCATTCCACACATGCCAGGTCCCACCACAAGTTTTCAGGGGCTCCCATGGGCATCATATGTCATCCGGGCGGGGGGCAGGTCCTCTCTCCTGTGCCCTATGGGCTTTGGGACTGCCTTGCCCTGAGTAGTTCAAGTCCCTGTTCCTTAGCCAGGGCTGCTAGGCTGAGTATGTACCTCCCTAGGACACAGGGACAGGGTGAAGGCAGGTACTACTGGTGGTGACACTATCATCTGTCACAGGGCTTGACATGGAGGAAGGTAAGGAAGGAGGCACGTGGCTGGGTATCAGCACACGGGGGAAGCTGGCCGCGCTCACCAACTACCTGCAGCCACGGCAAGACCGGGATGCCCGGGGCCGAGGTACCTTGGGGCAGTGGTGGAGGGGGCGGAGGGGGGGCAGGCTTTCCTTGGGCACATGGAGACACAGGAGGAGGAAAAAGGGGCCCTGAGGGCTGCTGGCTGGCATCACTGTGGGAGCCCCCATTGCCTGGCTCACACAGCACGAGCCTGCATAGACAGGGGAGGGGGACTTTCTCCACATTTGTGCCCCAGGCCACAGTGTCACTTCTGGCTGTTGTCATCATCCCCCCATCTGTCAGGTGTTTGCAGAGTAACACCCTCTGGGAAGACAGCTCCATGGACATGCAGGGTCCCCACTGAGGACTTTTTGCCTCCTGCTGTGCTTCCATTTAGGGTGTAATGGCAGAAAACAAATTAAAACCCAACACAGAGTTGTTGATGCAGACCTCCTTAGCTGCCAGGTCAATGAGGTATGGCTGGTGTGGTGGGTGTTTCGCCTGCACCAGCCCCATGTCAGTCTCCCCGGGAAGAGGGGCTCAGCCCTGCTGCCTTGGCCATGTGTGTCTGTCCCCTTCCCACAGGTGAACTTGTGGCCCACTTTCTGACTACAGACATGGACAGCTTGTCCTACTTGAAGAAGGTTTCTGCGGAGGGTCACCTGTACAACGGCTTTAACCTTATAGCAGCTGACCTGAGGTGGGTCTGCTGGGAGGGTGGCGGTGGCCCACCGGGCACTGCACAGGGCTGAGCTGTGGGCTTGACAGGAGTTGGGCTCCCACTCCGCCCCTCAGCTTGGGGTACTGTGGCAGCCTCTCTGGGCACATTGCACCCGTTGGGCGTGGTGAGGCTTCCTAGGGCCGACCGACTGTTGTGGAGACTCGAGGAATTGAGTCGGGGCTTCCTGTGGCAGTGTGAGGGCCGCTGGCTGCTGTGTGAGAACTGTAGCCTGACTGCGGTGGGCATCTCCAACCACAGGGCCCCCCCCCCATCCCCATGCCAGCCCTTGGCCCCTGAAAGCTCCTCCATGTGTCTGTGGCTAAGGAGTCCCGTGCTTTGGGGCCACACTGCACTTGCCCTGTTCTATGGGGTGCAGAAGTGCCCTAGGCTGGAGAAAGGAGGTCCAAGCACCACTGACTGGTATGGAGCAGCCCGGCACCCACTGGTGTCAGGTGCTGCTGAGCTCTGGGGCCTCAGGGTGCTTCCTCAGTGAGGTGTGTCTGAGCGTGTGGCATGGCGCATCTCAGGTTCTGAATGGGCTCGGTGGACAGCTCCCAGGGCCTGTCTGTAGTTACTGAGGGGCAATGAAGCCCTGTTACCAGAGGACATGGAGGCTCTGCTGCACAGCCATTTGGGAGAAGTCTTCCCCTACCTGGAGTCGGGCAGATAGCAAAGAGCAGAGGCAGGAGGCAGGGTCCCCAAGAGGCCTGGGGCCTCAGTGGACCTGCACTGGCGGAGAGGCAGGAGTCAGGTTGCTGGAACCCAGCAGAGGGCCCAGGTCATGTGGGGATGTGGCAGTTGGGGTGTTGCCAGATGCATGTGAGGCACATGTGGGGGTGGAGGCTGAGCCCTTCACGTGTAGCACCTGGCACATCCTCACGGCCACCCCCATGTGCACCTGCCGTGACTGAGCTCATACAGGCAGTTGACGTGGCTAAGACCCCTGCTGCTTGTGAGTTGGGGCTGGGGTCCCACAGTGCTGCCTCGGGCTACTGGCTGGGGTCTAGGTGCCTCTGGAGATGGTAGCCCCATCCCACCAAGAGGGCACAAAGTTGGGAAGGAGTGCTGCACTTGTGACTGTGATGCTTCTGGATACCAGCTTGCAGTATCTCTTTCTACCTGAGGAGCTGGCTGGCCACCACTGGGCTGTGGCCTGGCTTTTCCGAGTGTGTTTATCTCTGTGGCTCCCATGCCTGGACCTGACCGTGACCCTGCTGCACTGCCGTGGACCTCCACAGGGTTGCCTCTAGTCCAGGGCCTATTTCTCAGCAGGACCTGCTGAGTGCCACCTGAGCAGTGGGCACTGCCTGGGGTCCACTTCCCACTGTGGATGCTGAGCCTTGCAGTGATGTGATTGTTGGTGTTTGGTGCAGATCAGTGGGAGTCATGTGATGCCCTGGGGGGTGACCCCAGAGCCTGTGCCCAGGACTGCTGATCAGATGCTTGTGGACAGAGGTAGGGGGCATGGCTGGGGCCGCGTCCTAGGTGCCAGTCTCTTACCTGGCCCTTCCTACAAGTGTGCAGACAGATGTGGCGACAGCAGAGTAGACACTATTGACAGTCTTGGTGCATAAGACAGATCACAGCAGGTGGGGGAGTGGTAATGCCATAGCCATGAAGGGGTAGCTAATGTGGAGAGGCCCTGGCTAGGTGTCCTCACCTCTGATGCCCCAGGGCCCACGTGCATTTCTCACAGCAGGCTTCACGGAGTGGCTGGTGGATTCAGGTATTGGTGAGAACAGCCCCACAGGGCAGGTGGGGTGTCCTGTGCCCCCTCCTGGGGGACTTGCACTTTATAGATGCGGCCTTGGAACTGCAGCAGTTTGTGAATTTGTCCTTCAGTGAAGTGAGCATGCATCCTCCTTCCCTCCTGCCCTCCCCTCGTGTACCCTTGCTGCCCCAGAGGTCAGTGGATGTTGTCACCTTCCACCAGGAGAAGTGGTCAGTACTCTGTGATTGGCCTGTGACCAGACACCTGGCCTGAGCCTACCTCTTTCCACAAGGAGTCCCAGGCCCACTGTGCCTTGAGTGTCCACTGCATGTAGCATGCTCAGCCCCACTCCTGCTGCATGGGTAGATATATTGACGTGGAGGCTGCAGTGCCCTTGGGAGGACGTGGTGCTGGCATAGGCATTTGCTGCCCAGGGCCCTCTCCTTCACACCATGGGCACTCCTGGAGGGGAAGTTCCGTGCCTTCCTTGCTCCCTCTGTCCAGGGACCATTTTGCTGATCATTCTTTGTACATTTGATGCAGTCTGGGAGACTAGTAGCCCAGCAGGATTCAGTGCTCAGCAGCCATGTCAAGTGGTTGGGTGACGAGGGCTCCATGCTCTGAGTGGACACATGCATGGGCAGGTGGCTCCTGCAGGTGAGTTTGGGCCCCTCAATGCCTGAACAGGTCTCCTGGCTTCTGGGGCCACAGGGCTCCCTAGACACAGCCCTCAAGGACAGGTGGTGGCCAGGGCAACCAAATGGGTTATGCCCAAGGGCCAGCTGTGGAGGGCTGAGGCCTGGAGGTGGAAGGAGTCTGGTCAGCAAGCAGCCCCAGTGGTAGGTGCCTGGAGGAAGTCGGGGTCAAGAAGAAGAGAGCCTCATCACTGTTGTGGCTGGTCCCTGACCAAGCACGGCAGGAGTGGATGTCCAACCCACGAGTCTTCATGCTTTCTAGTTTTTTCCTATAAACAAAATTTCTGAAGTCATTAGCCAGATGTCTTAAGAAATGAGCTAGGGGCTGTGGGGAGCAAGAACATGAGCAGAATGTGAAGTCATTTGGGGCCAGAGTGGACACAGCGGAGGGACTCCCTGGCAGCCCCACCCAGCCCTTTCTTTGCAGTGGTTCATCCTGGAGGCTCAGGTCCCATGGGTGGCATTCTCTGCACCTACGGGAGGGCAGCTCACAGGCCAGAAAGAGTCCTTCTCTAGTTTGCAGAGAAGGCAATTCCTCTAGCAGGAAGATTTACTATGGTATTTAGAAATGGGAACATTTTTAGCTCTGAGCATTTTGAACTATTTTCAAATGCACACTCAGCACATAAAAGTAGGCAAATGTGATCTTTGGTGCTTTGTTCAGAAGCCTCTTTTACCCTGGGGCATCCCACTGTGTCTGGAGGTGTTCCAGAGATAGCTTGTGGGCGGGGTGGGGACTGGTGGCTGCGGGTACTTTGCAGTTATTAATGCAAATAGCCTGCGAGTACCTGTACCACTGGGGCATGTGGTGAGGCGGGGGGGGGGGGGGGGTCTTTTAGATGCTGCCCCTCCCAGGATGTTCCCAGGCCAGTGGTCTCTGTGGTGAGCTGGGTGTCAGGAGCCAGGGGTCTCCAGGATCCTACCAGTGAGGTCCTTGAGAGGCTGGGGCCCTGACTAGCTCCTGTCCTAGTTGCAGCGAGTCATTGTCCCTGTGCTGGGGATGGGACTGTGGAGACTGCCAGGCAGTGAGAGATTTGGATGCCTCATGGCTCCCATCTGACCCTTTCTTCTGTCCACAGCACAGAGAAGGGAGATGTCATTTGCTACTATGGAAACCGGGGGGAGCCCGAGCCAGTAGTCCTGGCACCAGGTAAGCCTGCTCTGGTGGGTGGCGACAGATAGGGGTGGCTTCTATGGTGACACTTCTGTACTTTTCAGAGACTAGGTCCCTGTCACATTTCTCTCCTGGGATTATGCTCTTTGGCCATTTGTGTACCTTATGGCCCCTTAGAGGCCCATGGCCTATGCCTGGTCCACATATCAGGCTGTCCACAGCCAAGGCCACCTTCCCCTAGTGCTGAGCCCATGACTGCCTGGAGAGAACTGAGAACTGAAACTGTGTCCACAATAGGACATGGAGGCCCCTCCTACCCTCAATTCTATACCTTGGCCCAGAGGCCTTTGTGGAAGCATCTGGAAACCACTCCTGTGATGCTTTGTCTCAGATCTCAGTGCCTGAGATTCTGTGACTGGAGATGCTTGTTTTCTGCCAAAGGGAGAAAAGGACGGGACAGAGAGAGGGAAAGTGGAAGGGAGGGAGCGAGGTCATTTCAGATACATTGTGTTGTTTCCCTGAGCTTGTTTCTCCAGTCATGTCACTTTTTAAAAATCATGTCACTTTTAAAATAACAGCTTTCTTGAGATGTAACTCACATATCATACAACCTACTCACTTAAACTATACCATTCAGAAGATCAGAGTCTATCTGCAAAGGTGAGCAGCTCTCACTGCGACTGAATTCCGTGACATTTTCACTCCAAAGAGAAACCCTTGTCCCCATTAGCAGTCACCCCCCCACCTGTCCCCTCTACCCCTCAGACCCAGGTAACCACTAACCTACTTTCTGTCTCTCTGGACGTGCTTATTCTGGACGTTTCGTATAAGCACAGTCATCCAATATGTGGCCTTTTGTGACTGGCTTCTTAGCACAATGTTTTCAAGGTCTGTCTGTGGTTGTATTATCACAAATTAGGGCTCCATTTCCATTTTATGGCTAAATGATATTCCATTGTCCAGTCCAGATAGTCTACATTTTGTTTTTCCTTTTATCTGGTTGATGGACCCACCCTTGGGTTGTTTTCAACTTTTGGCTACTGTGGAACATGCCGCTGTGAACATTTGTCAAAAAGTTTTTGGGGGGACCTGTGTTTCCCTCTCTCATGTGTATACCTAGGAGTGGAAGTGCTAGATGGTAAGGTAACCGTCTAATCCCTTTGGGGAACTGCTGAACTATTTTCCAAAGCAGTTGCACCATTAACGTTCCCACCAGCAGCATATGAGATTCCAGTTTTTCCACATCCTCACTAGCAGTTATTCTTTTCTTAATATTTTTAAATTAAAAAATTCTACATCCAATGTGGGGCTCAGACTCACAATCCCAAGATCAAGAGTCTCACGCTCTGCCGATGAAGCCAGCCAGGAGCCTATCTTTATGATTATGGCAATCCTAGTGGGTATGAAGTAGTGTTTTGTGGTGATTTTGATTTGCCTTTCTCTGATGGCAAAAGACGTTGAGCATCTCTTCATGTGCTTATAGGTCATTTATATATCTTCTTTGAAGAGATGCCTATTCAGATCCTTTGCCCGTTCAGATCCTTTGCCTGTTTTTTTTTTTAATGTTTTTTTTCTTTATTTATTTATGATAGTCACAGAGAGAGAGAGACAGAGACAGAGAGAGAGAGAGAGGCAGAGACACAGGCAGAGGGAGAAGCAGGCTCCATGCACCGGGAGCCCGACGTGGGATTCGATCCCGGGTCTCCAGGATCGCGCCCTGGGCCAAAGGCAGGCGCCAAACCGCTGCGTCACCCAGGGATCCCTTTTGCCTATTTTTAAATTGATTTGTTTCTATTTTTATATTTGAGTTGTAGGGGTTTTTTTTTGTTTTTTTAAGATTTTATTTTTTAGTAATTTCTGTGTCCAACCTGGGGTGGAACTTAAAACCCTGAGATCAAGAGTCGCATGCTCTTCCAACAGAGCCAGCTGGGTGCCCCAAGTTGTAGTTCTTTATATATTCTAGCTACCAGTCTTGTATCAGATTTATGATTTGCAAAAATTATCTTGCCTTCTGTTGGTTTTCTTTTCTTTTTTTAAATTTATTCATGAGAGAGACACAGAGAGAGAGGCAGAGAGAGAAGCAGTCTCCATGCAGGGAGCCTGATGAGGGACTCGATCATGTGTCTCCAGGATTATTACACCCTGGGCTGAAGGCGGCGCTAAACCGCTGAGCTACCAGGGCTGCCTTTCTGTTGGTTTTCTTTTCACTTTTTTGTTCATGTGTTTGAGGCACATTTTGAATTTTGGTGAAGTCCAGTTTATATATTTCTTTTTTGTTGTTGTTCGTGCTTTTGGTGTCATGTTTAAGAAATCACTGCCTAATCAAAAGCTGGTAGCTTTTCTCCTGTGTGTTCTTCTAAGGTTTATAGCATCAGCCTTTAAGGTTCAGAGGCTTCAGGACATTTTGAGTCAATTCTTATGTATGGTGTGAGGTAGAGATTCCACTTCAGTGTCTGCATGTGGCTGCCCAGGGGCCCAGGACCACCACTGGGTAGTCTTCCCTGCTGCTCTTACTGGATAAAACACAGTGATACCCCAGCCTGGTGGCCCAGGGGACCCAAGGCTGTCTTCCTTGGAAGTGGCTGCAATCACCTCAGACTCGGGATCCTCACCCTGTGAGGAATGGCAGCAGAGGGTGGTGGCAGCCTGTCTTCAGTGCATCTTTCAAGATCCATGCTTCTGAGTTCACCTGCCATTGCTGCCTGAGGCTCTAGGGGCCTCTCTACTTCAAGGCCAAGTGTTGTTTTTTTTTGTTTTTTGTTTTCCGTGAGTGAGAAACCCTTTACTTTTTTGCCACACATTCTTTTCACTCACTGTGAACTTGTTCTAAGAAAATTGCGCTGACCCTCTCATTCTCCACGTCAGGGTTCTGGCCAGTATAGAGTAGAGGGGGGCCCTGCCCCCTCCCATTGAGTTGAGGCCATTCTGATGTTGGCTATTTTCCCATCCTTGACCTTCTCAGGCAGATCCATACCTTACAGCTTTTTCCTAGCTTAGAGACAGGAGTGAGATGGGGAGGTGGTTCCTTCTTGAGGTTCCCCTTCTTCTGCCTACTTGGAATTCAGGTTGTTGATCCTCTATTATTCTGTCCATCAAGGATGCTTGGTACTTGGCACTTGAGCCTCAAGGCCTCCTGGGAGTGCTCTGCTGTGTTGAGTTCTTCACTCCTTGCCACACAGACAAGTCAGGAATCCACGTAGAGAAAGTGCTGCAGTGTGGGGTGGCCTGGCCTCAGTGTCCTCGGCCATACTCCTGGCCTCTTGCCCAGTGCAGGTGGGTGGGCATTTACCTTGAATTCCGACAGCAGGGCCCCTGCACTGGCTGGCTTGTCCCCCTCTCTGCAGGGACCTATGGACTAAGCAATGCACTGCTGGAGACGCCCTGGAGGAAGCTGTGCTTTGGGAAGCAGCTCTTCCTAGAAGCTGTGGAGCGAAGCCAGGCACTCCCCAAGGACATCCTCATTGCCCAGCTCCTGAATGTGCTCAACAATGACGAGGCGTGAGTGGGCAGATCATGCTGGGGCGAGCAGAGTATTCTCCTCCTCTAGCCCTGGGACGTAGAGGCAGGCAGGCAGGCTGTGCTGCCGTGGGAGGCTCAAGGAGGTGACTGGGGCCAGCTCCTCAGCCAGCGGGAACCTGATAGATACCCTATTCTTCATTCCTCTCCTAACTGCTCCCCTCCTGGACCAGTATACTTGGAAACTCAATGTTCTCAGAGGCTTGATGTGATCATGTATGGGGCAGAGAGTAGCTGGAGGTTCCCTATGTCTGCACACAACTAGTGGGGGATTCTAGAAAGCTCCAGGTGCCCCAGAAGCAAGCAGCTACCCTGGGAGTATGTCTGGGGGTTAATTGTCCTTCCTACATATTGTCCTACTGGTACTGTGGCATAGACACACCTGTCCTGGGAATCACCTGGGGGAAAGGAGCTCCTGACCCAACTTCCTTTAAGGTACCCCATTGGCTTCTGCACACAATACCTGCTCTAGGATGCCACCCCCTGGCATGTCCTGGCCATCCCAGCTGGGGGTCAGAGGTGCTGGCCAAGCTACCATCCTCCCATGCCACAATGTGGCCCATACTCAGGCCAGGCCACTCTCCTGCCCAGATGCCTCAGCAGCCCTTCAGAGGAGCCCCCATGAGCAGCCTCCCATTCCTTTCTGCTGGAACCCCTCCCTGTCCCTTGCTTAGTCTCTGTCTCCTTTTGGAACCATGAAGCAGGGCACCTTCAGCCCCAGCATAGCTGTCCCTCAGGGAAGCCCTCCTTGGGCTGGCCCGGCGTCCCATGCTCAGCTGTAAGTCCACATGGCCCTTGGTCACTGTCTGTCATCCTTGCTGGCCTGAAACGGGGTCCTGGCTGTTTTGACAGCTGTGGTCCTAGCACCAGCTTCAGTGGCTGGCAAGTTGCAGAGCTCGAGTGGGTTCCTGTCACATGGAGAGGTGCCCATAGGGTATCTCTTGGGGTAGGCAGGGTGTGTGTGTGGCCAGTGACCCCTCAGCCAGGCATCTGCCCCACAGCACCCCTAACCACTCAGACCTCACCAGGACAGGAAGGTGAGTTTGCTCTGAGAGACGGTTTTTGTCCTTCCTGGGGGGGCCTTGTACAGCTCTAACCAGATGGAGCCCCCAGACCCTTCCCCAGTGCCTAGCTCACAGGTGCTCTTGTCCCTGGATCCTGGGAAAGCTTCTGGTAGCCCTAGCAGGACAAGCTGGCCTGGTAATCACTCTCATTGGACCCCTCCAACTGCCTTGTGAGGCTGGTAGGCTCCTTGGGCACTGCAGGCCTTGAGGATGGCAGGTGGGGCTGCAGGTGGGTGGGTCGGGTGGCAGTGACCCCTCCTCTGTCCTTCCAGGCAGCTGCCAGACCCGGCCATTGAGGACCAGGGCAGGGAGTACGTGCAGCCCTTTCTGAGCAAGTATGCTGCTGTGTGTGTGCGCTGCCCGGGCTATGGCACCAGGTACGAGGGGCTGCTGGGTGCATTCAGTCCTGTCCCATGAGGAACCCAGCCCTCCCTGAGCTCTAGGGATCCCAGAGCCTCTGCCCTCTCTAAAAGCAGCTGCCATTTTAGCCTGGGGGGCTGTTGGGCCAGCAGACACCATAGTTGATGGTTTTGCACGAAATGCTCGTCGGCTCCCAGGGGTACTGCAGGAGTGGCTTCTGGGCTTGTTCCTGCTCCCTACACGGTCTTGAGGGGCCTGGAATGGCTATGGATGCACGCGGGGTTGGTAGATCCCCGGGGGCCCAGAGGTCCCGCTGCCCAGCTCTTCCCCCCCACCCCCTTCGCCCTGTGTCCTTGGGTCTGTTACATTTTCTGTGTGACCAGGGCAGGAATTAGGCATCTCAGCCTGGGGACATTGCCCCAGGGCATCTCAGCCTGGGGACATTGCCCAAGAAAAAGGCAACTTCTGGTCTCAGCCACAAGGGGAGAATGCCTGGGAAGGAGAAGCTGTTGAACGGGTGTCTGCTGTCCCAGCAAGTTCCCTGTCTGCCCCTCTCCCTCCGAGGCAGAGGAAGATTGGCTGTGTGTGTCTGGGAGACCCAGCCCATCCTTATGGTTCTGTCTAGGGTAGCCCACATGCTGTACTTGAAGGTGTTTGGGATGTACAGAGGAGGGTGGGCTACTGGACCAGCTAGGATGCTCTAGGAGTGCTGTTGCGCACCTGGCCCACCTAGCCTGGAGGCGGATTGTGACCTCATGCACAGCAACATCTGCCTAGACTTGGCGTGCACCAGGCCCCGTGGGCACCAGCCTGGCTGGTGACCTGCAGTAGACTGTGATGTTTCGGCCAAGATCTTGGGGGCCCGTGGCCACCAAGGACACAGGGATGGGGTGCCTGGGTGGTGACAAGTGCTGACTGATGCCACAGTGATATCACATGTACTCTGGGTGCGTGATGATGTCACAGGTTTGGTTTTCAAGTTAAGGTTGGCCTGAGTCAACCTTTCTTCCACCCTCCAAAAAATGACAGCTTAGAGCCCTCTATCTGGGGGATGGGATGGTAGGCGGGACCAGGGTGGTGTCAACGACCAACCCTGATGCTCCAGGGCCGGAGCATTGTATGCCTGAATGGTGGCCTTTCCATTCTCAGGCTTTTCTCTTGGCAGGTGGCAGGGCATCAATTCTCTCAAGCTTCTGTGTCACAGACTTATTTTCTTGACTGAGTTACATACTCACGGGTACTCATGTGCTTGAGGTAGAGTGCCAGTTCTGCTCCCTGGATAGGTGTGTGGCTGCTGGGTCTAGGCCCAACTGGGACCACCAGTCTTTAGCATGTGTGTGCCCACTCTGGGTGTCAGCCTGCACTGGGGCTTCTTGGGCACCGGTCCCTGCCCTCTCGCAGGAGGAGACAGGTACCAACAAAGTGAGGATTGGCCTTGGGGAGGGCTGGCAGGAGGAAAGAAAGTACACTGAACCTTTGGGATGGGTAGTGGTGGGGGGAGGACAGGAGATAGTTCCTGGTGACAGAGGCCCCATTTGGGGCTCGGCCAGGCAGGCAGGGGGCTGAGGGCAGAGGGCTGAACACGGGCCCCCTGCTCTCTTTCAGAACCAACACGGTCATCCTCGTGGACGCAGACGGGCACGTGACCTTCACAGAGCGTAGCATGCTGGACAAGGACCCCTCCTGCTGGGAGACCAGCACCCACGAGTTCAAGCTGCAGAGCTAACCCCTCTCCCTGGGTGTGGCCATTGGGCTCCTGGAAGGCCTTGCCTCAAGAACCAGTGTGGATAGGAACCTTCCATAGCCACATGCACTCCTGTGACTTGTCCAGCATCCCCCAGGACCAGGGCCCTCTAGTGTTTCTGTGACCTGTCTGTGTCCTTGTGTCCAGCTCAGGGTCTGCCCTTACACTGGTGGGAGGGACAGAGTCCCACAGTAGGCCTGGGGCAGGCCCAGGTGTGCTGTGTGTGTGTGAAGGCACCTGGGCCTGCCCCTGTCCAAGCACAGAGGCACACACTCAAGGCACATGTTTCCATGCACACCTGTAGGTGCACAGGCACCATGCACACCTGCATACACATGTACAGGCAACAGATAGGTGCACACATGTTCAAATGCACACACGGTTCCGGGCATACACACATATGCATGCTAGACAGGCAGAGACGTGCCTCTCACACACACAGGTGCTTCTGGCCAGTGGGTCTTTGCCTTGATCAAGAGAGAAGGATATAGACTTTTGGTTAAAAGTGGTTCTCCTTCTCCTGGGCATAGTCCACTTCTGGACAACTAGACTTGCTCTTGGAGAGGAGAGGCCTCATTTGGAATGAGAAATGAGAACAACCCAAGGAAAACCCACTGTCATAACAGAAGCATAGGCTGGTTGGTGGTCCTTTGTGCTCTGGGGGGGTGTCTTATATGTGCATGGAGTGGTCCCATAGGGGGAGGGGGTGGTCCTGCATGATGCACCAGGGGTCCTGTGTATGCTGGGGCACCTTGGTAGGCTGTCAGGCACCTACCTGCCCATTGTGGGGTCATGGGTCTTGGGTAGGCCCTCTCAGCGAGGGGACACAGCCAACCCTTGCTATTTCCCTTTTTCTTGGGGAGTCAGACTTCGTAGAAATCTGTACTTGAATGTGAGACCTTGATAATAAAACTCTAAGGCTGTGGTGAGTCAGTGCATTTCAGGTCCTTGTGTGATGGGGGACAACTGTACAAGGGGTCAGCGGGGCTGCTTTCCTGGCCTGCAGGAGCTCCCAAGGCACGCTCACCAGAACAAGCCTCTTCCCATGTTCCTCTTTTGCTCATGGGTTTCTGAGCACCATAGGTCCATCACCCCGTCCATCTGTCTGTCCTTGGTCAGAGGCTGGGGTTCGAAAGAGTGTGTGTGCATGGGACACGGCAGGTGCCAGTCACAGGGCCTCCTGAGCTGGGCTGAGGAGGCCAGGGGATGGTAGGAATGGATGGGTTTCAGGGCAAGGGGGCAGGTAGAGTCCGTGTCAACCGCAGTACCCTGGTTTTGGGCAAGCACCTGGGAGTTCTTGTCCCTCACCCAGGTTGAGCATCAAGGGGTCCCATGTGTGTCTAGTGCTGACCTGCAACTTGGCCTTCTCAGGGCCAGTGACAGCTTGGGGTAGGTTGTGGACCTGTACCAGGCCCCACTTGCCTCAACCCTTCTCTCCTCCCACCTGAGTACCCCTCAGGGGCCTGATGCCCTCTCTGGGTCACTTTAAACTCAGAGGAAAAGTGCTTGAGCATGGTCAGGTTTGAAGGGGGTCCCCAGTGGTGGCATAGCCCATACCTCCCAGGCCAGGGCAAACTGGCCCCACGTCCCACACTTGTTGGCTGAGCCACACCGGGCCAGGCTTTCAGCCTGGGCACTGCTGATCCCCTTCATCTGCCTCAGTGTCCCACACCAGCACCCACCCTGGCCAGGCATATCTGCCCCCGAGGGGCACCATGGGGCTGGTGTACAGCCATCTGGGGAGCTTTCCCTGATGTCTGTCTTTACCCCAGGGAGAGCCTACACAGGGTTACCCCTGCCCTCAGCCTGCCCTGGGCTCCCCAGGTGCCTGAGCCCTCCGAAGAAGGGGCAGCCCAACATGTAATTCTGTTGTTGTGGGTTGTGTGTCCCCTGAAAGATGTTGTCATCCTGGCCCCCGTATATCAGAATGTGACCTTATTAGGGTATTTACAGAGGTAATGGAGATAAATGAAGTCATTAGGGTGGGCTCTAATCCAGTATGACTGATGTGCCTATAAAAAAGGGGAAGTTTGAACACAGGGACAGACATGCATGCAGGCCGAATGCCCTATAAAGACTGGAGCTAGGCTATCTCATGCCAAGAAACTACCAGAAGCTGCGAGAGAGAGCCGAACAGATCCTTTCTTGGTGCTTTCACAGGGAACGTGGTCCTGCCAACACCTTGACCTCGGACTTCTGGCCTCCAGAACTGTGGGGTGATAAATATCTGTGGTTTAAGCCATTCATTTGCGGTGCTTTGTAATGGCAGCTCTAGCTAACTAATACAACTGTGAGCTTCATTTTACAGATGAGGAGATTGAAGCTTGGGGAGATAACATAACTGTGTCTCAGTCCCCAGGCAGATAGGGAGGCAGAGCCATGAGGCCAGGAAGGAGTAGGATGAGGACAGGTGCATCTTGTGGTGTCTTCCCTTGTAGGCTCATGGTCCTCCCACTTTGGTTTCACCGGCTGCCCTACACTGCCCCTCCTCCCATCACCTCATTTATCTTGCCTCTGCCACTGTCCTTGGCAACACTTTCTGCACAGCTTCTGCCCCAGGGTCTTGGCACTTGCTGTCCCTTCTGGTTGAAGAACTCTTCTCCCCATATATCCAAACCACACTCTCCTTCACATCCTGCAGCTCTTTGGTAAAGTGGGGAGGCATCCCATCTAAAACTGCAATCTGCCCTACCTTGGTCCCTGCTCTATTTTCCATAGCAGTTAGCACTGTAACATGCTAGGTGTTTTGCTTGATTGTTTCCTGTGTGTCTCTGTCAGAAGGAGAGAGGCACAAGGCAAGGCCATCGTTCCTCTTTTGCCCATCACTTTATCCCGATGCCCAGGCCAGGTTGACATTTGAATCAATGATGACATTGCTGCACTTCCCAAGTCCCCGTTTATTTAAGCCTTGAAGTGAGACCCTTGTGTGGTTAGGAGGGACCCTAGGAAGCTGTGCCTTCTAGAAAAGCTTCTGGCGTGCCACACAGGAAGGCCTGGACCTGACCTTGGCATGGTTTAGCTAGTCATCAGATGCATTGGATTCCTGAGTCCCCAACATGGGTTCTCTTTTCCCAAATGGATGGGGAACTCACCTCCTTTTCAGATGCCCCTTCCTAGATGAGCTGCTTCTGCTCTCTGGCTCTAAGACAGCCAGCTGAAGTGTGTTGGCATGGACGCTGGTGTGTGGAGCTGACTGATACGGAAGCCAAGTGTATGAGTAAACAGGACCAGCCCAGGAACGCAGCCTGGCCTTGAGGCTTGTCCTGGCTCCTGGTCTTCTGCCTGCAGAGACACTGCCCCCACCTTCCCCACTCATGGCCACCCTTGCCCTGCCACCAACACCTGATCTTTTGGCCTCATCTGCCAGCAGATAGCATCATCCAGGCCCTTTAGCAGAGACTGGGCTCAGGTGGAAACACAGGATTCCAAAGGGAAAAGTTTCCTCCCTCAGCTAGGGCTAGAGTTTCAGCTTCTAGGCATCCACCTGAGGCTGGAGTCGGATGGGGACTGTGGGGATGTCATGTGGGAAGGCTGTATGGGAGGCCAGCTGTAGTGTGTTGGTCTGAGGTCTCAAGTCTGAGGCAACTCACCAAGCAAAAAATGTGGAGAGTTCGCTAGGGCTGGATGGCGGCATGCCAAGGATTCCCATGAGCTCTGACCACTTAGCCACAGGGAGACTGGCCTCCTCTGGCCCAGTCCAGAAGCCAGAACCTCATGGGGCTTGGTCACATTTTTATTGTGAAGTGCCTGGTGCTGACCACTGGGGCAGCCAGGTGAACAGCAAGGGGCAGGAAAGGAGGAAAGGGCCTGGATGGGCCTCCGACTTCCTCACCTGTGACATCTTTTCATTTTGAAATGAATTCAACTTACTAAAAACTTGAAAAAAATAGAACAAAACATTCCAGTGTCCTTTACCCAGTTCCCTCGAGCCACAGTAAAATGACTACAATCAGGAAGTTAGCATTGATACAATACCACCAGCTAATTTACAAACCTGATTTGAATTTTACCAGTTGTCACACTTATATCCCTCTCCTGAGCCAGGTTCCAATCCAGGGTCCAAGTCCCATATCACACTTAGGTGTGTCTCCGGTAGTCAAAGACAGCTCCTCAGTGTATCTTTGACTTGAATGATCTTGACACTTGAAGAGCACCTGCCAGCGTTTTGGTAGAATGTCCGTCATTTGGGTTTGTCTGGTCTTTCTGTATTCAGATTTTGCTTTTTGGGTAGAAATAGCCACAGGTGATGCATATGCATGTCCTTCTCAGGAGGCCCACAACACGAGCCTTTACTGGAGCTGACTTTTGTCTTTGTTTTCAGCGAGGTATCCTTAGTATACGAGATAGCGTACGTTTTTAAGGTATAAATCTGATAAGTTTGTATCCGTATACGTTTGCTGGTCACCTTGATCACTTGGTTAGGTGGGGTCTTTCAGGGTTTTCTCCACTGCAGTTACTATTTTACGTTTGCAATTAGCACCTTGGGGAGAAACTTTGCAACTCTGTAAAGCAACAAAAAAACTTGCTGCCAATTCTCATACTTCTGCCTGCTATTTCAGCATCCATGATTTCTGTCCGCAGCAGGTTTGTGCAGGCTGCCAAAAGGGAAATTTTCTACTTCCACCATTCCTTTTGCATTTATTTACTGGAATTCTGGTTTAAGGAAGAGCTGCCTCTGTCCATTTACTCATACCCTCCTTTTCTGAGGTTCTTGAAATGGCACTAGCAAGTGGAAAGATGCGGGACAGTTCAGCCTATTTGTCCTTTTATCCTAATGATTATGCTTAATGCTTTTAACTGGAAACGTGTAATGCCTGTGTGTGTGTGTGTGTGTGTGTGTGTTGTGTGCCTGTGTGACGGATGTGGTTGTCTATGTCTCTGTGTATATGTATGCACATGTACAGCCTCCTGTGTGTGTGGTTTGTCTGAGCGTGTATGTGTGTCTGAGGGTCTATCTGCACGCACGCGTACGGCCTCCGGTGTGTGTCGGTGTGTGGTGTCTGCACGCACGCGTACGGCCTCCTGTGTGTGTGCACGCACACACGTCCGCTCTCGTCCGCACCACGTAGACCACAAAGGCGACTTCAGCTCCCGGCGTCCTCCGCGCCGCCGGCGTCTCGGCGCCTCGCGCGCGCTCCCGTTCCCGGCATGCCCCGCGCTCCCTCTTCCCGGCATTCCCCGCGCTTCCCGCGCTCTCCTGTTCCCGGCATTCCCCGCGCTCCCCGTTCCCGGCGCTCTTCGCGGCCGCCGCCCCCCGCGCGGCGAGCCCCGCCCCGGCGGCGACCGTTAGCGCGGCCGCGGCCTGAGCGCCTGGTCCCGCCCGCGCGGCCGCGCTATTGGGCCGCGTGCCGTGGCCGCGAGCGCCACGCGCCGCCGATTGGCGGCCTCCACAGCCCGCTGCGCGGTTCCCCCAATGCGGGGCGGCCGCGCGCGGGGATTGGCCGCGAGTCGCCAAGGCCCGCCCTCCGCTCGCCCCGCGCGGCAGGCGGGTCCCGCCGACCGGAGAGAGCTTGGTGGCCTTCCTAGATGGCGGCGGCGGCGGCCGTGGCGGCTAGGCCGTGAGGGTCTCCGTGCTTTGGTCGGGCTGCGGGCAGCTCGGGCAGGCCGCGGGCGCCGGAGGTAGGTGCGGGGCGCGAGGGGCGCCCCGCGGGCCGGGCGGGCGGGCGGGCGCCGCGGCCTCTGCGCGAGGGCGCGCCCTTCCCCTCCCTCCTTCCCGGGCCGAGGGCTGAGGTTCCCGGGCGGCGGGCTGGGGCGGGGCGGGGCACGAGGGCGCGAGGCGGGGCGGCCACGCGGAGTCCCGGCCTTTGTGAAGCATCATGGCCGCGGGCCTCGGAGGACGCGGGGCGGGGGTCCCGCCGTGGGGGGGCGGGGGTCCGGCCGTGGGGGCGGGCCCCGGGCTCGGGTGGCGCCGACGCCGGTGGCTCTGCGCGGGGATGAGCAGGCCCCTCGCTCTGCGGGCCGGAGCCGTAGCGGCGCTTTCAGGCGGGAAAGGTATGAACGCGGCTAGTGCTCGCCCAGGATCCTGCCGGGCGTAACAGTTTGGGAAATCTGAGAAGTCGCCCAAGTCTTTCCTCCGCCAAATGCTCATGGATTGAACGTCACGTAGGGAAGCGGGATGTGGTTTTGTTGTAACAATGGTCGTAGCAACGAATGGAAGGTTGCAACCTGTTGATAGTAATACCTGTCAAGTATTATTATTCGGTGGACTTGGGTTGCTCGTGGTAGGAGCCTGATTTGCTGTTCTGCATGCTTGCATGTACCTCGTTACCTGATGCACGGCAGTCCAGGCTAGGGCTGGTGACTCTGAGAGGCCAGCCACCCAGCGGAGACCCTGTTTCCTGGCCGACCCTGTTTCCTGGCCGAAGCCTGGACTCCCAGTCAGGGGCCTCAGGCACAGTGGCCCAGACCCTGCCGCAGGCTGTCCCTCACCAAAGGGAGTGAATGGCCAGTCAGCAGTGCGCCTGTGAGTACAGGATGTGAGGCCTATTGGAGGATGACAAAAGGAGTGGATGAGGTCATACTGCTGCTGGGTTGGGCGGGAGGCTGCAGTGTGAGAGGCTTGACCGAAAGGCACCAGCCCCAGCCCTGGACATGAACGCCAGGGCCTCGATGCCACCCCAGCAAGTGGACTTGAGTGAAGGGTGCTGTCCAAGCCTGTTGGATTTACCCCACCTACTAGGGATCCAGGGGAGCCTGCTGCGAGTCTGCTGCTGGCTTACAGTCCCCTTGGCAAGCAAGGTTTGCATCCGTGTGTTCAGTCAGCTGAAGCAGCAGTGAGGCTGCTGGTGGAAGAGTCCTTTGAGCCCTTGATGGCCAGGCACTCTGTAGCGCACTTCCTGGGGATTGTTTTATAAAACGACCGTGACCTTGGTGGTAGAAAACGGGAATCTCACTGCATTACCTGGTCTTGGTCCCTCTTAGTAGCTGCCCTTCCCCTTTTGGTGGTCTCATCCAGCTTCCTGGCTTTAATGCCCTCTCTCCTTCACATCTCCAATCACCTTCTCCAGCCCTGGCCTCCTGTCTGAGCTGCTGTCTTTTCCATATCTCCATATGTTACTTTGATGCCAAGTATCAATGTCCAAACCTAAAACCTTATCTTCACCCACCCCACACCACTTCTCATGATGCCTTCACCACCTCAATGCATGACAGCTCTGTTCATGATTTAGGGTCACCCGGATTCCTCTCTTAGGCTTCCGTGCAACACTCAGGACCATTTCTTACCACCTCCAGTTTAATGTGCTATTTTGAACTGCCTGGTGAGCCTCTTAATTCTTCTCTTTGCTCTCACCCTTGCTCCTTCCCCCACTCGCCCATGATAGTTTTTTTGGACACAGAATGGTTCTTAAAAACGTAAGATAGTGTAAAACTGGGGAAGTGAGCAGAGGAACCAGCTTGCCTGGGTGATAAAGCAGCTTTACTACTTTATAGCTGTGTGACCTTGAGCAAGTTGCTTAACCTTTCTGTCCTTCCATTCTCTCAGTGCTCTCTGAGAACCGGTGAGTGAAAATGCGTAACACTCTTAGAGCAGGGCCTGGCTGAAGGCTGGCTGCTATTGCTGTCCTTGGATCATTCAACCTCACTGCTTGGACCCTCCTGTCCAGTTGCCCATCTCTTAAGGGCCACAGTCCTGGTCTCACTCCCCCTCAGCACGTTGCTTTCACCTGCTGCACTACACTTCTACCCCAGGGTCTTTGCTCTTCCGCCACCTGGAATGTCTCCTCCTACCCCCCTAGCTTACTCTCTGCTGCCTTCAGATGGACTCTGGCTGTGCAGCCCTTGCCGTCTGCCCTTTCTGAAGCTGCCTCCCCTCCCCCCCAACTCCTTGTTTTGTTTTCTCTTGAATACTCCTCAGCTTTTCCTATTTGTTGTTTGTCCATCTCTCCTACTAAAAAAAGTGAGCTCTGTGGGGCAGGAATTTGTCCATTTTGTGTCCTTAGCCTCTAGAATGGTACGTATGCCACATGGAAAGTGTTCAGCAAACACTTGTTGAATGAGTAGAGTAAGCTTACCAGGGAAAGTAAGGCACTTGCTAAGGAGGGCCCTCCTGCGGAGCTCAGCCTTGAGCTGCTGCCCTCTGGGGCTGGGTGGACTTTCCTGATCTCCCAGGGAGAAGGAACACTCTTTTTCTCTACAGTTCCTGACCCCACCCTCTGCACCTCTTCCAGGCCTCCCTGCATTGTTGTCATTATCATCTTTGCTTTGTGCTTTGATGCTGGCAGCTGCTTGGTCTTTTAATGTGGGTAGCAGGTGTCCCCATCCTGTACCACCCTTTGTTTTTAACACCCCCGCCCCCCTTCAGCCACCAGAATCACAGATTGGCTCTTCCTAGTATCTCTACAGACCTACCAGAAACTGAAGGTTTTGGTCCTGATTTCTGTCTGTGTTCTGTAGCACTGGACATGCTGACCTGTCTCTCCTTCTCTGAAACGATCTTTGTTGGTTGCCAGGAGACTGGCCTTATTTCACTTGGTGCTCCTCATGCCTGTTCAACTGCAGCCTCCTTAGCGTTTACCTTGGTTCTGAGTCTTGTTATCTGTATGCTTTATTCCCTTGATCTTCAGCACTTTTGACAAATACACCTTTGGGGGAAGTATTGTGTTAAATTCCCATTGAATTTAGGAATCTAGAAAATAGCTCAGGGGTCATTGCCTTTCCAGCTGTGTCCAGGTGGTGGGGACCTTGTCTCTTTTTCATGGTAGTACATCCCTTAGAATAGACCAGTGAATTTGGTTGAATTAGTCAAATCTAAACAAGTCTCTGGTTTTTATGTTGTGTCTCCTTGAAAGTGCAACCACCACGCTCTACTCCTTCGCTGTAGACTTCTTAAATGTGTGATGTCTGCTGTCTTCTGTTCTATCCATGCAGCCAGTCAGGCCTGCCTTGTGTGGGCATGGGCATGCATGTGTGTATCTGCACCCGTGTGCATGGCATGTTCATGCGTGTGTGTGTCTGCATGGTGTGGGAGTGTGTTTGCATACACATTTGTGTCTGCACGTGCTTCTCCTGCTTTGATGCCCGGCTGTCCTGCAGACCTCTGGGTTTTTGGATTGTCCCTCTGACCTGCCTTTTCATGTCATCCCTTTTTTGTCCTTTCTCTGAAGGGAAGCTTCCCAGAGTTGCATCCTCAACCCTCTTCTTGGTCTGTGTTGCCTCTCTGGGCAGCCTCTCTCCTGTGGTTTTGGTGACTACCACCTCGCTGATGTGTTCTGGCCTTCTGTTTCTGGGCCAGTCACAGCTCCAGAGCTGTGGCCTCAGCACCTGTTGGACAGGTCTGCCTGGAGGCTCCATCCGTTCTCCTCTGCAGGCTCCTGCCTGAATGCTGGAACACGTGTATCCCTCCAGGGGAGAAGCTTCATTCGCCTTCAGTTCCCTCTTGTCTCTGCTCTCCACCTCTACCCGGTCAGCAGTGTGGTCAGTTCTATGTCTTTACTGTTCTTGAGGGCTCCAGCCCTGTCAACAGAGCCTCTTTCACACCTTTGTGCTCTGGCCTGGAGGACTGCCCTCTATGCCTTGGGCTTAGGCACTGGGCCTGGCACAATTGTCAGTCTCCTTTTCTAAATAGGGACTGAATTATGGCATGGGAATCACTTCACCTTTGGTGGATCCTTATTGCCCCTAGGATGGAGCCAGGCTCCAGATGGCCCCCAGGACTTCCTGTGCCTTGGCTCCAGCTGTCTCCTGAGGCTCCCCGTACCAACCCTGGCCAGGTTCCCTTCCCCACAACAACCTCCCCCCTCCTCTACCGGGAACAGAACCACGCCACCTCTGGCGACCTCAGCACGCTGCATCACTGTCCTGGTCCACGTGCCACCTTGTGGGCCCAGGACAGTCCTGGGGTCCCTGGGTAGCAGAGCGCCTGGCCGTACCTCTGAGGCCCTAGTGCTGCAGAGTTGAGCTGAGGGTCTCGCACTCGCCCTCACCCTCTGACTGACCCAGCCCTAGCAGGTGAGTGGATCCATGTCGCTCTGATGGCCAGAGGGAGGCCACACACCTTATGTGTGTTCTGGAAAGGGCAGCCTTGCACCGCGAGCTTGCTTACCGAATAAATTGAGTTAGGGGAATGCTGCGGTGAAGCTTAACCCAGTTTTTAAAAGTCTTTTTTGAGCCTTAAGATGATACTTTTTTTTGTGCTTCTGAAGTAGGAATTACAGTGGACAATTAAGTAATTTAACTTGGAACTAAAATCATAATTCAGGTTCTGAAGGAAGAACGTAGAGTTAGTTTGTTTTGAAGCCTAGAAGTTTGTCTAAGGCAGTAGTATTTTAAGTTCTTTACTGCATCGTTAATGGCACTTGACTCTCAATACCAGGGAAGCAGAAGGTTTCTGTCATTTTGTGACGATGTTTTTAAATCTCTTTGCAGGTGGAAGAAGAAAGGTGCCACTTTGGCATGAAGACAGACTCGCTTAGTCGTCAGTCATTTAAGCTGAGTGCATTGTGATTTCCAATAATTGAGGCAGTGGTTCTAAAAGCTGTCTACATTAATGAAAAGAGCAATGTGGCCAGCTTGACTAAGCCGCCAGCGTGTGCAGCGCGGGCAGGACGGCACCCGGGTCTCAACGGACTTGTGCATGTTAGCTGTATAGATTTATGTAAGGTTTTTTAAAACTCTGGTCTTTTAAAATAGTCTTAACCACTTTTACTATGGAGACATATGAGAGTCCCTCTCCTCTCCCGCGTGAGCCCGCAGGAGAAGCGGTGATGGAGAACCGAGCTTGCCCCCTCCAAGCGCTGCCCCGTGAACAGTCTCCACCACCTCCCCTGCAAACGTCCAGTGATGCAGAGGTAATGGACGTTGGCTCTGGTGGTGATGGACAGGCCGAACCCCCTGCTGAGGACCCGCTCAACTTCTACGGAGCTTCTCTTCTCTCCAAAGGATCCTTCTCTAAGGCCCGCCTCCTCATAGACCCGAACTGTAGTGGCCACAGCCCGCGCACCGCCCGGCACGCACCTGCGGTCCGGAAGTTCTCCCCTGACCTTAAGTTGCTTAAGGATGTAAAGATTAGCGTGAGCTTTACCGAGAGCTGCAGGAGTAAGGACAGGAAGGTGCTGTACACAGGAGTGGAGCGCGACGCTCGTGCAGAGTGCGGTCTGGCCCTTAGCCCTGTCAGTGGAGATGTGCATGCTTGTCCCTTTGGCGGGAGTGTTGGGAATGGGGTAGGTGTAGGGGGTGAGAGTGCTGATAAGAAGGATGAGGAGAATGAGCTGGATCAGGAAAAGAGAGTGGAGTACGCAGTGCTCGATGAGTTAGAAGATTTTACTGACAATTTGGAGCTAGATGAAGAAGGAGCAGGCGGGTTCACGGCTAAAGCAATCGTGCAGAGAGACAGAGTGGATGAAGAGGCCTTGAACTTCTCCTATGAGGTATGTCGGCAACCCCTCCTTTGGAGCACTCTTAACAAAACCCAAAGAGAGGTGTTGGGAACTGCAGCATCTTTTGAAAGCTGATGTTGCAGAGGAAAAAAAACCCATATGAGGTGGGATAATGTTAATGTGGAAGAGAAAAGGCTGTAAGAAGTCCAGGTGTTTACATTTTTCTAATGAAAGGTTTGGCTGAGTAGTCGACCTTGTACCTTCTATGCAACCTGAGTTGGAAGGTGCTCCCGAGAAACGCTTCCTGGTGGCATGTGCACCTGTACCAAGCATCAAGTGTGTTGGTTGCAGTTGTCAGTTTCTTCCTGTTTGTTTTTCAGATGATCACGCAACATAAAGGCATACCTAGGCCCCCACTTGAGAGTGCCTCATTTCTGTGTGTGTTCTCACTAATGCTGTTAAGCTTGCCTACGGTACAGGAATGCAGGCTCTGGGGGCCGTGGTGTCTGAACAGCGTGTTTTGCAGGATGATTTTGACAACGATGTCGATGCTCTGTTGGAGGAGGGCCTTTGTGCTCCCAAAAAGAGGCGAATGGAGGAGAAATATGGGGGAGACAGTGACCATCCATCTGACGGAGAGACAAGTGTGCAGCCAATGATGACCAAGATTAAAACTGTGCTAAAAAGTAAGTCAGCCAGTCAGAAAGTAGTGTGTTTGTGGGGTGGCAGAAGTACAGGTTTAAGAGCCCTTGGGTGCCAGGCAGTGGTCTGGGCAGTGGGCACATGTTTGAGGGAGGATGGGCACACGTGATGAGGGGGAAACAGACAAGACACAAGGATGCACCAGATGCATGATGACCTGGGTGCAGATTGTAGTGTTTGCTGTGGATACACACCATAGAGCAGCTGGTGTCGTGGAGAGTGGGGAGGGCACTTTGATGGGGTGAGGAGGGGAAATGCTGTTATTCAGAGATGACAAGATGGGCAACTAAAGGCCAAGGCCAGAAGTGGGTGCAGCATTCCTCTAAAAGTACAACTCCTATGGCTGCAGCATGGTGTGTGTACTTTAGGTGGACAGGTGGGAGCTCCTGTGGTAGGGATGAAGGTATTCCAAAGCTGTATTTGGATTTGGGGGTGGTGGGTGGAGCAGTTGGGAGGCATCCAGAGCTGTGCCCATGCTACTCCTTTGCCAGTGTGCTGCAGATCTGGGAGCAGTCGGTGTCAGTTTCTATCTTTTCCTGGCCTGGAGTTGCCTGTGAGTGTCCACGTGGAGATGTTGGGCTGGGGATTGGGCAATGGGAAGGGGCTGAACAGATATGCCAGGGACTCGGGCACATAGTTGAAACCTTAGGCTGAGGTCTGGGGTGCAGAAGGTGGCATGATGGGAGGAAATTGAGGGGCAGGTGATGTGCAGTGTCCCAACGCAGAGTGGCCAGTTTGGCTGTACTGGGTGCCACATGTGTCTGCCCATGTTAGCTAGTGGTGGGAACAGGATGGGCGTTGGGTTTATCAGCCGTAGATGGGGTAAGTCTGGGGCGCTTCAGCTTCTGGGAAGACATGTGGGGGCAGGCTTTACTTTACCTCCAGAAGGTCTGCTTTGTACTTTTCCTGTGGTTTCAGCAGTCTGAGCAAACAAAGCCTTGTCCATCCTGAGCGGCCCACAGGTTCACAGTATTTCCTGTGGTTTCAGCAGTCTGAGCAAACAAAGCCTTGTCCATCCTGAGCGGCCCACAGGTTCACAGTATGCCTGGCCATGACTACAGGCATGCCAGTGGGCCTGCCAGCACCGGGCACTGCTGTGTCTTTCCCTCTGCAGCCTTCTGTTCCACCTCACCCACCTGGCAACCTACCCCAGAGTGCTGCCTCCCAGGAGCTACAGCATGGGCCTCAGACTCACAGGCTACGTGTGAGCTGCATGTGAGCTTTGACGGCTGGGCCAACTTTCTGACTGCAGTTGTCACAAATGAATGGCTCACATGCACCTGTGTCCCATGTTGTACTTTGCTTGCATTTTGTTTGCTTCTCCTTGTCCTGACTTAGCCCACAGCTGCTGTAAGGCAGCTCCTTGACTCTACCCTGGGTAGGGCAGAGTGTCTAACATTGTCTATGCTCCTCTGACTTGTAGTGCTCCCTCCTCAGGGTCACAGCCAGTATTGTTGTGTTCTGAGGTCAGGCCAGGAGTTAGCACAGCCGGGTAGGGACCTGACCCTGGGATGCTACTCCCTTTTCCGTGAGAGTCACTTAGGCCATTTCATTATGTGTATGTTTTTTAGATTTCATTTGCTTGTTTCTTTTGTCCTAAATTCTGTACTTGCTCCTAATTCCTGTAAGAGCATTAAGTTTCAGTTAAATCTTTGTGTTTTTCCTAGTTACCAGGCCTGCCAGTGGCAGGTGTCAAGTGAGTAACAAGTCTTGAGCTTTTTCTCTATGACTGCCTGTAGAGGATTGGGAGTAGTGTCTTAAAACTGATTTAGAAATGTAGAAATTGGAGGTAGTGTTTCACGGGCTGGGGAGAGTGTGCAGCTTGGGTACAATGAACACTTGTTATCTAGTCACAGGGAACAGTGGACAGCAGACATGCAATGTATTAGCAAAGCTTACTCAGCCCCTGGGGTGCCTCTGGCCACAGCCAAGGCAGCCAGTGAGGGATTGATGTTCATCATGCCTGTAGCTATGCAGATAACAGCTGAGGCTGGGACTCATGTCTTGCAGACCCTTTCCCAGGCACTTTCGTGCACCACATATTGTTCTAGGCCCGAGAGTACAGCAGTGAACAAGATAGACAGCTTTCTGCTGTTGAGGGGGAACTTTTCTCTGGGTTGGAGCCATATAAACAAGCACAACAATTGAGAGCAGAGTTTCATGCATGGGAGGTCTGAGTCGTAGGCGGGGCTGGCAGAAGCTCTGGTGGAGGTTGGGGTACTTCCCTACTCTTCTAGTTCTTAGAGGTTCGTTCTTTTTAGTCCTTGGTTGACTTTACTATTTTTATCTGCCATGTGTCATAAGTTTGAAGACCTCTCTACAACTCAGTGTGCTTTTGAAGTGATTGGGGGATGGTCTTGTCTTCTGTGCAGGTCGTGGCCGTCCTCCTACAGAACCATTGCCCGACGGGTGGATCATGACATTCCATAACTCTGGAGTCCCCGTGTACCTACACAGAGAGTCTCGGGTGGTCACCTGGTCCAGGCCGTACTTCCTGGGAACGGGAAGCATACGGGTAGGGGATGCATCAGTCATGAATTTAGTCTTGTAAGTTTGCAGACTGAACATGCACATGTTGTGTTTGCATGGTAGCCAGGCAGAGGCAAGTGGAAGGCTTCAGATATTCAGAGCTTTGGGGTCATCCTTGTAATCTTTGTTGCAATTTCACTACCCACAGAAACATGATCCTCCTCTGAGCAGCATTCCTTGTCTGCATTATAAGAAAATGAAGGACAATGAGGAAAGAGAGCAAAACAGTGAACTCGCCCCCAGTGGGGAAGTGTCTCCTGTCAAGCCCCTGAGCCGATCTGCAGAGTTGGAGTTCCCTCTGGAAGAGCCCGACTCCATCGGAGCTGACTCAGGGGCCCTGGATGAGAAGGACCCACTGGGGGCTGAGGCTGCCCCTGGGGCCCTGGGGCAGGTGAAGGCCAAGGTTGAGGTGTGCAAAGATGAATCGGTTGGTAAGTTTCTGGGGTGAACTTTCTTCCTTGCTGGCTGGGATCCATCTGCAGGGATTTGGCTGCACTCCACACCTTCCCTGGCATCACATTTCTTCTGCTGAAGGCCACCTATTCCTGGTTTTGTCTGTGAGGAAGGGACTTCTAGAGACCTTTTCCACTCATGTGGTTGGAAACGTCTGCCTCCCTGATCTTAGAACCTGCCTAGGTCTGCAGGCCCTACATGGCTGGTTGTGCCATGAAGATGGCTACTGTCAACGCAGAATGGCATTTTTCTCTGGTTACTTACGTGACCTTTCCTGAAATCTTGGTTTTTCAGTAGGAGGTGCTCATGTGGCATTGTTTTGATCGGCTTTTTTTTTTTTTTTAAGATTTTATTTATTCATGAGAAACACAAAGAGACACAGGCAGAGGGAGAAGCAGGCTCCATGCAGGGAGCCCGACGTGGGACTCGATCTCGGGACTCTGGGATCACGCCCTGGGCTGAAGGCAAGCGCTAAACCGCTGAGCCACCTGGAGGGTCCCCTGAGCTGTTTTGATACGCTCAGAATGAGCTGCTTTGATCCACAGACTTAGTACTGGGAGACAGCCACCATTCTGCAGACATTTCCCACTTCAACCCCACAATTGCTTTTGATTGTGTGTCGGTGTTTCTCCTCTCTCCTGTGTCTTTTAGCTTAGGCCTACCCATGCAAGTCTCAGTTATCTCTACAGTGGTGGCATGGTAGCAGACCTCTCTCAGCTCACCTGCTGAATCTCTTTCAAAGAGGACTTTGTGTTTTCAGGATTTTTGGTTATTGCTATTTGGATATTGTCTGAATGTTGCTGCCCAGCCTTCCTCGTAACTCATAGGGGTGAGGAGCCTAGAAAAGCTGGAGAGGGGATTGGAGTGACACCACTGCTGAGAGTGGGGAAGGTGCCCCAGAGAGGGGCGGCCTCTGTGGAGAGGGCCGGTTGGAACCTCAGGCATCTGGGGAAAGGCAGGGTCTGACACTGGCCCTCAGCTTCCCCCACAGACAGACTGCCGTCTTCTCCTGACCTGCCTGCCCGTTGCCTCCCTCGGCATCCACATCAGCTTCCCCTGTCTTCTGTCAGTGTGTCAGTCGGCTTTTCTCAGGACCCAGCTGGAAGGGAGCTTTTGCTTTAAGACTTCAACGTATTGGTTTTTGTCCAAATTCATCTTTTATGCACATGGAACACCTGAATGAGTTCCTGTTTTTCTGAAAACATCTGCTTTTCACTTCTAACTTTACTCCCTCGGGAGAAGTGACCGCTTGTTTCTAGATTCACTTCCCTGCGGTAATGTGTAAAGAAATACGAGGTTTTAGTGTATTATTATTATTTTTAAATGTTTTAGTTATTTATTCATGAGAGCTACAGAGAGAGAGCAAGAGAGAAGCAGAGATGTAGGCGGAGGAAGAAGCAGGCTCTATGCAGGAAGCCCAATGTGGGACTCAGTGCCGGGACTCCGGGATCACGCCCTGAGCCAAAGGCAGACGCTCAACTGCTGAGCCACCCAGGCATCCCTGGTTTTGGTGTATTATTAAGCGGGTGCAGATTTCACAGCCTTGAGTTTTAACTACGTATTCCTCAGTCTTACACATGAACCACCCCCTCCACATCCACAGGTGCTGCTCTTAGGGCTGGGCGTAAGCCACAAGCGTCCCTGCCTCAGAGCTGACACTTGAGTCAAAAACCAGTGAGGGTGATGTGGCCGTCTAGGATATCCTGGGAGAGAGAAGGCTAGTGTACAACATTAAAAGCTGGAGGCCCCTTGGAAATTCATTGAATTAGAGATGGGTGGTAAGCAGTGGGGCTGGGCCAGGAGCTGTTGCAAAGAGGCATGACAGGTATGAGGCCCCCCAGCTTCCTGGGTGTGTTGCTGAGTGTGCAGGCAGCCAGGTGGCTGGAGGGGAGAGCGCAGGGTACACAGTACTTCCACTGCTGTGGTACTTGTTTTGATAGAAAAGTCTTGAAGGCCATCCTGAGTTTTGTGGAGTTTTTTAAAGCTTTTTTCTTTTTTCTTCTTTTTGTTTCAAAAAAATTAAAAGCATCGCAAAAATTTGTCCATAGGGACCTGCCTGAGTAATTTGAGTGAAAGGACGTGATTCTTTGCTTTCTTTGCCCAAGATTTCAGGAGAAGGGGAATGGGGATGGCATGGGTGGGACCTGTTTGATGGGCAGCCCATCACCATCCTACTCCCTGGACAGAGGAAACATAACTCTTTTTTTTTTTCTTTAAGATTTTATTTATTCATAGAGACACAGGCAGAGGGAGAAGCAGGCTCCACACAGGGAGCCTGACGTGGGACTTGATCCCGGGTCCCCAGGATCACACCCCAAGCTGCAGGTGGCGCTAAACTGCTGCGCCACCTGGGCTGCCCGGAAACATAACTCTTAGGTTGGACGTTAGCAATTTTGTTCTCTGATAAATCCACACAGATCTTGAGGAATTTCGGAACTACCTGGAAAAGCGTTTTGATTTTGAGCAAGTCACTGTGAAGAAATTCAGGACTTGGGCCGAGCGGCGGCAGTTTAACCGAGAAATGAAACGGAAACAGGCAGAGTCTGAGAGGCCCATCCTGCCGGCCAATCAGAAGCTCATCACTCTGTCTGTGCAGGATGCACCCACAAAGAAAGGTGAGTTGGGGCATGTAGATTTTATCTTTGGCAGATTGGTTATACTGTTGTTTTACTTGATGGTCGTAGAATGTATGCTTTGTGTGTAAGTTGTATTTATCTCAGAGCTTACGTTTACCTTATGAATGCAGAGGTGTACTCCGTTCACGGTCATGAGCCCCTAATTCAGTGAGTCGCTAACTTGGATGGTGTCAGGTCCCAAGTGCTAGCTTGCGGCAGGTCCTCACGCTGTTGCTGAGTTAGGCCTTCTTGTCACAGAGTTTGTCATTAATCCCAATGGGAAGTCCGAGGTCTGCATCCTGCACGAGTACATGCAGCGCGTCCTCAAGGTCCGCCCTGTTTATAATTTCTTTGAATGTGGTAAGTTTGACCTCCCCTCCCTCAGCCCTGAAGAATCCTACACCTTGCTGGGGTCATGGCTGGGGAGGCGGGAACTGACCAGTAACCCTACTGTGCTGGGTTAAGAGGTGAAAGGGCAGGGCAGGGAAAAGCATGCTGTAGGTGGGGGGTCGTTTTCACAGCAGTTTGTCCCATCCGAGGGCAAATGCCCCTGCCTCCCTCTTCCTCTGTCCATATTCCCCCCCACCCACACTGTCCTCTCTTCCCTTGCTCTGAGAAAGGACCTCCTGCTGTGTCTCCACCTGTTCCCCCCTCAGCCTGCCCCCCCAGTGGATGAAGGGGCCTCAGGCCTGTGCTTCCCACCAGCCGTCTCCTGTGGCCTTCCTCATCACACTTTTGTGAAAACCAGTTTGTCTTCCCCTTGTAATCCTGAACCTAAGAGTCACTTGTTTGTATGTCGTTTCCTTGGCTTCCTGCATTTGCGGTCTCTGCTATTCACCGTCCTGTGTCCACCTTTCACAGACACGCTCCCTGTCCCTGGTAGCTTGGCCTCTGACCTCCTATTTTCTTCCATCTTACTAACCCGTGCTCCCCATTTTTCACAATTTTCCTGGCAAGCTCTCTGTCTGCTGACCAACTCTTGACCCTATCTCCAAGCCTCAGAGAGCCCTCATCTCTGCCTTCCAGCAGTAGCCCTTACCCTGCCTTGTCTGTTGGTGCTAGCAGATTGTATGTGTGCATGTGTGCACGCTTTTAATGTCTTGGCAAGTATTTTTAAAACCGTAATTTTAATTTTAAGAGAACCCAAGTGAGCCTTTTGGTGCCTCGGTGACCATTGATGGTGTGACCTATGGATCTGGAACTGCAAGCAGCAAAAAACTTGCGAAGAATAAAGCTGGTAATGTGCCTGCTTGTGTGTGTCAGACCCATGCTGCCCACTGTCTGCCTCTCCCCTTGGCTAGGGAGGGCTGGGGATGGGGCAGATCCATTCAAGTTATGTAATCATCTAACTTAGTTTTATTTATTTATTTATTTTTAATTTTTTAAAGATTTATTTATTTATTTTATGATAGACATAGAGAGAGAGAGAGGCAGAGACACAGGAGGAGAGAGAAGCAGGCTCCATGCCAGGAGCCTGACGTGGGACTTGATCCCAGGACTCCAGGATCGTGCCCTGGGCCAAAGGCAGGCGCTAAACCGCTGAGCCACCCAGGGATCCCCTAACTTGGTTTTTTAAAAGTATGTGCTCATTGGAAAAGACTCCTAGAGGAAGTAAAACGTGAGGGGAAAAAAACTAGGAAACTCCAACCTTCTCTGCTCTCTGGCAGCTGGGCCAGAATCTCTTGCCCTTGTCCCCACCGCCCACAGCCGACTGGGTCATGCTAGCATGTTCTGGAGTGGGCTTGGTAAAAACTGAGCAAAACGTGGGCATGCTAGGAGGTGACAAAGAGGTAGAACCTTACATTGTTGGCATTCTTAAGTGGTTTTTACACGTTTGAGGATGATTTCCTGAGTTCTTCAATCTCTAGATTTGGGACTGCCACTCACAGAGCCTGCGAAGGCCTGTGTTTTCCAGTTAAAATGGAAGCTCCTCTGCCTCACCATCAGGGTTACTTGGCCTCTTTTTGGGAGTGGAGTACATTTTAGGGTGGGTGTTGGGTGCACCCAAAGCTCTGGTGCCCACAGTTCGATTCTTAAGGTTTCTACCTCTGCTATGGTGTCTTCCAAAGCAGCTCTGCCCTGTACAAAGCATGAAGTCTACAGTTTTATCACATTCTTACCATGTTTGGGGATTGGTAACGGTGCTTTTGTTTACAAGACTCAAGAGTTTACGTTGGTGTTGCTTTTTGTGGTGTATGCTGAGGATGATCGGGAGGATATGTTACTTTCTGTCCTGCCTTCTGTGAGGCTGTACTGGGCTCACACGCTCCACCTCTCTCCAGGAAGGCCTGCTGTCCATACTAGAGAGATTGTACCAAAAGGCTTTCAGCTTAACAGATTGGTACTACTAAGGTCATGGGGCAGATAGCTCACGTGGGGCCCACTGTGAGAGTGGAAATGTCCTGGCAGTAGGCTCTGCTCTCCCCATGTGTGAGGATCTACTTCCTCTGTCTAGACCCCAGTTACTCTTTAGATACCTCACTTGGATGTCTTGCCAGCACTTATGACTCTATAGGGTCAGACTGCTGCCCCTCCCCTGTTCCCCAGCACCCCACACCGCCCCACTGCAATGGTGAGTGGCAGCCCTGCTCAGAAATCTGTACTCAGCATTGAGCCATCCCTCTGCTCTGTCCTGCAGACTCTTTTTCAAGAGTATCTGTCCAGTCTCTACTTTTCCCTCCCACACTCAGAGCAGCCTGCTCAGTGCTCAGGCCTCACTGTGTGGCCTGGGTCCTGGTGAGCCATTTGCCTGCACACCATCACCGTGATTTCTCTGAAGCAGATTTCTCCTGTCTTGTCTGCTACAAGTACCTCAGGGCAAGAGTACATATAACCTGGTGTGGCTTATAAGGCTGCTCAAAGCCTAACACTTGCCCCACTGCATCCTTTGCTCAGGATGTGCTCCTCCATCTTCTACTCTCCCTGCCTCTGAAGTCCTGCACAGGAGCCGACGTGCAGCTTGCTCTGGAGTTGGGAAGTGAGCTGGGCCCAAGCCCTCACCCTTGGAGTTTTTCTTTTTCATAGCCCGAGCTACGCTGGAGATCCTTATCCCTGACTTTGTCAAACAGACCTCTGAGGAGAAGCCCAAAGACAGTGAGGAGCTTGAGGTGAGTGTCAATCCTGCCCTGTCTGGAGCTGTGGCTCCAATGCAGTGTCTGCTCCCTGTCCCCCCTCCCCGTCCCCACCTACCCACCAGCCTATGCAGGTTATAGATTTAACCATCCAAACTCCAGGTGGTTTCATTTGTTCATATTTCATAAAAGGGGAAACTTGTTTTAGTTCCGGCAGGGGGAGATGTCACTTTTGTCAGATTTTTGTGTTCTGTGTCTTGTAATTGGTAGTGAAGAACGTGCAGAATAAGTGTATTTGGAATGAAGGCTGGCTGTCTCAAAGACTGGCTCCCACCACAGATCTATAGAGTCCCTAAGTTACGTTGTTTTTTGTATTAAGAACTGTTTAAAATTACTTGTAAATCCTTCTGGGAAATATGATTCTATGGTTACTTGTAGTGAGGGCTTTTCAAACTCTGAAGATGGTATTCTTTTTTATACCGGCTTTCTTGATCTCTATATACCATAAATTTTGCTCCTTTAAAAAACCATACTGTTGAGTGAATTTTTGTATATTCAGAGTTGTGTAATCATCACAATGGTCTAATCTTAGAATATTTTCATCTCTCTAAAAGGAAACATCATACCAGTTAGCAATAACTCTAATTTTCCCTGTCTCCCAGCCCCTCAACCCCTGGCAACCACTAATCTCCTTTCTGTCTTGCTGGATTTGCTCGCTTGGGACACTTCACATCAATGGAATTATGCGACATGTGGTCCTTCGTTGACTGGATTTTTTCACTTAAAACATGCTGTGTTAGCTGTGGGTTTTATCTGATAGAGGAAGTTTCCTTCTGTTTTGCTTAGTCTTTTTTTTCAGGAATGGATGTTGGATGTTGTCCAATGTTTTTTCCTGCTTCTATTTAGATGATTGGTTTTTGTCTTTTACTTTCCTCATAATGGTGGTATATTGCATGGGTTTCTGAATATTAAACCAACCGTGGATTTCGGAGATAAATCCCACTTGGTCACGGTGTACATAAGTTTTATGTATTCCTGGATATAGCATGCTGGTAATTTATTAAGGACTTTTGCAGGTATATAATGGATACTCACTTGTCTGTAGTTTTTCTTGTGTGTGGTGTTGGTGTTGAGGGAGTACTGTCTTTACAGAATGAGGTGGAAAGTTGTTTCTCTTCTTTTGTGTGGAATAGTTTGTGAAATGTCGGTATTGATCTTTAAACATCAATCCAGAATCCACCAGGGAAGCCATCTGAGTCTAGACTTGACTTTGAGGTTAATTACCAATTCTGTTTTTTTCACATTACTTCTCAGATTTCCTGCTCCTTTTTGAGCTTGTTTGGAGACTTTGTGTCTTTATAGGAATTTTTCCATTTGCTCTGGGTTATCTCATTCATTGGGATACATTTGTTCATAGTATATTCCCTCATGACTTGCTGCATTTTGGTAAGCTTGTGCTGCTCCTGCCTTTATTCCTGATTTTAGTAGTTTGAGTCTCTTTGCTCTTGGTTAGTCTAAAAGTTTGTTACTGTCTTTGATCTTTCAAAGATCCAACTTCTGGTTTTGTTTGTTCCTATTGGCTTTTTAATTTTCTGTTTGATTTATTACTGCTGTTTCATTTATTTCTGTATTTCCTTTCTTTGGCCAGCCTTAGGTTTGGTTTGTTCTTCTTTTCTAGTATTTTCAGGTTAGAGTATTGATTTGAGGTGTTCTTTTTAAATACTGGAATTTATGTCTATAAATTTTCTTCTGTGTATTACATTAACTGCAGCCCATAAGCTTTAGTGTGTTTTCCTGTTTTCATTCATCTCAGAGTGTTTTTTTTTTCTTTTTTTTTTTTAAGATTTTATTTATTTATTCATCAGAGACACAGGCAGAGGGCCGAAGGCAGGCGCTAAACTGCTGAGCCACCCAGGGATCCCCATCTCAAAGTACTTTTCTACTTTCCCTTGTGATTTCTACCTTGAATCATTGGAGTCATTTTAGGAGCATTTGTTTTTCATATATTTGTGAATTTCCCAAATTTCCTTTAGTTTAGTTTCTTTTTTTTTTTTTTTTTAAGATTTTATTCATTTATTCATAAGAGACACAGAGAGAGAGGGAGAGAGGAAGAGGCAGAGACACAGGCAGAAGGCAGGCCCCATGCAAGTCCATGGGACTCGATCTCGGGACTCCAGGATCATGCCCTGGACAGAAGGCAGGTGCCAAACTGCTGAGCCACCCAGGGATTCCCTCTTTTTTTTTTTTTTCTCCTCTTTAGTTGTTGATCTTTAATTCCAGTGTGGTTTGAAAACATAGTTTGTATGATTTCAAACCTTTTTTTGTTTTTAAAGATTTTGTTTATTTATTAATGAGAGACACAGAGAGAGAGAGAGGCAGAGACACAGGCAGAGGGAGAAACAGGCTCCATGCAGGGAGCCCAACGTGGGACTCGATCCCAGGTCTCCAGGATCATACCCTGGGCTGCAGGCGGCGCTAAACCGCTGCGCCAGGGCTGCCCGATTTCAAACCTTTTAAGTCCTTTTAAGTTCACTGAGACTTGTCTGATGACCTGTCTGCCCTGGAGAATGTTACATGTGTGCATGAGGTGAGTGTACTTCCTGCTGTTACTGGGTGAAGCAGATGTCAGTTAGATCTAGTTGATGTATGGTGTTTGGTCTACATCTTTATTGGTCTTCTGCCTAGTTCTTCTGTGGTGTTTTTTGTTTTTTGTTTTTTTCTAGAGAAAGAGAGCGTGTGTGTGCCCATGGTGGGGGGGGCTGGGGGCAGAAGGAAAGAGAATCCTAAGCAGGCTCCACACCCAGCTCACTTGATCTCACGACCCTGAGATTACAACCTGAGCCGAATTCAAGAGTCAGATGCCACCCAGGTGCCTTGTCTTCCCTGTTACTGAGAGTGGGTATTGGAGTCTCCAACTGTTACTCTTGAATTATTTCTCCCTTCACTTCTGTCCATTTTTGTTTCATGTATTTTGGGGTTGTTAGGTACATATATGTTTGTGGTATTGCGATATAATAAGAAATGTGTGGTCTTTGTTCTTGGTTCCTGGTACAGAGCATCTACAATATATTAGTATTTGCTTTTTGTTCCTAGTGTTTGTTATTGTTGTTGTTGTTTAGATTTTATTCATTTATTCATGAGAGACACAGAGAAAGAAGCAGGCTCCCCACAGGGAGTCTGATGTGGGAGTTGATCCCGGACACAGGATCATGCCCTGAGCCAAATGCAGATAGACGCTCAAGCACTGAGCCACCCAGGTATCCCTGGCCCTAATTCTTTAAAAAGCTGCAGGCTGATAAAGTAAATGGAAGGGTTTTTTAAAAAGATTTTATTTATTTATTTGAAAGAAAGAGAGCAGAGTTGGGGGAGAGGCAGAAGGAGAGGGAGAAGCAGACTCCTTGCTGAGCATGGAGCCCAACATTGGGCTGGATCCCAGGACTCAGAGATCATGACCTGAGCTGAAAGATGCTTCACTGACTGAGCCATCCAAGCATCTGGAATGTCTTGTTATTTTTAACACACTCCTTTCTTTCCTCCTCCTTCTTCTTAATTTTATGTATTTAGTTAATCTCTATACCCAGTGTGGGGCTCAAACACAAGACCCCAAGATCAAAAGTTGCATGTTCCACCAACTTAGCCAGCCAGGCCCCCTTCACACATGCCTTTCAGCCACACCTGAGTTTAGGATAATGAAGTGACTTTGGACCATCCCTTTGAATGGGAGCTGGTTGCCCATGGAATTTACCATAAAATTAGAGGGTTAGAGGTTTCAGGATGCTGCCACCACCACCACCACCACCACTTCCCCCTACCCCCCATATGTGTGGTGGGGAGGGCACTGGAGATTGAGCTAATCGCTAATGGCCAATTATGTAATCAGTTATGGCTGTGTAGTGAAGCCTTCATAAAAAAACAACCCTAACTGTGAAGGGGTTCGGAGAGCTTCTGAGTTGGTGAACACATTGAGGTGCTAAAAAAGATAGCATACTCAGGGAAGGCACGGAAGCTCTGTACCCCTTCCTTTATACTTCACCGTATTTATCTTTTTAATCTGGCTGTTTCTGAGTTATATCCTTTTGTGATAAACTGGTACTCCAGTAAATAAACTGTTGTCCTTGAGCTCTGTGAGCTGTTGTGGGAAATTATTGAAGCCGAAGTAGGTTTGGGAACCGCCGTTGTACAGCTGCTGTACAATGAAACACAGGAGAGGATGCCTGGGTGGCTCAGCAGTTCAGTGTCTACCTTCAGCTCAAGACATCATCCCAGGGTCTGGAGATCAAGTCCCACATTGGGCTCCCAGCGAGGAACCTGCTTCTCCCTCTATCTCTGCCAATCTCTCTGTGTCTCTCAGTAAATAAATTTTTTAAATCTTTAAAAAAAAATAAAAGACACAAACATAAGCGACAACCTGGACTTGAAGTTATTTAGCATCAGGTGGTGGCAGCAGTCTTGTGGGACTGAGCCCTTGAGTCTGCTCCAACTCCTGGCAGTTACTGTTTAGAACTGCTTGTGGAAGCTCACACATTTGGTGTCACAAATGTTGAAACTAGAAGTCAGTTTTTTGTTGTTGTAGTTGTTAAAGATTTTATTTATTTATTCATGAGAGAGAGAGAGAGAGAGAGAGAGAGGCAGAGACACAGGTAGAGGGAGAAGCAGGCTCCACGCAGGGAGCCTGACGTATGATCCCGGGTCTCCAGGGTCATGCCCTGGGCTGAAGGTGGTGCTAAACCGCTGAGCAACCCGGGCTGCCCCAGAAGTCAGTTCTGTTTAATGTTCATATAGTTAGGTCATTTTGATGGATAGACCCTTTATTATTATTAAATATCCTTTATAGTAACATTTTTTGTTTTAAAGTCAGTTTTGTCTGATATAGTCACTCAAACTCTCTTATTCTTTGCCATGTCTTTCCTTGTTTTTTACTTTTAGCCTAATAGTGACTTTGAATCTAAATCATGTCTTTTATAGGCAGCATATAATTGAGTTTTGTTTTTATCCTCTGTCAATCTCTGCCTTTTGAGCAGAGGGCTTAGGCAATTTTTTTAAAAAAGATTGCATTTTATTTTATTTTTAAAGATTTTATTTATTCATGAGAAACACAGAGAGGCAGGAACATAGGCAGAGGGAGAAGGAGAAGCAGGCTGCATGCAGGAAGCCTGATGTGGGCCTCGATCCCACGACTCTGGGGTCACACCCTGAGCCAAAAGCAGATGCTCAACTGCTGAGCCACCCAGATGTGTCTTTAAAGATTTGTTTGAGAGACGGTATGAAGGAGAGTGGGGGGAGCGGCAGAAGGAAGGAATCCCCACACACACTTCCCCACTGAGCCCGGACCTGCCCTGCTGGATCCCACCATCCATGAGACCATGACCTGAGCCAAAACCGAGTCAGATGCTTAACCAGTTGAGCCACCCTGGTGTCCCTAAAGATTTTATTTTTAAGTACTCTCTGCACCCAGTGTGGAGCTCGAACTCAACAATCCTGAGATCAGGAGTTGCCTGCTCCACTGATTGAGCCAGGCAGGCATCCTTTTGAATTCAGTTTATCAACTTTTTTTTTTTCCAGGAGGGTTGGGGTGCTTAGTCCATTGAAATGTAATTTCTGGGCAGCCTGGGTGGCTCAGCAGTTTAGCGCCGCCTTCAGCCCAGGGCATGATCCTGGAGACAGGGGATCGAGTCCCAGTGTCCCCACGTCGGGCTCCCTGCATGGAGCTACCATTACCTTTTGTAATATCCTCAATTTGTTAACAAATTGTTTTTTCCCCTTTTATTCTTCTTTCTGGGCCTCCCATTATTATGTAAGGTGATACATTCCCATGGTATCCCACAGGTCTCATAGACACGTAGACCTCATAGACACTGGCCTGTTTTGTTTTTTTGTTGATGTTTTGTTAAAATATTTTTCAGGGGATCCCTGGGTGGCGCAGCGGTTTGGCGCCTGCCTTTGGCCCAGGGCGCGATCCTGGAGACCCGGGATCGAATCCCACGTCGGGCTCCCGGTGCATGGAGCCTGCTTCTCCATCTGCCTGTGTCTCTGCCCCTCTCTCTCTCTCTCTCTCTCTCTCTCTCTCTCTCTGTGACTATCATAAATAAAAAAATAAAAAAAAAATATTTTTCAGACTGGGTATTTTTGATTTGCCTGTCTTCCCCCCTCCCCGCTACCCCCCCTCCCCCAAGTAGGCTCTGTGTCTAGAGTAAAGCCTAATAAATTTGGGGCTTGAACTCACCACTCTGAGATCAAGAGTCAGAAGCTCAACCAATTGAGCCACCCAGGCATCCCTTCAATTTGCCTAAGTTTGCTGATCTTTCTTCTGACTGTTTGAATCTACTTTTGAACCCTCTGGTGAATTTTTAATAGTTTTTATGTCTTTATTGATATTCTGTTTGGTGAGATATTGTTCTTGTGCTTTCTTTTAATTCTTTCGACGTGATGTTCTGTTTGTTTCTTTAGTTCTTTGAGCATATTTATTATAGTGGATTTAAAGTCTTAGTAAGTCCAGTTTCCTCAGGGATGGTTTGTATTGACTGCTTTTCCCTATCTTGTAGGGCATATACATTTGTGTTTCATTTCATGTCTCATAAATTCTTTTGTTGAAACCTAGACATTTTAAATAATGTGGCAACTGTGGATAACAGGTTATCTCCCTTTCCCAAGACTTGTTGGCTTTGCTATTTTTGTTGCTGTCTATTTAGTGATTTTGTTAGTTTGCTAGGACTGGCATAATGGCTATCACAACCTGGGTGATCTAAACAACAGAATTTTTTGGCCTCATGATTCTGGAGGCTAGATGTCTAAAATCAAAGTTGTAAATAGGTTTGGTTCTTTCTGGGGCTGGGAGGAAAGGAAGTCTTTTAGGCCTCTCTCTGTCATTTGGAGATAGCTGTTGGAGATAACTGGTTTTGTCTCTGTGTTTCCAGATCTCCTCTTTATGAGAATAGTAGTCAGATTAGGGCCTACCCTAATGACCTAATTTTAACTTGATTGTCTCTGTAAGGAGCCTGTCTGCAAAAAACGTCACATAATGACGTACTGGGAATTAGAATTTCAACATATGAATTTGTTGGAGGGACATATTTCAACCCATAGCAGTGACTCTCCTAGACTATTCTGTGAAATCCAGATCAGAGATTTCCTGACCTAAACCAATATGTCTCCTAGCCTTTTCCAGTGGCCTCTTTATACATGTTGGGGGTGCAGTCACCTTTAGCGCTCTAGTAGTGGACAGCTATATTTTAGCCTTTATTTCCCACTTGCACAGAGCTTCTGAGTCAATCGTGTGAGAGATTTGGGCCTTCTTGGGTCTTTCCTGGGCATGCATGTGGCCATCTAGATCCCCAGATAAGTTGGAGCTTTTCAGTGTCCTTTATGGGCATCACGTTCTCTAGCTTTCCCCATTTATGTTTTCTGACCTGCCTCTTGCCTACCAGCTGGTATTCCAGCCTCAGGCAATTGCAATATGAAACAGTTGCCACTGATTATTTTTGACAAATTTCCTGGGGAATTGGGCTGTTCTGAGTGAGCTCTGAGTTGGGTCATGCAAAGGCAAGTTTTAAAATGGGGCTTTTCAGGTATGTCTGGGTAGCTCATTTGGTTGGATGTCTGCCTTCGGCTCAAGTCATGATCCCAGGGGCCTGGGATTGAGCCCCATGTCAGGCTCCCTGCTCAGCAGGGAGTCCACTTCTCCTCCTTCTTCTGCTCCTGACCCCCCTCATGCTTGTTCTCTTGAATTCTCTTTCTCAAATAAATAAATAAAACCTTAATAAAAAAAAAAAATGGGACTTTTCTATAGAGCTGCCAGCGCCTGGGCCAGATAGCAATGGTTCTTTGGGGTTGGGTTGTTGGGGAACCTTCGTGCCTTTTTCAGTGGCTGTGAGGCTGCTCAGGCTACCACAGAGCTGGGAAGAGGAGATAGGAATGGGTCAAGTTAAAATGCTACAAAGCTCATTGACTTGCCAAGATTCAGCCATTTTTTTTGAATAAATGCTTCTCAGATTGCCTTTTAATTTCCAGAATTTTGAAAAACTTGATTCTGACAATTTAGTCAGCATTCTTGTTGATTCTATGGAGGAACAAATTTTAGAGGTCCCTTATCCTGCTCCTCTGTAAGTGCTTCAGGATGCATTAAAATTTTTTTCTAATCTTTTTAGACAGATGCTGTTATAAAATATGGTAAAGTGCCCATCACAGTGTTAAATGTGTTCCGTGCTTCATTGTTGTAGATGAGCAACAGGTCACAAAGCCCATTCAGCAGACATAATCTCAAAAGGATTAGCTCCTCCAGGAAAAATCACATTTTCAGCCTAATTTCTAAATAACCCAACTGTGAACAGTGGTGTTCAGGGAGGCTTCCAAGGCATGTTGGAGAACCTTTTACCGAGACCCCTCCTCACAGCCTGCCAGGGCCCTTAGGGTCTGTTGTCGTGCTTGATGATATGTGGGCTCTGTTGGTTGCACTGCACTGTCCTCTGATACAAGGTAGCAGAAGCTGGAAGGGTAACTGTGGTTCTGGTGCAGGGAGTCCACCTGTCCTGGGCCGAGGCTGCCTTTTAGGAGGATGGAATTTTGCTTTATCCCAGCAGCTGATCTGAGCAGGCTTTGCTGTTGATCCCTGGTCGGGAGGGGGACAGGGGTGTGGGGACAAGGTGTCTGACCAGTCTCAGCTTACCGGACCCACACCCCCTCACCTGTGGCTATTATTGGCTTGAGAAAGTTTTGACATGTTGAGATAATAGTAAATTCTCCAGGGTTAGTAGAACAGCAAGGGTTAGGAATGCCTTCCCTTGGCTTCAAGATAACATCCAAGACAGTCTCTATTTAGTGTTTTGGCTTCTAAGGTACCAGCATCTTGTTTGTTTGGTGGTTGCATCAATAAGCAGTTCAGTCCAGTTTTTAATCTAGAAGTCTCTGCTTGCTCTGTCTATGGTTACTTTAGTGTTTGGCACCATTGTATTTCCCTAAGCGGGGACCACCCAGTTTCATTCTGGTCAGCACGAGGACCCAGGGGTGCGTTCCATGCTCTCCCACCCTTGACAGGACATGTGTGTTGCAGAGTGGCCTGTTGCTCCAGTTCCCTGCTCTGTCCTAGCTGCCCTTTGTAGTCCTTCCACCTGCATTGTGGCCTCCTCATATGTGGCCATGCAGTGAGATGTGCACCTGGAGGGCTTCAGCCTTGCCCCAGACTGTACCACCAACCCTGTCACTGCCTCACACTTGGTGATCAGAGGACACTTGGTGATTAGAGGCTGGTAGTTCCCTCATTTGTTGGAGGCGCATGGTTTTGATGATGACCGGTTGGCAGTCTTTGTGCTTGGTTCTTTGATCGTCCGCCTTTCTTCCTGCCCTGAATCTGCGAGGTCACTGGGGCTACAGCCTCTTCCTTGGAGCCTTTCCCATCTGGGCCTCTAATGAGGCATTTGCCTTAGGCATCTGCCATGACAAATGCTGTGGGTTTCTGGAATTTGTGCCTCAGGTTGTACTGAATAGTAGTTAAAATTCAAGTTCTGGCCATGTACTCTGGGGCTCTTCTGAAAAGTGAGGGATCTTTCCAGAAATGATCTCAGAATGTAGCCTGAGAAAGAATTTCCCAGGTGGAGGAGGCCACATGGGCAGCTTGGAAATCCCAGGTAAAAGTTCCCTCGTACATATAAGGGGCTTTTCAGTGCTGGTTCTCCAGTTCTCTAACACTAGTGAGGTATCTACAACTCTTCTCAGTTCTCACAATGTCTACGTGGCACTGGCTTAGTCCCACAAGACTGCCCACACTTCACATTCCAGCCACAGATGGGGTGCCCAGGCCACCCACATTAGCCAGCCTACTGCAGATTCAGGGGTTCCCATGATTTCCCTCAGGCTCATTAATTTGCTTAAACTAGAACTTTTTTATTTATTTTATTTTTTTATTTTTATTTATTTTTTTATTTTATTTATGATAGTCATACAGAGAGAGAGAGAGAGAGAGAGAGAGGCAGAGACATAGGCAGAGGGAGAAGCAGGCTCCATGCACCGGGAACCTGACGTGGGATTCGATCCTGGGTCTCCAGGATCATGCCCTGGGCCAAAGGCAGGCGCCAAACCGCTGTGCCACCCAGGGATCCCAAACTAGAACTTTTTTAGAATTTGCTCTCAGAACTCAGGGAAACACCTTATGTTTACTGGTTTATTATAAAGGATACAAATGGACAGTCAGATGAACAAGTCCTTAATTGTGTTTGGTCTTTCTAATGACCAGTCCCATCATAAAGGTCCCATCCTGAAACTACCAGGGTTCCCCACATGCCCCTGCCCCTAGCCTTCTCATTGCCATAAACTCAGGTGAGGTCCAGAGGCTCTCTTAAATAACCAGAGCTACTCTTGTCATTCAGGAAATTCTAAAGGTTTTAGGAGCTCCATGCCAGGAACGCAATACAAGTACCAAGTAAGAGTCCAATGACCCAAAAATGTCCTTATCCTCTTTTTTCTCACTTGGAATTTAATTGTATATGTGCACGTATACACACACATTGTCTTTTTCCCTTGTTTAAAATTTTTATTTTATTTATTTATTTATTTTTTTTATTTATTTATGATAGTCACACAGAGAGAGAGAGAGGCAGAGACATAGGCAGAGGGAGAAGCAGGCTCCATGCACCAGGAGCCTGATGTGGGATTCGATCCCAGGTCTCCAGGATCACGCCCTGGGCCAAAGGCAGGTGCTAAACCGCTGCGCCACCCAGGGATCCCTTGTTTAAAATTTTTAAAGATTTTATTTATCTATTCACGAGAGACACAGCTGCAGAGACACAGGTGGAGGGAGAAGCAGGCTCCATGCAGGGAGCCTGATGTGGGACTTGATCCTGGGATCACACCCTGAGCCAAAGGCAGACACTCAACCGCTGAGCCACTCAGGTGTCCCCCTTGTTTTAAAATTTGTCAGAGAAAAAAATAGCTTCTCTGTCAGGTTGGATGAGTTACAGCAGCACAATCCTGACTGAAACGAATTGCTGTCTTGCTCCTAAAGAATTGTGACAGTGTTTGTATCACACTCTTCTGAGTAGCTCAGCAGGTGGTGACTTATCTCCCCCATGATGCTTCTCTGGAGGTGGGGGCAGCTTTTCCTTCTTGTGTGAGCTCCAGGTGTGGATGCTGGTTCTTTGGGAGTTCTTGCTGTGCACTGCTGTCCTTGAGACACAGTGACACAACGTCCATGCACAGTGGTGGCATGAATATAGAATGTCTGGAGTTTGAGAGCTGCCATGGAAGCAGAGGCTCAGGGCAAGGCGTGTTTGGTATTCATTGAAAAGGCAAAAGCAGGTGACCAGAACTGGCACCATGCCTCTTTATAAGACCTGGGGTGATTTCTTCTCAGTATGTTATTGCTTTTCAGATAGCTGTTGGAGGTGGTTGGTTCATGGTTATTCTAGAATTTACTTGTGAGTGATCTGTTGTTTTTGCCTTTTTGTTTTTTTCCCCAATTTATTTTTTAATTTATAGAGAGTTACAGGTACTTTTTAGAGGAGTTTTGAAACGTGTATAGTTTTGTTACGTAACCCACAGTACAGTCAAGCAGAACATTTTCAGATCTTCTCCCATCCCAGTTCTCTCTTTTCACCTGGTAGGCGCTGAGCTGCCTCCCTAGGTTAGCCAGTTCCCAAATGTCTTAACAGTGGAGTTACAGGGCAGATGGCCTTAGAACCAGGCTCCAACTCAGTGATGCACCAACTGTTTTGGTGCCTGTGTCAGTGTTTGGGTCATTTTTGCTGCTGAGCATGCCCACCACAGGGCAGTGCTGGGTGTGTTCTTCCTTCTTGACTGAGGAGTGTTGAATGCATTTCTAGTTTTGGGTGGTTAGCACTTGTTTGCTATGAGGCTGTCCAGGTTTCCATGTGAGCATAGATAAGCACCCAGAATGGCTTTGCTGGGCTATTCGGTAGCTGTGTGTTCAACTGGATGCCTTTACACATCTGTAGGGAGCAGCATGTATGTGTGGGTCTGTCTCTGTGCTCAGTTCTGCCTCCTTGATCTGTGTCCTTTCACCAATGCCACATCTTCTTGAGGACATAATTTTTTTTTTTTTTTTTTTTTTTTTAAGATTGGTTTATTTAAGAGAGAACAAGCCAGTGAGTGTGGTGGGGCAGAGGGAGAGAATCCCAAGCAGATTCCATTGAGTGTGTAGCCTTGTGTGGGCTCGATCTCAAGACCCTGAGATCATAAACCCAAGAGTCAAACGCTTAACCAATTGTGCCACCCAGGTGGCCCCGATGACATGAAATCTTGAAATCAGATAGTGTAAACCCTCTAACTTTGTTCTTTTTCAAAACTACTTTTCGGTTATTCATGTTGCTTTGCCCTTCCATACAGAAACAGTATGTCAGTATGGAAAGTTCTGTTGAGATTCTGATTGGAATTGTGTTACATCTGTAGATAAATTCGGGGAAGATGGACTTCTAACAGTATTGCATCTTTCAGCTCACAAGCCCGGTATGTCTCCCCATTTTAAAAAAAATGTCTCCCTAATTTATTCATTCATGAAAGACACACAGAGAGAGGTAGAGATATAGGCAGAGGGAGAAGCAAGCTCCCTGTGGGGAGCCTGATGCGGGACTCGATCCCAGTACCCCGGGATCACGCCCTGGTCCAAAGCAGACACTCAACCACTAAGCCACCCAGGCGTCCCTGTCTCCCCATTTATTGAGGTTTTCTTTCATGTCTTGTATTGCTGCTTGGTCATTTCCAGTGTGTAGATCCTGCACTCATTTTCTTAGATTTAGATGTAAGTATTTCCATACAGGTTTTGGAGCTATTGTGGGAAGCACTTTAGTTTCAGTCTTGACTGTGGATTGCTAATATAGAGAGATGGAATGTTCTGTCTGTATGTTGACTGTGTGTCTTGCAGCTTTGCAAACTGTGTTACTAGTTAATAGCCAGTAGTTTTTCTGGAGATTTCTTTGGAATTTCTGTGTACAGACCAGGTTGACTATGATTAAAGATGGTTAGGTTTCTTCCTTTCCAATCTAGATGCCTTTTATTTCTTTTTCTTGGATGATGCTCTTACTGCAAGCTCCATTACACATTGAGCAGCATTGGGGAGAGTAGACATCCTAGTCTTGTTCCTGATCTTTGGCAGGAAGCACCCAGCCTCTGACCACTGAGTGTGAAGTCAGTTGTTGGTTTTTTGTCAGTACCTCTTAGGTCAAGGAAAGGTTCTTCTTCTGTTCTTGGTTTGTTGAGAGTTTTTATCATGGAAAGGGTGTTGCACTTTGTCAAGTGTATCTGTATCTCTTGATATGATAAGGCTTTTTCAAACTTTTAAGTTGTTGATAATGAATTATGTTAATTGGTTTTTAAAAACTGCATTTCTGGGGTAAGTCTTCCTTGGGGACAGCATATTTATGTATTGCTGGTTGTGAATTGCTAATATCATTGAGGATTTTGACACCTGTGTTCAAGGGAAATCAGTTTGTTGTTTTCTTTTTGTCTGATATTAATAATGTGTTGCTACTAACATCATAAGATAAATTGGCAATGGTCTCTTCTTGAGGTTTTTGAAAGATTCTCTAGAAGTGGTGTCATTTTTTCCCCCCTTAAATGGTTGGCAGTTATCACCAATGAGGCAGGTCATCTGCACGTGGAGTTTTCTCTACAGGGAAGTTTTAACTACAAATTCAACTTCTTGAATAGGGCAATTTGAGTAGTTTGCATTTTTCAAGGAATAGGTCCATTTTCTCTAAGTCGTTGAATTTATGGGTGCTGGGCTGTCTGTGGTACTCCCTCAGGTTCCTTCAGTGTCTTAAGCACCGAGTATCCGGCCGGGCTTCTGCTGTACTGTCGTCTGTGGGTCACTTCTACCTTTTGTGTGGTGGTTCCTATATGCCCTTCGCAGGTTAACCATCAGCAACATGTGGCTGTGGCACCAGCGCAGGTAGTTGTGGTGTGGGTGTTTGCCAGCAGCTGTTGGATGTCTTTGGCTTCTGAGTGTGTGTGTGCCTCTGCTCTTTCAAGGAGGATCCTGGGCACACAGGTGGTTCTCCACCTCTCAGCTTGACCACAGGTCCACAGCCCAGGTGCTGGCTGCTGGTTAGAGACTGGGTTCTCATAGATTGGGTGAGAGAGCCAGTCACTGCCGATGCGTCAGCTACTGGCCAGCCATTGAGGATGGGTCTAGGACCTGACATCTTGGTGAATAACTTTCCCTGGAAACTGATCCACGCTGGTACAGATATTTGGAAATGGAGGTATCTTGTGTGGACCTATTGGAAGACAATAACCAAATGAGGGCAGTTAGCTTTTCAGCTCACTAAAGTCTGCAATCTTCCTCAGAAATAGCACCTTGCTCTCCTTGACTCAGTCATAGTGAGTCTCTGCTGGAGAGAGAAGAACCCCTGCCTCCCTGCTCTGAGCAGCAGTGTTGTGTTCTTACAAGAAGAGGGAGGGAGATGGAAAAAAAGGCCATGTGGAGATAGGAATGATGCTGCCACAAACCAAGGAAAGCTTGGGGCCATCAGAACCTGAGAAAGTCAAGGAAGGATCTCCCTAAGAGGTTTCAAGGTGGGGATGCAGCCCCTTGACTCCTTGCTTTTGGACTTCTGACCTCCAGAATTGTGAGAAAATAAGCCACCCACTTTGTGATACCTTGTTACAGTAGCCCCAGAAGCTCAGCAGGTGCCACTAGGGAGGTGGGCTATGCTGGGTGGGCTAGGCCACATCCTCCATTCACTGGCGTGGCTCGGCAGAGGCCCAAGCATGGTTGGGGTCACAGCCACTTCCTGGCTGCTGCCTGCCTGCCTCTCTTGTATAGAATTTCCCTTTTTCCCCCTAAATGGGTTATGTGGTTTCTCATGAATGCTTCTTAGTTGTTCTGTTCTCTGGTTATAGTGACTGGTCTCAGAGCCGGGACGGGACGACTTTGTGTTTGAAACAGGAGCCAGACCAGGCCCTTTGCAGCCTTTAGGGAGCTTGCCATTTTTAGAGTCGTTTCTGTCTGACTTACCTTCTCTCCTATAATCTCACGATGATCTTCAATTTTTTTTTTCTAAGGTTGTCTGTCTTTAGATTTCTAATTGTCTGATCAGACTCAGATTCAGAAAAGGCTTCCCGGCAGCACCAGGCTCTGCCACCATCACAACATGTTCTCTCCAACCTAGCACAGTGCTGCTCGTCCTGTCTCAGGGGGGCAGCTGAACACTGAGGTGGGGGTATGAGGTGCTCCTTGAGGCAATAAAGAGGACAGGAAATTTCTGGAGGAAGCAGACAGCATGGGGAACAGCTCCGCGCGGCCAGTGGGCTAGGTCTAGCACTTAGGAGTGGCTGCTTTGTTTTGTAGTATTTTAACCACATCAGTATCGAGGACTCACGGGTCTACGAGCTGACCAGCAAGGCCGGACTGTTGTCTCCCTATCAGATCCTCCACGAGTGCCTTAAAAGGTAGGGTGGGTGCCTTCCCTTCTGAGTAGGGGTGATGGGGGCTTCTCTTTTGGTACCCAGTGTCTTTATTAGCCATTTATCCTAGCTTAAGAGCTAGGAGGTTAAAGTCTGAGCCATTGCAATTGTTCCATGTGTGCACAGAAGCCCCTCGTGTCTGGTGGTCAGTCAGAGCCTGTGAGATCAGATGAGGTACACAGAAAATGTCCTCCCCTCTTCAGCTGAGAAGCAGTTTGGGGAGAGGGTTGGCACTGTCTTCAAAGGGCCTTTCAAAGACTTTCCTGAAGCTGCCATTTCCTCCTCCTCCTCAGCCAATGTCATCTGTTGTCTATACTTTTTCTTAAAGAAACCATGGAATGGGTGACACATCCATCAAGTTTGAAGTGGTTCCTGGTAAAAACCAGAAGAGTGAATATGTCATGGCGTGCGGCAAACACACAGTGCGCGGCTGGTGTAAGGACTGCCTCCTTCACTTCCTGCCACCCCACCACAATTTCCAATGACTGCTGGGGAGATGGCACCCTGCCGTGTGGCCTCTCTGGGAGCCTGAGCCTCTGTGGCTTGGTCTTGGGCCACTGCTCTGGCGTCACCCGAGCTCCTGCCTTGTGTGCTGACCGCCTGCGATGGTGTCCACTAGCATCTCCTCCTGACCTCTGAAGGCCAGTCAGCCTAAGGCAGGACTGTGGTAGTCCTGCCTGCACCATCCCCGTCCTCCTAGTCTGGGCTTGGGCTGGTATTTGGGTTAGACCGTGTTCCCTTCCTGCCACCCGTGCCCCCATCCAACCCATGGTCCCTGTGGCCAGAGGAGGGGTGTCCCGGAATGGCAGCAGAGTTGCTGCCCTGCCACACTCTGTGTCGTCCTTCCCCCTCTTGTTGAACATGCCCTCAGCTTGGGGGGTGGGAGGACAGCAGGTATGTTCCTGTTTAGGAAAGGTGGCCATGTTGACAGCTGTATGTTAGGGACTCCCTTTCCACATTTCATCTTCCTTCCTCACAGGTAAGAATAAGAGAGTTGGAAAACAGTTAGCCTCTCAGAAAATCCTTCAGCTGCTGCACCCACATGTCAAAAACTGGGGGTCTTTGCTGCGCATGTATGGCCGTGAAAGCAGCAAGATGGTCAAACAGGTAATGGGGCCCCTCCCCTGGGCCTAGGGCAGCCTCTGTTTCTCATCCTCCTCCCACCCCGGAGCACCTGTCTGGGGTCCCACTGTCACAGGGACAAAGTTGGGCAGCTGTGCTCTTGTTCAGCACCACCTCTTAGGCACTGCTGGGCCTTCATTGTGACCTCTGGGAGGTGGCAGGTCGTTGGTGCTGTTTCTTCCTCCCTGAGAAGCCTGGGCCTGGCACTGGCTGTGTGGGGATGGCCCATTCTGCAAGAGGTGTAGGTGGTGAGTGATGCCAGCCCCAGTGGAGAGGAAGCTTCTGAGCTGAGCCCTGCTGTTGTGCCCTCACGGGGCTGGGAGCCCTGGGTTTAATTTGAGGACCCCTAGGAGCTTGAGGGAGAGTAAGAGATGCAGGGCAGCTTTTCTTGGCTATGAATACTGGTTTACCTTTGCTAAACTGTACAGGTCATGTTTGGTATCTGCTGTTTTGCCGAGGTCGTGAGATTTAAACCAATACCCTTAGGTTTGTGTGCTTTGTGGGGTGGAGGGAAGTACTGTGAGGCATTTATGTTTTTGTTTTGTTTTGTTTTTTAAGATTTTATTTATTTATTCATGAGAGACACAGAGGGGGAGAGAGAGAGGCAGAGAGACAGGCAGAGGGAGAAGTGGGCTCCATGCAGGGAGCCTGATGTGGGACTCAATCCTGGTTCTCCAGGATTGCATCCTGGGCCGAAGGTAGGCACCAAACTGCTGAGCCACCTGGGGATCCTGTGCGTTTATGGTTTTTAATTTTTCCCCTGGTTTCCAGAAACAGTCTGAATTATTGGCACCCCAGTAGGAGTAGGGGTGGTCATTGTGGCATCCCTGAAGAGGCCCTTGTTTTGGACTTGACAAGAGAGGGTGAAGGAGGGGACACTGGGCCCTTAGGGTGTGCTTCAAGGAACTTCAAGATAGGTGTTACTGAGAAAACTTGGATGCAGTGCAGATGAGGTTGACTTCCGCCTCTATGTGCCTTACTTTTGTGCAGCATCTTGCTTGGGCTAAGATTGAGAGAGAAAGCCTGCTTTCTCTTTCTCATTCTCTCCCCATGAATGGAAACCTTCCCTCGGTTGTAGGACTAGGGTCCAGTCTAGGCACAGCCCCAGCATGCATCTTTTGGAAGGCAGGTGGTGTCTGACACTCCAAGGCATGGCAGGCGTCCTTAGAGATGGCTTCTTACCCGAGGAAGGGACAGCTTGGTCCTGCGCTGGAAGCCATAGGGCATGCAGACACGTAGAGAGCATGTGTCTAGGTTGATGGGCTTCCAGCTGGGCCCCAGTGCCAGGGTGTGTCCCATCTGGCAGTGTGCCGTTCTGCTGGCTGAGGCTGTGCTGTGGTCATTACATCCTGAGTGCCCAGTGCCGATGGCAGGAGTGGAGGCAGGTGGGTGCCAGGGTACTTGCCTTATGAAGCGGGGAGGCCGTGGCTGCTGCTTCCTGCTGAGGGGGAGGCAAAAGTGAGGATGGCATGCTCAGAAGGTGAGCTGGGCAGCCATGGACTGGTCTATGTTCTCTGAGGTGCGTCAGCCTGCTGGCCACAATGTGTTGATGAGGCCTGCCCTGGGCACTCCTGAGAGTGAGGCACTGTGCTCCCCCAGGAGACCTCGGACAAAAGTGTGATTGAGCTGCAGCAGTACGCCAAGAAGAACAAGCCAAACCTGCACATCCTGAGCAAACTGCAGGAGGAGATGAAGAGGCTGGCCGAGGAGAGGGTGAGCATGCAGGCTTGGCCGGCACCACAGGCCACGGCTCCTCCATGCCCTCATCACCTTGCCCTCAGTGGAGGGGGGGCCGTTGAGTTAAAGGCCAAAGGGGAAAAGTGGGGGCGGGGGCAGGTGCGGGGGGAATCAGCCTCCAGGAACCCATTCCTGGCTCCTCAATACCTTGGTAGTGCTCCTCTTTCCCAGTGAGTCCTCAGCACTTCAGAGTAGATTTCCTTTTTCTTGGATTTCAGCATTCATGACACTTGAATCCAATTGCTTCATCTTTTAGTAATTATTATAGAGCTATCTGCCTGCGGTTGTGAAAGGCCCAGGCTTCTGGCCATTTCCACTCAGTATCAGCTATATGAAGGCAGAGATAGTACACCCACCAGGCCTCCCTTATTCAGGGTCCTGTGGGCAACAGATTGCCATCCTGGACCTCTTCCTTGGGTTCTTGGCATTTCTGGGAGGAAGGAGCATGTTTCACAGAACAGTTGAACCCGGGTAAGGCTCCGTCCTGGTGAAGCTTCCTAACGCCACCAGTCTGAGTGGTTGGAGGCTAGGATCTCTTTAAGCTGTAGGATTTGCCAGGGCCTGTGTAAAACCCTGAGAAAGGGGTATCTGCTGTCTGTTTGGTCTGTCTGGCCCAGAAGATGCCACACTCTTGCCCTCGAGTTGGAGTGGGGAGAGACCCACCCATGTGGCTTGTTCCCAGTGGCTGTAACTTCCTTGGCCTTTTACTTTTGGGTGTGTGTTCTAATTCCCAGGGAAGCAGTCCTCTGAGACGTCATCCAGGGAGACCCAGCCAGCCCCCCCATCCAGCCCACTCCTCAGGCCTCCCCTCCCTCCACCTGGCACTGCAGAGCCGTGGTGCCCTCCTGCTTCAGAGGCTACCTGGCACCAGTGCGCTGAACTCCCTGTCCCCCACCGACACACCTCTACCCCTTGTCTCCGGAGCCTCTTGCCTGAGATTGGGCTGGGTCACGTGTTCCACATTGTTGGCATCCCTGACCTTTGTTGTTCTTCCAGGAGGAAACCCGGAAGAAGCCCAAGATGTCTATAGTGGCATCTGCGCAGCCTGGCGGCGAACCCCTGTGCACTGTGGATGTGTGAGGGAGGCGGCAGGGCCAGGCGCGGGAACTGGCAGCTCTGCCGCCAGGGACACCACGCGCCGCTCACTCTGCAGCCTCAGGCCTCTGATCGGAGTTCCCCCCCTGCGGCCAGGCATCTGAGGCCCAGGCCAGAGGGGTGGGGCTCTGTGCGCGGGGACAGCAGGGCCATGCAGCTCTTCTTTGGGGGCTGCCCACAGGTCTGAGTGGACGTGTTCAAGGACGGACTCCGCTTGCCCACACAGGTGGAAGCCAGGAGCTTGGCATGGCTGTGGATGACCTCTGCCTCTGTGGACTTGCTGCAGACTGGTTTATGAAGGTTTCCATGAGTGTCAGTATGTTACCTGCACAGACAAGAAGCGACAGACTGAGAAGGCAGTGGCCGAGCCCTGTGGCGCCCACCTGTGCCCAGGGCCCCCTCCGGCCACCGCAGCGGTCTGGCATCCCCTCCCCTTCCCTACCTCCTGTGTTTTCCATTTTTCTCTGAAAAGGTTATAACAGGAAGGAGTAATTTAGACCTTTTTGGCTTAAAATAAACACAATTTTAGAATCAATTATTTTTCAGAGACTAGGCGAGCCCTCAAGGTGATTCTTTTCCATCCTTGAAACATGCTGCCAGTGTATGAAGTCTGCAGGTCCCCGCCTGGCTGCCGGCCCTGGCCCTGGGCTGGCATGTGGTCCATTTTTTCTGAGTAAGTCTTAATGTCCTAAAAACACGTCTTCTTAGACACGGAGGCCCCTCACCCTCACTGGCCTCTGGCAACTTTTTACTCAAGATTTTTGCACAGTCAAGTCCATCTGTCCACCCATCAATTTTTAAAGCTTTTATGATATTTTAGCATTTGAGAAGAAACTTTTACAGTGAGAGTAGAAGGTAGATTTGGAATCACGTAGCAGATATAAAAAGTTAAGCATTTTAGCACGAGGATTTTAGAAGAAACAAGGACCCTCCGTGCAATCCATCCGTGATCACAAAGTGGCGCTCCTCTCCAGAGCTGGCACAAGCACACGGAGGGCAGTGGGCTTCCCTGTGATGATGGCTTCGCTGGATTTCAAGGGCAGCTGCCCTGTGCAGCCAGGCCTCATGGCCACCTGGTCTGACCAGCAGGCTGTGCTCTCCCAGTGGCTCCTGTGGACAGGTGTTGGGTAGGTGTGTCCCTGCCTTGGGGCCCCGGGTTGTCTGCACGTGCAAGGTAGTTACGGTAGCTATCCCCTCCCTGTCTGGAGGGCCTGTTCAGGGTGCCGTGCACTCCTGGTGCACAGTGGGCTGCAGGGTCCCATCCCACGGGTGTGCCTGTTGTCCATCACGTCCCCCATGGTTGGTGTTGATGGCATTTGTTTTCAGGCAAACAGACCGTCAGTCTTGTGTGCCACCCACAGTGTATCCCTCCCTTACCACCGATGTGACTGAGGTTGGCTTCTGTGTTGACCTTTATAAAACCCTCAAATCAAGTTGCTGTAATTAGACACTTGCTTCTGTCTTGCCTCCTGTCTGCAGCTGTGAATAATCATTTGACTGTGACCGTTTGCCCTCACAACAGCCAGATGCGCCATCGTGAACCAAAGCTTCGTGCACACGTGTTAGCTAGAGGCAGCGAGCCCTGCTGCAGCCTTCCCCTGTCCTTCCTTTGTACCCCCCCCCACCCGTGTGGGTACGAGTGTTGTGTGCACACAGCCATGCCGTGGGGGCAGAGGGCAGGGAGAGCCTGTGCTAATGCCACCCACCTCGCCACTGGCCATCGTGCACCTTCCAGGTGGTGGCTAAACTATGGCTGTAAGGGTGAGCCTTGATTGTCTGCATAAAGCAAAACTGTCCCAAAAGGGAATGACTGCTGTTTCTTTCTCATAACCATGCGAGGCTCTGGGGCTTCTGGATCCTCTGCTGGCCAGAACTACCCCCTCCGGTCTGCCCTGCAGAGCTGAGGCATTTGCCTGGACAGTGCTCCTGCAGCAGCTGGGCAGTGTCTGTCCTGTTCCCCCTGGCCCAGCTCCAGTGGCTTCCCTCAGGGGGTGTAGGAAACTTCGACAGACCATGGGGCCCTACCCCTGCCATTGCTCCAGCCCACCTGTACAGCTGGCCCTGGGCCATGAGATCCACATCTCTGCCTCCCTGTTGCTGTGGGCACACTGCTGTGACCTGCAGCTGTGCCAGAGGCTGGTAGTTGGCTAGTGGGAGCTGGGGGCCCAGACTTGGGCTGCTCCAGGTGCTTTGAGAGCCTTGTCCCCGACACCTGCAGTGGGGGGCAGGAGGGAACCCACATGCTGGAACTCTGAAGCTCTCATCACAATAACAGCAACGGTTCAGCAATTGTTTATTCTCGCTCTGTACCCCAGTTAACCCAAAAGGAACCTGGGGGTGGTTGGAGGGAACAGGCTCCAGGTGGACCCTGAGTGGGTCAGCCAGGTTTTATGTTCTCTTGGTGCTGCCCGAGTGTCCTGAGGCAAGGCAAGGACTTGAAGAACCCCTTGGCTCCCACTCCAGTGATACAGAGGGCCCCATTCTGAAAGGGTTTCTAGCCAGGGACCTAGCAAGAGGCAGCAGCCCTGCTTTCCTCCTGCACAGTGTCCTCTGGGGGCCCCGGTGGGGGCTGGGCTGGAGAGTCCTGGAGTGCCAGGGCACCCGTGCCATTGGGGTGTTCCACCCTCTCAAACAGGATGAGCATCTCACAATGCGGGGTCTGCGGGAACAGGTCCACAGCCACAGCCTTGACTGGCCGGAAGGGAACACCCTTCACCCGGTTAGATGGGGCCCTGCAAAGGCTGTGGTGAGAGAGGAGGGTCAAGGTCAGCCACATGGATCCAGCAGGTCCCAGGGCCACCCCAGGCACCCCCACCTCACACTCACTCCACAAAGTTGCCCATGGCCGCTCGGGGATTGCAAGAGACATACAGGAGCCGCTTGAGGTTCTCAGCTCTTCGGACGGCCAGGATCACTTTAGAATCTGAGGAAGTCCAAACGGGATGGGCCTCAGGCCCAAGGCTGCGTGGCCTGGTGTGCCACCCTCTGGCATCCCTGCCCCCCTCTTCCCCATAAGGCTCCGATGGAGGCCACTTACGCAGGCCAGCACGGGGCGGGTCCAGGATGGCAACGAGCTGCTGGGAGGCCAGTCTGCTCACCAAAGCGGGCACCAGGTCCTCAGCTCTCCCACAGTGGAACTCCACGTTGCTCAACTCTGTACAGGACACCATAGTCCTGTCACAGGGGACCCAGGATGCCTTACCCCCACAAGGCCTGCCTGGCCACAGGTGCATTTTACGAAAAGCCGCCTGACTAAGGAACCTGTTCATCCTTGCTCAGCTCTGGTGTCCTGGACACACAGTGGGTGCCCTCCTGCACCCTCTGCCCTCACCCCACCACGGGCCCTAAGAACCACCCGGCGAGTCCCAGGTCCCAGGCAGGAGCATCTGCTGCCCGCCCACTGTGTGGAGGGCTGGCTTTCACCATTATCTCGGGCGTTCACCCGGGCATCTTCCACGGCTTCCTGGCACAGCTCGATCCCCACAACTCTCTTCACCCTCTGAAACCAAGATAGGACATACTTGTGGCACCCTGCCCCATCCCACAGGCTTTTAAGACCGTGGTACAACAGGAGACATTGGGAGTGACAAAGGATCTGGAAGGGCTGGAGATCACTGGGGATCACAGGGCAGGTGACAACATGGGTGGGGTGGGGCAGGGAGCACTCACGGGGGCCAGTGCCAGGCCGATGGTGCCAGTGCCGCAACACACGTCCAGCACCGTGCTCCCTGTGTCCAGCTGGGCCCAGTCCTGGATGACCGTGTAGAGCACCTCGGCCGCCAGGGTGTTTACCTGCAGGGCGGACAAGCAGTGTCGAGGAGGGCAGGGCAGCCTCCCCACCCAGGCAGCATGCCCTCCTGTACAGCCCCCGGCTCCCATCTCTGGCCCACTCGCCCTCTTCCCAGGGGTCCCGATCCCTCCCGCACATCTAGCTGTTTGACTGCCCGAGGCCCAGTCCTTGGACTGACCTTCAATCCCATCATGCTGGCAACCTCACCTAGTCTCCTGGCTTTAAAAGCAACTTGATGCTGATACCCTATCCCTTACCTCTTTTGTGGGTGCCAGAGCCCTAGCATCATCCCAACTCCTTTCTATACCCCACATAGGTCCCTCCAAGAGGGTTGTCAACCTAACAGCAAATAACTGTTTTCCTACCTTATGATCCTTGTGGCTCCCGTGTCTTGACATTCTCCCCAGGCTAACCTGCTGTCACTGCCCTAACCCCCTATCCCCATTCATCACTGACATCCTGACATCGTGTGAGGCCTTCATGTGTCACGATCCCCCGAGATTTGGGGCTACCTGGAAAAAAGCATGAGGAGAGATCCGGAAGGTCAACCCCAGCAGGTCCTCATGAATGCACCGGTCTCCAGCCACGTGCTCCAGGGGCAGGCCCTCCTGGCTGGGCGTCTTTCTGTTGGGTGGCAGAGTAAGTCCGTCAGTGTTACCACCCCTTGCAGGGACCCGCCCCACCCCTACCCAGGCTCCTCACCGCTGTCCCTCCTCTACAAAGTAGAGGCAGGTCACCCCAGTGGCCTTGCCTGGCCCCGCCATGAAGTGCTGCGCCAAGGAGGCCTTCAGCCCGGCCAGTTCCTCAGGGCCCAGTTTCTGGGTAAGCACCAGAAAATGCCCTGTAAGGCTGTGTCACAGCTCACTGTGGCCCAGACAACCTCCCCCAGCAGGGCTACCTCTCCTGAGACCTGGGGGTGGAAGTAGACAATGGCCATGGCTTGGCCACGGCGGCTGGTGCGCACAGTCAGCTGCTTCCAGTGGCCTGAGTACGTCTCTGGGTTGTATGCGGAGTACGGAGTGGACCTGTGGGAGCCATGAGTGGCCCTGAGTCCCTCAGCATCGGCCAACCAGGACTGAGTGAGCGCCTCCCCACTCTCCCAGCCGTAACCGCCAGATCACAATCCCAAGACCCCCCAGGCAGATCCTCTGCTCCCACCTCAGAACTTCTGGGCCCCCAGCCCAGCCATAAGCCCTCACCGGATGAATTCCTGGAAGGCCTTCACCACCTGCTTGGTGGCTCCAGGGATGTGCACGGTGTCAAAGGGGGCGGCCACAGCACATGTCCCACCCTTATACTTGCCAAGCCGACAGCCGACTGTGTTGTCCTCCCCGTCCACCCCGACGCCGACCAGAAACTCACACTTATTACGATACTCGGTCTGCAGGAAGGGTGGAGGGAGGCAGAGAGACACGCCTGACCTTACTCTGGCCGTCCAGCACTTGTGAGCGGCCAAAAGAGCTCATCAAGTGAGAGATGGTGGTGAGCGAGAGGCACCAGTTTCCCCACGGGGCCTGGCGGTCCAGGGGATGGGGCTGACAACAAGTAACAGTCACGTGACGAACACCAGAAAGAGACAGAAAACAGGGAAAGCTATGATAGAGGTAAGAGAGAAGAGCTCCTCTTAGAACACGAGGTGGATTTCTGGTTGCAGCAGCCGGGCCTGACCTGCTGGGGTGATGGCCTAACCCCCTCCAGTGGGCAGCAGGCCTTGTTGTGCTTGTGCCTCTGTGAGAGCAGCCAGGGCAGCAGGGCGCGGTTGGTGCTCCCAATTTCCCTGCAGGAGGAGGTGAGGCCAAGGTTGGACTCAGCCCGCTGCCCCCCGCCCCCACCACTACCCCCAGCCCCCACCACTACCCCCAGCCATTCTCCAAATGCCCAGGTGCCTGGGCTCCTCCTTCGGGACCTCACCAGCCCCCCTGATTATACACGGGGCTTCCTGGCTTACTGCCCACGAGACTGTGCAGCCGTGAGGACGTCTGCACGGCGCACGGTGGGGGCTGGACGAGCATGCAGCCGAGCAGAGCTTCGGGGCCACCGGGTGATCTGCACCCACACTCACTTGGCAAGCTTCTGTAGCACCTGCTCGCACTCCAGCCGCTTCCGCTCGAGCTGCTCAGCATAGGGCACGGTCCAAAGAGGGGTCACTACATCTGCGATGCAGGTGGCTGTGGGCTCACCCTCATCCTCGCGCCGCCTCTTCCTGGCCATGGGATCCGCCTTGGGCCTGGCGGGGCGCACGCTGAGTGGGCGGCCCTTCCAGAGGGCACCGTGCAGCACACGCAAGGCCTTGTCCCGCTCAGCGGCGCTGCGGAAGGTCACAAAGGCGCAGGGAGGCTGCCCAAAGAGTTTGGTCTTATGAGGCTGCAGGCCGAAGCGGCCCAGAAAGCGCCGGACGTCACTGAAGCTGGCGTGGCGGGGCACGTTCTGCAGCTCCAACTTGAAGATCTCCGAGGTGAACAAGTCGTCCCTGATGTAGCTGTAGAGCCCGGGCTGAGGCGCGGCCCCCGCGGCCGCCCGGCGCCCCTTCCTGCTCCTGCGCTTCCTCCCGGGGGGCCGGGGCCGCAGGGCTGCCCCGGGCACCGCCGCCGTCCGGGCCGCAGCCGTCCACGGGCACAGGGCGCTGTGCAGGGGCAGACGGGCCTCGGGGTGAGGACCGGCCCCAGGGCCTGGGCGCCGCCCACGAGCCCCCCGTTAAGGCACCCGGCGCCCCGGCTCGCCCCTCCCCCCGGCTCCCAACTTGCCCCCGCCCCACGTTGTCTCCTAGCGGCTTCCCGCCCGGCCTCCCATCACGATCTCCCTTCACTTTACCTCGTCGCCGAGCTCGTCACTCACCGTCCGGTCCATCCGCGTCGCGCCCGGGGCCCCCGCGAGGGCCACCTCCGCCTCCGGGCCCTGGGCCTGGCAGAAGGGAGGCAGGCGCTCCGAGGGCGGCCGCAACGCCGCGAGGCCGCTTCCCGGCTCCGCCCAGGGCGGGGGCGGGACTCGAACCCTCGCCGCTCGGGTTCGCGTCCCCGACGTGGGGTACGCCGCCCGCCCGCCAGGGGCCCGTGCCGGCCGCTCGCCTGGTTGGCCGCTCTCCCGTGAGCCAGCGCGTGCCGCCGAGGCCGCGCGTCTCTATCATCTCGACTTCCGGTGATGTCATCGCCACGCGCCAGCTCGGATCCCCTGGCCCTTAGCGAGCCCGAGGGGCGCGCGCCACCGCGGGGCGGAAGTGCGCGCGAGGGCCGCCGGGAGCGCACGTCCCCTGGCTGCCGGGCTGGCCGGGCATGCGCCGGGGGCGTTTTGGCGGGAAGCGCGGGGCGGGCAGGACAATGAGACTGTCCGCCGTGTGAGCCAATAAAGCTGCGCTGGTTTTGAATCGCGTCGCGTTTCCCGCCGCCGAGGTCAGGGGTCGGGGTTCGGGTCGCGGGGCGGAGGGAAGAGCGGGAGGGCGGGAGGCGCCGGCGCCAGACGCGGAGGGAAGGAGCTACGACCAGCCGCCGAGAGGCCGCGGAGCCAGCGACGACCGAGCCCGCCGAGCCGCCGCCGCCGCCGCCGCCGCGCCCCCATGGCGGCCGCCAAGGTGCGGCCGGGCTCGGGCGGGGACCGGGTGGGGGCCGGGAGGCCGAGGCCCCTGCCGGCGGCCACGTGGGCGGCCCGCGCCGCCGCCGCCAACCCCCGCCGGCTTGCGGGCTCCGTGCCTTGCGGAGCCTCGGCGGCGCGTGGTCGGAGCTTCGGGGAGCGCGGCCTGGGGCCCGCGGGGCCTGGGGGCGCGGGCTCGGGGGCTGCCGGGCGCCCGCGTGACCTTGGGGCGGGCCCCGCCGAGGCCGGGGCGCTCCATCGGGGCGGGGGGCGGCCCGCCGCCCAGGCTCCGTGGTCTCCGCTCGCTCTGCTGCTCGCCTGAGACCCAGGCGGGGGCCCGGCTTCCGCGGCTCGGCCCACTTGCAGGCTTCCCACCGGAACCGAGCGTCCCTCCCGCCGCCGCCTGCGCAGCACTTCATTCATTCTGTGCTCACGCCCTGAACGGCCGCAGGCCGCGGGGGCGGCGGTCTGGTTCCAGCCGGGTGGACCGGCCTGGCCGCGCGACCCGGGGGCGGCGGCTGCTCCGGGGACCGCGGGCCTCTGCCCGGGCGAGCTGGCCGACCGCGGAAGGCAGCTTTTCGTATTTGCTGTTCCGGCCCGGGACGGGTAGTAAAGCCCCCCGGGTTCTTACGGACTGCAGATCGCCAAGCCACGTGTTTTGTGAGACTTGAACCTAAAACGGGCTCTTCTGTGGCCTGTAGTTTTCTATTTGTATGATTTCTGTCGATGCATCAACTTTGGGATGTAAGATAAAACTGCCGGCAGGACGTGCATTTCACGTAAACTCTAGGAGTTGGTAGCCACTTTCACCCCCTTCTGCTAAACAAGAGCACGGGGTTTTTTTTTGGTTTTTTTTTTTCCCTTCAACCAGTAAACGTTGGTGAAAGGGTGACAGGCTCCATGAGGCTCTCTTCCACCATTGTGCCTTTTAATCTTCATCTAGTGCTGTCCTTATCCAGGTTTTACAGGTGAGGAGACAGGTGGGAAGTGATGAGGCAGTGCCTCTGGCCAGTAGGCCGCCCACCTTGAGGGGCCCCAGCCACACTGCACACACGTGCCTGATGCCTCTGCGGAGGGCGTGGAAGTTCAGCATCTTCCTGCACTCTTGAATGGGGGTGCCAGCCTTGTGTGAAAGACTGTGGGCTTAACCTCTTGCTCTGGGATGAGGCCATTCACTAGGAGGGATTGCCCACTGCGGGCACAGCTGAGCTCTGGGTGGGGGCCAGGCTCCGGAGCCAGCAGAGTCACTTCTCTGCACCTCCCTCCACAGGACACCCATGAGGACCATGACACCTCCACCGAGAATGCAGATGAGTCCAACCACGACCCCCAGTTCGAACCTATAGTTTCTCTTCCTGAGCAAGAAATTAAAACGCTGGAAGAAGATGAAGAAGAGCTTTTTAAGATGTAAGTAAGCTCACGTTGCTCCAGACCTTGGTATCTTTAGTGTAAGATTGAGTTTATGGTTTTTATGGCCATCAGGGTCTTGGCCTGGCTTGTAATTGGACTGAGACTGAGGAAAGGGCTTGGTTGGGATTGTGCAATAACTAATCCTATGTGGAAATCAAAAAGCTATTGGACGACTCTTCACTTGGTGCCCCTTCTTCTGGTGGCCAGTCCTGTGGAGAGCACAGGTGCTCCCTGGTGTCCTGTTCCTGCTGCTCTGTCCACAAAGGGGCATCGCCACAGTCCTCTGTCCTTGCCACCTTACAGGCTTGCTGCCTTTAGAGGTTTCCAACTGCACCTTTCATCTGGTTGAACAGGGAGTCTCTGCCATTGTTATCATTTCTTCTTTTGCGCTACAGACTTTGGCATCCTGAAGTTTGTGAACTCCCAAATCAGTGTTTTTATGCACAAAATGACACTTGAAATTACAAATGAAAGGGGATGGTGTTACACTTACCAAAATCATTTTCTAAAAAATCATTGTACATGTGTTTTTTGGCGCCTTCAGTAAGAAGCTACAAAGGCAGGTGTCATTTTTAAGTAGCACTGGCACCAGCCATTTGTTGAGATGTCTGTGACAAAATCAGCGCGCTGCTGAGACTGACCTGTTGCCTGTGCTCAGCATCACACGGAACGCTAGGTTCTGTTTCAAGTTAACGGAAATAGGCTGGAGTGCTTTTCCTGTCCAAGCTTACGGAGCTCCCCCACTTTTCAGATTCTATCCAAAAAGCCAGTTGAGGGTTCAAGTGCTTTCCTGACTCCTCCCTCTAAGGAAGGCAGATTGGGAAGACCAGCCTCTTCCCACTACTCTGAAAGGCCTGGGAAAGGAGAGTCACATATATCCCTTTGATCTCAAGAGAGTGGTGGGTCTGTCCCAGAAGACGCTGGATCTCCACATGTGTGCTTTGCCCAGAAATGGTGCCACAGCCAGGGACTGTTCCCTCCCAGGGGTGAGGACTGCTGCTGGTGCTGTCACACACACACTCACCCCCCGCTCTGGCCCTCCTGCCCACACTGGACTGAGAACTGCTCCTGGCAGTCCTGAACATAGGCCCTTCCTGAGGGAGGTGAGGCCAGCAGGTCAGGCCTTTACGTCTGGGCCCTTGGGCGTCAGGTGAAAGCTCTGGTGGCATCCTTTTGAGGGCAGTTATTTCCCTTAACAGAATTGAGTTTGGGAAAGAGAGCAGGGTGTTGTGCAGGAAATGGACCAGCAAGGCTGGGGTCCTAGGGGGAAGGAAATGGAGCCTGAAGTCCTAAGGGCAGGACTGTTGGGCTCACCACGGGGGCTTTGCTGCCCGGTGGGACGGGGCTTTGGCTGGGCCCAATGTGAGGTACTATTCTGGGCAGGAGGGCAGGGTGTTGGACCAGAGCTTGGTGGCCTGAGTAGAGGTCTACAGCCCCCTCTCTGTGTTGGGGGGCCAGGGAAAGAGGGCATCTCACAGCAGGGGGAAGGGCTGGCCCTGTGGACGACAGGGGTCCTCGACCTCTCTCTGTTTCAGTGCTACCCCTGTGGCCCTATGGGACACCAGGGGCTGCCCTGCAGTGTGATCACAGGCAAGCCTAGCGTACTTGGGGAGGGGGGTGTCTTTGCTGAGAAGTTGGGTCTTTCTGTTGGAAATCTCTTTTCTCTTTGATTATTCCAAGTAAAACCTGGGAATTGATTGTTGACTTGCTCTTTTGTTAGTTTTTAAACTAACAGTCCTAGAGGTACCAAGAAAGGAAAGGGTGTCTATGGTGGTGCTAGAAACAGCCATTTGTTCAATGCACAGAAAACAAGTGTTCTTTCCCAGCAAACATTTGGCTGTGTATTCCCCTCTCTGTGCACATCTAAGCCCTCTCTTAATGGCTTTTCTTGAAGGCGGGCAAAGCTATTCCGATTCGCTTCAGAGAACGATCTCCCAGAATGGAAGGAACGAGGCACTGGTGACGTCAAGCTTCTGAAGCATAAGGAGAAAGGGACCATTCGTCTCCTTATGAGGAGGGACAAGACCCTGAAGATATGCGCCAACCACTACAGTAGGTGACCTTTTCGGGGAGAGTTTTCACTCTGAGTCCCACATAAGGACGCCTTCAAGTCTTCGGGCAGGCTGCCTTCGGTGCCACACGGGAGCCTGGGGGCACACTGTGACATGGGGCACGTATTCGCATTGTGTTCAGGACTTAAAGTGGGAAATGAGGTGTTCCAACACTCTCTGAACTCAGAGCAGACCTACAGAAAAACTTAAGGCATATACGCTGTGGAGTCCAGGCAGATAGGACATGGTGGGGTGGACACAGCCCCATTGTGGGCTCGGGACCATGGAGGGTCTGCCCCAGGAATGGGTGGCGTGAGGACAGCTGTTGCTGTATTTGACATGCTCCATAGGAAGCTTTCCCACTCTTTGTTTTTAAAGTTCTTATTCATTTACTTGACAGAGCATGCTCACACAAGCAGGGGGAGAGGGAGAAGCAGCTCTCCACTGAGCAGGGAGCTTGACATCAGGCCTGGACCTGGACCCGAAGGCAGGCTTAACCGACTGAGCCACCCAGGGGCCCTTACCTTCCCACTCTTTGATGTGTTTTGTCCCTGCAGGGTGTCCTTGGAGGAGGACACAGAAGGGAAAAGGGGTGAGGGGAGGAGGTGGCTACCTTATCCTTAGGTGCCTGTGAGATGGAGCAGGTAGGGGGTGGTGACAGGTTGAGGCCTTTGGACAGGTGTGATGCATCAGCCCTGGACTCCTCATGGTGGGAGTGGGTTCCGGGAAAAGCCATAGCAGGCCTGGCCTGTGAAGAGATGACAGTAAGTTCTGGCCATATCAGTCACTTGGCTGCTGGGTTGTCCTGCAGTGCCCTGTGTCTTTGGAAGCAGTCACGTTTTGGGCTCCATTGCCATTCAGTGCCATGTCTGTGTTACTGGGGAGAATGCGTGTCTGGCAGGGCAGGGCCCCTCATATGGGCATACAGGGTGACCAGGCGGGAACCGGAGCAAAACAGCCCTTGAGGATGATGTGGAAGGATGAGCGGGTTTACAGAGACTCGAGGGATGGTAGGGAGGGGCCTTCGTGCCCTTCCCTTTTTTTTTTTTTTAATAAATATTTTATTTGTTTGAGAGAAAGAGAGCACAAGCAGTGGAGGGGGCAGAGGGGCAGAGGGAGGGAGAAGTGGAGTCCCCGCTGAGCCTGATGTGGTGCTTAATTCCAGGACCCTGGGATCATGACCTGAGCTGCAGGCAGACGCTTAATAGCCTAAGCCACCCAGGTGCCTCTTTTATGCTGCTTGGGCCGCTTGGATGTCCTCTAATGAACCCCACTGCTCCTGCCTGTCTGCCCTGGCCCTTGACTTCCATTTCAATTTGAATTTCTCCCCAGGGGTCTTCGGACACCCTGTGCTGCTTTCAGAGCCTCGTCAGGTCACTAGGTTGTTTCCGCATTGTAGGTGGGAGTTCTGGACCCGATACATACCATAGACCCTTGATGTAGCAGGTGGGTAGTGGCAGGAGGAGGCAGTGGCACTTCTGAGCTCTCTACAGCTCAAGGGCTCTCCAGATATCTACATGGAGATGGTGTGACTTCCCGGTTAGATGGTCTGTGTGCTCGGGGCTGGGCAGGGGCACACCTGTGGGTGCGGCATTGGGGGTGCTCTTGTTCTTCACACAGTCTGTCTCCCCTTTCCTCCTTGGGGCTGTGCAAAGCCTGAGGACACTGGGGTGGCTGTGCTTATTCCAGGTCACAGCTTTGATTTCCATGATGTATGAGCATGTCGCAAGGCCCACAGTGTCCACTTCTGGGGGCCTCACCCCCCAAGGTCCCTGGACAACGTCAGAGTGGTTGCCCTGGTCCAACCCTAACCCCTCACCACCCTGCGTACAGTTTTTGTCCCCCATCTCCCATTGGGCCAGATGGTGCGACTGAGCGTGGACACAGTCACAGGATGGGTGCTCCACAGGAAGGGCTAAGTGTGAGTGGCTCTGCTGGCGTTAGAGCCTTGTTCTAATGGAATTAGAGACCCTTGCTGAGGTGTTACTGTGTCAGGGAGCAGGCCACCCCGTTTCCAGATCAGGAGAGTCCTGGTTCTAAGTGAATATGAGGTGTTTGCAAAGAAACTTGTTTGAATAAGATCCATATCCCATGGGACTTTGTTTAAGCCTGGTTGGTGGACCCCAAAGCAGGACCTTGCATTGGCAACCAGGGCCTTTTGTGGTGGGGTGACCTTGAGGCAGTTGACAGGATCCTCACACGGCTCCTCTTCTCCAGTCACACCGATGATGGAACTGAAGCCGAACGCGGGCAGCGACCGTGCCTGGGTCTGGAACACCCACGCTGACTTTGCCGACGAGTGCCCCAAGCCAGAGCTGCTGGCCATCCGCTTCCTAAATGCTGAGAGTAAGCAGAAGGGCACCAGGCCCCGGGGACTATCTGACTGCGGCTGCCTGTCTGTCCGCATAGCTTTGTGGGGAGAACTGATAGCACCTGGGAGGTGTGTGGTAAGGACTGGTCCCACCTTGCTGTCTTGTGCTGCCTCGGAGGAGGGACATAAGCCCTGCAGTTGAGCCGTGCGTTGTCAAGGCCTCACCCAGGCTCTGAGGCCACGAGCAGGGTCTTTTCCCTTTTAACCTCAGGGGGCTGGGCATCCAGTCTACCTGGGGCAGGCGTCCCCTTCCCAGAGTCTGCTGGCAGCATGGGTCCAGGCTGACCTCTCCTCGGCTTAGCCGTCTTTCCAGCCCTGGATCATCAGAGGTGCACAGTGGGCCTTGTCTAGCAGCTACTCTGTCATGAGTGGAGAGTTGAGTGTTGGGCAGAGCCCTGCCCCATGGTTGTGCACGGCCATCAGAACCGTGTGTTGCTCTGCCCAAATTGTCATGGAGTCAGATGGAGGGAGACAACCCAATATAGCCACCAGTCTCAGGAGGGACTGGAGAATAGTTAACTGCTTGGTCCGGGTAAGAGTGAGCCCAGGGCTATGTCCTTAAATCAGAATTGGCTATGGGATGAGCCGTATGTGACTTTTGATGCTTCGTACCCCCCAGGACCTGTTCACTGTTTAGGGATCTTAGGAAGTCTCGCCTCTTCTTTCTGCAGATGCACAGAAATTCAAAACAAAGTTTGAAGAATGCAGGAAAGAGATAGAAGAGAGAGAAAAGAAAGGTGACATGGTGTCGTGGGTAGGGGACTTCCTTGCAGACTCACTCTGCATCCGGCTGCAGCCCCAGGCGGGTGCTTTTTCCGTCTGCCACAGAAACATCCCGGGGTGCTGTGACCACCTCGTCCTGTCAAGGGTGATACAGCCGTCTGGGAACACAGGGTGCCTCTTGGGGAGTGAGCTGGCCATCAGGGCCCCAAGCATGTGCTCCCCGGCCTGGCCTCACAGCCCCCAGGCTGGCAGCTGAGTCATGATGTCTGGCTGGCTAGAGCCTGTGGCCAGAGGGGCCTCAAGAGGTCCTCACAGTCGCCTGGTCACTTGGGGCCCAACGATGGCTGCCGTAGCAGGTGACCCGACATAACTGAGCTCCCTGACTGCCATCCCAGGCATGAGCTCTTCCTCGTTAGTGTGACCCTGGAGGCTGGCTTGGCTGGCACACTGTGAAGTGACCTGTCCTGCGGCCTCCGCCCGGGACCACAGGAGGTGGGCGGGCTGGGCTGGGCACTGCTTCTCGGTCTTCTTACTGCGTCCCCCTATGTCTTAGCAGGGTCGGGCAAAAATGATGATGCCGAGAAGGTGACTGAGAAGCTAGAAGCTCTCTCGGTGAAGGAGGAGAGCAAGGAGTCAGAAGATACCGAGAGCAAGGCTGGAGCGGAGGAGGAGCAATAAGCCGCCTCCCCTTGTTTTCTCTTCCTTCCGTTCTTTTCCTCCTTTTTTCTTTTTTTAAATTTTGCCCTGCCCCTTCTTTTCAGTTTGTTTTTATTCTGTTTTGTTTTTACAAGGGACTTTATATAAAGAACTGAATTCCAACATTCAGGTTGTTTTTTTCTAAGTTTTTGCCCTATTGAAGAAGACTTCAGAAAATCCATTCCCCAGTCATGAAAATGTACTGTGCTCACTTTCTTTTCCATAGTGGAAACACTTATTTATAGTCATCAAAAATAGCGAATAAACGACACATTTGAAACCTGCACGGAGGGAAGGACCGTGTGTGCGCCGGCCCGTCCTGGGAGCAGTGTGGGCGCCCCCTGGCTCTGGGCCGTGGGGGCAGCAGCGCGGGTCCCACCCTCTACCACTGGCTCCTCCACCATGGGCTTGGGGGTTGGCCCCTGGGGCCGTGCTGTGTCTGAGGTGGGGCACGTGTGCTTGTGGCCAGGAATAGGTAGGCATTTTGGTTTTTGCCTCTGGGGGAGGGAAAGGAAGACTATCAGAGTACCCTGACTGCCCTGGTGGAGGGAAAGGCCGGTCCCATAGCACACTTGTCTGGTGCAGTGTGTGAGTGCAGGATTGGCCCACGGCCCTCCTTGGATACCCTGCTGCCATCCTCAGAAGAAACTCCTGCCCGCTCACTCGTGGCATGTCCATCTGGGTGGAATTGTGGCCATCTACAATAGCTTTAAATAAAGGGACGTTTTTAAGAACGCAAATGGGTTACTGCCATTTGGAGGTTCGTTTTGTAAAACAAATTGTGTCTCAGTGTTGTCCCAAGTGGGGGAGAAGCGTTTTTGGTGCACCGACAGGCTTCTCAAGGCGCATGGTGACACATGGTAACTTGTCCTGGGAGGCCAAAGGAGCAGCGGAATGTGGCCATGCTGCCCTCCAGTGGGAGGACGAGCAAGTTATGACCTGGCCCTGGAGTTGGGATACTCCTCTCGTTCGGCTGCTGGCCATTAACACCTGCCGGGGGTACTTTACAGTGTGGCCAGTTTACTTGCCAGCCCCTACTCTGTCCGACCTCCCAGTGTGCTGGGACCTGGGTCTGGTTCCATCCCTTGGGATGTTGTTCCCTCTGGGGGATGTACTTCCAAAGGAAGTGGCTCTTTTTTAAAAAAGCCACACTGAAGAGTTCACTGGCCAGCATTGTGTCATGGCAGCCTTAGTCCTCTAGAGGCACAGGTCTGGGTCCTCTCGAAGTCCCAATGGGCATAGGGGCTCTTCCCACCAAGAAAGTACATTGAAGTTCGTGTACCTCCCCTATCTTCTGGGGAATTTTGATGTAAAGGACAGTTGCTTCCCCATGGGCTTCCTTTAGATGCACTGATGTATGAAAGGCCGGCCCAGGCTTGATCCTTCAGGGAAGGACACCCCCTTTTATCATAGAATGGTTGTTGAACATTGTTTTCTTGTTTTGGGCTCCCATACAAGATAAATTCTTGATGTAAAAGCCCAGGCTGACGTTCCTCTTGGGTGATGAATTGTGTCTCCCCTTTCCCCCAGGGGGGGAAACCCTGACTGCAGGGTAGGCCCCTCAGAACGGCTGGGGAGCAGGACTGTGCTGTGACCAGGCCACATTACAGGGTGCATGTAAAGGTGTGGATTGCTGACACTGCAATGCTGCAGAAAGGGAGGCGTGCGGTCCTGACGGTCCCACTGGGATGAACAGGGATGCCAGCGGGGCCTCTCCCGTGCCCCTCAGCCAGTGTGCTTAGGTGGGTTCCTCCCTGTGGCACAGCGGCAATGTCAAGCTACAACTGAGGTGCTGATGGTATTGGGGAAGGAGTGAGAAGAGACATGAACCTTTCCGTTCCAGGTCAGTCCACTGGGCTGCAGGTTGGGCAAGCCTGCTCTGCTTTCCTTTTCCTGGGGATCTTAACTCCTTAGGGGGAGGACTCCCAGGTCAGAGGCCTCTCTAGGTCTCTGTCCTCTTCCCTCCCCCCATCCAGGACTCCCCTCTGCCCAGAGATTCTGCAGGGACCTCACCAAGGAGACTCCAAGCACCCTTTCCTGTGACCAGTGCTTGGCACACTCCACAGCTCTCAGCTCTCAGCTGTCCTGGTGCCGCCTCTGCACGACCTGGAGTCAGACCTGACTGGGCCTGGGCTACCATTTGGGAGCCTGTGGGGAAGAGCCTCTCACAAGTGGGCCTGCATCCAGAGGCTTCCAGAGGCCTGGGGTCCCAGGGCTGGGTTGCAGCAGGACAGGAACAAGGGCAAAGCTTGGGTGGGGCATGCTTTGGCTGGAGTCTTTGTGAGGATCCTGGACCTTGCAGCTCCAGGCGCTGAGGCTATCGGAGGGCTGGGGCGCTGTGGGCATAAGTAAGGAGGTGTCTGCTCTTGGCTCACTTTTGTGCCCTGAGCCTCCCACTCAGTGCAAGGGTGCTCCCCTAACCCTATGTGGGGCCCCTGAAGTGGGCTCCCCGCAGGGCAGAGGCTAAAACTGCAGTGTTATGGGGAAAAGCCCATCACCATCTTTGCTGTCAGGCAGCTGTATTAATGCCCCAGGTCTTTTCTAATGGCACACAGCCCGCAGCCTGCTCGCTCGGACTGGTGCCTTCATAAGGCCCACCTACAGGCAGGAAGGGGCTTCCAGGCCGAGGATCCCCAGGGCCTGTGGCAGCATGGCCTGGGAGGTGGGCCCTGAGCAGCAAGGGATTCTGGCCATAGAGGACCAGGTGCCCAGGGCCAAGGAGGGTGAGGACCCCTCCCGCGATTCCCACCTGGGGAGGACGCTGATGGGTCTTGATTTCTGAGCAGAGGGCCCTGGGGGTGTGTTAGAGGGAACAGAGACTTCCTGGCCCTAACTATGGAGGGTGCGGAGCATGACCCAGGTCCTACCCTCCCAGCGGTTGGGCACTGCTCTGCCCGCCTGCTGAGCCTGCTCGTCCACACCGCAGCCGCCGGGCACTGCAAGGGTGCAGGTCCACCTTAAGCGGGCAGCGGCAGCCGGGCTGGAGGGTGGGATTTCCTGCAGGAGGTGGGCCTGCCCGCTGGCCTATCCCAGGCAGGGCAGGAGGGGCGAGGGCCGAGGGGCAGGGGCAGGGGCAGGGGCGCTCCGCCCTGCGGGGCCGAGGGGCTCACCCGGCCCCAGCTCTCCCACCTACGCACACTCCCAAACCTGCAGCCGGGGCCAGGAGGCCTCTCCCTGAGTCCAGCGCCCCCTGCCCTGCCCCCTCACCCCGCTCACTAGCTGGGCTCTGCACCCGAGTGGCCCGAGGGCTGGGAGGTGGGCCAGAGGTAAACAAGGAGGGTGACTGCCAGGGGGCTCCAGACGAGGGGCCTGGCCCTCCTCGGGAACGGCGTGGAGCAGGGACGTCACGGGGACCGCACGCACGGGCACACCCAGGCCGCCGCGCCACGGCCTGCGGGCGGGGCCCCGGGAGCCCGGCGTGGTCCGCGGCGGCCTGGGGTGGGCCGGGGCTGCAGGTGCGTGACGGCGGCTGCGCGGCTCGGGAGCGCGCGGGGCGGGGCGCGGCCGCGGGCTCGGTGGCTCGCGGGCGGGGCGGGGCGGGGCGGGGCGGGGCGGGGCGGGGGCGGCCGCGGCCGCGGCCGCGGGGCGAGGGTCCTGGCTCCGCCCCCGCCCGGCCCCGCCCCGCCCGGCCCCGCCCCCGCCCCGCGCCCCCCCGCCCGCCGCCCGGTCCACCTTAAGGCCCGCGCTGACATCAGCGCGCCGCCGCCGCCGCTCCCCGCGGGGTGGGATTTCCTCCGCCGCCGCCGCCGCCGCCGCCGCGGGTCCTGCGCCGCGTCCACCGCCCCGCCCGCCCCCGGCCCGACCCCGGCCGGCCCCGCCCGCCCGGCCCCGGGGAGGGATGCGGCGGCGCGGCGCCCAGGATGCCCCGCAGCCCCGGGACGCGCCTCAAACCCGCCAAGTACATCCCGGTGGCCACGGCCGCCGCGCTGCTGGTCGGCTCCAGCACCCTGTTCTTCGTGTTCACGTGAGTCCCCGCGTCACCGGGGCACAGGCGGGCGGCAGGGGCCGTGCCGGGGGGGCCGGCGCCGCCCGGGGCCTGAGCGGGCCGGGCCGGGTGGGCGCCGCGGGGCCGAGCGCCGGCGGCTCCTCACGGGGACGGTGCCAGCCCTCCGAGCGCCGCCGGGCCCTAGGGGACTGCGTGCAGGCCGCCCGGCTGTGGCTGAGCCCCCTCCCACGGCCGCCAGCCCCGCCGGGAGCCCAGGGCGCCCGGCCCCCTCCCGCCGGCCAGCCCGGGGCCGGGGCCGGGCCGGGCCGGGGCCGGGGCCGGGGCCGGGGCCAAGCTGTTCCCGCGCAGGTGTGGCCTGGCCCGGCCGCCACGTGCCTGCCCGGAGCCGCCCTCCCCTCGATGCCGCCGGCAGTGCCCTGCACCCTCCCGTGACCTTCCCGGGGAGGCTGGGGTCGCGGCGGGGGCGCGGCCGTGTTGGGCACCGGGACCCCCGAGGCAGAGGCCAGGCAGGCCCGCGCAGCCCTAACCTCGTCACCTGGGACAGGCTGCTGATGCCCCGGCTGGCCCCCACCGCCCGCGCTCCCCTAGGGACCGGGAGGGCTTGGGGCTCGGGCCTTCACCACGGGGACGGGACGCTCCCTCCCACCAGTGCCATGCCCACACCGCCCGGTGACCAGAGGCACCACACTGACACCCTCCCTGGGGCCTCTGATCCAGGGCAGGTCAGCGCCGGGGTGCGAAGGAGCCCAGGCCAGGCCGAGGGGGAGCCGGCTTGGCCCCGGCGCCTTAGCCAGAGTGAGGGTGGCGGCGACGGGACTGGGAGTCTGCATTGGGTGCCCGTGGAGGCGCACGAGCCCTACCTGGAGGCCGAGGCTGGGTGGGCGCCACAGGCTGCCAAGAGCGTGTTTAAAAAAGGCCTGTGTGGACGGGCTTATTTCTGGCTTTGGCAGGCAGCGTGTTCCTGTTCCTCAGATGCCGCCGGCCGCGGGGCGGGGGGGAGAGGGGCAGGCGCGGTGGGCGCAGGGCTTCCGCAGGTGCAGGGGCTCCCGGGGCCTGGCCCCGCGGCCGGGCTCTGGGACTTGGAGGAGTCTCACGTGTACTTCCTGGGAGCCGGGCCTCCACTTGCTGATCCTGGTTTCTCACTTCCGAAGCGCAATTCAGTGTCTGTCCTCCCCTGACGTTAAAGGTAATACACGTTCTCCTCTAAGGACTTGGGAAACGCAGGGAAATCCTTAAAGGTACTGAAATCACCGTAGCCCGGAGAGCCCTGCCTCCCTTCCTCCTAGCTCGTCCCAAGCCCTTCCCGTGATGTCAGAGGGCCCTTGCACAGCGGTCTGGTGAACTTGGCCGTCCCAAGAGGTGGGCGCTGAGGCTGCTGCACCTGCCAAGTTCTTCCTACCTCAGTTCCCAGAGCCGGGGTTCTGCGTCCAGGCCTCCAGCCCAGCAAGGCACCGCAGGCCTTTCCCTGGCTCCCGCCTTGTGTGGGACCCACTCTGCCTGACGGCAGGTGGCATGTGCCTCTGCAGCAAGATGGAGGTGCAGGGGCATAGCTGCAGGCCAGGCACAACGACCACCCAGCCAAGGCAGCCCTGATCGCCCTTAGGACAGGGCTCCGTGGACCACCGAGGCCACATTCCCCGGGGCCAAAAGCCCACTGGGGACCCTGGCCCGCCCCATCCCTGGCTCTACCTGGCTCATCCCTGGTCTTTCAGGGCAACTGGGTTCCTAAAAAGGGGTTCTGCGGGGTGAACCGGGCCTAGTGACCCCCCTCACAGCATGCTGAATTCCAGGCAAGCAGGGGTCCCGGTGGTCCTCTCCTTGGGACAGGCCGCTGGTCGCCCTAGTAGCAGCCACACTTTTACCCTTTTGCTGGGTCCAGGCCTGCTGCAGACCTAGACATGGGCTGAGGAGGGCGCAGCCCACCCCTGTGTCTTCCCCACCCTGCCCCTGGGCCCCCACAGGGTTCTCTCTTCTCTGCCTTTACCCCTTGAACTTCACTGGACGCTGCGTGGCCCCAGGCCCCCTCTCTGCTCAGTAAACACAAGTTGGCCCCTTTGGGGCAGGTCCGCGCAGGCAGCAGCTCCTGACATCATGCAGGGTGGGGAGCCAGGAGCCTAGAAGACCAAGGACCCCTCCCTTGGGCCAGCTCACTGAGAGGGCTGGGACGAAGAACAGGATGTTCAGCTATGTTACCAGGAGAGGCTGGGGTGCGAGTAGGATCAGCAGAGGCCGGGGCCTCTCCCTCAGAAGATGGGGAGCACCCTGAGGGGCAGGTTCCTAGAGGCGCTTCTCCAGGAAGGCTTCCTGGGTTCCTGGTCCAGTTGTGTCCCCTCGGTCCCCAGAATCCCTTCCCATCGTGGCTCGGTGTCAGGCAGGTGCTGGGGGGCACTTTCTAAGAGCCCCCAGGTCAGGTCTCCACCTCAACCCCTTACTCCTCCCAGAGCCACTTTGCAGAATGACAGGGAACCTGTAGACATCAGGAACTAGGGCTGCTTTTGGGTAACTAACACCTGGACCCAGGCTGGGCCATCTTGTCTCTGTCCAGGACCAGGGGGCTGACTTCTGGGAGGCCACAGTCTGTCCCCAGGATGGGCCTGAGCCCTCCCCAGACGCTGAGGCCCAGAGAGGCCAGAAGGCCCAGCATGGGCCGGGGGAAGGGCAGGCCCAGGTGGATAGAGCCCCTGGCAGGGGCCCCAGGGGAAGGAAGGGAGCAGGGGTTGAGTCTCACCCCAGGCCTCACTGCCCGTGGCCTAGGGTATCCTTGGTCCCCTGAGCCTTAGTTTCCCCATCTGCTCAGGTGTCTGCAGGGATCAGATGGGTGCGCGAGGACAGGGGCCCTGCCTAGCCTGACCAGGGCAGAGTGGCCACAGACCCTCCGGTCCCAGGTACCCCCATGTGGGAGCATCACTCTTAAACACAAACAGTGTTAACGAAGAACCCGATTTAAATGAAAACGTCTGAGTTAAAATTTTCCATTCCACATTTAGCTGTGGCGCGCGTACTGGTCCTTGCAGAACCCCCCACCCCCACTGGGTGGTGTCTCCCTGCTGGGCTAGGCGGACTTGGGGCCTCCATCCGGGTGGGGCCTATGGCAGTGGCGTGTGGCCCTAATACTCAGGAGGCGGGGGCTGGTTAGGGGGCCGAGCCGCCCCCAGCCCAGGCATGCCCTGGGCCCCACAGCGTGGCTGCAGCCGGCAAGGGCTGGCCAGGCCCTGCCTAGGGTGTCCCGTCCCCTGGGTGGGAACCGAGTATTGTCCTCGTGGGCAGAGGGGCCCTCCGGGAGCTGAGGACAGACACAAGGTTGACTGAGCTGCACTGGCTGCCAGGCTTGCCCACCGAGCTCGCACGTCCTCACGTGTCCTCATGCTCGCCTGGTCCATGGAGAGCGTAGCAAGGGGCGCAGTTTGAGGCAGGGCTTGTCTGCGTTTCTGTGGGCTCATATGTGCATCTGAGTGTGTTTGTGCACAAACGAGGGTGCTGGTGTGCCCGGGTGGCCGTGTCCTTATTTGTGCCAGCATGTGCACAAGCGGGCATATCTATTCTCACAAATATTTATGCACGTGTGTCTTGCTGGTCAACACACGTTGGTGTGTGCTCCTGCACATGGGCCTTCTGAACGTGGCTATGGATGCAGTGTGTCTGTGTACATGCATGTACAAGTGTGTGTTCACACATGTGTGCCTCGGAGCATATTTGTGTATCTGTGTGTGCATTGCATGTGTGTGCATGCATGCGTCCCTGCGTGTTCATGAGGACGTGTGTTTGTGTCAATGCATGTGCCTGTCGGCGTTGGCCAGGGAGCCAGTCCTCATTAGGCGTGACCCAGCCTTGGACCCTCTTTAAGGCCTGGCCTAGGGGTAAAGGCGCCCTGAGGGAGACTGAGGGGGCAGGACCGCATGGGAGTGCTTGATGCTGGGTGTGAGTCAAGCTGGGGGCCGGGTGTTGAGGGGGCAGTGGCCCAGGTCCCTGTTAGAGAACCTTCCCGTCCCCCACACCGCTGCTACCGCCCAGGCGCCAGCCCGCCCAACACCAGCTAGGGCCCCAGCCCTCTGTCCCCGGTATCCGTGGCCCAGGCACGCAGATGGCTGGTGCCCGTAGTGGACGGAGCCTGCCCACCACCTCGGTGCACAGGTTGCCCTGTCACATTGCGGATGCCCAGACGCAGCCCCAGGCGTCTCACTCAGGGCAGCTGTCTAGCCCGTGCAGCCTGGGGGTGGTCGCGGAGGCTCAGGGAGGACCAAGCAGGCCGCCTGGGCCAGGGGAGACTCTGGTCAATGCGGCTGCGGGGGCTGCCCGTGGGATCCGGGCCCTGGCTGCCTGCATAATACTTTGAATCCCAGCCCAGACGTAGGCTCACCCCAAGGCCCTGGTATGTGACAAGCCGTCCTATACCCACTCCTTGTCTGTAAAATAGGGAAAACAGCAGCGCCCACTCCCCGAGGCCGGAAGGGTGGGTTTCGTGGTCCGCCGCACGGGGCGGGCAGGCAGCAGGCTCTCGGTATCCGCTGTGAAACCTGACAGCAGGGCCGCAGGGGCTCTTGTCCTGGCCTCTGCACCCCCCTCCGGCCGGGTCCTCTTGCCGGGGTGCCCACCCGCCTGCCGCACCTCCGGCACAGGTGCGCGAGAGCCCGCACTCGCCTTTGACGCTCCGCTGTCTCTGTCTTGAAATTCTTGATACTTTTTAAACAAGGGGCCCGCGTTTTCATTTTGTGCAGACTGCAGAGCCAGCCCTTCCCGGAAGGCGCCGTGGGGAGCTGGCTCGTGCCACCTGAGTGGGGCCCGCGGTCCCCCCACTTCTCCGCGGCCCCCCTGGCGGGCCTGCTTCCCTTCAGCCCCCAGCCCCCGCTTGCCTGGGCAGCCCGTCCCCGCTGTCCCCGCTGGCGCTTTGGCTTCTGCCCCCCACCCCGCCTTGCGGGGCAGACCATGCCTCGGGGGCCCACTGTCACCTTGCTCCATGGGATCGGATCAGGGACCACCACATACATTGAGCACCGTCTGTATGCCAGGCTTTAGCACACAGGGCTGGGGAACGTGGTAGGCACCTACTGGTGGGCTGCCCCGGCTGCCCGGGCAAGGGGAGGGGGAGGAGGGCCCTCCCCGCAGAGGGAGCCTGTGTCCCCAAGGAGTGCCTCCACCTCCACAGCAGGTCCCAGGGAAGAGGAAGGGGTAACGTGCGGCTCCTGGCCCGCTGAGCCTGCTGCCGTGGGAAGTGGAATCTTTAAATAGCCTCTCGCTTTCCGCTAAAAATAGCGAAGTTCTGCTGCCATGGAGGTGGCTGCTGGGGTGGCGGGGCTGGCTCCTGGCCAAGACAGGCGTGGGCGCAGCCGCGTGGCCGGCGTGCGCTGGGTGGTGGGCAGGGCCATGGACGCTGCTCACCCTGCTGGAGGCCACGATGCCCTGTTCTCTCCGTCAGGGCTTCTGAGGGGGATCCCCACTGGCCTCCAAGTGCACAGGGGGTGAGGTATGGGGGGGAGAACAGGCCAGGAGCCACGGGAGAGATCAGGAGCCTGAGGCCAGAAGAGCCAAGTGGGTGGACGCAGGGACCCGCTGCAGGGTTGGGGCAGGGTCATAGGTCCTGAGCCCAAAGACCGGTGCGTCTCCACAGAGAGGGCTCTGGTCAGGTCCCAAGAGGGCTGACGAGGACGCTCGCTGTCTGTGACTGAGCCCCATGGGGGGAATCTGGGAAGGCTTCCTGGAGAGAGCACAGCCTTGGAGGCAAGGGCTGGGGGGTAGCAAGAGATGGTGAGTGGGGGCTATCGTGCTTTTTTATTCTCCGGGTGTTGTGCGTTGTCATAAGGACAGTAAAATGAGAACTAAAAAGAAGGGACTGCCTAGATGGGGATGTGCCCAGGAGCCCAGACCCTGAGACTGCACCCCTCAGGGACAAACGGGTGACACCTACCGTGCATTGGAGCTCCCCATGTCCCAGGATGTTCCCTGGCGGAGGGGTCCCGCTAGGCTGGGGGCCGGGCTGGGTGAGGTCGGGGCTGGCCTCTGGCTGTCATGGCACACAGGCAGGGTGGGCCCAGACCTCATCCTGGACTCCTGCCTCCTAAAAGTGGGAGCCCAGGCCCCCACTGGACCCTCGACTGTGACTGTGACTTGAACTCCTAATGGGCACCTGGGGGTTCTGGAGTCGGTGTTGGCCTGTGGGCAGCTTGCGTGCCGTACCGTGGGTGCCTAGCCCTAGTGGTCGAGCAGAGGAGCTGCGGGCCGATGTGCAGGGGTCTCCCCGCAGCCACGCCGAGTGCAGACGGTGGCCTTCTGTGGCCCGGCCTGCCTGTGTGTGGGTGTGCCTAAGGCATCTGTCCCCATGTCCTGTCCCCACCCATCTGCTGCACCCCCAGACCCAGCTCTGCCCTGCTGTCCAACGCAGGTGCCCATGGTTGACTCGAGCTGTGTCCCCAGCTGTTCCCGTCTACAATGGCATCATCTTCCTCTTTGTCCTGGCCAACTTCAGCATGGCCACCTTCATGGACCCTGGCGTCTTCCCCCGAGGTAGGGCCCTGTGCTGGGGCACGGCATCTGCTCACTTGCACTAGAGTGTGAGTGGCTGATCCGAGAGAGCCTGTGTGTGTGAGCGGGGGTCGTGGCGGGTGGGCTGGCAGCGGTCCGGGAAGGACCCTTCTGCCCGGGAAGTCACCGTCCCGCTGCCCCCCTCTGGCCCTGGCTCGCAGCGGATGAGGACGAGGATAAGGAGGACGACTTCCGGGCGCCGCTGTACAAGAACGTGGACGTGCGGGGCATCCAGGTCCGTATGAAGTGGTGCGCGACCTGCCATTTCTACCGCCCGCCCCGCTGCTCCCACTGCAGCGTCTGCGACAACTGCGTAGAGGTGACGGTCCCGCCGCCCCGCCCGCCGGCCGTGGCCCCCCACCCCCGCCCCCGCCGGCGCGGCCCTGACTCGCTGCTCCCGCCCAGGACTTCGACCACCACTGCCCCTGGGTGAACAACTGTATCGGGCGCCGCAATTACCGCTACTTCTTCCTGTTCCTGCTGTCGCTCAGCGCGCACATGGTGGGCGTCGTCGCCTTCGGGCTGGTCTACGTGCTGAACCACGCCGAGGGGCTGGGGGCCGCCCACACCACCATCACGTATCCTTGGCCTGGCCGCGGGTGCCTGGGATGCCCCGGGGTGGGTGGCCGTCCCCAGGCCCCGCCCCGCGTGTTTGCCCCACGGCCGTTGGCCTTAACGGGCCAGCATGGCCGTCATGTGTGTGGCTGGCCTCTTCTTCATCCCTGTCATCGGCCTCACTGGCTTCCACGTGGTGCTGGTCACTCGAGGGCGTACCACCAATGAGCAGGTGCTGACCCCGGGAGGGCCCACGCGGTGACGGGCAGGGGGCGCCCCTGTGGGCCGAGAGGGCCGCGTGGGCGCGGTGTGAGGGCAGGGCCGCCGGAGCCCTCAGCTGAGGCAGCCTGCGCAGCTTCCGGGGTGGGGGGGACCTGGCCCCGGGGTCCCTGGGGGCGCCTGGAGTGCGGGCTGTGCCTGCGCTGCCCCCCGCTCACTCCCACCTGTGGACGCCGCTGGATCTCCCCAGAGATCCTACAGCTTCCTGCCGGGGCGGTCGGGGTGAATGGGGGGCACCCATGGGCTGACCCTGCCCAGCCTGCCTCTGAGGAACCCCAGCTGTCCCTGCCTGTCCCCCCGTCCGCCTGGGCCAGGACCTTGGGTGGCCAGGCTGGCTGAGGGGTCCCATGTCCACAGGTGACGGGGAAGTTCCGTGGGGGCGTGAACCCCTTCACCCGAGGCTGCTATGGGAATGTGGAGCACGTGCTGTGCAGCCCTCTGGCGCCCCGGTGAGGCCTGGACGGGGTGTCGAGGGGCCTCTGCCGGGTTTGGGGCGGGCAGGTGCGGCCCCTCAGCCTGGTCGACCTCTGCCCTTGGCAGGTGTGGCCGGCCTTGCCTCTGGTGAGCGCTCGGGCCAGGTCACCCTGGCCATTGACCCCTCCGCCCCTGGTGCAGGTACGTGGTGGAGCCTCCCCGGCTGCCGCTGGCCGCCCGCCTGAAGCCGCCCTTCCTTCGGCCCGAGCTCCTGGAGCGAGCCGCCCCCCTCAAGGTCAAGCTTAGTGACAACGGGCTGAAGGCTGGCCTGGGCCGCAGCAAGGTGGGGGCCCTGGGGGCAGGTAGGGAGTGGGGCTGAGGGCAGACCCTCGAAGGCAGGAAGCGGCTCTGCTGGAGGGGGCCTAGAAGCAGAAGGGGGAGGAATCCCGTAGGTTCTGGAGAACGGTATAGGGCCCAAGGCCCAGGGCAGAGACCCCAGTTGTGGCCCACCCCTGGCCCACGCCCTACCCACCACTGACCACGCCCCCTCCCAGTCCAAGGGCAGCCTGGACCGACTGGATGAGAAGCCGCTGGACCTGGGGCCGCCACTGCCCCCCAAGGCGGAGGCCGGCACATTCGGAGGTGACCTGCAGACGCCACGCCCGAGCAGTGCTGGTGAGGTGGGGGTGGCCAGACAGAGGGAGGGACATGGACTGAGCCCAGCTGACCATGGTCCATCTCCCCAGAGAGCGCTCTGTCGGCGCAGAGGACCAGCCCCCCGACACCTGCCATGTACAAGTTCCGGCCTGCCTTCCCCTCGGGTCCCAAGGCGCCCTTCTGCGGGCCTGGTGAGCAGGTGAGGAGGCCTGGCCCTGCCCCAGGAAGTCCTGTGCGACCCCTTCCTGGAGACCCTGCCCCCGGAGGTCCCGTTCCTCAGGCCTCGCCCCAGGAGGCCCTGACCCTGGGGCCGTGGGGTCATAGCCTGCTGGGCGCCGGCAGAACCTCACCCTATGGGCACCCCAGCCGGGCCCGAAGGAAGCACTGGCACAGGCGGTCCTGGCTGGCCCCTTCTTGACCAGCATGGCCCGCCGGCCTGGTGGGCGGCTGCCCCCAGGAGCAGCGTGTGCCAGGATGCCTGGAATTCCACTCTTCGTCCCTCTGTAAGGCCCACGGGAAGGCTTCAGAAGAATTTGAGATTGTTTAAGAAGGCATATTTATTTTTTTCTGACTCTACAATCACTGTGGAGCAGTTGGCAACCCTGGGCAGCCTGAGGAAGGGTCCAGAACCCTGAGCATTCCCAGGCTGCCCACCCTCCTTCATGGCTGCCTGAGAGGCAAGCCCGTGCCTGGGCTGGTACGCCTGGACCGGTCGCCTCCCCTCAGGGCCGATGCCCCGCTCCACCCTGCATCTCATGAGGGCCCTTCTGGGCTGGGCAGGGAGCCTGGGCCTCCTGGGCAGGTGTCGATCAGCCCTTCTTGGGAACAGGGGGCTCTAGGTCCTTCGCCTGCCCCACCTCCTGGGACTGTCCTGGATCCCACGAGGGTTCTGGTTGGTTGGCCAAGTACCGTGAGGCCACATTTGTCCCTACCAGCACCCGCTCCGGGGTGTGAGGTCCTGTAGGCTCTCGTCCCCAGCCCACGTCTGAGCCCGCAGCCCTCAGTCCACGGAGCCTCCTTGTTGCTGTGGCTGGTCCCTTGCCCCTGCCCCGAGGTCCCCTCCCGTGTCTTGGCTCTGGGGGCACTGCGGTGGGTTGATGCAGCAGGCGGCAGTGCTCTGCTGCGGCAGCGACCGCAGTCCTCAGCCACGAGGTGCCCAGGACAGGGCTCTGGGTCTCTGTGTGCTTATTACGTCTCCCTAAGGTCCAACTCCTGAGGCTGTCCCTGTGCCAGCCCCCTTCCGTGGGGAAGTAGAGGCAGGAGCAGTGTGCCCAGCCTTCCCTGGGGGGTGGCATCCGGGGACTCTGTTCTAGCCCGTCCCTACTTCCCTCTGTGGCGAGCAAGGGAGACGTGGTCAGGGGATGGGCAACTTCCAGAAACAGCTTGTTGGGTACACAGGAGGCTGCCTCTGATGCACTGAGGTCGTAGCCTCCGTGGGGCACGGAGCACCGGCGGCTGGGGCAGGGCGTGACGGCAGGGCGGTGGTAGGACGTGCGCCCTCTCTCCCCGCAGGTCCCCGGCCCTGACTCCCTGACCCTGGGGGAGGACAGCATCCACAGCCTGGACTTTGCGTCCGAGCCCAGCCTGGACCTCCCTGACTACACGCCCGGAGGCCTGCACGCAGCCTACCCGCCGTCCCCGCCGCTCAGCGCCGCGGACACCTTCTCGGGCGCCTTGCGCTCCCTGAGCCTCAAGGCAGCGGGCCGGCGGGGTGGGGACCACGTGGCCCTGCAGCCCCTGCGCTCCGAGGGCGGGCCCCCCACGCCGCACCGCGGCATCTTCGCCCCCCACGCGCTGCCCAACCGCAACGGCAGCCTGTCCTACGACAGTCTGCTTAACCCCGGCTCTCCCGGGGGCCACACGTGCCCAGCCCACCCCTCGGCCGGCGTGGCCAGCTACCGCTCGCCCTACCTGCACCCGGGGGCGGTGGGTGAGCCGCCCCGGCCCCCGCCCCGCAGCTTCAGCCCGGTGCTGGGCCCCCGGCCCCGGGAGCCCTCACCTGTGCGCTACGACAACCTGTCCAGGACCATCATGGCCTCCATCCAGGAGCGCAAGGACAGAGAGGAGCGGGAACGGCTGCTGCGCTCTCAGGCCGACTCGCTCTTCGGCGACTCGGGCGTCTACGACGCGCCCAGCTCCTACAGCCTGCAGCAGGCCAGCGCGCTGGCCGACGGCGCCCGCGGCCCTGCCCTGCGCTACGGCTCCAGGGACGACCTGGTGGCCGGGCCCGGCTTCGGCGGCGCGCGCAACCCCGCGCTGCAGACTTCCGTGTCCTCGCTGTCCAGCGCCGTGAGCCGGGCGCCGCGGACCTCGTCCTCCTCCCTCCAGGCCGACCTGGCCAACAACAACGCCCCCGGGCCTCGGCCCGGCAGCGGCTCGCACAGGTCCCCCGTGCGCCAGGGCCCCCCCTCCCCGCCCAGCACGCCCCGCTCACCCTCCTATGCAGGCCCCAAAGCTGTCGCCTTCATCCACACGGACCTCCCAGAGTCGCCACCCTCGCTGGCCGTGCAAAGGTAGGTCCCGGGGGCGGGGGGGTACTGGGGGGGCTGGGAGGGGCTTTCCACCACAGGTCAGGTGTCCGGCTGCTTCGTGGAGCCTCTTGGCCGAACACGCAGAGGTCGTCAGGGAGGCCGATGGCTGCCTACGGGGGTGGGCCTCACCCTCCTTGGAGGCTCCTGGCCAGACTGTGAGGGGCGAGGGTCACCCAGCTCCAGGGATGCCGGGCACGTCGGTGGGGCGGGTACCTATTGAGATGCATGTTCTCCTGCAGCTGGTGCAACCGAGTGTCGGGGGGACCCTGGGGCTTCCTCTGGAGACAGTGTCCGTCCAGGAGGCTGAGTCCAGGGGACATAAGCCCACAGCAGAACATGCTGCCCTGGGTGCCCACAGCCCCGGGAAGTAAGGGCCTCCTTGCTCAGAGATGGGGAAACTGAGGCCCAGAGGGGCAGGCTGGTGCCAGACCCCCAGCAGGTGGGTAATTGGAAGCTGGGCTGGCTGCCTGCCTCATGGGGTCAGGCCCAAGGAGAGTAGCTGGTGTGTGCTGGGCCCCGCCGTGAGTGCGGGGGTATCGTCTCGGCATCGCCCCTGGAGCACAGGCTCAGTTGGTGAGGATGTCCCTGTGGCGAATGTAACTGGCCCAGTGGGTGACAGCTACCTGGGCAGGTGGGGGACGGCAGGTGAAGGACGGGGCGGGGGGATGGAGTGGAGGCTCCCAGGCTCGTGAATGTTTGGGCAGCAATGTCAGAGCTGCTGTTGGTCGGTCCTGGGCAGGCTGGAGGGCGGGAAGACGGGCTCTCATCTTCCTAGGAGGGAGCAGGGATGGAGCCACCCAGTCCCCGCTGGGCTCCCCAGCTCGGGGCACTAGGACGACGCGGGGCCCCGGGGCCTCACCTTGCTCCGGTGTCTGTGCCGGTGGGAGGGACCAAGCGCCCTGGAGGGAAAAGGTGGCCATTCTGACATCTGTGTGTCCTGTGACAACATAGCCCCCTCCCTCCGCAGGCGGTGTGCCCCTACCCAGGGTCTGGGCGGGACCAGCTGAGCTCAGAGGCAGGGGCCGCCCCGGGCTTTGTGTGCGTCTGCGTCATCTGTCCTGCTGCCTCCGCTGGCCTGTCACGCCGTGGTCCCGTGTTCACTGTGTGTGTGCGTGTATGTGCTTGTTTTGATGCAGGGACCACCCTCAGCTGAAGACCCCCCCAAGTAAGCTTAACGGGCAGTCCCCGGGCCTGGCCCGCCTGGGGCCTGCCGCTGGCCCCCCGGGGCCCTCCGCCAGCCCTGCCCGGCACACGCTCGTTAAGAAGGTGTCCGGCGTGGGTGGGACCACGTACGAGATCTCAGTGTGAGGACTGACTGCCATCCATCCGCCGTGGAGCCCCGGGGACCAGGACCCCCAGCGGCTGCCCTCCCCTCCCGACTTCTCTGCCCCGGGAGACCAGGAGGCCCAGGCCCGGTGGACACGTCAGCAGGAAGAGACCACACCTCCACAAGCCTGTCCCTCTTCCTCCGCCTGTCCATCCACCCATCTGCTCACCAGGGCGCGGCTGGGCCAGTGGCCTCCGGGCTGCAGGATCTGTGTGTCGGTGCCCCTGTTCCCACAGGCGGGGGCCGCGAGGGGTGTGGCACCTGCACCCTTGCACCCGTGTCCCTGAGGTCGTCCCCAGGCTGGTCCCCACCTGCTCCCCTCACAGACGGGGCCACTGTGGCCCAGAGATGGACAGAGAGGCCTGGGTCCCTGGCCGTACTGGACCAAGGCCCCACCACCCGGCTGCTCCTAACTCGTTGCCTTTCAGGGACCCGCTGGAAGCTTGTAGCTTGGCAAGGCCAGTTCTTCTTCGGGGAGTCCAGCCCCAGCCCACAGGCACCCCGCTCTGGGATTGCTCTGGGTTCTGACAGACAGGTGGACGATGGACAGACAGCCAGCTGTGGGTGGGGTCTTGGCTCCGTGTGTCCTGTCTCGCCCAGCTGGTGGGTGCGTCCCCGTGTCTGTGCGCTGAGCTGCCATGCCACGTCCCATGTGTTAACGCTCGGGCCCCCGCTGCCCCCACTGCCGGGAAACTCGCTTTCATTGAAGCCTTAACCTCTGCTTTATGCTCTTGTGGGAGGCGACGGGGGGCAGGTGGGAGCAGGCCCGGGCCGGACGCTGCCACCGGGGCCCATGAGACCTAGGAGCCCCCCCTCCCTGCCAAACTGGAGATCCCTCACCCCAAGGCATGCAAAGTCCAGGCCCTCATGGGAAGCACATCAGGGAGGGGGTCAGAGTTTCGCCTGGCGCCAGGGACCCGAGAGTAAGCACACGGCAGCGTCCGCTTGCGTTGTGTCTGTTTTATGTTTTTATATCTACATCTATATATCTATAATTTTATTAAAAAAAGAAAAAGAGTCATTTCGATCCTTTCCTTGAGCAAGGCTAGGGCTGTTGGTGCAATGCGGGGGCTCCGGGGGCGGGGAGCAGAGTGGGTCAGGCTCTGGGAGAGGTGTTGGCCAGAGGTACGGGCGGCCTTCGTGGGTGTTTCCACTGACTTAAGCTGAGCTGGAAGCTTGGGAGGTGGGGGCTGGCCGATGGGTCTTTGGCTGACGAGCATGAGGCTCCCACGGGTCTGCGTCATCCCTGGTAGCAACAGGGCATTTGGAGAGAGGTTGGGGCTGCAGCCGCCCCAGGGCCCCCGAAAGCCGATCCCAGGGGCTTTTGCAGGAGACCGAGGTCCCAGGGGTTGCACTGGGGCTGCCGGTCGGCTGAGGGCCCTGTGGGGGCCGTTGCCGCCTCCTGCAGCTACATCACTGGAACTCGCCCTCCTGGCAACCTGAGCCTCCCACTGCCAAGTGTTGGGGGTGAGGGCGTTGGGAATCCACGGTGTCTTGGGGCTGAGACAGCCAGGGCAAAAGCGGGGTCTGGGGCAGGGGCTGGCCCAATGTGGGAGGCTGGCTGGGCCTCGGACCCTGCCCTGGGCACCTCTGCCCCATGCTGACCTCCACCTTTCTGCTTCTCTCTCACGGGACGCTGCGGCCCACAGGGGGCGGATCGGCACCTGCAGCCGTGGATGGGGCCGGCGTGGCCAGCCCAGGGTGCCCCCCGGCCTGCACCTGTGCCACCTTGGCCTCCCTGAGGACCGGCCGCCGCTGCGGGCCCCCTGGAGCCTGGCCGCCCGGGCACCCCCCCGAGGGGCTATGTGCCGCCTGCACTCAGCCGCCTCCAGCCTTTTCCCCGGTCTCTCGGGGCCTGAGCGGGACGCCAAGTAGGCAGCTTTGGGGCCCGAGAGGACCGCCCGGGAAGCCAGGCAGCCACACAGCCCCTGGGCCGTGGGCTGGGGGTCCCCTCTCCACCAGCCGCACCTTGACTGACTCCCAGCTCACTGGGGCTTGTGACCCTGTGCCCACCCACCTCAGGAAGTCCCCACCTGCCGCAGGGCGTCCCACCCCCCAGGCAGGGGCCCTGGAGCTGCTGGGACCAGCATGGCCTTCCCCGGGGGGTCGCACCAGCGCCCCGACCTCCCTGCCTGACCGAGCACTTTAGACGCCACTTCCTTCCCAGGGAGCCCAGGCCTCTGCCGGTTGGGCTGGGGCGGGGGTCTCAGGTTGTCCCTGCAGGTCACTGCACTCCCTCCTCCCCACACCCAGCACATGAACAGATGCCTTAACCTCTTGGAGCCGCCAGCCTGGTGAGCCATCCGGGCCCTGCCGGGGCGGGGAGGAGACCCTGCCAGTCCAGTGTGTTCCTGGTGACTGCTCTGCCCAGCCCTGCCCGGCAGTCTTCACTCTTTCACTCCGAGATGTGGCACCTGGGGGAGCTCAGAGGGCCCCGCTGCCCACAGCCCTGCAGGCCCTGCCAGCCAGCCAGCCAGCCAGCCAGCCAGCCAGCCGGGGCCCTGGACGTCCCCAGGGGCAGGGCGGGGCTCCGGCCAGTCCTTTTCCTGCCTGGGCGGTGCCTCTAATCCTCCCACTTGGGGATGAGCAAGCTACAAAGCTATTGTCTATTGTTCTAAAAGGTATTCCTCCCCTCCACCCCCAATTTAATGCCCTAAATAAAATTTCTGGTGTTTACCTCCACGGCTCTGTCCACCAACGTGGTCCCCCTGTCCTCCGAGCCTTGGGGCAGTGCCAGGAGGCTGGACTGGACAGGGACCCTAGTTGGGGAGGGGACAGGAGTGGGAGGTGGGGAGGTGGTGGCCGGTCAAGTGTGGGGAGGGTGGGGTGGCGGGTGTGAAGTCAGCCGAGCAGAGCAGCCGGTGGCTGAGGTCTGCTGGTTGGGCCCAGCCCCAGGGAGGAGGCCTGAGGGCCCCCAGGTCCTCACTCTGCAGAGACCCTCCCTGGTGGCCGGGGTGGGCTGGGGGCTTCCGGCGGAGGGGCTGCCGCCCAGCAGGCAGGCGGGGCCGGGGTGCCCCCCGGAGCCCTCGGTGTGAGACGGGCCTCAAGAGTAGCGAGACCTCCTGCCCACCCCCGTTTCCATGGAAACAGGCTCACACGCCGCGTGTGTCACGACTGTATGTCCAGCAGCAGCCCCAGCCCTCAGGACAGACCCGCCGCCCCCCTTCTCCGCGGCTCCTGGCAGGGACGCTGCGCGGCAGTGCCGTGGGCACCGGGGCCGGCCGGCCGCCTGGCCTCCTCGCTGGGGCCGCTGGGCCTCCGGCCTAGAAGGGCAGGAAGTCGTCCACCTCCAGGCGCAGGAACGGGCCCAGCAGGGCCCGGAGCTTCCAGACGGCGGCGCGGCTCAGCAGAGGCGGCACCAGCCCCTCGAAGGGCGCGGGGTCCACCACGTACACGTAGGCGGCGGTGCAGGCCAGCAGGGCGCCCAGCAGCAGCCTCAGCGCCAGCAGCCTGCGGGCGGCGGCGGTCAGGGGCGGGGGTGCCCTCGCGGCCCGCCGGGGACTGGGCGCTGCCCGGGGCGCCGCCACCTACCAGAGCTGGCCTTTGAGGCCCTCGGAACATCCCAGCTGCGGCCTGGCCTTCTGCGGGGTGGGGGGCGAGGGGTGGGGTCGGAGCCTGCGCCTGGGGGGCGTCCCTGTGCCCCCAACCACCCCCGCACCCCTCCCCACCCGGGACAGGCGCCGCAGCCAGCCGGGTCTCAGGGATGACCAGCCACCCCGCTCCTGCTGGGGCTCCCGCCCTGGGGCCTCTACACCGACGCCCACAGCTCCCCGCCCAGAGGGGCCTCCCGGGTGAGGCCTCCGGGAGAGGGTGAGGGTGTGCGGCGCCGGGCTTACCGCTACGCACGCCATCTGCTGCTCCTTCCGGGCCTGGGTGCGGCACTGGGCACGCTCCCTGGATGGAGGGGGGTGCTGCGCAGTCAGGGCCAGGTGCGCACCCCCCTCAGCCTGCACCACCCCTTGGTCTGGTGCCCTGGAGCTGGGGAAGGGTTAGGGCTTGATCCACCCCATCCTGGCCAGGACACCTGCCCCTTCCCGGGCTCAGCCAAGCGCCCCCCCTCCGAGACCTTGACCCTGCACATCACCCCAGAATCTCCAGCTGAATGTCTTCCATCTGGTCTAGTACTCCCCGGATATCCTTCTTGAGGTTCTGGGGGTCAGAGGAGGTAAAACAGGCCCCCTAACCCTGACTTCTCTGCCGGATTCCCCTGCTTCCCGGTGCTCCCCTGACCCCACGCCCTCTGCCTCCTGTTCCCGTCACCCCCTGGGTGTCACCCTCTGGGGACCTACCAGGAGCCCAGTGGCCTGGTTGTTCAGGGCCATGTGTACCTCAGCCACGCCGTCCCACACCTGGTGGCGGAGGAGAGGCCGGGTCATGCTCCGAGCAGCAGGACCCCCGGATGCGTCCCACCGGGTGGCTCCCCCGGGCGGCCCTCCCACCCCGGCCAGGCGGGCACCTCGGTAATGGCCATCTTCTTCCTCTCAAAGGACAGTCGGATCTGCTGCAGCTCGTTCTGGGGAGGGGCACAGTGGGCACAGGCAGGGCCACCGAGGAGTGTTGCGCGGAGGACCCCTCCCCTGGCCCAGCTCCCCGGGACCCACCTGAGACTGCTGCACGAAGGACTCCTCCCCCCGGCACAGCTCCCGCCGCAGCAGCTGCAGGGGCGCCCTGTCCTCCAGGGGCCGGGTGCTGGCCTGCTCCGGGGCCTGTGGGAGAGCCCTGGGGTCAGCGCCAAGGCCGGGGGCGGCGTGGGCGGTCAGGGGCTGCTTGAGAGCAGCGGGGCTGTGGTGCCCGAGGCCCGGGGTCATTCCCCTCGGCGGCCCTCTGTCTCCCCGCACTTACCCAGGCCAGGGCCGTACAGCTTGAGTGCTCCGTGCACAGGGGCAGGAACTGCTGCCCCGGCCCCAGGAGGGCCCCCAGCTGCTCCCGCAGATCTTGGTTCTGTCTTTTCTGAGAGTGGGGGACACAGATGGGACTGCTCATCATAGAGCTCCTTGGGCAGGAGATTGAGGCAGGGGTGCGGGGGGCAAAAGGCAGAAGCCGCAAGCCCATTGCACGGATGGGCTCGGAGCCGGGGCCACCACCCCCACCCCCACCCCCACCCCCCACCCCCGCCTCGGTGGGCTCTTCACTCACCAGGTTCTGGTTCTCCTGCTCCAGCTGGAGGAAGGACTGCTCTGCAGGCCCCAGGGCCACGCTCTGGAGCGGGGAGGCGGCTGCCCTGGGCGAGGCTGGGTTTCCTGACCCCGACGGCATGGGTGGGCACGGGCAGGGTCTGGGCCCCGAGCTGGGGGGCGCCCCCTGCCTGGGTGCCCCTTGTTCTCGTCCTGAGTGCAGGGGCCAGCCCCACCCCAGCCTCGCCTCCACGTGTCCTTGCCTCATCCCCGCCGGTTCTCTGGGTCTCTGGCGCTGCATCTCCCTGTCTTCGCTGGCCATAAAGCCCCCGGGTACCTCGGCCCCGACCCTGGGCCCCCCGCCCCCCGCCCCCGGAGGTGGGAAGGGCCTGGCAGATTCTATGGAGTGAGTGGAGCTGAGAGGCACCAGGCAGGGCCACCTTACAAAGCCCTGGCAGGGTGGATCCAGGCATCCTCCGTGGCTGCTCGAAGCTTGAGGCTGGGGGCACTGGGGGTGGGAGTGGCCACAGGGGCCTAGGGTTTTGGGCCCCTCCATGCCTCCCTGTAACCCCTTCCTAACCCCGGGTCCGGGCTCTAGCCTGGCCCGACCTGCCACCCTCCTATCGAGGGCCCTCTAGGTGTCATGGCTCGCAGGTCTGCCTCAAGGGTGCCTGTCACAAAGGCCTGGGCACAGCCGGGGAGGTCACAATGGGCCGGGTGGTGGCCAGAGCGGGGCTGGGGGCTGGCCGGGCCCCTCCCACCAGCTCACTGGTCCCGCCTGGGCATCTTGCCCTCCCCGGCTTCCCCACCTGCCTGAGCTATTTTCTGGAAATGGAAAACAGATAATGCAGACACAAGGTTCAAACAAAATCAAAAGCCAACAAAGTTATCCAGTGTGATCCTCCCCACCAGCCACCACCCACTCGCCTGGTCTTTGCGCTCCTCCTGGGGTGGGCTGCACATTCCGCAGGCGGGGCGTCAAGCACCCCCACCTCCTCTGCACACAGAAGAGCTCATCCCACAGCCTGGCTTTTTTACCTCACCGATCTTTGGGATTTGATTTTTTTTTTAATCATTTATTGAACATTAATGGTTCTATAAGGACGGTTTATCCTCTTTATGGGTGGGGGCACTGAGGCACGAAGACATTGACCTGCCCGAGGTCACACACTGTTGAGGGATGGAACCAGATGCAAGACTGCTTTTCAGTGTTTCAGGGGTCTTTTTTTTTTTTTTTTTCTATTTTAAGTCCAGTATGGTTAACATACAGGTGTACGATATGATGATTCGACAATTCGGTCCTTTGCTCAGTGCTCCTCATGAGAAATGTCCTCTTGATCCCCTGCACCTAGTCCACCCATAACCCCACCGCCCACCCCCGCTCTGGTAACCAACTCTTTGTAGTTTAGAGTGTTTTTTGGCTTCTTTGTTCATTTGTTTTGTTTCTCCAATTCCACGTATGTGTGCAATCATATGTCATTTGTCTTTCTCTGACTGGCTTCCTTCACTTACCATTATACCCATTAGTTCCATCCACGTTGATGCAAATGGCAAGGCTTCACTCTCTTTTTTTTTTTTTTTTTTATGGCTGAAGTAATCTGTTGTATACACATAAGGCACCTTCTCTATCCATCTGTCTGCTGACGGACACTGGGCTGCTTCCCCATGTTGGCTATTGTAAGCAAGGCCACGGTAAACACAAGGGTGCATGAATCTTTTCAAATTGGTGTTTTTGTATTCTTTGGGTACGTACTCAGTAGTGGAATTCCTGGATCAGAAGGTATTTCTATATTTACGTTTTTAAGGAACCTCCACACTGGTTTCCACAGGGGCTGCACCAGTTTGCATTCCTACCAACAGTGCACGAGAGTTCCTTTTTCTTTTCTTTTTTTTTTTTAATCTATTTATTAGAGAGGGAGAGTGCATGAGTGAGAGTGAGCGAGCAAGAGAGAGATAGCGAGAGAGACACGTGGAGCCAGGGCAGGGGCAGAGGGAGAGGGAGAAGCAGGCTCCCCGATGAGCGGGGACCCCAACCCCAGGGCTCGATCTCAGGACCCCGGGATCATGACCTGAGCTGAAGGCAGATGCTTCACTGACTGAGCCACCCCGGGGCCCCACGAAGGTTCCTTTTTCCCAACCCTCTCCAACACCTGTTGTTCCTTGTGTTGTCGGTTAGCCGTTCTGACAGGTGTGAGATGGTTTCTCATAGTTTTGATTTACATTTCCCTGCTGATGAGTGATGTTCAGCATCATTTCATGTGCATCTGATGGCCTCTGCGTGTCTTTGGAGAAATGTCTGTTCAAGTCTTCTGCCCATTTTTATCTTTTACTTTTTTAAAAAGATTTTATTTATTTATTCATGAGAGACACAGAGAGGGGGAGGCAGAGACACAGGCAGAGGGAGAAGCAGGCTCCATGCAGGGAGCCCCGACGTGGGACTCGATCCCAGGGACCCCAGGATCACACCCTGGGCCGAAGGCAGACGCCAAACCGCTGAGCCATCCAGGCGTCCCTTCTGCTCATTTTAACTCAGATTATTTGGTTTCCCGGTATTGAGTTTTGTAAGTTCTCTCTATATTTTGGATGTTAACCGTTCATCAGAGATGTCATTTGCAAGTATCTTCTCCCGTTCAGCGGGTCATCTTCTGGTTGGTCGTGTCTTTCGCTGAGCAGAAGGTTTTTACTTTGAAGTAGTCTCAATAGTTTATTTTTGCTTTTGTTACCCTTGCCTCAAGAGACCTATCTAGAAAAGTGTTGCTATGGCCAGTGTCAGAGAAATTACGGTGAGTGCTCTTCTAGGGTTTTTATGGTTTCAGGCTTCACATTTAAATCCTTATTCCGTTCTAAGTTTATTTTTGAGTATGTTGAATTTGAGTTAAGAAAGTGGTCCTATTTCACTCTCCTGCATGTGTCCATCCAGTGTGCCCAGCACCCTCTGCTGAAGAGACTGCCTTTTCCCATTGTGTCTTCTCACCTGCTTTGTCCAAGATTAACCATGGCTTTTATCTCTGGGTTTTCTATTCTATTCCATTCATCAGTGTCTATTTTTATGCCAGTGCCATACTGTTTCCTTTACTATAGCTTTTTTTTTAAAGATTTTTAAAATTTATTTATTCATGAGAGAGAGAGAGAGAGGGGGGGGCAGAAGGAGAAGCAGGGCTCCATGCAGAGACCCTGATGTGGGACTTGATCCCAGGTCTCCAGGATCACGCCCTGGGCTGAAGGCGGGCACTAAACTACTGAGCCACCCCGGGATCCCTCCTTTACTATAGTTTTGTAGGAAATCTTGAAATCGGAGACTGTGGTACCTCCAGTTATATTCTTCTTTTTCAAGATTGCTTTGGCTTATTCAGGCTCTTTTGCAGTCCATGCAAGCTGAGGATGATCTGTTCTAGTTCTGTGACAGGTCTCTTCAATGCCTACTGAGCGCACATCCACTGCTGGAGCATTTGTTGCTCCTCCACTCTGTGGCCTGTGCTACTCAGCCCTTCCCACTGCTCCTGGAAGTCCCGGCCCCATCTTCCTTTTTCAGTGCCCTCCCTTGTTCTGTGGAAGCCGATCCTCAAGTAACATCCTCAGAAAGGTGCATCGGGTGAAACTCGAGTCCTTGCATGGCAGAGATGGCCACGAATCCCTTTTCTCCTGGTGGGCCCTTGTCTCTCTGCGATGTGACTTTGCCCTCTTCACATCAAGAGACAGGGTCCCTTCAGCCTGGACTCAGGACTAACCTTGCGCATTGCCTGGGTGCGTGTGCCGGGCCCGGACCTCTCTCACTGCCCTGCAGACCCTCTGCCCTTGAGGAGGCACGGCCTTGCCACCAGGTGAGAGGTCATGGGGACCGAGGTTTCTGTCATTCCAGCCCATCCCCGGTGGCCCAAAGGGGCTGAAAGCCCAGTGCGACCCCGGAGCACTGTCACCAAGCTGCAGGCTACGTCGTGATTGCTCTAGCCACTGAGTTGTAGTGGCCTGTCACATGGGAATAATGGGACACCTCAGGTCTCGAGGGAGCACCATGCTCTGACCTCAGGCTTGTTGGATGTGGGGCTGGGGAGAGAATCAGCTCAGAGAGCGTTTCCCCGCAGGGTGTGGGGAGGGCCTCCGGGGCCGCAGTGCTGCTGGGGGCAGGCCAGGCAAGGCTGCCGGTCTTTCAAATGTCAGCAGGCATGTATTAAGTTTCCGAGACATCGTTATTGTTCTTTGGATGCCCCCTATTCTTTTCTAGAACATCCTGTCCCGTTTTAGGGGTACTGGGGGTTTGGAAGGAAGGGAAACTTTTTGCTTCCTGTATTTTTCCTTAATCCTCTTTGCAGCTCCTTTTTTCTTTTTGGTCTTGGGACCTCCTTTGAGACACTGGCTTTCTCTTTATTCTACTCCTGTGTATAAGGGAGACAGGAAAGAGCTGACTGGCATGTTCTCTCCCCATTAACTTTAAGAGCTGCTGGAGCATCTTGATGTCAGGCCCCAGGAAGGCGGTCCTCGGTCCTCCTGCCTCTGAGCACACATCCACCCGCTGCATTGCTGTGGTCTGGAGTAGGAGAAGGGGAGGCCCCGGGTCACCTGCTGTCCTGACATCGCGGTCAGTGGAGCACTGTTGGCCTCACTTCAGTGTTGGAGGGTCACCCCAAGCTGTCCCCTTGCAAGGCCTGTTTTTCTGCTTGTTCCCCCAGGCTGTTCCACTAAGCTCATCCTCACTTCCTGTCTGAAGAAGTCAGTCAAACCCCTTGTCTGGAGATGTCTTCCTCTGGCCCTCTTTGTCATGTGGGGTGGATGTGCTGCAGGAGCCGCTGGCAGGTGGCTCACTGACGGAGGAGCGGTGTGCACAGTGCCCAGGTACCAGGCTGGACCCATGTGGCCCTGGCCCCAGGAGGCCCCTCTGTGTTTCTAGGGTGGCAGTGGCATCTCTGCAGCCCGTAACAACAGGTTTTGCCGAGGATGAGCTGGGAAGGAGGCTCCTCGAGCTCAGCTCAGGCATCAGTCCCCCCACCCCCCAAACTACCACCCCCCAAACTGCCCAGCCACCAGAGGGAGGAAGGAGCCTCTCTCCCACAATCCTGCTTCGGAATCTCATGAGTCAGGATGTGCTCAGTTCAGAGTACCCTTCTGGGGGCAATTCCAGCTTAGAGCTCAGGGAGGCTTCTTGGAGGACCTTGGAGGCAAGGCAGCCATGGAGAAGGAGTCCAGGCAAAGGCCCCCGGTGGCTGCTTTGTGGCTGCTTTGGGGGACGGACGGGGGGGGTGCGGGGGGCCCAGGTGGGAGCTGTGTCCCTCAGTGTCCAGCCTACCAGGTGCCAGCAGGTGCTCAGGAATGTTAAGTGGGGGACAGAGAAGAGGTCCTCATGGACACTGGTGATCCCAGCAATGACCGTGGCTGTCACGTACAGAAATGTGACTGTAGGTGGCATCCTCATGATCTCACTGTGGGCACCCTGGCTAGGCTGTCAGACCCAGAGGCAGTGGCAATCCCTGGAGTGGGTTTGAGGAGGTCTCGGAGCACCCTGATGACACAGGAGCTCTGGCTCTGCCTGTGACCCTGAGGCACCTCCCTTCCCAGCCTGGGGACCCCTTCCCTGAGGCACCCGTACCTTTACTCAGGCTGTGCCTCTGCTCACCGGAGGCTCAAAGCCTCGCCCTGCAGACCCCAACTCCCTGAAACCTTTCTCACCTCCTCCCTGTGGTCCTGGCAATGTGGCCCTGAGCCGGAGAACACGTAAGTGCTGGGGGTGCTCTCAGGGGGAGATCCACAGTTGTGAGAGCGTTCCCATGAATGGGGACAGATATGCTAATGTGCTCAAGGAGCCCTGCAAGTCAGTGTCCTGGATTCGGGGGTGGGGGTTCTGAGCCTTGTCTGGGCTTCAGGAATGCCCCCAGGAGGGTGGCTCCGGTACTGGCCGGAATTCCTGTCCACGGGCGGGAAGTGTGGCTCTCGTGCATTGTAGCGAGTACCAGGCCGCGGCCCCTGTTGCCAGGCAGCGCACCTCCCTGGACGCCAGTTGCCATGGCAGCCGCTTCCTGCCCAAATTGCCATGATGCCCAATGGCCTCAGGGAGCCTGGAGCCTGCGAGCAAGGGTTGGCTAGGGAGGAAGAGGAGGTGTGGGGTTCCCTGCCCTTCCTGCATGGACTCGCTGTGACTTCAGCATTCAATGCCCCACGTCCATATCAAAAGGTGGGAAAGAGGCCTGGAGCAGATGGAACTCGGGGTACCTAGGGCCAGCTCAGCGCCTCGGGAAGAGCCCCATCTCTCTTCTAACCCGGGATCCTGGCCCAAAGCCTCCCTCTCCGGGCCTCAGAGCCACCCTACTTGTCCCTCAGGCTCCGCGGGCTTCCTGAAGCAGCCCAGGCTGGGGGTTACCCTCTTACCTGGGGCATCAGGTCACTTTGAGCCCCTCCTTTCCTTCCCATGGCCTGGGAGGAGGTGAGTTCTCCTTTGCTCTGAGTGTGTCACAGAGGGTGGCCCGTGGCTGGGGTCCCACGCAGCTCCAAGGGTGGTCTTGCACTGGGTGTGGTTGTGTGAGGGGTGGGCAGCCTGGGGAATGACCGCCCACCCCGGGGCCAGCAGGTACACTCCAGGCACGGGCACACAGGTTGCTGAGAGAGAGGTGCCTCCCCTCCCTTCTCCAACCTGTGGGGGCAGCCTTGCTGGACATAGAACAGACTGGGGGCAGGCCCTAGGATGGGGGTGCAGGGGAAGGGCGGGAAGGGCAGGGAGGGCACGGCGGGGGAGCCTATGAAGCCCTCCTAGGGTGCTCCCATTTCAAAAGCCTACTCTTAGGGGTGGAAGGGGATGCTCCTGTGTCTGTCTTGTCCCTGGGCGGCCGCAGGCCATTTGTCTTCCCTTCCAGGGTGACTCTCTGGACACCCACTGCTCACATTTTTTATTTAAGAATCAGAGGGATAATAAGAATGTCAAGGAAAATCCTCTCAGGGATGCACAGCCCCAATAAATTACTATCAGCCAAGGCATTGAAGGCTCCGGCCTGGGGAGATTGGTCATTGTGGAGCTGCCGGGCCCCTGGGCTCCAGGGTGAGTGAACTAGATGTGCCTGCCCCCTGCCTGTACCCAGAGACCACCCCCCAGAAGATCCCATCCAGCAAAGCTCACCCCTTTCCTATTACTCCCATGACCATCTGCCCCTCTCAGTTGGACAGTGGTGCCCGGGGAGTCAGCCCGGCCTGAGTGCCTGACGCTCGGTGCCAGGGTCACCTTGCCAGGGCCCTACCAGGGCCAGGATCTCGGGTGCTCGCCCACCTTTCTGTCCACCCTCTGCGTCACCCTGGCTCTTGCTGGGAGTGGACGCTGCTGGCCATGGGCTCCTGGAGCCCATCACTGCACCCAGGCAAGGTGCCCACAGGAGTTAGTGAGAAACGGGGGGCTGAGTGAAGAGGGGAGACCTGGAGTGGTCACAAGGCCTGCTGGTATCCCTGGGGGTGCCAAGGTGCTCCCTCTCTCTGAAGGACACCCTATCCTCTACCAACCGGCCGATGTGTGGGGCCCGGAGCCCACCACCAGATGGCGCCACGACCCTGCAGACGGGCTGAAGGTTTCAGGGGCCCCCAGGAGGGGGCGCAGGGGGCTGGCGCGTGGAGCAGGGACCGGCTGGGCCCGACACCTCCTCCCCACTTGAGTCCGCGCTTCCTGCTTGGCCTGGGGCGGCGGCTGGCTGGCCTTTGGGGTCAGAATGTCCCTTGCGAGTTCTACTATGTACATCACGTGGGGCTCTCACCACCCTTAGCTCGGGGGGTCCCTCACCTGCTTCCCCCAAAGAGCCGGGGCTCCCACCTGTGGGCCTTCCCAGGAGAAGGGCTGGCCCCATGTTGCCTGTTTGTTCGTGGGCAGCTGGGCAGCCGTGGTCGGTGTGAGGACGCCCCAGGTTCACAGGTACCCTGGCCGGTGCTTGGGAGCTTGGTCAGAACGTGGCACAGGTGAGAGCCCGTGAGGGCGTCTGGACAGGGGTCGCCCACCAGACCCAAGCTACAGGGAGGAGTTGCCTTGGGCCGCAGAGCAGCGGTCCTGGTGTGTGGGGGTAGGACGCCCAGAGAGGCCACCCTGGGCCTCGGCCTGGGGGAGGGCTGGCCAGGTGCCCGGGCCCTGACGCTGTTTTGGCATGACCTCCTGGTACCTGGCCCAGAGAGCATGCTCTGAAGCCCTCTGCCCCCCCCCCCCACCTTAATATCTCAAGGTGGACGCACCAGGTGTTTACCTGTGTGCTGGGGACAGAGTTTGGGGGGCAATTCTCCGAGCAGGCTCCCCGGACCTGGGTCTGGACCCTCAAGGCGCCACCTCCCAGGTGACCCAGCCCTTATCAAGGCTTTCTGGCCCCTGGGCAGCCCCACGGCTCCACGAGCCAGGTTCCTAGAGCCGGGCCGGGGATCTGGGCTTGGCCTGGTGTGATGGGCTCTGGGCTGTGGGGCTGAGAGCTGAGGTGGTGAGTTTGGCCTGAGGGCTCTTGGCTGGGCCTGTGACGTTGGAGGGAAGTGGGCAGGGCCTGGGGATGGGCTCGGGGCTCCTGGGTTGGGGCTGGGGCGCCGCAGGCCAAAGAAGGTGGGGGACACAGGCTCCCTCAACCTTGGGGTTTTGGGGGCCTGAGCCTGGCCTCGCTGCCCCTCGCAGCCCCAGGCAGACTGTCCCTTCAGTGTAAATCCCACTTGGCTGCGAGGGTGTGAGAAGGGGGCCCTAGGACTGCCATCACTCAGGCCCAGGATGCTCGGCTGGAAAGTGCACCGAGGTCACGCTGCCACCTGACTGACCATGGGGTTTCCAGATCCTCCTGCGGGGCTGTCTAGAGAGATGGTGGGTGCGTAGTCGAGGGGTGCGGGGCATCTGGTCCTTTCCTGGGACTGTCCGTCATCCTCCCAGCCTGCTCCATTCCAGTCCCCTTGGTGGCTCTGTCGGAGGACTCAGCCCCAAGGCCACCTAGCATCCCAGTCCTCTGGTGACTCCGGGTTCTTGCCCTTGGCCCAAGTACACCCAGATTTCCTCAGTGGAAAGCTGCTCTTTGGGCCTTACCCCTCCTGTCCCCAGAGAGCAGAGACTGGCCAACCATGTCCCCCCCGCCCCGCCCCAACTCGGCTCTCTCATGTGAGTGGTCTCCCTGCGGGGTCTGCTGTCTTGAGGTGTGTCTGCGGGGTGCAGCCTGCACACACTTGCAGCAAACTCAATCCACAGTCTGGAGGCTTCGACTTTCCCGCCACCCAAAGGCCACCCACCCACCTAGGCGGCAAGAGCTTAGCCCACCCGCTGGCTAACTGGGACCGCCAGACGCAGCAAAGAACTAGCTTAGGAGCCTACTGACCATTCAGCCAACTGGTCCTCCTGTTGCCACTGCACCTGCACCCCCTGTCCATGCCTCTCCGGTGCCTGACCTTGAGGCGCCATGGGAGCCCTGGGTGCCCGGCGCAGCCCCGTGGGTGGTGGCTCCCTGGGGTCAGCAACAGGAGGGGGCAGCCTTGCCTGCTGCGGCCCCTCCCTCCCCTCCTCTCTGCCTCCGGCCTCGGGCCTGGCTTTCCGGGGAGCCTGGGCTGAGACCACGCCAGCCCCCCGCCGACCACCCACACCACGGAGCCGGCTCTCCGGCAACGGGGCCAGCTGCCCGCGGGGGGCTGTGCGGTGGAGCCCTGGCTTCTCCCGGGAGGCGGCGTGAGGCCTTCTTCTTAATAAGGCCCCACATCGATGATAAAGGGCAGTATCACCCCTCGATGATGGGCCGCGAGCGGGCTCGCCGTACAAGGGAGACGTTTAATTTATCTCAGGAACTGGGAGCAAGTTATAAAAATGGTAATTTCTTGGAGATTCAATTACGTGTTTTCATTGTTACCCTCGGTAATCAAGGAAAAGATTTTAAAGGAAAGGGTTGCGGGATGAATCTCTGGAGGAGGATCGGGGCCAGCGGTGGTTTGGGGACCAGGAGAAGGGCAGGGTCAGGTGGGGGCAGGCTGCGGGGGCTGAGCGGCCCGGCCTCCCGGCCTCCGTCTCCGCCCTCCCCCCGAGGTGGGCCCATCCGGACTCCCATCCGAGGGAGACGAGGTGATCCTGTGGCTCCCGGGGACACCGGTTCCCTGCCCAGCGGCCCCCCGGGTGTCGTTCATCTCCCAAGGCCTCTGCGGGGGGCAGAGTGGGGCTCTGTGCAGGGCTCGGACCTGATTGTTCCCCGAGTGATGTCTTGGCTCTAAATGACATTTCTGGGATTAACGGGGCTGGCAACCGACGGCACCAGGTGATTGGAAGGGGGTTTATGACCCCGCGGGTGACATTGAACTGGCATCGGATGTGCATTTCTGGGATGGGATTTTCCTCCCCGGCAAAGGCGGCGCCCTGCGCGCTAATCGCCCGGCAGCTCCGTGCAGCTCGGGGCCGCGTGCCGGGGCGTCGTGGGGCTGGCCCCTGGGCCTGGGGTCACCGCCAGGCCCCCTCCTCTCAGAAGCCCCTGGACTTGGTTCCGAGGTGGCGACCTCGTGCAGTCAGGGGCCGCGGAGCCGGAGGAAGCAGCATCTCGGGAGAGCGAGGAGGCCTGGCCGGGTCACACTGGGGGGTGGGGGGAGCACCTGCAGGGCCCCCCGCAAGCAGACTTGGGGCGGGGGCTGGCCTGTCCCGGAGCCGTTGGTTCTGAAAACCAGATCACCCCTGAAAACCCTTTTGTCCCCGGCTCCAGGCTGCCCAGGGCACAGGCAGGTGGGGAGCTACTATCCTGCTTGGGGGGGCTCCGGGGCTCGGGGCTCTGGGGTCACCTGAGGGGAGGGCTCAGCCGAACCTCTTGGGCGGGGTTGGGCTTGGGGAAGGGAAAGCAAGGCTCCACTGTCTACACAGCAGACAGGTCATTGCCACAGACCAGAGGCTCCCGCGTCCTGCCACAAGGACCGGCCCCCGACGGGGGAAGCGGCCTCATCACCCATCTTCCAAGGGAGGACGCGGCTCAGAGAGGTGCACGGCTGCCTGCGGCTGCACAGCAGGTGAGCGATGAGTGGGTGAGTCAAAGGCCTGGGGATGTCCCCCGAGGGACCGAGGGCAGGGATGCACCCCTGCGGAGAGGTGGGGCGATCCTGCCCTGCTCTTTCCCATCGAGCTCACGAAGCCACCCCACCTGACACTTGTGACCCCGACAGGAGGGGGATGGTGCCCAGAATCCGTAAAGGGGACTTTTCCCAGAGTAATTACCTTTGATTCACTTGCAGTAAATACTAGGCTATTTTTTCCTTTTCCAATAATTGAACTTATTTATTTTTAACTAAGATTAAATGTTCTCTGTGAGCTCAAGATACACCGCTGTCCTGTCAGGCCTGGTCAAAGCGCTCTCTCTTCCTGCCTCCCCGGGGGGTAGCCCACCAGGCAGAAAAGGGGCCGGTGGCCGGGAAGGGGGTGAGGGCGAGACACGGCTTGTTGGAAAAGCTCGGGACCGTGGAGAATCGGTTTTCATCAATGAGCGCTGTCACCAGGAGCACGGTCACGTTCCTTACCTTCTTCGACACCATCACCTGCACCTGCACCACCACCACCAGCACCACCACCACCACCACCTTTGCCACCACCACCCCATCTCTACCTTCACTGCCACCATCACCACCGTCACTGCATCTACCTTCACCACCACCACCACCACCAGGGGGGCTCCTGGTAGCTCCTCCAGCATCTGCTGGCCATGGGGCCAAAGCCAGAGCTCCTGGGGATACCGCAGACTGTAGTGGGGCTGGGTGGTCAGTGAAGCCTGTGGGGGCACACGGGTCTGGAGTGGGGCGTTGTGGGCTGACCTCGGGACGTCATTGGTGGGCATTGGTGGGCATCTCCCGTGCGGGGGGCACCTTGCAGTATCCCCGATGCAATCTCCCTAGTAGGTCTGGGTGCCAGGGCACATCCCAACTTGTGGGCCTCATGGAGGCTGAAGGTTGTGCGGCTGGGTGTGGATGCGGGAGAGTGGGCCATGCTCCTCGACTGGTGTTTGGGGACCCCGTAGATCTCTAGAGAGAAGGTTGGGTCATACCCAGGGCTGGGGTGCACTCCTAGGAGAGCAGCCTGCCTGGCGGTGCTGGTGAGGACTGGGCATCTCCCTGCACCAGGGAGAGCGCCTTCTGAGGCCCAAGGGGACCCTCCCTGCCTCACCGCAGGCAGAGGGACAATATACGAAGGTGTATTAAAGCTCCCTTGTGTTTGGGAAATGTTATTAACAATTAAAAATCTTAAATCTTGATGACATTCCCAATGGCCAGATAATTAATACAAGAGCAGATATAATTACTTAATGATTAATAACTACACTTAATAGTTTTCAAAGTAATTGTGATAAAGTTAAATTGCTGATGTCCTGAACAGTTCAGACACCTTGGGGCTGGGCGTGGCCAAGTTGCGTGGGCCAGGATGTGGCTCTGCTGGAGTCCTGGGTCCCCACCTGGGGTCTACATACCAGGGCTGGGGATTATCCCTACAGGGAAGGTAGGGACTCCCATACCCACTTGCAGAGGCAGGGTCTTGCCCAATCACTGGGCCAGGTGGGTGGAGCCCGTCTCTTTCCCTGGAGTGACCACAGGATTGCCTCCCTGGGCCCAGAATTCACCACCCCATACCTGCAGCTATTCTGGGTCTCAGGGCTTGTAGGCGGGGACATCCTCTTCCCTGCTGGGTTAGTCCCATTGATCCTCCCATTGCCCGCAGCCCCTTTAGGCCCTGGGAATACACCTCCACCATCAGACTTAGCCTGTCATGCTCCTGGAGTCTGGTCCAGGGCTGCTCCATCAATTCTCACTAAAGTGTGAGAGGCTGCTTGGTGCCGCCCTAATTCTCTAGGTCTATAGTTTCATTAATTTAGCAATGGGAAGCCTTCAACTGCAGGAAGAGGAGAAGGGCAATTCCAGGCAAAGGAGGCCTGGCCCTGGGTGCCGTGAGACTATGGACCCTGTCATCCCTGGACAGCAGCTTGGAGGATACCAGGAGCCCTGGTAGGGGCAGGACCCGAAGACCCGCTTCCCCTTCCACCAGTCATTTTGTCTGTTCTGGTTCCGGGCCCACCCGGCCAGAGTCCTGGCCCCTGCATAGCCTGCTACAAGGTGACGGGACAGAGTGGCATCCGGTGCCTGATGGTGGGCCAGGGGCTGGCAGGTGGCCACTTAAACTCTTCTTGCAGCGATTTTTGGGTAGTTTACAGTTTTTCAGAGCCGCAGGAGAAACAAAGGGGTGACAGGCAGCAGCTGGAGAAACAAAAGGGTGACGATGGCAGTCCCTCGGGGGAGGGCTTGCGTGGGGGACCTCCTGTGGCTTGGCACAGATGGCCGTCACGGTTAAGGGGCCAGGCAGGTGCAGTCCTGGCCTCGGTTTCCCCACACCCCACTTTAGAAAGCAGGAAGGTGCCACCTCGCTCATCACCCCTGTTCCAAGGACACACCTGGATGGGTAAACTGAGGCCCCAGGTCCTGAAAGCAGAAGCTTGGCCCCTGCTCCCCCAAGCCAGGCCCTCAGGTCCAGCCCCTTCAACCTCCGGCCGGCCCGCGCTCCCTCATTAGCCCGTCACACTTTTCTGTTCCGAGGCCAGAGGCTCTGAGACCATTAGCGGATGCAGCTCCGCTGAGCCTGATTGCTCATTAGGCCTCCTCCCCGGGCCCACTGCTCTTCTCCTGTGCCCGGCACACGTCCTTTCCAGCTCAGGGATTGGCTTCCCACCCCTGCGAAGACCCAGGGGCCATGGCCCTGACCCCACGGGCGACGCAGCAGGCTGAGCCGCTCTGCCCACTGCTCCCCATCCTTCCGTGGGCCTGGGAGGGCTGATGGTCTTGGGGGATTGGCTCCAGGACGCACCGTAACCACAGGAGCCTGGAGGTGCATGGAAACAGGCTTTCTGGGTCCCTGGAGGGGCCTGGCCCAGTCTCTGCTCTGTACATGGGCCTCAATTTCTCATCTGTAAAGTGGGTTTGGGTGACAGATGAGGCCGGTCCTGTGGCAGGCTCCATGTGGTCCTGGAGTGGGGCTGCTGGGTGGGCACATCTTCTGGAGCCCCAGCGTGGGGCCCATGGGGCCCATGGTTGCTAAGCCAGCTTTATTCCTGGGGGCTCTCCCTTCTCAGAAGTGGGGGGTGGGACAGAGGGACACAGGGCAGAGCCCTGAGGGTCTTACTCAGACACCCTTGGCCTGGGCGACGACTGTCCCACCGACTCTGACTCAGCTCCCACCGTGGGATCAGGCCCAGGGAGGTGCTGCCCATGACCGTCCCCTGAACCAGTGGCAGCCGCGCAGCAGGTGGGGTGACCGGGCTCTCTGGGGGCACTTGGGCTCGGCCAGTGGCAGGAGTTAGAGCTGAGCATCCCCAGGGCCGTGGCCTTGATCATCCTTGAGCTCCTGCCTAGGGCCTGGGCCCCCCTGGTGTCTTCAGCACCCAGGGCCCACCCACCAGCAGTTGGCAGCTGCTCCCGAGGACTTGACTACTCCCCATTAGTCCTCAGGGATTCAGGGTGAGGCCGAGTGATTTAGTGGTCTGCTTAATTAGGCCTCCTCATTAATAATACATTCCTGCTAATGACCTTCTCTCCTCTGTGGCATGAGACCTGTGGTGGGTGGTGGGAGGTTGCCGGGGCAGCCGGGGAGGCACGGGCTCCCCAGGAGTGAGCAGGCCGGGTGGGGGGCCATGGGCAGGGTCCCCTGGCCCTGGCACTGTCATGAGAAGCTCTGGAGGGTCAGCAAGGGCAGTGGCCTGGCCCAGAAGACAGCTGGTGGGGGTGGGGGTGCCAGGCGAGGAACCCTCCGTGTCCTGTGGTCAGTGTGTGTGATGCTAGGGTGGCTCCCGCCTGGGGGCAGGAACCTGGGGATGGTGGAGATGTTAGAAGCTGAGGTGTGGGGAGAAGGAGGCTTGGGCATGTTCTGTTTGGACAATTCATCAGGGGACAGAAGAGAAACCAGGTGGTGATGCTCCTTGGGGGGTGGGGACTGGGTCACTGGCCTGGGGGGTGAGGGCATGATGACTTCACTTTACATTTGAGGAAACTGAGGTCAGGGAGGAGAGGGACCCAGCACTGGCACGAGGCACTGTCCAAGATTCAGCTGTGGGAGCGGGGCCGGCCCCACCTTCCAGGCCCTTTCCCCAGAAGTCACCCCAGCCAGCCCTGGCCCTTGGGGTGAGACTCAGACCGGGCTGGAGCGAGAGACAGGGTTGATGTTGCGGGGCCAGTGGGGGAGTCTCAGGCCAGGGCCCAAGGACACCCCAGGAGGCAGCCCTGCACCCCACCCCCTTAGGGTCAGACAGACCAGGGTCCCGTTCCCACAGGCTCCCTCCGCAGCCGCCAGGAAGGAGTCCTCTAAGGCACGGTCACAAAACTTCTAAGACTTAATTAAAATCAATCTCCAATTACTCAAATGCCATTGATTCAGGTCTCGACCGATGGGGAAAATATGATCATCATTATGGGAAATGTCGATATTAGAGCGGGGAGCATTTGTCTCGGCGTAGAGCAGGCCGGACCCTGCCGTGGCGAGAAGGCCAGGCTCCGGACCTCCGTGCAGGCCCTCTGGGAGGGCTGGCTCGGCCCCCTCCTGGCCAGGTGTCCCCCGATTGTCGCCTCCTGGCTGAGCTCCAGGTACTCCCAGAAACGTGGTTGCTAGCAGGCTGTCTCGGGGTGGCTGAAGGGAGCGCTCCCTGGAGGTGGCTCGCTAGCACTGTGTGGCTGGCGTCCTCTCGTCCTCTCGCTGTTGCAGTGGGGACCCCTGGCTGAGTCCTGCTGAGGTCCACAGCTCAGAAGTGGGGGGTGGGACAGTCAGCCCAGTCAGCCACCTGAAGACCCAGTGCAGGGGGGAAGGGCCCTGTGGCCTTGACATAAATCCCTCTAACTTTCAAGGCCTGGACTCAGCCCAGGGGCCCATCAGGCAGCAGGTGTCGGTGAGCAGCATCAGACACCTGGACCACTTAGACCTCTCAGTTCAGCTGCCACAGGAGAGTGAGGATGGAGAGCAGGACCCATCAACAGAGGTAGAACATCTGGGAAGAAGGAGGTGATGCCAAGCTGGTGGGGGGGTCGGTGGGAGAAGTGGCTTAACTAGAGGACCTTGGGCTGTAGTCTGGCCTTGGAGCCTGGAGCCTCTCCTGGGGCCAAGGAGGGTGTGTGCAGCCATACCTATGGGGCCCTGAGGCGGAGGGAAACGCTGGGAGTTAGGGCGGCGAGGAGGAACTGGGGTCACGTTGTAAGCCATCTCATCTAGTTTCTGTTTTCTCCTTAGAGAAAGAAACATAAAACCCTCAACTCCCCTGCCCTTAAAAGAAAAAGTTGCCTCAAGCACGTCCCATAAATGTGGCAAATTCCATGTGGTTCCCGATCACGGCTGTGGGGGCGCCGGGCCCAGCAGGCCTAAGAGCCGGGGAAGGGGCGGGAGGTCGTTGCAGTTCCCCGGTGCTGGCTGCGGCGCTGGGGCTCTGTCCCTGTGTCCTCTGCTCTGGGCCACCGTCCCTGCTGCCCCGGGGCCCGAGCCCGTTTGCCTGTCCCGATCGATCAGTCGGGAGGAGGGGGTGACGAGGGTGGGCCGTGCACGGGGAGGTCGGGCTTCCCCTGGGTGGGGCCGTGGGGCTTCGGGGAGGGGGCTTGGGCCAGAGAGCGTCGGGGTGGGGGTGGGGGGCTCTACCGAACTCCTCTCTTCCGGGGCGGGTGGCACGTGAAGCCCAGAGAGGCCCAGGCCCAGGCGGCACTTGGCCTGGGAGGTCAGGGTGCGAGGCCCCGTGCAGCCTTCGGTGCTTGGGCCTGAGGGGTGGGTGGTGATAGAAGATTCGGGGCAGCCCCAGTGGCTCAGCGGTTTAGCGCCGCCTTCAGCCCAGGGCATGATCCTGGAGACCCGGGATCGAGTCCCACGTCGGGCTCCCTGCATGGAGCCTGCTTCTCCCTCTGCCTGTGTCTCTGCCTCTCTCTCTCTCTCTCTCTCTCATGAATAAATAAATAAAATCTTAAAAAAAAAAAAAAAGGAAGATTCGCAGCCGGGCCAGCGGGGCGGGCAGCCCTTGGGACGGGTGAGGGCCTGTCCCGCGGATCCCACTGCAGCCTTTCCCAAAAGGCCCGGCCTGCTTTGTGCTGAGGCTTTTGTTACTTTAATTAATGCCCAGCTTCCCGAGGCCTAATTAAACTGGAATCGCTCCACGTCCAACGGCCGAGCGTGCCATTACACACAAGTTAATGTCACTATCGCAGTGGCCATGCGATGAGGGTGGCACGTCCCCGGGGAGGGGCGCCGAGCTGCCCTCACGCCCCCTGGAGGACACCCAGCCACGCGGGGGCGGTCCCCCACCTGCACCCTGGAGGGGGCTCTTCCCGGGTCCTCCCTGTGCACGCTCTGCGGCGACTACCTGAGAAAGGTGTGCCTGTGTCAAGATTGGAAAATGCAGAAACATCAGAGAAAGGAAGGTGAGGACCCCCCCTCACCGCCCCATCCTGCTCCGGAAATGGGTGTCTCTTGTCCTGCATTGTCCTCCTGGGGGCCTGCCTTGGGCTCGGAGGGGCGTCAGAGACCTGCGGTGAGGATCGCTGCCCCGGGATCTAGCTGTTCCAGGAGGACCCCTGGGGCACAGTGGGAGGGGGGTGCAGCGGGGCTGGGACCCAGCCGGGGGTGGCGGGGGGCTCTTACCCACATGGCCCCACTGTCCCGGGCAGCCCTGAGGCAGGGGGTCAAGCCTGGCTGGCCTGTCACTTCAGCATCTGGGGAGCCCCGTGGAGGCCACCCCAGGGGTGCTGACTACCCCGCAGGCCCCAGGGCGGGGGTCAGGGAGGGGCTGGCCATGCTGGTGGTGGGCACAGGGGTGAGATCCAGGGCAGGTTTCTGGTTGCAGGTGCCACCTGGCCCAGCACTTCCTCTACAGCCTGTATGTACGCTGCTCAGTCCCCACTTGAAGCTGAGACTGTGTCCCCCTGCCCCCCAGGGCCCCCCCAATGACCAGCTCAGTGCTCCTGTGTCGCTGGGCAAACGAATGTCTTAGGAGATGGCCGGGGGTCCCCTGCCTCCCCGGGGGAATGCCCTGTACTGCAGGAATCAAGCGGTCACCTCCCCTATTCCAGCCTCAAAGGACACAGCCCTCCTCGGCCCATTGTCATTCAGTTGTTCTCTGAGCCCCTTGTTTGTGGTGCAGCAGTTCTTGCTGTTTGCACAGAGCGAATCCGAATCCAGGGCGTGTTTGTTCAGTGAGATTGCCTCTGCCAGAGACACCCCACGGGACAGGCTCGGCGCAGTGGGGGGGACGTGTGCGCACACCGAGCATGGCGCATCCGCTGTGGCCACTCTGGAGGTGGCATTGCTGCAGCCAGTCCCTAGGGCTGGACGGCACCATCATGAGGCGGCCACCCGCAGTGGGGTGCTGGACCCCTGCACAGTGGCCCCATCCTACTCAGGGGCCGCCCTGCCCTTTGGCTAACCTTCTGGGGCTCTGAGCGCCCATGCAGGGGCCCACCCTGTGCCCTAGGTCAGGAGGGGCAGTGGTCGCCTGGGGAGGGGGCATGCTGAGAGAGTGAGAGGTGGCGGGAGTGGACGGCCGATGTGGACGCTGGGGGCCGGGCTGGGGGCTGGGCTGGGGGCCGTGGCCGCAACATGGCCCGGGAGCCAAGGACACCAGGGTTCGTGTCCTTGTGCTACCATTTGTCAGCTGGGTGACACTGGGCAGGTGGGTCTCTCGTTTCAAGCAGGTGGGCTGGAGATGAGGGGAATCTGTCGCCCTGTGGGGAGATGAACAACGTGCTGGCTATGCCTGGGCTGACCCAGAGTGTCCTTGGCAAACAGCAGCCAGGGAGCCGGTCGGGGGAGTCATTCTGGTGATGGGACCCTCGGAGGGCCTCGAAGGCAGCCAGCCGGCCTGCGGAACCCAGACCCCCTTCAGCTCCGAGACCCTGCCTTGATGAGGGTCCCTTAGCCTGTGAGGGCCCGTCCTGGGTTCCGCACACGCCTTATCTACTCAGGATGGAGGCCACCCTGGGGCGTGTTCTAGCTCCCCTCAACTGGGTCCAAGTAAAATCATGGGGTCACTCCCTGTTCGTTTATTTCTGGAAATAATACCCATGAGGGGATCTGCCTGGAGCTCCAGGTGCCTCAGCTGGGGTCGTGTTGGTGCCTGTGGGCTCCTGGCTGGGGCCTCACTTTGCTTCTGCTCCTTCGCTTCCCCCAGCATTCTCTCCTGGGCAGAACCTGCTCGGAGGCAACCCGGGACGGCTTTGACCATTGATATCAGATGGACTTGACGCTGTGCCACACCTGAGCCCTGAGAACCTGGAGGGTCCCCCTCCTGCTCTGGGCTCTGATGCCACCAAAGTCGTCTGAGCCCTGGAGAGGCCATGTGGAGGGCAACCCGCTGAGCCTGGCCTTGTACCTGGCCAGCCAAGGTCAGGCACGTCCTCCGTCCCGCCCAGGGACCCTGTGGCTGGGCACCACCCAGAGCAGAACCTCATCCCCGTGACTCTTCCCAGATTCCGACCCACAGACTGCACACTGAAGTGATTGGGCCAGTGTGTCACCTGTGGCAGGTAAGTGGGGACTCGCTTCCTCGTCACCCCACCCTCCCCTTGCAGATCGAGAGGGGGGTAACTCTGGTCCACGGGCTGGAGCCCTGGAAAGGACCTTGGCCAGGCCAGTCCAGGAAGGGGGCGTCCAGTGGGGTTGGGGTCACAGTCTGACTCAGGGTCCCTTTCTAACCTGAGTCCGGAGCTCATCTAGTGCTGGCGGCACAGAGGACGGTGACGGCCGTTCTCACATTGGTGAGCTCCTACCTATGCCTCAAAGCCCGGCTCTGCGAGGCCCCTGCGTTCCCCCAGTGGGGCATCGTGGCACCTGTGCCTTCCTCTGTTACACCACCAACCACTTGATGTTATTTGTGGTGTTATGCGTGTTTTAGAAAAGGCCTGGGCCAGGTTAGTTGACGGCCTCTGCCCAGGGAGGCCCTGAGCGGCTCAGGGCAGGGTGGCTTGGGCTCTTCTCTGGGGCTTCGTGTCTTACCAGACACTTGGGGCACGCAGATGAGATGGCAGAGCCCGTGGGGAATGGCCCAGCGGGGGCCAAGGGGGGCTCCAGGGGGCTCGCCCCCCGCCTCGGGCACTTCCCCAGCAGCCCAGGAGAGAACCAGGGCTCCACGGCTGTCGCAGACAGGTCATCCAGGACACCTCGCCGCCCACGGCCGCTGCGAAAGCAGGACTCCTGTTGGACCAGGACTCGTAAAACGCATGTGAAGTTTGATGTTCCGTCATCTCAGGTCCCCCGACCCCCCTCCTGCCCCTGCGGGGCCCCAGCCCAGCCCAGCTTCCCGGGCCTCCCCCCGCCTCCCCTGTCCACACAGCCACCGGCTTCAGCGGCTTCCGCTTCGTCCTGGGGACACAGCGGCTCTGGCCGTGCCCCCGCCTCCGAGGCTGCTCCCCCACCTGCCAGGGTGGTGAGCACCCCTCAGTCTACCAGAGGCCTTGCCAGAGGCTCGCTGCGTGGGTGAAGCCTTCTCGAGCAGGACAGCCCACGAGGCTGGAGGGCCCCGTGCTCCTACCGCCTGGCCCGGGGGGCCTAGAGTCCTGGGGTGCCCGGCGTGGGGGGGCATCCGTGTGCCTGCCAGGACCCCGCACCGGCCCTCAGCTTCCCTGTGCCGCGGCTTCCTCCCCTGGAATACGGGCTTCTGGCTAAGGCCGCTGCTGAGAAAATCCATGTCAAGAGCCTGGTCCTCAGGCCCGGTGCTCCAGGCCCGGGGCGGGCGGCGGGGCGGCTCGGGGTCTGGCCACGCAGGGGGGCGGCCGCCGGGGCCGGGGAGCGGGGCGCAGCGGGGTGCAGCGGGGAGCGGCTCATCAGTTGCGGCCTCACGTCCCTTCATTACGGCGCCTGCAGAAGATGTTCTCTGATTAGTCTGCTGAATTATGAATTAGGTTCCGGGTCCCCGTGCAGCTGTTCCCGGCTTGTCATCCCCACCACTTTATTTCCCCATCTGCTTATAAAACCAGGAGCGCCGTCCTGCAATAAACACTTCAAACGCTTTTTTTAGGGGCTAATTAATTGTGTTGCATTTCTCCGACACAGCATGCAGGCTGGACCTGCCCGGAATTCCCAATGCGGGTGCGGCTCCCGCCCGAGCGCCTGGGGAGAGGCTGGGGTGTCTGCAGGGCCCAGAGCCTGGGGCTGCGCGTGGCCTCCCCCGGCGCCTGACCTCAAGGGCAGCTCTGCAGCCTCTGTTCCCGCAGGCTCGGGGGGCGTGGGCCCCAGCCACGCCGCAGCACTTCTGCTCCGGAGGTCCCCTCTTGGCACCCTCTGGTTGCAGGACTCCAGCCAGGACCGCTGGACTCCCCTCAACTCGGTGACACATCCAAGGTCAAGTTCATGCTTCTCCCCTGCCTCTGCCTCCCCGCTGGTCTCCCCAGCGCCCAACCTTCACCAAACCTGCCTCAGCAGCCCCTTAGGCCTCCCTGCCTTGGCCTAGGCTCTTCCCCCGCCCGGATGCCGTGGGCCCTCATCCACCTGCTGGGCCTCCCCTTGTACCCGAGGTCCCGCTCCCTCGCTCCCCCGCAGCGACAGCCTGGCGGGGTGGGCACTTGTGGCACAGCAGTCTCTTTGGAATACCCGCCTCTTTGGAGGAAACCTCTGGGAGCCCCGCCTCTGCTCTGCACCCCGGGGCCCAGCAGAGAAAGTGGTAGAGGAGGTTTAAAACAATGACATTAATAAGAAAACAGAATCACAATTATCGAGTTACAAAACAGAGAGCTCAGAGACAATTAAGTTACAGCAGCCATTTGACTGTTCCCAATGCGAGGCAAGTGGCTTTTTATTAAGTTGATTTTTAAAGTGGGCTCTGCATCAAGTCAGTAAGAGTTTTTGGTGTTGAACCTCTGGCCAGGCCTTGGGGTCCCCACGCAGCCCCCTGCGGGGCCCGGGCCCTGTGGCCCCGACAGCAGCGCAGCTCCCCCGGGCTCCCCTGGGCGGCCGTCGCGCCGTCGCAGCTGGCCCGGCCGGGTCTCTGACTGCTCGGCCTCATCTCCGCGCCAGGCAGGGCGGAGTCTCGGCCTGGCTCCCAACGGAGCCTCCAGCTCTGTCTGGCGCCTCAGCGCCTGCTCTCCCCCGTGGTGTGCTGCAGGGGGGCCTCCCACAGAGCCCGCAGCCCCCATCCCGTGCACGAGGGCCTGGGGGACGGCTGAGGCCGAGGACCAGCCCAGCTGTTGGGCCTCCCCAGCCTCAGGGACCTGGCTCTCCAGCTGAGCCCTTGCACCGGACGGGCTGGGGGAGCCGTGGTGCAGGCTTTGCCCTCCAGGGCCCAAGCGCCTTGACTGCTGGAGGTGCCCTGCAGCCCCAGTGGAGGGAGCGGAGGCCGGGGGAGGCCTGGGGAGGCCGGGCCCCCTCCTCGGGAGCCTTGGACTCCTCAGGCTGAGGGCACACGGGGACGGTACTCTGCCTGTGAGGCGTGGGCCCGTGGGAGACCCAGGGGAAGGGTGAGCACGGGGTGACACCCGGATGAGCGAGCCTCAGACACGGGGAGGGGACACTAACCACCATATTAGCATGGACCCTGCTTGCCCCCACCCGCCTCCCCCGGCTGGGAGTGGGGGCTTGTCTGGGAGGGGAAGCCAGGGGCAGAGAGGTAGGGGCCGGGAGTGGAGGAGGCCACTTGGGTGCACCAGGAGGTGGGCTGCTGGGGCTGGGCCCACTGGGGTGCCGCCGGGAGCCCTGTAGGTCACACACCTTTCTGAGGGCTGCAGGGTAGGGCCGCAGCACCCCCAGGACCAGAGGGGAGGCGGGCAGACCCTCAGACCTGTATGGGGGCACCTGCAGGAGTGGAGAAGAGTTCTAGGCCTTCCAGGAGGTGAGCCAGGCCCCTGGAGCTCAGGGACTTGGGATCGTGCTGCACACACCCCCCCCACCACCTCCTGCCGGCCCAGGGGGGCCCACGGGATCCCACCCGGAGAATATGGAGATGCACTTCCCCAGTTGGCGGGGCTCTGCTCAGAACATTTTTATGGGCTGTTAATTGTTATGCTTCCATTTAATTCTGGGTGTCATTCCATGTCAGCCAAGCCCGACAGGCTGGGATTTATGCCTCCAAATTATGGGGCTCGGGCTGTTCAGAGGTAAAACAATTACCCATCAATCAGGGACCAACTGGCTCATGCTCAGGGCTGGCAGCTCTGTTAATGGGTGCGTGTGGCCACGGCCTCAGCGGGACCCCTTGTGGGGCAGGGCTTCCCTCCAGGGCCAGGGCAGGCAGGGCAGGAGTCCCACCCCATTTGGCCCTGTCCTGTGTCAGGGCTCAGCTTTTTGGGAAAGCAGCCCCTGGAAGGGAGGAGCCCAGCGCCTGTGCTTGGGGTCCTCCCACGTGTCTGCTGTGCCCTGGGAGGGTGGGACCCAGGTGGGCCGAGGGGCCCCGTGCTCTGAGCTGCTGCACGTCCTGTGTGCCGCAGGGCATGGCCAACCCCGGTCACGGTCCCCTGACTCAGGTATCCCACCCCCAGGACGAGGGGTGGCTTTGTCCCATGCTGCAAAGAGGGAGGCTCGGCCCTCCGTGGGAATGCCCAGGGCTCCAATATAGGGGCCAGCCAGCCCAGACCTACAAACAGGCACGTGCCTTGAGCTCATCTACGACCAGCAGTGGCCTAGGGCAGAGATTCTGGGCCTGGGTTTCCCTCTGGTGACCTGTGAGCACTGACTCTGGAGTACTGAGAGGGAGGACCGCGGTGCTCCTGTGGGGGTAGGCCGTGCACATGCCCCAGGCCAAGTCTTGGAGGGCTTTCCTTGGGGAGGTGAGATGGGTAGTGTCCTGGGAGGTGTAGGGAGATATGTGATGGGGAGGTAAGGGGAGGTGGAGGGGAGGTGGAGGGGGTAGGGTTGAGGATGATAGGCAGGATCCGGGGGACAGTCCCAGAGGGCATGGCCAGCCCCTGGGAACCCGAATGGTGGAGTAGACCCTGACCCAGCCTCATCTTAGTGTGGTTTGGAGTCCGTCTGGGGGGAGGGAGGCAGGGCTTCATGGTCCCACCTGTCTTGCAGGGGTTGGGGGAGAGCGGCAGGGGGTGCTGAGCCCTCAGAAAGTCGGCTCCTCTTGGTCCTGAGCCCGCCGGGCTCCACCTCCTTCCGTTGATGACACGACCCCTCCGCACAGCAGGTCCCCGGAACCTCAGCCAGTTGGGGAGGCTCCCTTGCTGAGGATCAGGCTGGGGTCTCCGGGAGCATGTGGAGCATGTGAGGGGCCCTCGTGATTCACCCAGCGCTGCTGGCCCCGTGTGGGCCGGGATCTCCCCCACTCACACCTGCAGCCTGCGGGTGCTCACGTCCTCCCTGCGCACCCTCCGCCCACCCGGCTCCTCTGCCTTCTGACGCTCTCTTCCTGCCCCATCCCCTGCATCTTCCATCTGGCAGGGGAAAGGCTGGAGGCAGCCCTGGCTGGTGCCCACCCTGTAGGCCCAAACTTGGCTCCTCCAAGCTCTCACTCCCGTTCCCCCACGCTGTGCGGTCAGCGTGCAGCTTCCTGCCCTTGGTAGGTGGGGGCTGAGGTACCTGGCTGGCTTCCCTGGCACCCTTTATCCTGGCCTCCCCGCTGGCGCCTGCCAGGCCTGTGCCTCCCACAGGGACCGAGTGCCGTCCCCCGGCTCTTGGACTGTTAAGGTTTTGAGACCCTGGTATAGAGAGACCCTTGGCCGCCTGTCCCTGGACAAGGAGCGTGGACCAAGTCCCAGGCTGGAGGTCTCCCCGGGTGCCCCAGGCCCATGTCCTCTTCTGTCCTACTGGGAAAACTGCTCCCAAACCAGCTGCTGGAGCCTCTTGGGGTGGAAGTACCTTTGATTCTCAGACCACGTGGCTCCCTGGAGGAGCCGGTCCGGGCTCCATGCACAGGGGTGGGGAGGAGCAGAGCGAGGCCTGGCCACACGGCCCCCGCCCCTGTTCCCAGCTGCACCCAGATGCTTGCCGGGGGTGGGGGTGGGGGGAAGCTCTTGGCCAGAAGGAAAACCTCACCCTTGCACTTGGCAGAGACTGGAGCTTGCCCTCCGTCCCCAGGGTGGTGTCAAGAAGCCCAGCTCTAGGGTCCCCACAGCACCCCCCGCTGCCATGGCCTTGCTGGGTTGCCTGCCCCCCGTGGGGCTGCCGGGCCTCTCCCTGCCATGCCTGGGCGGCCACGCTGGCATTTGGAGCCTGGGGAGCCGCTGACAGCGCTTGTTCTGCTTGCTGAGGAAGCGCTGCCAGCCTGTCTGGAAATGTCAGGCTGGTGGGGCGGCGGGCACTGCCCCCACCCTCCACCTCCTACTCCTGCCAGATGATGCTGGACCTTGGGCTGCGGCCCCACTGCCGAGCGTGGGAGGGCTCGCTGGGGGCTCCGGGGCTGCGCCGGGCAGGGCAGGGGAGGCTGACGGACAAGGGCCTGTCCTGCCTGGCTTCGCAGCCCTGGTGGGCTGGTCGATGCGGAAGAGCGATGGTGCACTTGGGACTGTGGGGTGTCTGAAGCAGGTTTATTGGCATTGGCTGATTTCCCCGGGGGCCCCTTGCTGGCGGTGGCCACCATGCTCCCCACGATCTAGCTGTGGCCGGCTGGAAGGGCGGCAGGGAGGCCTGGCGGGCTGATGGAGGGACTCTGTGATGAGGGGGTCGTGGGCACCGAGGGGCCGGGGGTGGGACAGGGGCCAGGGGGCTGAAGGGAGGGCCCCAGAGGGAAGGAAGACAGACTCCCAGGGTGAGGGTGCCTGGTGACAGTGACAGGACCACTGAGAGATGGGGGTGGGTGGGGGTGGGGAGCCAGGTGGGCCAGGAAGGGACACGGGCTGGGGCACTTGGAGAGGCCTCCAGCTTGGGGCTTGGTCCACCCTCTTTGTCCTTCACAGCCCAGCCTGGCAGTCCCGTCCTGCTCCCCCGCCTGCCTCGGACCCCCACGGCCTCGTCTGTGGCTACTGCCCTCCTGTATCCTGGCCACCCTCGCCCGAGGTCCTCCCGGCAGGCGACTCCCCTGGTGCCCGACATCGGGGAGGGCTGCTGAGCTGCCCATCCCAGGCTCTGGCCTTAACTGCGGGGAGGCCTTGCCCTGGCCGGTGGCTCTGAAATAGGATTCACTCTGGGGCATGACAAGTTAACGAACGACAAGTGGCATCATCACGCGGTCAGTGGAACTTCCTGTTTGTCGCGCTCCCAGCCTGTGACCAGGCCCCCCCCAAGTACCTGATCTTCTCTGGCTTCACTGGCTCCCACACTTCTCCCACTGGCTTCCTCTCCATCTCATCCTCGCCGTCTCTGCTCTTTCACCATTTCTCATCGTGGCGCTACCAGCCCAGGTGACAACACCCCTACTTCCCTGGGCGCGCGTCTCCACCTTGGAGCTGGAGCTGCCTCTTCCAGCCCTCAGGCCGCCTGGGGTCAGGGACACCACAGTCATGCCTATCTGGGCCCAGTCCCGGCTCAGTGTGCATCCTGTGCTCCCTGGCCCTGTCTGTTCCTCACGGACCGAGGGCACCTGCCTTGTGTGTGGCAGTCGGCCCGCTGGGGTCCCACAGAGGTGTGTCCTCCACTCCCTCGGATCTGACCGCTCCAAGATGTGCTCAGTGATGCCCATGTCTGTCCCATCAGCCCCGGGCACGTGTCCCCAGCAAGCCTGTCTGCAGAGAGGGCACCCACACCCCCTGGCAGGTACCTCCCTATGCTGTTCTTACGCGCCCTGAAGACACGCAGCGTGCACAGAGTTTCAGGCGACATCCACCCACCTCGTCCACATCCTAAGCTGGTCCACCCTCTGCCCAAAGCCAGACTTGAGGGTTCCTTAGGGCAGTGACCGGCTCCGAGCTGAGCTGAGCGTGGTCAGCGGGGGCCTGACGGCTCAGTGCGGTGCCTCCGGGAGCCCCCTGCCCTAAGAGGGCTCGGGGTTGGTAAGGCGGAGACAGGTGGCCGTTTTGAAGTCCCTGGCGGGGGAGCCTGCCTGGGGCGCCTGACGCACAGTGGGAACAGATGGCTCTTGGCAGGACACGTGCCCCCACCCTGTGGGGCCAGCTGCCCCAAGCTGGCATGGAGCAAATCTTCCGACAAACACAGAAGGGCCAGGTCTGGTGGTGGCCAGGGCACCAGGGACTATTTGGAGCCCACACTCGGGGCTCGAGATACACGGTGGGGTTGGGTCCCAGGAGTGCGAGTGACTACTGTCCTGTCCAGCCTTAACTTTCCATGTGTTTTTTTTTGTTTGTTTTTTTGTCATGATGAATGGAAGCACATTTCTGTGGAAATTAGGACATAATAAATCTGAAAATGTTGAACACCAGCTAGATGGCGTGTCCCACGGGCCTGCCCCTCTTGGGGTGGATTTCCTGTGCATCTCGGTTGGCCCGGTCCCGGTGCCTGGGCCTTGCCTTTCCATTAACACAACCTCACACTCCCTGCATTTAGAGATTCTCCAGAAACACAGGTACGCTGGCCGCCAACGTGCAGGTCCATCATTCACGGAGCTGTCTTCCTCCGGTTGGGCATGTGGGCTGTTATGACTTCTCTGCGTTATGAACGAGGCTCAGACAAAAGTCCCTGAACGCACGTGCATCTCTGTTTTTTCCTTAGGGTCAATTCCCGACAGTGGCTCACGGGCCACAGTGGACCTGGCTGTCCTCTCAGTCTTCCAACACTGCGACTGGGAAATGGGACTTCACTGCCTTGTGGGCCATCTGCCGACACCTCGGCCCACCACAGGCCTGGCGCCCAGTGCCCCAGCCCGGCCTGAGCCTTTGGGACACTTACTGCAGTGTCTCCTGTGGGACCCGTCCTGCAGCCTCATTGGGTGGCACAGAAGGATGCCCAAGCGAATGCCCTGTGGCAGATGCCCTCCTGTGAGGGCCTGAGTCTCAAATCCTGGCTCTGCCAGTTGCTGGGCTTCCCAGCTTCGTCAGGGGGCTGCTAGTGCCACGCTAGCCGGGGCCTGTGAGCATCCCCTGAGCGAGGGCCTGAGCCTACCCCAGGGCCTAGGCTGTGAGTGTGGCCGGGTAAAAGGGGTCTGCGGTCCCTGGCACATGTGGGGCCCCTTGGGGTCTTCTAGGGTGGTGAGGAAGGAGCCCTCTGCCACTCCATGCCTGGCCAGGCCATCCCCTCAGCGTCTGGGGTGGGCAAGAGGAGGACAATTTAGGGCTGAAGAGGCTGCGTTTGGCCCTCTTGTCCTGGCACCAGCCAAACTGTCCACAGGCCCTAATCTTTGAGGGGTGAGTAAGCGGCCTGCTGGAACGTGCGTGTCCCAGTCCTGGCCGCTCGCCACCCCAGGGGCTGTCGGGGGAGATTCCAACTGTGAAGCTCCCAGCTGGTGACTCAACTCTATTGGTCTAAATAAATCTTGTCCTTCTCCCTGTGACGGTCCCCCTCGCCGGCCCCCACAACCCCATGGGCCCCCATGGCCACCATACCCACCCCGACACGGAGGCTGGCCGCCATCCAGTGCATTATGGGATGGAGCCGACGCTGTGGCAACAGAGAGCCTTTGTGGTGGGTGAGGCCTTGGGGAGGACGTGTTGGTGGTGAGCCTGGCATCCTTGCTCAGCTGTGGGGCTGCCCGTGGTTCACTGGAGCGGCCCTTGGGACTCACTGCCTCTCTGATTTCATGCCCCCTGGCACCCCGAGGCCAGGCTGGGGGAGTCCCAGGGGCCTAACAGGCTTCACCCTCAGTGAAGGGTGGCCTGGGGCTAGACCCCGGGGGGGAGTCCCCCTGGGGGGCTTAGGGACGCCCTGGAGGCCCAGCCTGGCAGGTCCGTTGCACTCTGAGCCCAACTGCTAACATCACCCAGTCCTGGGGACCCCTCAGAAACCACAGACAACAGTGACAGTTTACCAACCATGTGGTCATGTTGGTGTTTGAGGCAGCACGCGGTGGCCGGGGCTCAGGCCGCGGGGCTCCCATGGGCCCAGGCCTGGGGTGGGGAGGCTTGGCCCCGATGTCATTCTACCCACCATGTTCCTGGCCGTCGGTTTAGACCGCAGCTTCCCAGGGATGGAGCCTGCCACCCAGGAAGTGGCTCCTTGCAGCGGATCAGCCTCCCACCCAGCCTCCTCTGACCAGGGGTGGACCCCCGAAGCCGCCCCCTCTGGCCTGACTTGCTCTCTGTCACACAGGGTAGGATGCTGCCTTGAAGGACCGGGGCATGGGGACAGAGATGTACTGGCCATGCCGTGCTGGTTAGTGGCCACCGCTACCTGACCCTTGGTGACACTGACTCCGGTCTCCCACGCTTGGTGAGTCTCAGGGTGGCCCCTTCTGTGCTCCCAGCCCACCTCACCTCCTGGCACCCTCAGGCCACCCTCTGGCCTGCGGGCAGCGTGGCTTCCCAGCACCTCCTGTCCTTCCAGGGATCATGTCTGCTCCCCCCCTTCCCTCCACCTGGCCTTCCTTCTTCCCTGAACCTCTGCAGGCCACAGTCCCCCATCCTGAGGCCCCATTACAAATGCTGCCCCCGCCAGAAGGCACCTGGCTGTGCGCTCTGCTGTGTCCGGGACACACACTGGCCTCCCTGGGCAAGCAGCTTGATCCCCAAAGCTGCCCACGGTCCCCGGATCCTCCGGGGCAGGTCCAGCCCCAGAACGGGGAGGCCACGGCTTCTTAGAGATCCTTCAATACACCTGACCCACCCCTCCTCCCTGGCTCAGAACACCCCGTAGCTTCCTGTGGGAGGTTCCCCTCCCTCTGCCCCACCTGTCAGGCCCAACAGATTTGGGGCCCGGCAAAGAGTAGACAAGAGTATATGTTCTGTCTAGGAAGGCTTCTCTGAACACCCACCGTGTCTTCACTGTCCTTTTATACCTCAGTACAAGACGTCCCAATAGAGGGATGTCAGCCAAGGTGCTGATAAAGCCTACAGAGAGCACACAGCCAAGGGCCGAGCCTGGGGAGGGGGCCACTGTCCCACTCAGGCTGGTGGCAAGTGGACTGAGAGGCTGAAGCTCCTGGCCTGGATCACTGGGGCAGCCCTATGCATGCTATGGCTTTGCTGGACCTGACAGAAAGAATGGCTGCATGCCATCTGGGTGGAAATCATTTCGCTGCTGGAGCGGAGCTGGAGTCTTAAGTGTTCTTATCAATGAGAATGGACGTGGTCTGTCCTGGAGGGATGCCCACTGTCTATCCTCCCAGGAGACCCTCTAGATGCAGGGCAGGGCTGGGGGAGAAAGGTCCCCCACGAATCCCTGGATTAAACAAGGTCAAGGGGGTTCCTGCAGGACTTCTCAGTGCCTTGAACAGCTCAAGTGATGGGCAGGTAATATGCTCCTTCGCGTTGGGGCTGCTATCTTCTCGCTCAGCCCAGAGCCTTGTGCAAGAGCTTGGAGGTGAGCCTGGGGCTGCCTGGGACCCCAAGGCCCAAGGCAAACAGTAGGGAGTGGGAGTCCCTGTCCTGAACTGGGGCTGAGGTTCAGCTATTTCACGGTCCAACTGGATAGCCCCCACAGGTGCTACCTAACTGATGCACCGAATAAAGGAAGAGCTTTCTGGCTCGGGTGTGGGTGTGCTCTCCTTGGGAGTGGAAGAGCCCACGACGGGGACGCCACCAGGGAGCGACCGGGACCAGCGTCCCTCCAGCTCTGCGAGGGTCCAGCGTTCGGCAGGTCCCAGGCCTCGCAGGATTCCTTAGCGTGTTTTGTTGCCATTCTGTTTGTACGGACACCTTCTTTTTGCCGCCTGCAATGCTTGTTTTCCATTTCCAGTAGTGCTGTAAGATTTCCTTTCAAAATATAATCACTTAAGTAAAAAAATAAATAAATAAAAAAACCCTTTTGAAGAAAACCCTCCAGTAAACAATAGTGAAGCAGGTGGGCGGACGGGCATAGGACTGAGTGGAGTGCGGGCCCAGCTGGGTAGGCGCGTGGGCTGGGGACGAGCAGCAGGGGCTGGGGCAGGGAGAGGGCCGGCTGGGGCTTCCTTGCTGCTGCTTGGCCCCGCTGGACCCCCGTGGGGCTGTCTGTGATGAGGCTGCCCGGGGGCCGGGGTGGCTGTAGCCACGCGTGTCTATCCCTAGGCCCCAGGCTCCCCCCGCCCCGGCCTCATCTCGTGCCCGCTGGTGCCCTTGAACCTGTGTCCAGCTGCCTGTCATTCGCCCGTTAACCTGTCAGCATGTTTAGCTTGGAAGGGTGGCAGGAATGGAGTGTTGGGGGGAGCCTGGGATGCCCCGAGTCGGCAGGGAGCTGCGCCCTGAGCCCTCCTCAGCCGGGGGTCACCTGTCCTCGGGCCCACCTGGGCAACGGCAGAGGCCAGCTGTGTTGGGCTGCCTCCCCGGCACCCTCTCGACCCAGAGGGTGAACTGAGGCCAGGGTGTGGCCCCCTGCCCGGGGTTGCGCGGCAGGGGGGACAGGCCCCGACGTCTCTGCCTTCCCAGCAGGGCTGGCATGGCCGTGAGCGGAGCAGGTGTGTGGGGGTCCAGGGGGCCGGCGTGCTCATGGCCCGTTGTCTGGGCCTGGGTGTTAGAACCTGCTGTCCAGCACCCTCCCTGGCTCACAGAGTAGAGCGGGGGGCACCTGGGGAGCGGGGGGTGAGGCGGGAAAGGCTGGGGCCGCGGCACAGACTCTGCCTGCGGCCAGCAGTCACGTCATCTAGATCATGAACCTGCACGGGCAGGGCGCAGCGCGGACACTCCCGGGGGGCTGGACCCCCCCACGGCGGGCGGGAAGGGGGCATAGATCCTGCGTGGGGGCAGCCGAGGACCCCGGGCGCCAGAGTCTGCGGGGTCACTTCGAGTCCCGAGGTGGCTGCCCCGCAGTGAGGATGGGCTCCTGCCTCAGGGTGCCCAGCTGTCCCCTCCGCCGTGTGTCTGGTGCAGGGCGGCGGGCAAGGCCTGGGAGAGGCCAAATAACGCTTGGAGGAAGTAGGCCGGGAGCCCCGAGCCCGTGGCCTCTGGGGTCACTGAGCCGCGGGGCCCCCACGCTCGGACATCCCCAGGCAACCTCCTCCACGTCTGAGGCAGCCCCGTCCTGCACGTCAGGCGCTGGGAGTGCAGCTCGTTTCTGGGATTTCATGGTAAAAATGACTCCGGGGCAGGTCCTTAAACACGGAGCCTGAGCATATGTTCCTGACTGATTTAGGTCAATCCCTGGCGGCAGACGTGTGAGGGCACAGCCCTTGGACCTCCATCTGCCTCGCGAGCCCCTGCAGCCAGGGACCTTTCCGGAAGGCGCAGACTCCCTCCCCGGGGCAGGGAGGCTGCTTGACAAGAAGCTGTAATGCTGCACCTGCTCGGGAGGCCTCGGAGACGCCGTGGGCAGGGGCTGGTGGGGATGGGGTCAGGGGACGAGGGGGGCCACCACTGGGGGCACCCAGAGGCTCTCTAACAGCCAGCCTGGGAAATGAGCTGCCCTGAGGATTACGGGGGGCGGGGGGGGTTGTAATAAAGGGCCGGAAGCCGCTTGCGTCCCTGGCTCTAATCCTCACGTGGTCAGCCTGGAGGCCGCCGGGGCTGGTCCGATTCCTCCCCCCAGGTCAGGCCTGCACACGGCCTCTGGGACCGCAGGTACATCACAGGACGCCCCCACCCGGGCTCCGCCCAGGCCGTGCTGGGCTCGGGGGGCTCACTGCCCCGAGCTCCTGAAGATCCAGCCTGTATCCCAGGACAACCCCTCCTGTCTTGGGGCCCGGAAGGGAGTCTCAGGTGTAGGAGGTCAGGCAATGCACGAGCACCCACTGTGTGCAAGCACATCGCCTCCCCGTGAAGCAGGTTAGGTCATTGTGGGCAGGGGTCCCCTGGTGGCCCGTGGGGGTGGGGGTGCTCCTGGGCCTGGCTGTGGGTCCTGGCATATGGGTGGTCCTTGGGAGGACGGGGCCCCGTACTGCTCTAACTGGACCTCAGGGAAACAGGTCCCGGCCCCTTTTCATGCCTCCGGGGATCTCAAAGGTGACAGACCTGGATGGGCCTGACGTTCAGCGCTGCCGACGGCGGGCCACCTCAGCCTGTCCCCAGAGCAGCGTCCTCTTCCCGGGCCTGCAGGCGCCTCCTGCGTGGCCAGCTTCCACTTAAACCCCAGGAGGGCCTGAGGGTGGAGCAGGGGGAGGGACGGAGCCCTGTCAGCCCTGGCCACGCCCCAGGTGACCCGCACCCCCGCGTGTCTCCCCTCCTCAGCCTGACCTTCGGGCCCTATCTCCAGGCTGCCACTTAGGGTCTGCACCCCAGGATCCCCGTCCTGTGCCCGGGGGCTGCACAGCTGCACCTGTTGTCACTGCCCGATGTCTGGGCCGGTGCGGCGAGGCCTGGCCCGAGTGGGGCCTCAGTGAGGGGAGCTCCGGCCCCGCTGCTTATCCGCCTCCTGCACACGGTTGCTGCACGGGCCGTGCACCAGCCCGGGGCAGAGGGCAGTGGAGTCTGTGGGCCATCCAGAAGCCCTGCTGGAGAGTCACATCCCAACAAACAGAAGCCCTGCCACCCAAGGGCCTCTGTCCACCCCCCTCGGCCTCCTGAGAGCAGCTAGGTCTGCCCTCCTCCACAGGCCCTGACTGCACCCCACGAGCCTCTCCTGGATCATCGTCACCTCCTCCACCCTGGCCTCCAGGATGATCATGTGAGGATCCGAACTAGGAAAGAGGAAAACCAAAAAGACATCTCTGTGCAGATAAGGGCTCAGAAGACGGGTCCCGGCCACCGCGTGTGGCTGGTGGCCTTGGGCCAGGCGGCCCATCTCCCTGTAATTGGGGTAGTGAGGACTGTGTCAGACACCCTGTGATGCCCCTGGGGCAGGAGCTGTGGGACGCGTCCAACTTGGCCCCCGCATATTAGCACGCGCCATCGGCAGCAGCTGCCTCCCAGAGTCCTCCCCGCTCCCAACTGGCCTGGCCACATACCCACCCCACAGCTCTGATGGACCCTATGGATGGATTTGAACCCATGCACTTGGTGATCCCCGCTCGGGGCACAGGGCGGCTGCTGCTCCAGGCACGGAGAAAGGGGTCCTTTCTGGGGGTGGCAGGATGCTGCTACGAGGCCAGAAGAATGCAGTGCCAGTGGAGGCGTTGGGGCGCAGCCTCCAGCAGGGCAGGACCCTCATGTGACTGGCTTTTCGGGGCGGCCCAGGCAAGTGATGCAGCCTCCCCGTGTCTTCACGCTCGGCAGCATCATGGTCATGCACAGGGACTGTTGTCCAGGCTCGCGGGCGGGAACAGGCCTCTCCGAGGGGCCCAGGACACCCCGCAGACAATATTGATGCTGTTTCCACCCAAACAACCAAATGCCAGATATTAATTCCAGGCTCTGTTGGAAACACAGAAATCGATGCCCACAGAACAGGGAGGACAGACCTGAGGTAGGCCTAGCGTGGTGGCCTCTCCGCAGGAGGTGATCACTGGCAGGAGGGGTTGGCAGGTGGATGTGTCTTGGGGTGGCCCTCCCCGCAGAGGTGCAGGCTCCCGGGTTAGGAGGAGGGGCTGCTGGTTGGGCTGCGGCCTCGGCTCCCACCGGTACGCAGTGACTACGGGCTCTGCTCCTTCCAGGGGCAGCAATGCGTCCCCTGACCCCAGCACCTTCTGACACCCCAGCTCGGGGCATACATGGTGCCAGCACCCACCCTCCAGGCTCTGAAGGTGGAGCCACCCCACCTGCTGGGAACTGCACATGAGGAGTGCCTAACGCTTGCTGGGGCAGCTGCTGGGGGCCTTCTGCTGGTGTCCTGGGCCTTTGTCCTGCTTGCAGCTTCCGGGCAAGGTCCTTGGCCTGCCTGGGCCTCTGCAGTCTGTGCTCTCCATCTGGGGCCCCACCTCTGCACCCCCCAAATCCTAACCTCTGCTCAGGATGCTGGAGCCTGAGTCAGAATGGGTGGCAGACGCGGGGCAGATTCTAAGCGGCTAGTCTGTCCTAGGGCGGTCAGCTTCCTGGGGAAGGTGGACACAGGGGCAGCCTCTCCTGTCCGGGGTCGAGGCCTCCGGATGAGTGAGTGTCTTGGGGTGGGGGGCTGGTTTCTGAGAGGCTGCGGCCCGGCCAGGGTCCCCTAGCACGGGAGTCGGTGAGCTGGCTACCAGCTGGGTGCTAGAGGCTGAGGGCTTGAGTCCCTCCCTAGGCTCAGATGTTGCAACTCTAACCCCCAGGTGATGGTACTTGGAAGCGGGGCTTTTGGGAAGTGATTAGGTCATAAAGGCAGAGCCCTTACAAAGGGGGTGAGAGCCCGTATAAAAGACACCCCAGAGAGGGGCGCCTGGGTGGCTCAGTGGTTTAGCACCTGCCTTCGGCCCAGGGCGTGATCCTGGGGTCCCGGGCTCGAGTCCTGTACCGGGCTCCCGCATGGAGCCTGCTTCTCCCTCTGCCTGTGTCTCTGCCTCTCTCTCTGTGTCTCTCTGTGTCTCTCGTGAAAAAAATAAATTTAAAAATCTTAAAAAAAAAAAAAGAGCTCAGAGAGTTGCCTCCCGCCTTTGGCCACAGGTGGACGCAGCGAGGAGATGGCCATCGTGAGCTCACCCGACACTCAGGTAGACTGAGCCTTGGCCTCAGACTTCCGAGCTTCCAGGCCGTGGGAAATACCTCCTGGTTACTTCTCAGCCACCTGGTCTGGTATTGGGTTGCAGCAGCCTGGATAGGCCCAGGCACTGGGCAGGGGTTTTCACGTCTCCAACCCGCCAACCTCAGTTTCCCTGTCTGTGAAGCAGGGTGGGGGTGTCTCTTTGCAGACACACAGCAACGGCGGATCGTGGCAGGGGCTGCCGGCCCACCCTGTGCTCACCAGTCAGCTCCCAGTGGCTTCGAAAGCTGCCATCCTCCCCAGCCCGGCCTGGGACCCCTGGGGCACCTACCCTCTCGGCGTTGCCGGCATCGTCGTGGGGCTGCCTCCTGGAGCCCTAGAGGCTGATGCTCTTCTGTCCACATGGGCCCCTCTTCTGTTCTCTGCCCACCGTGGCGCCTGGCGTCCCAGGGCCTCCCAGCATGCCCTGGAAGGAGGGGGGTCCCCCCTTTTGGGCCATCCTGGCCGTGCTCTCAACCCCTGCCAATGAGGTATCAGAATTCACAGCTTTTTTGCAGGATTTCCCAGGCAGTTATATTTAATCTGGGAGGCTGAGATGCTCGGGGCACAAGCAACAGGGTGTTAGTAACGGTGGGCCAGCCGTCAGCGGGGACGGCGATGGGCCTCCAAGGACAGCACAGGAGGAGGGATTTGGCTCAGACCCGGAGGGAGGAGGGAGGGGAAGGCCTCAGGCCTTGGTTGAGACTGAACCCAGCTCTCTGCCGGGCTCTGGCCTCCTTCCAACTGCCATCCTGTGTCCCTGGGAATCAGGGAAGTGCAAGCACGGGCCGTGCCCACCACAAAGCATTAGTGCTTCTCAGAGGCGCCAGGGACAGGGCCTCCTCCCCCCAGAAGCCTTCTAGAGACATCTCCGGACCTGGGCTTCCATGCTGGTCTGCCCCTACTTGCCAGGGACCCTGGGTTGGCGAAGAACCCCTCTGAGCCCCCGTCAGGCCTTGGATGGGTTTGTGTTTGTACCAGGCGCCCCTTCCTGCCCCTGCTCCTTGGGGGTTCCCTTCGAGGCCTCGGCCCACCCACCCACCCGCCCTGCCTGGCTCCTCTGCTTCCTTGCCCAGCAGCTGTGGGCCAGCCTGGCACGACCACCACCTTTGCGAGGGGGGGGGAAGGTACCAGTTTTGCTTCCTGCACGCCACCTCCTCCAGCATCTCTAGGCATCCTGCAGAGGAGGAGACTGAGGCCATGAGGGGCAATGGCACCTGACAGGCCACACAGCCACCCTGGGCCACCTGCCAGTTCACACTGGCTTTTCCAGGGATGGTACCTCTAGGTGGTGGAGCTCCAGGCCCTTCCCCGCCCTGGGAAGGAGAGCAGAGAAGCCACAGGACAGGGATGGTCGTGAATGCGGGGCCTCCCCAGGGGTGGACTGGTTCAGGGTGGCCTGTGGCCGGTGCGCTGCTGAGAGGTCAGGTTATAGGCCAGTGTCGCCTTCAGAGGGAACGGATCCCATCGTCCTCCTCCCTGGCCGCGGAGCCCAGCGGCACCTTGCCTGGGCTTGGTGGGAGTCCTTTCCTGCCCGCACTGTGTGGGCTGGGAGCACCCACCCCCAGGTTCTCTGTTGTTCACTCCCTCCTTCCCGCAGGGGCTCCCCCAGAGGGGTCTCTCTCTCCGGGAGCTAGCTGAGCTCCGGCATGGGTCCTGGGCCTCTGAGTTCCCCTCTGTGTCCTGGTTTCCTCTCTTCTGCGCCTGCGCTTCTTGGTGGGCAGATCTTATTGTTTGAGTCCACGCTGTCTGTGGGGCGGGGGCCTGCATGTCTCTGAAATGAGTTTCTTTATTTTAAAATAAGAATTCTTATATTTACCCAATAGTCGCCATTTCCGGTGTTTTTCAAATATGGAAACCCATCTGGAACGAGTTTCTTGATGCCAAGTGGGCCAGGGGCTGCCTGAGGACCCAGAGCCTCCCACCCTCCTGTCCCACTGGCCCAGCCCACTGGGGCGGGGGGGCTCCTCTTGTCCTTTCCCTAACCTCCAAGGCTGTGGCATCCCAGGGTGGGGGGAGCAGCAGCTCTGGAGCTGATCCCCTCGAGGCGGTGGTGTCCTAGAGCCGGCTCTCCCCAGCCCTGACCACCGTGACAGCCGTGGGTAGATCTAGAATCTGCCATGGTGGTGGCGCTTACACCCCAGAACCGTGCGGATGCTCCAAATCTGAGCCCGTCTCCTGCGGATTGTGAAGCATTGAGCGGATCCTCACGCTGGCCAGGCTTGGGGCTCTCCACGTACCACGGTGGTCCCCAAAGAGGCCTCAGGGTCAGGTGCAGCCCTCTACCAGGGCAAGGGGGCCCGCGGAGATGGATGCCCCACTTCTTTGCCCAGCGAGCGGAACTGCTGCTGGCCCAGGCCCAGAGCCAAGACAGGTGCTCTGGGTGGGTGGACGGTGCCCCTGTGCTGCCCACCCCTTCCACCTCCCAGCTTCCTGGGGCTTTTGCAGCAAGTTTCCTCCGGGGAAAATTAGCCCTGGATTGCCCTGGTTCTTTGGAAGCTCAAACCTAATAGGACACTAGGATGTCTGTGACACGGGGTGCATCACCTGGTCCCGTGCTCCTGCCCGGGCCAGGCCGTTGGGCGGGGGCAGGGCGGCTACTTCCCAGCTGCTTGGCCTCCATTCATCAGCGCGAAGCTCCCCGCTCTCCGGACTTTGAAGCTGCAATAAATATTGATTCTGGCAAATCGATGAATTTCTGAGGACCTCGCTCGATTGCAAAGTTACAAGGATCAGGGCAAAGTCATCCACGCACCCAACTCCAGCATCGCTAAGAGCCTGGTGGGGCGCATTTCCAGGGGCCAGTGCCAGTGGCTGGGCCACCTGGAGGGCAGGAGGGGAGGGGCTTGACCGGCACCACCTCCCCCGACACCGCGGACACGGACACCACGGCCGAGAGGCTGAGAGGGGGTCCTCCTGCCAACCCATCTGGGCCTTTCCCAGGGGTCCTTGTGTGCCTGGCGGCCAGAGTCTAGGCCAGAGCAGAGGCCCTTCCTCAGGCCTGTCCGCAGCCCGCGCTCTCCCTCCCCTGCTGGCATGCCCCCGAGACGGGGAGCTCACCACCTCCTAGGCTGCTGCTTCACCTCTACCCTCAGCAGCACCTCGCCCTGGCCCCGTCCACAGGGGCGGCGCCCCTCCCCCCGCGCCCCTGCCCACTCGAGGTCACTCTGGCTGTTTCCCCAGCTCTGCTGCCACCACCTCATCGGGCCCTTCTAGCCCCGGGTCACTTCTGCTCTCCATCAGTCTGGATCCTGTCCCCCCTTTTGCACACGTTGCTCCCTCTGCCTGGAGCCCTTCTCTGAGGGACCGTCAGCCCCCGCTCCATCCTTCCTCTGAGCTCCCATCTGCCTGGAACTGTCTTCCCCGGAGGGTGAGGCTGGGCCCCAGGAGCCTCAGAGGACCCCCTCTGAGTCCCTCCAGGGACGGTGTTTGGGTGGGTGGGCCTGACCATCCCCCTCTGTTTCATGGGTGTTTCTTCTCCCTTCCTCCCCGCTGCCCCTCAATAGGGCCCTGCTCCCCCTCACTGGGGCCCCGCTCCCTCTCATCTAGGGCCCCGCTCCCCCTCACTGAGGCCCTGCTCCCCCTCACCCGGGGCCCCGTTCCCCCAGCATGTCTCTTGTCTTCAGCCCACTCTGTCTCTCTCCCTTCTCCTTCGAACTTCAAGGCTGGGTCTGATGCGCTCCAGCAGGCGGCTTTATTTATGAGATTTTGGGAAATGCAGATGTGATGTTTCCAGCTAATAGCCCCAAATCACTCGTGCCGCCCCATTAGCAGGGAAACCGGCCTGTGTACATTACACACTGCCTAAGTGGGAGCCGAGGCAGAGGTTTTATGACCCCATAAAACTTTAGGAGTTTATTGCTATTGAACAAACATGTAATCCGATGCTTCAAGTTCAATATATGTAGCCAACGGCACCCAGGGCCGGCTGTGGCTGTGGCTCCCGTGGACGGGCCAGCCGGCTGGGCAGGTTGAGCCTCTGAGACATCCAGGGGCTTTGGAGCCAATTGGTGATTGATTGGCTGCAGGATGGGGGCAAGATTTATGGTGGCCATACCAGGGCCTGTCCTTCTGCATACTGAACAGCCCAGAGGGCAGGCAGAGGGGAGGGTTAGCCACCAGGAAGCTGAGGCTCGCGGTAGAGGTTGGGCCATAGGCCCCAAGCAAGGGGATGCGGAGGCAGAGGCCACAACACTCCCTGAAAAATGGTGATCCCAGCAGACCCCCTTGCAGGGAGGGGCAAAGGAATAGTCTGGGGAGGGGCCATTGGCTATGCCTCGCAGACCAGAGGTCCCCCAACCCATCCCTTCGTTATCTCTCTGTCCACCCACCCAATCATCCACCCAACCATGTCTCCACACATCTATTTATCCATCTACTACCTAATCATCACCTGCCCATCCATCCACCATCCCTCCATCCATCCATCTGTTCATCCATGTATCTATCCACCCATCCCTTCCTCTATCCCTCCATCCATCCTTCTATTCATCCATGTTCATGCACCCAGCCATCCCTCTGCACACCCATCTGTTCATCCATCAATTCATCAGTTCATCCCTTCCTCTATCGTTCCAATCATCTACCTGTCTATCTAATGGATCCATTGCTCTGTCCATCCTTCCATCCATCTGCCTGTCCACTCACCGGCACCCACCCACCTATATGCTCATCTACTTGTCTGTCTGTTCATCCATTCATTCATCCTGCATCCACTTGGCCACCTGTCCATTCCTTCCCTCACACAGCTGCCCCTCATCCAGGGATCGGGCTGTCCCCCGAGAGATGACCCAAGCCATGGGGACCTATATCACCTTGCAGAAATGCTGCCATTGTTGCTTTGGCCTTGGTCAGAGCACTCACACCCTCTTGCCTCCCTTCACCCCCTGGGAACCTCCTCCTCACGTCTGTATGCTCTATGTATTTAGTCCAAATAATAGAGACCCCCATGGGTAATGGTGGTTTATTTATTTCCTCCTGATTTTGCTGTGTGCACACACTCTTCATCCTAAGTTCATATGTGACTCTGTGCTTGTCTGCTCTTCATCTTCACTTTGCATGGTTGGGTATTCCAGCTGTTTCCACCTTTTCTGCGGTGACAAGTGAATGCCATGGCCACACCGAGTCCACACAGACGGATCTGTACCTCTGAGTCAGACTCCATCAGAGGCTGGAAGTCCTCGTGACCCAGGACCCCTGTGACCTGGCCCCCTGAAGCTGCCTTTGGGGAGCGAGGGGCTTCCGTGGTACCTGGCCAGAGAGGCTAGGGCATATGATGGGGCTGGTTTTCAGTGCGTTGCCTCATCTGCAGTTTGCTCAAGTCCTTGGTGTTTTGGCTGGGGATAGGCTCATGTTATGTTAATGACATTAATTTTTTGTCACGTTAGTGTCAAAAATTTGCCTGATTCATTGCTTGCCTTTGAACCGTACGGTTTCTTCTGAGCCACCCGAGAATTTAGCTTTCACACAAAGTGTACTTATCTTTGCCTTTGTTCTTAGAAAGTTCTTTCCCACGGGGGATTTGGTCAATATTTGCCTGCTTATTTCCGGTTCCTTTCAATGGTTTCAGCTCTGTTTGCAGCACCTTGCCCACCAGTGCACCTACGGGCCGCACTCCCTCCCCTCCTCCTCCCCCCTCTCCCCGCCTTCCTGCTGGATGGTTCCTTGGCGGTGCAGCTGCGGAGGGGACAGACCTGACCCTGGCCTCCAGAAGGGCAGGTGCCCCAGCGCAGACGTGCAAAGCAAAGAAAGCAGGTGTGGAGTCAAGGCTGAGGACGTGGAGGTCTGAGCCGGGGGCTGGAGGAGGGAGTGGTGGACTGAGTGGGGACACCAGAAAACTCTCGTTGGAGTGATGACTAATGGGGGCAGTGGCGGTGGTCCAGGGAGTGGAGAGTGGACAGTACTCTGAGGAGACCCGTCTTGTCTGTGTGTCCGGCGTTCGGAACACCCTGGGCCGTGGGTGGGGTGAGAGAGGGAAGCAGGGAGGTGGCAGCGTGGGGCAGGACAAGGAGCCACTGAGGCAGATCCGTGTCCTGCGCCCAGAGTGGTCACCGGCCCTGCTTGCTGGCCAGCTGGGGAACACGAGGTGCGAGGTTCGAGGCCCCCCGGCTGTGTTTGGTTTGGAAAGCGGCCTGTGCAGGGCAGGCCGGGGTGCCCGGGGTGGGGACACGGGAGGTCCCCACCATGGAGGTCCGGCCCCGCGTGGGGCGCTCGGGTCCGTGTGCATGTTGTGCTTTAGGCCCCTGTCCTCTCTGACGTTTGGTCCCCTCACCCTGAAGGGCAGTGGGGGCAGCGGAAGCTGATGCAGCGAGGCTGACGGAGGCACACGTGTGCCCTGGGCCGCGGTCGGTCGCCCTCTCCTCCGGACAGAGGAGGCTCTCTCGAAACGAGCTCGTCCCCACGGCCGATCCCTCCGGGCAGAGGCACCGGGGGCCGCAGCGCCAGACACGCCGCGTCCTCCTCCACCTAGTCCATCTCTGCGGCTGCTCAGGGCCCCCGGGGTGGCATTAGGCACCCGGCTGGAGGGGCTGCGGTGGGGCAGGCCCCCTTCCCGCCCCCTTGGCATTGAGGGCTGTGAGGGGAAGCCTGGGGCGGGCACACGGGGCCCCAGCCCACGGTGAGAGGGACGGGCAAGGTGCCTGCCCTCCCACCGACGGTTCCCCAAGAGTGAGCTAGGGCACGTGGGACGGGCTCCGGGAGTGAGCCCGGCCCCGCATCCCGCCAGGTAGTCTCTCTGAGGCTGCTATGGGGGCCTCACGGAGCCAGGCACGGCACAAAGGGCATGGGTCTGCACACGGACGGGCAGGATGGGCCCTGAGCCAGACGTCTGGGCCCCGTCCATGGCCACAGAACCTGGCAATTCAGGGGCAGGTGGAGGGTTGGTGTGGCTGGTCACAGACAAGAAAGACACTTGGAATCAGGCTCCAAAGCCCCACGAGTTCCTTGATGTGGCTGGACCCTGCTCAGATATCAGCACCCCACAGGGTGGGGCCTGGAGGGAGGGAGGGGATAGGTCTGTAGGGTGGCAGGGGCCCTGAAGCTGTGGCAGCAGCAGGTACCAGGTGGTCGGTACCCAAAACTAGACGTGGGGCCTGGCGGGCTGCTTGGCATGCAGGCCGATGCATGAGGAAGGCGTGTTTCTCGGGTGGCTGGTGTCCGGCAGGCAGTGTCGGGAGCTCGAGGTATGGATGGACTGTGACACAGGCCTGGGACAGCTGCTGGTGTACCCGGCCTGCAGGGGTATGAGGCAGAGAGTCAGAACCAGTGCCTCGAGCGGGACCCAGTGGGCAGGCCAGCATGGCCCCTGGGTGGGGGGCCGATGGGGGGGCCCTGAGGCCCCAGCCTCTCTCTGTGCAGCAGCCTCGTGGTCACAGCTGAAAGGCAACCCCATTAGCTCCGGGGCGGGGCAGGAGCCACATCCAGAGGATTAATGGTCAGAGGGGAGGGACTGCGCCACTTCCCAGCCTTGTTGAGGTAATTATCAGTCTCGATTAGCACTTGACCTGTGGCCTGCACCGGGCGCCTGTCAACTCGTTACTGCTAATTGTCGGGACGGGTGGCACCTCCAGCCTCATTACCTGGGTCTCAGCCCCTGCCCCGCGGAGGCCAGGGCGGGCGGGGAGTGGGGAGCGCAGTGCGTACCAGGAGCTGAGGCTCCAGTCGGGCAGTGCCTCCTGGTGGGGCCTCCGGCCGCCAGAGCACCCGCAGCTGGGCCAGGCCCCTCTGCTCTGCATGCAGCTTGGTCCACTGGCCTGGAGTCGCCAGGATTCTTTGAGCTCCGTCCCACCATGCGCCCAATGGGTCTAAGACTCTTAGGGTCCACAGTGGGCACGACTCTGTCAAGGGTGGGACCCACTCCCAAAGCCCTGCCCTCACCCCCAGTCCATGCCTCCCTGGCCCACCCTGTCTTGCCTCCTTGTGTCTGCCCCCCTTGCCCACACTCCAGTTCCCCTGAGTCCTGCGGGGATGGGGGGTCATGGACTCAGTATGGACTCAGTCAACAGACTCCCTCCTAGCTATGCAGAGGGGCAGAGGCCTGAGCTGGATCTTCTGGGACGTCACCGTCCATCTGTCCTCGTTGGGACAGGTGCCCTGCTGCAGGTGCAGGGCTAGCCTCCTTCGGGGTGGCCCGGGCAGGCGCTGATCCTCTCTGGGCAGGCCCAAGCTCCGGAGCTCACCATGGTGACGGACAGCTTTGCTCTTGAAAGATGTGTCTGGAACTGCCTCTTCCTGCGGGGGTGACCAGGGTCACTTCCATGGTGAGGGGCGTGCAGACAGGGCCTGCCCTGTGCCCCAGTCATCCTCAGCCCTCACTGGCCCTGCAGGTCCTGTGCCTGGGCTCCTGGGCGGCCTGGCCTCCGCTGGGAGCAGCTCCGTGCCTCCGCAGGGGCAGTGCCCGGAGACCTTCCACCGGAGGGTTTAGGGAACGCAGCCCCTCGGTGGCGGCCCCGTTCCCTGCTGGGGCGTCCCCCTGCCCCCCTGGCGGGATAGGACTGGAGGGCCGACTGCCTCCTCACGGGAACGAGCCAGGCGCCTCCTCCGCTTCCGCTGAGTTATGGGTTTAATAGCAGAGGAGCCGAGCAGGCCGCCGGGGATGCTCCTCGCTGGCTCGGGGGCCGGGGGCCGGGGGGCCGGGGGGCCGGGGCCGGGCCTCATCGCCCGGGCGCCCGCCAGCTCCCTGTCAGCCGGCGGAAGCAAGCCGAGAGATTTATCTTCCCCGACTTTACGAGGTACTAACAGAGAGAAGGCTGAGAGGCAGCGACTAAATAATTGATGGCCCTGCTCACTCGGGGATCAGCCGAGGAGCTGGGGTGTGAGGGGAGGGGATGGCCGGCTGCCGGCTGCAGACAGCTGGGAAACCAGCCCGAGGCCTGGGGGACCCCGACTTGGTGCTCCAGTGATCACAGACCCTTGGGGCAAGTATCCCCAGGCGCGGAGCTCAGAGGTCCCGGGGCCAGCTCCCCCCTAGCTCTCCCACTCGTGCGAGCGACCTGGCTGCCCCGTGCTCTGCACCTCCTCCGGCCCCTTTGGGCTGAATGTGGTCCCGTTGGGCCTCTGTGCTCTGTTCGCAGCCGCTGAGCCACGGGAGATGAGTGCAGCTAGGGTATCTGGGGGCGGGCCGCGGCCTCAGCTCCCCTCTGAGGGGCACCCCCTCCAGCTGCCAGGTACTTCTGTCTTTGTCCCCTATATGCTCGCTCTTCTCTGTCTCTTCCTGCCCCTATCACATCGCCAGCAGAGGGGACCACTCCCCTGCCAAGGACATGGGTGGGCCAGGGCCAGGCTGCGGTGCCCCGAGAGCCCTCCGGGTGTGAATGGGACAACCTGCTTGGATCTGGAGGCAGGAGAGACACCTGCCAGGCCAAATGGCAGGAGCCCAGACCACCCTGAGTGTCTCCTTATTGGTAATAGGGGTGTCAGTGACCACACATTTGGCCCCAAAGTGGCATTCCTCCAGGAAGGGAGGTGCTCACGCCCCCGTTCCATCTCCTGCTCACTTTACTCTGCCCAAACCATCCAGGATCTATATGATAGAAGGATTTTATTTGCATTTTTATTAAATAATTGTTTGCTATCCTCCCTTGGAGGGTCACAAGTCGGTTACTTCCTGTGGCACCAGCGACAGGGGCCTGGGGAGGGTGAGGTATGGGGGGGGGGGGGGGAGGCCTCAAACTATTGCCAGAAATAGCCATGTGGCTTCACAGCCCACCCGACAGGCCCTGCCTCAGTGTCCCCTGCAGGCTCAGGCCTGGCCTCTGGGCCCTCTGCCCCCTGAGTCTTTCCCGGGTGCTGGAATGGGTGTGGTAAGAAAACACTCCCATATCATGCTTCCCACGTGGCAGGGTGACAGGCGGGCAACCGAGTCACAGGCACGCGAAGTGGCGGCTGCTGTGTCAGCCTCCGCACCCTTCTCCTTGGGGCCTAGTGGCTGAGCCCTGGCCGGTCTGGAGCACAGGGTCGAGAAGGTGTTTACCGGGTGGGCGGAAGCCGCGCCGAGGCGGATCATCCCCTGGAGTTTGTTTTCAGTGAGCAGCGGCTTGGTGCACTTCCTCGTCTGTCAAACCCCCTTCATGCAGCCAGGCATCCTCTCGGCCCGGCGTAATCTGCTGAGCCCTTGCTCAAATATAAACAGCTTTGCTGCTTTCTAAACACAACTAATCCAATTTGGGTTTTGGGGGTTAGAGGGGGGTAGCACCAGCCAGTGGACGATCCTCGGAGGATCCGTGGCTGGAGCTGAGGCTGGGCGCTAGGGCTGTGAGGGTCACGGGTCCCCTCCCCATGGCTCCGCGTGCCTGGCCTGGCCTCGGAGGAGGGCGCTGCGTGCCGCTGCCCCACCTCGCCCCGCTATCCCTCCATCTGTCCACCCTGGCTGACCACCAGCGCGGTACACGGTGCAGCCCTGCAGTCTGGCCACCGGGACACCAGACCCAATGCACCCCATTTCCTCAAGGACCAGTGAGAGCCCGCAGTGGGGTGGGACCTGGGCTGCTGGCCCCAGCTGGCCCCCTGCCCCACCCTGTGCCAGCACTCCCAGGAGCTTCCTGTCCCCAGCTGCCCCCTCTGGCCTCAGCCCCCTGCCCACCCAGCCCAGCCTGCTGCACCCGGAGGACACGGGCTCCCGTGGGCCTCTTGCCCAGGACTGGGCTCCGACTGGGGCTTTTGAGGGCGCCTCGCACAGGGTTTTGCTTGCTCGGGGCAGAAACCACAAAACTAACCAGAACACGCACAGCTCCCAGATGACGGATTCAATTCAATTCCACAAATATTGACCACCGTCTAATCCACTCGTCCTCCAGCACCGGCTCGTTCCTCTGAGATTCCCAGCGTGGCAACCGCATCAGCTCATTTAATGTGGGCCCCCACAATGTCACCGGGTCACAGCGAGGGAGCCGCAGCTCTGCCCAGGGCCCCCGCAGATGGGTGGCCAGGGCTGGCGTCTGAGCTCTGCGCCCAGGAAGGCCACTGACAGCCACGGACTGTGCCTGAGGGTGAAGAGGGTGCTGAGGCTCTACGGTGCCTGGTGGGCCTGGGGCCATGCTGGGGAGGGGGTGGAGACTCCCCTGGCCCCCTGCCCTGAGTCTGTGCTTGAGTGGGGCATGTTAGCGGGGCCTGGTGGCCGGATGGCGGGGGACAAAGCCATTCCCCAGCAGCTGCACAGGCTCGGCTGCCCGGGGCGCACAGTGTGCACTCCAACCTCTTCCTGCCCCGCCTTGGGCCAGCTCCTGTCTGCTCTGGGGCTTCCCCTGACTTTATCCAGTAACTTCACTCAGCCCCCTCATGCACTTTGCTGAGACCCTGCTCTACCAGCGTGGTGTTGAGGCCTGGGGAGGCCTGGGGGTCATGGAGGGGCCGAGAAGTGGAGGGTTCAGGGGCACCGTGCCTCTGTCGGGCCTTGTGCTTGTGGCCACTGCACGGTGGAGAGCTGGGTCTGCAGAGGCCCCGGAGTCGGTTCCTGGTCAGCTAGACTCAGGAGGCACAGCCACCTCCTGTCTCAACAGCCCCCTGGCTCTGCTCTGCAGGCCTCCCTGGCTACCCCAAGTAGAGGAAACCCCATCCACTTGTTTCCCAGGCTCTCATTCTCCAGGCCCACCTATGCGCTGCCTCCTGCCTTCTCAGCTGAGGCTGATGCCATCACCCAGGCCTTAGAGAGGGTGAGGTGTTCAAGTGGCCCCTGTCTGGCAGGGCCTGGGCTTTGGGTTGGGGGGATCTCGCAGCGAGCCAAGACTGCGTGTGTGGGATGGAGCGGAGGCCCCGGGACAGCCCCTGCCACCCCGCAGTTCTGACCTGGCAGCTGATCTCTGCTGGGCACTAAGCTCTAAGCTGACCCTGGGCACCAGGAGATTTATCAGAAATGGAACTGATGGATTAAAGTAGAACCAGGAGAATTGATTTTTCTCCCTGGGCACTTAAATGCTGCTCTCAATCAGATGATCAACTCCCGGGCAGAGGTGGCCCTGGGACAGAGGTGGGCGTGACAGGGCAGCCCAGGGACAGAGGTGGGGTCAGGCTCCAGCCCAGTGTCTGGGAGGAGCCCTGTGTGAAGTCCCTTCTCTGGCAGGGCAGGGACCGGAGGTTGACCCCCTCCCCCCACCAGCTGTGTGGACGGACTGGCCCTGTCCCTCTGCGTCCTGTGGCCTTAGTGTGAGCCTGGGGGAGCCAGTGACTCCTCTCTCACTCAATCATTCATGTATTTGACAAGCCCTGTGCTGAGGGAGAGCGATGAGCCTCCACAGGACACACGGTGACAGTGGAGACAGGCCAGACCCGTGTACGGAGCCTCCCCAACACGCACTCATGTCCACCTGCGGAGGTCACCTGTGGCCTCTGCTCTGTGGTCCCCACCACGGCCTTCCCACCACCTTCTGCTGCAGAGTCAGGATCGGTAGGTTGGGAACCTCTTTGTTCCAGCTGCTGGAGTCTGGAATATGTCTGGGGAGCTGTGAGCACCTCGGGTGGCCCTAGGCTGTGGACAGGCTCCTGAGCAGCTGGCCTGTGGTCTCCACTGTGCCCTAGCTGGGGCCTGGCAGCCGTGGCCGGTGGTGCGGGCCCAGCCCAGACTGATCCTGGGAGACTGTGAGGCACCCAGGAAGCCAAAGGCAGTGGGTCGGCCTTCTCCAGGGGGCCTAGAAGGGGCTGCCTCTCTCTGGGTCTGGGAGAGGGGCTCTCCAGGGCCTGTGATTTGGGGGCTGCAGGGTAGTGTCAGCATGGTCACCTCGTTAAATCCATCACTGGACATCTCCCAGTACACACTGTCCTTCCCTATAAAAGGGCACAAATAAACCCTGGTGGTGGTGACTGAGCCAGTCTGGGTAATGGCTGGCATTTCCAGGCCCAGACTGGTCCCCCCAGGAACTTCTGTGCTGTCCCTTCTCTGAGGATCTCACTGGGGACCCCGATGCTTATTCAGTGTGGGTCTGAGCCTCAATTTCCCCTCTCATTTGGCAACTCAGCCCAGAGGGGTTGGTGTATGGGTGTGATACAGCAGCAAAGCTGCACCCCCCGACCCCTGATCAAACACCCAGGCTGCAGACCCGGCCCACGGTGAGGCAGGGCCCTGTGCACTGCCTGTCTAGTGGTCTCTAACAGGCTGTCCCAATCTGAATGTGACCCCTGCCCTTTCCTAGGGGCCCCACGGACCACAGGAGAAACACCGAGCTGGGAGACCAAAGGGCATGCTCCTGGCCTCCCTGGGCGCCCTTAGGATCTGCAAGGGATGGGGAACCAGGGCAAAGCAGCCCACTGCACACTGGGGCCAGTATCCAGGGCAGGTGGGAGACTGAGCGCCCACGATGCTAACCAGGTCCCGTCATGCCGGTCACATCTTTATACCCAAGACTCCCATCCCTGGAGGTTCTGGCCTCTGAGCTCTGATGTCTGAGCAGCTGCAGGCAACGGGAAGGGGGGTAGACCTCGCCCCGGCCCTGACCTCAGCACCCACAGCTGTGATGGCCCCTGCCCGGGCCCTCTGCCCAGGCCCACCCCTCCTCGCAGGCAGATAGGCCGGGGAGTCATGCAACAGTCAGAAAGTGAGAGCAAGTGGAGACCCGCTGGCTGTTCCCACCACTGCAGGGCGACGGCTGGCTGAGTCACACCGGCCAGCTTTGCTTCCTTCTGTTCCGAAGCACCGCACGGCTCTGTCCGCTGTGGAGGAGGCACACAGTGGCCTCCTACTTGCTCACTCCGTCTACTCTTGGGGGTCCGGGCTCCCCCAGGTGATGAGGGCAGCTTGTCATGCCAGCCAGAAGCTCCACCTGCCCCAGAACTGGGTGGGCTTCTCCTCACTTGCCGCTCCATGAGTATAGGCGTGGTGCTATCCTAGAACCCCAAATCCTCCTTCTGGAAAGCTGGAACTTCCTGGTGGTGGATGGTCCTGCCTGGAGCCCACTGGGTGAAGGAACCCGGCCTTCTGTCTGGGGGTGGGGGCAGCCCCCCGGAGAGCCACTTTGGACCGGGCCGCACAGCCATGCCGGGTGGGGCCCGGGCACTGGGAAGGGCTCAAGGGCGTAGATTGTCTTTGGTGGGAAGCCCGGAACACAGAGCAAACCTAGTGCAAACTTGGTCAACAAGCCTGTTTGCTCCGCACCAAACGCTCAGAGGCTGCTTAGGTATGGACAGGAACTGGGCATGCCGGAAGGGGTTAGGGGGCTCAGGCCTGGGCATGGGGTACCTTCAGGGCAGCTCGCAGTCAGCGTCCAACCCCTGGGGGTACCAGAGCTGACCTCTGCCCCGGGGCTAGACAAGCTGGATGCTGCTCATGCTCAGTGCTCACTGAGTGCTCATCTCCACTCGGCTCCCCTCCCCTGTGCAGCTCCCCTCGCTCCCCCCACGAAACCCCGATGCATGGCCGCACCAAGACAGGCAGCCACAGGCAAGTCCCCCCAGCCTCCCTTCCCATGGTGTCCTGCCTCGCCTTACCAGCCCTGCTGGCACAGCTACCACGCGGCTCCTGCCTGGTGCCTGGACGGGCAGGGCCACCCCTGGCTGAGGAGGAGACCCTCCTGGCTGGGCCTTGGCCTCTAGGACGGCACGCGGTCACCTTCAAAGTCACATCGGGCCTTGGCCTCTAGGACAGCTGCTGTCACCTTCAAAGTCACATCGGGCCGGTGCCCAGAGGCACAGAGGGCCCTGCAGACAGTGGCCGCTGCCCTCACATCGCATCACGAGGTGCTAACGGGGAGGTCATGAGCAGCCTGGGGCTGGGCTGAGCCCAGGCCAGAGGTCCGGCCCCGGCCCTGGGCCTCCTCTTTTCTTCAGGATACCGGGCAGCTCACAGGGCAAGTGCGCACGGGGTGGGCCTGCCATGGGGCACCCTGACCACACCCTGCAGAGGTGGCCGCTCGAGTCCCTTGTCCCCAGGAGGCAAACGGAGGCTGCACTCCACACCAGGCCACGTGGGTTCACAGCCCGGGGCTTGCACTGGCCCATGGCCACTGTCAGTGGAACAAACGGGCACCATGTAGTGTTGTCTGTGAACGTGGGGGGAGAGCAGCCCTGCCAGGTGGGGGGTTTGCAGGCACAGCACAGGCTCTTGGCACCAGTGGGTGTTTGCAGGCACTAGTTTAGTTCGCACGAAGAACATTTCAGACCTGAGCTGCCAAGCCTGCGGCTGAGCAGTGCCCAGAGGTGCTGGGAAGAAGGGTCCTGGCCAGGAAAGTGCTGCCAGGTGGGATCATTGGGGTCCCCATGCCAGCCTGAGTGTGTCTGGGGGACGCGGCCGAGGTCCTGTGTGTGCCCGGCTGGCGTGTTTAATTCCCAGGCCTGCTGTCCTAGCTCAGGGACCCTCCTCGCGGCACAGACACGCCTCATCAGGGCCCGTCCCCCTCCTGGCGGCAGAGCCCTAGACTCTGGACCAGCGCTGCCCCCGGGCCCCAGGGAACCCCTGCGTCTTCAGGGCGGATGTCCCCCCCACCGTGCCCGCCCCCCACCTCCCCCCAGCTCCTGCAGCTCCGGGGAGGGGGGCTGCTGGGCGCCGGGCGTGGCTGGTTGGTTCTGTTGGCGTTTCTGGAAGACGGTGGCTGCAGGCACAGGGCCTGGCCCATGTTCCCAGCAGGGGTGTCTGGCTGGGGGGTCCGCGCCCCGCCCTGCGCCCCCTCCTTGGCGCCCCCCCCCCCCCCCCCCCGTGCCGCCTCTCCTGCCTGGCGGGCCCGGCCGCCGCCGCCTCGGGGTGCGAGATTTCACAGCGGCGTCCTCCTTGCCAGCTTGCGTCTCACGTAGGGGATGTTTCCATTTTTACAGCAGAAAGCAGCGAGTCCAAGTGCCGCAGCCGCAGCCGGAGCGCGGCGGCCCCCGGGGAGCTGCTGCCGCGGCAGGTGCTTCGGGGGGAGCTGGCCACCCCGCCAGCCGCGGCCCTAATTGCTGTCACTCAGGGAGCCGGCTCTCGCCACAGGCTGGGGGGGCCCGGACGGTCTCCGGGGTAGGTGCCACTGCTGGGGACCCAGCCCTGCGTCCCCGCGGGCCGACAGCGCCGCGCTAGAGGATCCAGGTGGTTCTGGGGCAGGAGCTTTGCTGCTGGACACACGTCGTCCGGGGTGTGCGACAGCCCCGGGGGCAGCGCGTCGGCTCAGGGGGGTGGAACCCGGTGTCGCTCTCGCCCACCTCACTCCCGGCCCCGGCAGCCTGTCCCGGGTGATGAGTGACCCAGGCGGCTGCAGGTGGCTCTGCTGTCACTGCTGATCCTTGACTCTGTTCTGTTGCTGAATGTCACCTGCACACTCTGGCAGTGTCCCCAGGGGTGGGAGGGACACACCGTCCCCCCCCCCCCGCCCCCCGTCACTTCCCATCCTTGCTCGGGCCCATCTCCCAAGGAACCATTGGAGCACTGACCAGGACCCTTAGGGAGGTTTTCTCAGAAAAAAGTGTTTGTGGCCTGGGGCAGAGCAGGTCTGTGCGCTCCGAGTCCAAAGGTGTCAGGAGCCAGAGCGCAACTCCGCTGTGGCCCGCGGCCTAGAAGGGAAAGGACAGAAAGGGGCGAACTGCACACTCTGTGATGTACAAACAAGATGATGAGCTTTCTTAGGAAACAGGGGGAGGAGCTGGCTTTGCGTCATCAAAGCTGTCTGTGCCCCTTCAAAGAAGAGGGTCCTGTGTGGCCCATCACGCTGGTGGCAGGGGCAGGGGAGCACCGCAGGCCTGAAGGAGCACTGCTGACCCCGGAGCCCCGAGGGCATCAGCAGGCCTGCTGGGGGCCTGGCCCACGGGGAGGCAGGGCGGATTGCCAGATCGCTGGGATGCCTCCACAGGCTGCAGGCGAGGAGAGGGTAAACTGAGGCACAGAGGGCCCCGGCTGTGCACAGACTGTGGGTTGGCTGATGAGGAGTCGCCCACTGGGCCCTGCACCTTCTGTCTGTCTGCAGGGCACGATGGAGACCAGGACGGCCCTGCTTTGGTTGCTTCCAGGGGCCCAGATCCCAGGTGGTGCCTGGCCGGGGGGCCTGACAGGGCCTGACCTGTGCCATCGATTTGTAAGGCAAGAGGCACGTCTCGGTGCTCACAGCAGCACCTGTGCGTCCTTAGGCACAGTGAGGTGGGTGCAGAGGGCCCGCACACGTGGGGCTGGGCCCAAGGGGTAGGTGTCGGCCCGGGTTCCCCAGGCAGTCCACAGTGGCTGGGGAACCGAGCCCAGGGGCAGCTGGGAACCAATCCCGCCTCCCCCATGAGAGCAGCCCTGCTCTCGGGGGCCACGCTGCCCTCCCAGTCTTGGTTTCCTCCTGGCACCTGCTCTTTGGGGTCCAGCTCGGGTATCTCATGGGGGTCATGTGTTTGCAATGTCTGGATTTCCTGTCCTTAAATCCACCTCCAGCCACCCTTGTCTTCACGGGGAAGGGACTCTGTCTTGAATCATGAGCCTCACCATGGGTTCTGGCCTTGGTTGGAGGTTCTGAGAATTGGGCGTCCCTCTGAGGCTCCCCCTAGAAACTTCTGGCTCCTCGGTTAAGGCCTGCAACCCCCAGGGCTCAGTTTCCACCAATAAAACAGCATCTAATCTCCACATGGGGAGGAGACTGTGCTCCTCCACTCTCTCCAGGCTTCTAGGTCCTGCCCGTCTGTGTCTCCGTCCCCAGCAGGCAAGTGGCTCATCTGGGGACCTGGGACCTGCTTCACTGGTGGGCTGGGCTGCTTCCTCCGAGGTGGGGGCCCGTCTTGGGAGTGCTCTCTTCAGACACAGGAAGTACCTGTCCGTTTCTAAGTAATAGAGCCCATACCTTGGATGCTTCCTGGGGCCTGCCTACCTCCGTCTGACCCTGACACCTTGGGCTTGAACCCTGCCCGGCCTTCATCTCCCTGCAGCCTGGCACTGGGCATGGGTACCTTGCCGGTGTGGGGGCTCTGCTGGCTTCAGCCCATCTAGGAATCTGTTCCAATCACGTTCCAAACATGTAATGACACGAGGACATGAGGGCAGAGCTCCTCCAGAGACTGGCCTTGGGGCAGCCGCCACCCTTCGGGTGTCTGCCTACCCGGGCACACATGCTCACGTGCATGCACATGTCTGTATATGTGTCTACACACTAATGCACACGTGTGCCTGTGCACACACCCAGGGGTGGGGTTCATGGCGGAGATGCCAGATGAGAAACGGCCAGCTGGGGTCTGGGGAAGTCAGGCTTGTTGGCAGGTTGGGCTGGGCCTTGGACGCTCCCGGTACCTGAGGGGGGCTCTCTTTGGAGGCAGGGCCAGCTTTTGGGTCTGAGTCAGGGATTCGAGTCCCAGCGCAGGGCCAGGCGCGTTACATAATGAGTCCTTTCACCTGGCACACGGGATCCCACTACCCGGGTGCAGGAGACACGGAGGAGGTGCGTGGGGCCAGTGCGATGCTGTGGCTAGTGCCATGGCTGCTCCCTTGCACCGCGGTCGTGGGCCCAGGAGCCCAGGAGCGGCAGTGTCCGTGAGTGAGCCTTGCCTGTGCGTGAGAGTGCACCCATGCCTAGCAACGCCGAGAGTCTGAGGCCTGAGTGCTGCTGGCCGCAGCGAGCCCTGGGCGGCAGGCTCAGGCCTGGTCCCCGTCAATCCCCAAAGCCCTTCGGAAGCTGCACTGTAATTCCAGGCTCCTCTGCTCGCCCAGGAGCCAGCCTGTGGGTAATGAGGCCAGTCAATGGGGCCTCAGCTGTGCCCACCAGGCCCCCAGACATGCCCTGAGGGCCATCGGGCAGCCAGAGGCACCTGGGCCCCACTCTCCCAGCTGGCCTTCCTGCACTGTGCTGGCTGTCGCTGTCCCCTCCAGGGACTGACCACTGGGGGGACAGCTCTGAGAGGTTCGGGGGCGGGGCGCAGGTGCAGTGCCACGTGCAGGGAATAGCAGCTTGACTCTCACTATTCCCTGGCCTGTGCTGCTCACTCACACCTCAAACCTATGGCTCACACCCAGCTCTGGTCCACAGGCCACCCTGTCCCTGGGCCTGGCTCCTGGGAGTCCCACACATCCTCAGTGTCAGCCCCCTGGGGCTTCGAGCCCCCCGGCGCAGTGTGGAATCCTTTGCTGGCAAACTCAAGCTCCCACCCAACAGCCTGGGGTGAGGGCAGCGGGGACACACCCCCACATCTACTCCTGCCCTCTCTGCGTGACGGTGTGTGACTCCTGCCCTGCAGCGCTCAGCTGCCACCCCGAACTCCAGCCCTCAGCGCCCCGGCCCCGGCGCCCTGGGTGCCCTGGAGCTGTGCTTCCCAAACCCGCAGTTGGCCCACTGCTCCCCTGGTGACGTGACTTCTGTTTGATACCTGCGAGCTCCGCAGCAGCCGCTCCTGTGCTATCCTGCCTGTCACCGTCATGGAGACGGAGTCGCCCGCCTGTCAAGCCCAGGATGGGGAGACCCCCAGGGAAATTGAGGCTGTGTAGCTTCCCTGGTAACCACTCTACTCAGCCTCCCACGTCCTTGGCCTCAGAGACGCCCTCAGAGACAGATGTGCCAGGGCTCAGGGTGGAAGGACCGAACCCAGCAGGGCTGCTGGGTGCCCCCAGGGTGGTGGGCAGTCCGGCTCAGGGTGAGGCCACAGTCACAGTGACCCGGGGCTCTGGGTCCCACCGCAGCCTCCCACCCCTGGTGTAGACGCCTCTGCCTGGGCAGAGCTCTCAGCACCCTCCCAGCACCCCCAGCACCCCTGCATGCCCATTGCTGTGGTCCGAGCTGGTGGTCCCTGAAAGGCCCCAGCAGCACCCCCACCCCCAGGTGAGGCAGCAGCTGGCCCGGGGGATGGACCCGCCGCACCCCTGCGTACCCCTCCCCTCCAGCTGGCTGCCCGCAGCTTGTGACACACCCCTCCACTGTCCCTGTGCTCCTGAACTGCCTGTTTTTAAAGCCAGGTTTTATTATTATTCAGCTCTGGCAAAGCCAGCAGACGAGGAGACCATCATCCTTGAGAAGATGGTGGTTACCCACAGATCCTAAGGGGGGGTAGGCCCCGCTCCAAGGGCCGCTGGGGAAGGTGGGTCAGCAGGTGGAGGGAGAGGGAAGCCGCGGGCGGAGCCTTTATTGTAGTTTCCAAGGGGAGCCTGCAGGGGAAGCAGCCTTAGGATGGCTGGTTTGAAGGCTCTCAGCCCTCTGGGGCACAGGAGGTGTCCTTGGTCGTCTGCCCCGGGTGATCAGGGATAGGGGGCAGTGGCCCAGAGTGAGGGAGCCATGCAGGAGGCGGTGGGGAGGGACTCTGGATTGGTCGGTTTGTCTATGAAATGTGTGCTCACGGTGAGTTGTTTGCTCCCTAGGGATTGGCTAGTCCTTGGAGGGGCGGGCCCCCCGGGGGGCAGCCAGGACCCCAGAAGTCAAAGTACCACGATCTAGAAAAAAAAGGCATGGTTAACACTGTCGCTGCCGGGAAGGCCCAGGGCAAGGGGGGTGGCGCCTGGCAGGTGCTGGGGAGCCCAGGGCCCCACTGGGCCATCCAAGCCTGTCACCCACCAGAGTCCCTGGGGTCTGGACACCTGCTTGGATGGGGGAGGGGAGAGCCCCAGGAGGACTGGCCCTCTGTCCCGGCCTGGGTCCCCTATGGGAGCCCGACTTCACAGGGCTCTCGTGGCCTTTCATTACAATTTTTGTTTGGGGCAAATTTAAGAGTAAGAGAAGGAGGAGCTGTCCCTTTTGGAGGGGACCTCCCAGACACGGGCATTGTCTGTGTCCCCCGAGAATGTCCCTCCTGCCCCGTCAGCCACAGTGACCTCGAGCCCAGCCCCTCTCCACGCTCCCCGCACGGCGCTCCTCTGCCAGTTCTGCTGAGGCTGCACACACGGGCTCGGCCGCTTCCTCCCTGTCCGAGGGCATCTGCCTTCTAGAAGGACAATGCAAAACACCGACATCAGTCATGGCTGCGGCCGGGTCTTGCTTCAGTTGTCCAGTTTATGGTCCTGTTTTCAATGCTCTTTACTTCCTCTTCTTCTTCTTTTTTTTTTTTTTAACTAAAATGATCCATTTATTGAGTTAAAGATTGCATATTCAGGACATTTACTCTGCATAGTAAATCTAGAATGAACCAGAGACCTATTTTTATATATTAAAAAAAAATTCAACGGTATATAGACTTATAATTTGGGGGAGGGGAAGTTTGGGAGGGGAAATATTCTTTTTTTTCTTTCATGTGATAAAATATATGTAGCATAAAATTTACTGTTTTAATCGTTTTTTAGTGTCCAGTTCAGTGGCATTAAGCACATTCGCGTTGCTGCGCAGCCATGCCCACCAGCCACCTCCAGAGCTCTTCATCTTCCCGAAGGGAAGCTCTGTCCCCATTAAACACAACCCCCAGTCCCCGCCCCAGCTCCTGCAACCCCCATCAGCTTTCTGTCTCTGAACCTGGTGGCTTCACGGCCTCACATAAGTGGAATCCTACAGTATTTGTCCTTTTGTGACTGGCCTATTTCACCCCTCTGCTTTATACGCTTTCGCTGCCTGGCATCCTGGCTTTCTGTGTTCCGCAGCAACGGGTGGTAAGGCGGATGGATGTCCTGCTCTTGATTCTCAGGGCTTGAGTCCCGGTTGTCAAAAATACACTTTACCCTCTGGCTCTGCAGTTATCGACTGCTTGTGTTGAAGCAATGCTTGTCACCCCCTAATGTGCACGTGCCCCCCTGGGCTCTGTGAGCCTCCAGCCCAGCCCCTGAGTTATGAGAACGGGAGCATTGGCTCGGTGAGTGTCTGAGCACCCAGGCCTGATAGGACCCTCCAGGACCCGGGGAGCTGTTTCAGGACAGTGTGAGCGGAGACTTCAGGGCTCCTGGGTTGGCCTCAGGAACACAGCGATGAGCCGGTCCCGGGACACGGGAACTCAGGACGCAGAGTGCCTAGGAGGCCCCTCCCAGCCCCTGTTGCCACTTCCCCCCGTGGTCAGCCTTCCCGACCGACCGATCCCCAGGCTGGACCTGTGCTCGTAGTGCCTGCCTCGCACCTCTCTCCTCCCAGGGAGAAAGGGGATCGACACCCCTGCTTCCACTTGAAAAGTTCCAGGAAGGTGTCTTGAGCAGCCTGGCTTGAGTCACGTAACTCTCCTTCCACCCACTGTGATGTGGCGGGGAGGAGGAGGCACTGAGATCGTCCCTGCCCGGGCTTTGGGCCCGCCCTGATGCCTGGGGTATCAGCCATCACAACAGTAACGGACCCTGCAGAGCCATCAGCCTCCCTTGGGGTCGGGCTCCGAGATGAGAGTGGACAACCTGAACCTGCAGGCTTGTGGGGCCTTGAACCTGGGCTCTGTGATTCCAGGGGGAGAAACCGAGGTCCAGGTCAGGCGCAGACTCATCGGGGTCACACAGAAAGCTGTGCCACGTCCCAGTGCGACTGGGTGCCCCTCATGTACTGCGCCCTCTCTTCGAGGAAGCCTTCGTGGCTTGGCCTAGCTGGGTCTGGGGTGGTCACACGAGATGTCACACTACACACCTGTCCTTGGTGTCCAGAATAGGACAAGGGCTTGCTGCACATGTCCGGGGTGTCTGTGGAGTTCACGGTTATGGCCTAACAGTTGTGGCTGGGCTCTCTCCTCTGCCTCTCCTCGGCTTTCGCCTGGTCATACGCCTGTTCTCCTGGGTCCCTGCTGATTCCTTGACACATTGATCCCTTTCAGTCTCCAGGCCACACAAGCAGGGTGTTGCCCAGACGTGATTTTTCAGCTGGGACCTTCTCATGTGCGGGCACCCTGAACTGCAGGACGGGGCCAGGCCCCGTGCGTGCTGCTGTCAATGGGCCCGGAGTCTCATTATAGGCGGCGCAGCATCTATTTTGTAAATTATGAACATTCGTAAATGTTTGTGGAGGCCTGGCAAGATTTCGGCATGTGCAGTTGACAATTTGGGGGTGGAGGAGGCCTGTGGAAGTGACAAGTCTTATAAATGGGAACCCACTGAAACACCCCGTTAGGGAGATTTACTCCGATCTTTAAATATTGGAGATTAATTTTTTGAAAACATCTATAAAATAAGAGATTTATCCCGAAAACAATACCGTACAACCATGACAGGATGGGATTAGAGTCAATTTATTTGTGTATTAGTCAAAAACTCGATTTCATATATTGTGCAGAAAATTAAAATCCCTTCTGCATTTTATTACAAATTGTGCATTCTCCATATATGGAGATAAATAATTGATAGCATTACAAATACTTAATCTAGAAAATATTTATTAGGAACAGACAACTCATTTTTCACATATTTCATTGAGGACAATATTGCGCGCATTAAAAAATTAATGATGATTTCTTGCAAGAAAAAATTGTCTATATCCTAATTCTTTTGTTTAGTGTCACGGTTTAGGCAAGGAAATGAGGCTGCACAGTAGGACAAGAGTGTGGGGTCCAGCTGCCACTCCATGATCCTGGCCGTGGACAGGTGGGAGGTGCTGACGCTCAGAGCTTGGGCCCGGGAAGGTGCAACTGGAGAGTGTTAACGTATTGTCTGCCCCACGCTCCTTGACTTGTAATTCAAAAATAAGTATTTCTGACTTCCTCTCTGAGAAAGCACCATTTGAGGATGGACTTGCAGAGCCAGGGGATCAGTGTTTCACAGACCCTTGACCCAGAGAATCACCGAGTTGAACCATCCAGGCCCCAGCCTGGGTCCCAGGCTCTAATCCGGAAGGAAGGAAGGCCTCATAGATGGTGCGAAGCTTTCCTGGGGTCTGGGCCTCACAGTCTCACCTACCGGGACAGGTGACCTGCCCCCCCATCACATGCTATCCCTGCGAGGGGAGCTCCCAGCCCCCCCAGGAACTCTGCCCGGTGCCCATCTTACCCCAGGCTCCACCCCCCTCATCTCAGAGCTGCCACCACCCACCCATCACCTCATCCCAAGCCTGCGATGGAGGAGATGTGAAAAACCAGGAAGGGCATTCAGGATCTGTGCCCTTGCCCATGACCTTCTGTCCTCTGCCCTCTGTCCTCACTCGGAGGCTGCGCGGGTACAAAGTGGGAGCGGATGGCAGTGCCCGTCAGGTCTTTGACGCCCCTGGGCCCCTGGGAGCAATAGGGATGGAATAAATAAAGCCGTGTTTATTAAAAAATAAATTTGGTGCCTAATGGAAATGCTGTTTCTATACATAGAAAAAAAGGTTTAAAATAAAACCAAAACAGTTTCAAAGGCACCGTGGCATTAATTATTCATCTCTTGCTAATGAAAACATGCTTTTGCAGGCACACAGCACCCCCCCACCCCTTGGGGGTCTTGGGGCTCCTGGATAAGTCTGGCCTAAGGGTAGGGGGTTGGGAGCCTCAGGTGTTGGGCCTCTGTGTGGCAGGCTCCGTGGGGCCAGGGCTGGTGGCTCTGAGCTTCAGTGTCCCCTTGTGTAAAATGGGGTGACCATGGTACCCCCTCGAGGCCGTTCAGTTGTGCGTCAGGCAAGGGCTGCACTAGGACTTGGGATCCAGCGGGGGACAAAGGATACAGACTGGCCTGGAAGAGCGAACAGTGGGGACTGGTCACTACTGGGGGCCAGTCCACACGCATCCCTGGCTTTTGCGATCAGGTAGGGGGTACCCTTGCAAGAGGGAGGAAGGCTGGTAGGTTCATCCTGATGAGACGATTCGGTCCAGGGGACAGCTTCTGAGGGAGAGACCACACCGGGGATGCAGCTCAAGGCTCCTCCCTCTTACAGAGTGCTCCCCGCCCATCCTGGCAAGGCCCAGGGGACAGCGGCTGCATACCAAGTCCTCTCTCCTGGGCTCCCGTTCATGGGCCTGAAGTCTGCAGAGATCGGCTGGCCCACCAGCTCGGACATGTGTCCAGGAGGGACGTTTCCGCCTCTGGCGCCTTGGGGCAGCCTCAGACCCTGCTTGTCGCCTCTTTCTGTATTGAGTGGGGAGCCCGCTCAGTGGCTGTCCCTTTTATTAGTCAGGCTGGGCAAGTTGTGCTGGTGAAACAGTCCCAAATCCTAAAGCCACAGAGGAGGATTTCCTGCTCGCACTGGATGCCACAGCACTTGGAGAGGGACCCATCTACCAGTCGGGAATGTTGTTTCGGGCTTCTGGGCAGAGGGAGAGGGAGAATGTGTCGGCCTTTAACCAGCCGGGACGGGCCTCCCCCACTCCTGCCCACAGTCCACTGGCCACGGACCGGCCACTCGCCACCAGGCGTGAAGCGCTGGGCTCCTGAGGCAGGAACGCGCCCCTGGGAAACCCTTGGGGAGCAGTGGCAGGAGCTTCCACTCCCAGCCCCCACTTCCCCGAGGGCCACACAGCGAACCCCCCCCACCATGATGGTGCCAGGAGGCCCTGGCTGTCCTGCGGTGGCCAACGAGCACAGGACAGGAGCTTCCAACAAAGCTGGGCCCAGGGTCCTACATGGAAACCCCTACCCACGGGAACCTGGAGCTTCTGGCTCCTGTCATCATCCGGGGCAAACCCCAGGGAGGCCTGAGGCCTCGACCCTGTTTTTCACTCATTCACAACCACCTCAGAGGCACCGCTCCAGCCCCACATCCGGGGCAGGCACCTTGGGTTCACGCTGGGCAGGCGGGTCTCCGGGGGTCAGAGGACTCGGATCCCATCGGTCACCCCACTTGGCCAAGGGGCCTGGGGGCCCAGAGGAGCCTCGATGAGTGGGTGGGGGGCAGGGGGTCTCCAGGACTAGGGCTGCCTGTGGAATTAGCCGGGCCCTCAGGCAGCAGTGCAGGGGGACCGAGCAGGGGCCTCCTGAAGCTCTGTCAGCCCCCGGAGCTGGGGAGGGGGCGGGGGCTGCCGGGAGGGGCTGCGCGGCTCCGTCCTGGTCGGCGAGGCTGTCCCTGCTCTGGGGGTCCCCCTGTTCCGGGCAGGCAGGGGCTCGGTGCCTGTGACCCTGCTGCCCGTAGGAGAGGACCCGGCCCCAGGGTTCATGAGCCAGATGCCTCCCAAGGGAAGACGGCCCCGAGGTGGCCTGGCCCCGGGATGGCCTGGCTGGGCTCACGGAGGCATGTGGGGAGCTGGCCTGGTCGCCTTGGCCTGCTTTCGGCCTGCGAGCGGGTGAGGGTAGGCAGTCTGGCTCAGTCCCCCTACCAGCCTCGCCCCCACCAACAGGTCTGACCTCGCTGGAAATATTGCTCAGCTCAGTATGGATTTCCTGTCTTCGCCAAGGCTGCTGGCGGCCGGTGCAGTTGCTGAGCGGATGCTGGCCTGGGGATGTTTCTCTGGTGTGTAGGGGAGGGCCGAGTGGCTCTGAGCCGCCCAGAACTCCGGCTTCTCCTCCTACCTGTGGCTTGGGGGTTCCTCACTTGGTCCCCTGCCCGGGCCTCTCCCCAGCCAGAACCCTCTGCCCATTGCCCAGAGCACCGCCTCAAAACCCTTTCTACAGCTGGAGTGACTGGGACAAAATTCCAGAGCTCTGCACACATTTGACCTCATGTGGGGGACAGTGGGGCGGCAACGGGTCTAGAGAGGGGTCATCAGTCAGTCGCATCACGCAGCCGGGCTCCTGGAGAAGTGCACACTCTGGTCCTGATCCCCTCCCTGCACTGTGCCAGGTGGGGTGTTGGGGCCAGGAAGGCTGGCCTGGGGACCTCTGGGTGGGGAAAGGGAAGGCACCAGGTAGAGACAAGGGTAGGGGTAGGAGCACAGGACAGACGCTGTGACCCCACAGGCAGACACACACGTCCACTCACGTGGACACACACACAGACACACATATCCACAGGCACACGTGCCCCTGCCCCCACCCTCCCACCCCCGCCACATGTTCAGAGTTGTCCGGCCTGTGGTGAGGGCAGGGGCCCCGGGCAGGCAGGGCCAGCTGCTGCAGTGATAATTGGCCCTGGGTAGCCGTGCCTGGCTCACCCTCCCCAGAGCTAACGGGCGGCTGCAGCCCATCTCCGGGAGGCGGCTCAGACACCCCCACCCTCACCCTGTAACAGGTGCAGGAGCTGTCGGACTCCTGCTGTGGGACATGGGGCTGTGGCGTGTGGTCCCTGACGCTGGGCCTCAGGTTCCTGGATTCCCCAGTACAGCAGTGCTCGGGGTACAGGGGTGAAGATGCATGAGGGGGCAGTGAGAGGGGAGGAAGCGTAGGCCAGGAGCCACGTCCTGGGTGGAGGATGGGGAGTCAGACCTGAGGCCCAGCTCGGGGTCCGCTCCGGGGCAGGATCCCTCACTTGCTGGACAGGCTTACCCTGCCCCAAGGCCCTCTGGGCTGTCCACGGTGAGGGCCAACTAGCAGGACAAGAAACTTCCGAGGCCCTCAGCCCCAGGCCGCATGGGGAAGAGTAACTGCTCTGCCATCAACACAATTTATTTTGCTCTCCAAGAAACTAACAGCTGTTTACAGTCAGCGTGTCTGAGCCACTCCCCAGGGTGGTGGTTCTGTTGGATCCAGCTTCCCGTTGGCTTCCTGTACAAGGACGGGCCATGCCAGACCTACGGTCAGAATGGCAGGGGATGCCGTCGAGGGCTGGCCACGTTTTCCTGGCCACGTCCATGGCCCTGACATGTTTCTGACCCTTGGCAGCTGTCACAGGCCGTCATTTAGGCCTCTGGACGCTGGCCTGGGGGAGTGCACACAAAGCAGCACTCCGTGGGGCTGATCCTGGCTGCACACGGTGAACTCGAGGGGGCCAGGGGGACCCCGGGGGGCCGTGGGGTAGAGTTGGGCAGTCCAGGATGCCCTGCTGAGAAGGTCGGCCAGAAGCAAGGGCCCAGAGCAGGCGTAAATGTGTGCCTAGAGACAGGGAGGGGGCTGCAGAGCTGGCAAGTGCAAAGGCCCAGGGGAGGCTCCTGGGACACCCACAAGCTCCTCCCTCTCTGCAGACCTGTGCTTGTCGTGAGGGCCACAGAGAGTCGCCTCCAACTGTGTGCATGCACAGCAGGTGCTCACAAATACTTGCTGAATTTGAAAACAGATCAGGGGCCTCTGGGGCACAGGACTGTGCCCTGCTCAGGGTCTCCCGCTGCCTGCCTGGAGCCCGGGGCCGCTCTCTGGGTGAGCCCAGTACCCAGGGGCCTGGAGGCCTCAGCCACGCTGCCAGGACAAGGAGCAGGGTGCCTACTGCCCCCTCCACTTCCCTCTTAGGCCTCTGTCCTCCTCTCACCCTGCAGACATACTGAGGCTGAGGAGTGAGCTCCTGAGCAGACAGGAGACCCACAGGGTGATTGATGGGTCGGGGGCGTCTGCACAGTCTCTGGAGGGACACTGGGCGGGAAGGGGGTTGTCAGCGGGCCCCAGCACTGCACGGCGGGAAGACCCGGGCAAGGTGGTGACTCCGGCCTGAGGCTTGCCCTGTGGACTCCTGGGTCCAGCTCCCGTGGTGGCTGAGAAGCCAGAGGCTTCCTCTAGGTCACTAGGGCCCCTCAAAGTCCAGGCCTGACCCTGGGGTCTTGGAAAGAAAGGTTTGAGGTGGGGGGAGCTGAGTGTGAACCCGGGGGCAAGAGGACTGGGGTTCTCGGGGGTTCCTTGTGGCCCACCTTTGAGCCAGAGGGAAGCCAGAGGTATGGGTGGGGAGCCCCGGGAGGGTGGGGAGGGGTGGAAGCAGTCTGGGTGCGGCAGCCTCGGCTCTGGGGTCAGCTCTCGGCCATTCAGCCTTGACTTTGTGTCCTCCCTGGGTGGTGGCACATGGGCACACCTGCCCCCCAAGGGGCCAGAAGCAGCACAGGACTGTCCTCTGTGAAAGTCCCTGCCAGGTGCCTGGGAAGCATATCTGGTGACTGAAGCTAGGCCTTGGACTGCGTGACCACATCCCTTGAACGGCTGCCAGGACGCAGGCAAGGCCCGGCGGCATCGGGTGCCACAGGCCCGCGGCCCCCGACAGGGTCTGAGGCTGGGTCAGGCGCTTCAGTGTCTCCTTTGCAGGGGCCAGAGCGGCCGCTGCAGCTTCCCCCCACCGCCCCCCCCCCCCCCCCCCCCCCCAGTTCTGGAGCTCTCGGGAAGCTCCTGGCTGGCTCTCGCCTTGGTGTGGACGCTCGTGGCTAGGTGCCTGCTCGGGTCAAGCCAGCTGCTCCTGCCCTGTTCTACTGCTCATTGAAGCAACTGCCCTTGGGGCCAGAATTTGCTGGAGTTTCAGCAGTAGTTCCTGGTTTTGATGTTAAGCGAGTTGTAAACAACACACCGTGCAAACAAGGAAGAGTGTGCGAACACACAGAGCAGGGCTGGGGCTTTAGGGGCCTTGGCTCCTGGAGCTTCCAGGGAACAGGTCCTTCCAGGCCACCTTCCCTCCCTGAACCGGGCCCAGGGACCCCACAGTCAAGGTGAGCGATGCCCGGGGCAGGAGGTCAATACTGTAGGTTGAGCACAGTTTGCTGCTTGGGATCAGCCCACAGGTGACCGGGCTAAAAGATGGGCCCCCTGCTGCCTCTGTGTCCCGGCGCTGAGCACCAGTGAGCGCCTGCAGGTGACAGGGCACGAGTGGCGCTGCCCAGGCCTGGCTGCTCAAGAGACACCCACCCTGGGGCTCCCTGGGGTCAGAGCTCAAGGTCTAGGAGCTGGAGCCCCCCAGGGGGACCTGTGGGGAGACCCCTGGCACCCTGGCGAGGTCCCCTGGGCTGGCCAAGTGTCTGCTGCCAGCGGCTGCTGTGGCAGGAGGCCTTAGGTGAAGGGGACGCAGGCTGGACGGGAGCGGCAGACGCAGGAACCCCAGGAGAGAAGGAGTCCTCCGAGACCCCAGCCTGAGCGCGGAGCGGGGCTGGGCAAGGGCCTTTGGTGATTCTCGGAAGGCACTGCTGCGAGTCTCATCATGACCATTTCACAGACCCGGAAACTGAGGCCTGAGGAGATGTGGCCCCTGGGCCGCCCCCGGCCCCCGCCCCCAGCCCCAGGAGGCAGCAGGGGCCAGCCGACGGCCCCTCCATCTCCTCCCTGGCCCCCCCTGCTCCTCTTGGCGTCTTTATCTGTAGTTTCCCTGGTTACAAAATCACAGTGTTTATTCCTGCCTCTTCCTGCTTTCGTCTCTCCATGTGGAGGGCAGCATTTGGGGGCCCGGGTCCCAAATGTGCCAGTCACGGGAATCGCCCAGGGCACTTGCACGGCTCCGGACCCCCGACTCGCCGGCCCGTCCTCCAGTGAGGGGACCGACCCGCACGTGTAACAAGGCCCAGAGGGGGTTCTGAGTCTGCAGGCGGGGGGCAGGTGGTCGCTGAAGGAAGAAGGCTGAGGGCCGTGGGCCCCACGGCGGCCCCCCGGGGAGGAGCAGGATGGCAGTTGATCCTGGGGCTTCTTGCCTCGGGCTGCCCAGGCTGGTGCCCGACCCGGTGCCCCACCTGGCGCTGGCCGTGCGCGTTGCCTTGGCCCAGAGCCCCCGGGGCCCGAGCTGGGTGCAGAACCTGCTGGGGTCCCTCGAGGTGCCTGGGCCCCGGACCACGCCGCGGCCCGAGGAGGGGAGTCCCAGGCGGCCTGCGCGGACCGGCCTGCGCCCCCACCCTGGGCCCAGCCCCTCCCCGCTCCTGCTGCGCGGCTCCCAGGGGCCTGGAGCTATTTCTGCTGCACCGGCCTCTGGCTCCGCCAGGCTTCAGCGAGCAGAGATTGTGCCGACGTTGACAGAACAGGCCCGCATGGCACTGTGTCAGGGAGAAGGCCCAATTAAAAGGGGAAGTGTGGGGGCGTGCAGCAGGCCAGGCTGAGTGCGGGGAGGCCCGGGCCCAGTGTGCCCCGGGGCGCCCATACACCGCCTCTGGGCGCCGGCGGCAGCAGGTGGACGGTACAGGTGCTGGGCTCCCGAGAGGGAGCCTTCCCCCCAGGTGTCCGCTTGGTGCCCCACCTGCCAGCCCCCTGGGACGGGGCACACGGGCTCCAGCCCAGTGCAGGGGGCGGTGGAGGGTGGGCACAGAGTCCTTGGCAGGGTCCTGGGCGCCCGGGGCCCCTCCCATCCACTCTGCCGTTGCTGGGAAAATGCCACAAGGCTGCAAACCTTGTGTCGGGTGCAGGTGCCGGGTGCCTCCGGCCCCGCTCCTGGGCCGTGGCCACACCGACCAGCCCTCCAGCCGGCCTCCGCGGGGGAGCTGTAAGTGGGGAATTGCGTGGCTAACTGGACAGCTGGCCGCGGCGTGCAGCCCGGGCTGTGTCCTCCTCAGCACCGAGGGCTGGCCCGCAACTCAGTGTGGCCAGGGTTGTGATGGGGACATGTGGAGAAGGGGAAGGAGAACGCATTGCTGGGACCCTGGGGCTCAGTGGGCCCCGGGCCGGCCCCTCATCCACTCCCTCCAACCCCCTCCCAGAGGCCCCACGTGCTAGAGGGCCCGTGGAGGAGCTCCTCATGGTCTGTGGCCCCCCGACTCAGACCAGGCCTGTCGTGACCTGCACACGGCCCAGGGAGGGGTTGAGGACCCCAGCCATGTGCCTGTGTCCGGTGGGGACGCCCACCTCGATGCAGCACCTTTCCCCACATGCCACCTCAGGCCACCCCGTCTGTGTGCTGAGCTCAGCCCTGCAGAGGGTACACGGTTCCGTGGCCTTGCCTGGCCCACCCTGCTAGCCCCTGAGTCCCTGTGGGGGACCAGGAGGAGGGGGTGAGCTGCAGCAGGACTGGTGTGTGAGGCCCTCAGATCTGAGACTACGTGAGGGAGAGGTCAGGTGGGACACCGCTCCCCCTCACCCGGCCACCCAGCCCTTCTCCACAAGGGAAGGAAACGTTGCCACACGCTGTGGACTGTAGCCCCCCACCCCACACCACCCAGTGGCTTTGCCTACTTAAGGCTGTGGGACGGGCCAGGGTCCCCTGACGCTGGGGGTGTTCCCTCAGGGCCCGGATTTCAGGTCCCTACCCCCACTCCCACATGAGCCTGTCCTCTTATTAGCACTGCTTTGCCAATTTTGCAAGTCAAATCCTGCGTTATTGAGCGTCCCCTCGGACCTCCAGCTTGGTATGCAGCCAGCCAAGCCAGAGGCCGGCTGGGGGCAAGGAGGGCTTTGTGTCAGGCATGGCAGTCACCCATCAGAGGGGCCTGGGGACCCCAGAGGCAGGTGGGACGAACCTTATGGCTTCTACCGGGCTCCAGGGTCACCTCCGTCTGTTCTCAACCTCACCCCGGCCCTGTTCAGGGTTCCCTGGTGAGCCCCTGCTCCCATCCCTCATGGGCTGCTGGTACAAGGGAGATGGGTGAGCCCATGCACACCTGGCTCAGGTCCTTGCCCTGTCCCATGCCCCACTGAGGCTCCCCAAGCTCAGGGTGAGCCATCAGCCTCTTGATCTCCACATGGGTTATTCCTTCTGCTGGGATGGCATGGTCTTCATGGTACCTCCTTGGCCAGGTTGGGGGGGCAGTGAGTCTCTCCTTCCGTGGGGCCGTCAGGGACCGAGCAGCTGTGACACACATTGGGGACGATGCCGGCTACCACAGGCTGGCTCTCCATGGGGCTGAGAGCCTGGTCTTCCAGTTTCTCCCATAGGGCTGAGACGCCCCCCTCATCTGGAGGGTCAGCCGCCTCTTAGCTCCCTGCTGGCTCTCAGCAGTTCTTTGGTGGGAGGTGAGGGGCTGCTGGTGCAGGGTCCCTGGATGAGAGCTGTCTCCTGTCCAAGCTGCACTGGCCCCCACCGCCCTCTACAGCTTCTCCTTCTCTGTCCTTTCCAGGCCCTTCCTCCTACTGGGGACGGTGAGTCCCCAGCCCCTGAGGGCCACAGGAGGGAGACCCTGACTGAGACAGGTGACTGGTAGCATGGCGGGTGGGCACGTCTCAGCCGGCTGGAGGAGGGGCAGACTCAGGACTGGTGGACACCAAGGTCCCCCCTTAGTGGTGCCATGTGTCCTCAGTACCTGGCTCTGGCTCAGGCTGGTCCTGTGGTCCCAGGAAGGTGGATGCTGTTCTAAGTGTCACATTTGCACCTTCTCATCCCCTCTCCAGCCCCAGGAAGCCTTTCCAGGAGCATCCAGCACATGCCTGACACTTGCCTGTCACAGATAGGAGACGGGGGCACCTCGGGTTACACTTGGAGGGTTTGAGTCGATACCTAACACACTCAGGACCTTGTCAGCAGTGCGAGGAGCGCTGGGTGAGGGTTCAGGCTTCAGGGCTGAGTGGGTGCAAGTCAGGCCTGGCTTCCAGGAGGAGGTGGCCTTAGAGCCTGGTCTTAGAGCAACTGTAGGACTCACTGGGTGGAGAATGTTGGATGCCAGACTCTGTGCTCACTGTCTAGAATGCCCGCGTCAGCTGGTGAGGACACTGAGGCTCTCCCGAGATGCTACCGTGGTGACGGTGGATGCCGGGCGCCCCCTCACTGCGCCTGCACCACCGTTCTCACCCCAGCGCATGTCCTATTTCTAGAATGCGGTGCCGGGTGCTTCTATTTGGTGTGTTAATTGGGGTTGGTTTTTACAGAATGAGCCTAATGGGGTGGGGAAGTCTGCAAGTCTTTGTGCTCCAGTTAACCTACAGATTTGGGAGGTGTTTGCCCCTTGGCCACGTCAGGGCTGAAGTCATCCACACCCTCCTGGCCTAGGCCCTCGAACGGACCAGACCCCGCAGTAGGGGTGTGGGGGGCACAGGCTTCCCTGGGCAAGGCAGGAATGGGGGCAATAGCACCACTGGCCTGGCTTGGGTGGTCTCTCCAGGTCCGCTTGGCCTGGGACATGGCCTTGTCGCCAGTTTGTCCCTCTGCAGGTCCGGAAGGGTCTGTGGTTGGAGTAGGGGAGAGTGTCCTGGATGGTATTGACCCTGGGGGCAGGAAAACCCTAGTCCCCCAACCAGGATCTGATGGACAGAGTGGGACGTATGGAGCAGAGCAGGGAAGGCGTTATCGAGGGACCACGTGGTGGGCAGCAAGGCAGACGGGAGGATGGGATGCATGGGCAGGGCATTTGGCACCCAGGGAGAGTCAGATCCTGGCTCTGTCCCGGGACAGGGGTCCTGGGACGGAGGGGCTGGGACGGAGAGCCAGAGAGCACTACCAGGTGGGTGTCGAGGGCGGCAGGTGTGGCTGTGGCTGCTCCTGGTGGCCAAGGGACCCTGCTCCGTCCTCAAGGGCCCTGGTGGTCCTGAGATTGAGAGATTCCCCCGTCTGCCCGACATAGCAACTGCCTCCCAGACGTCTCTGGAACCCTGGAAGCTGCTGCAGCCCCCCACCCCTCCAATTCTGCTCTCTCTCTGTTCCATCATTTTTCAAAAATAATTGTGTGGCATCAGGCTGTCACTGAGCCGCTCCCTGTCGGGCTGCCCCCACCCCCACCCCGCTGTGGCTGGCTCTGCATCCCCGAGACCCTCCCCGGCCGCGAGGTGCGTGTCAAGGTGTTTTCTCTGCAAGGTCTTCATCATCCCTTAATTGTTCCCATTACTTTTTCTCCCTCCTTGGTGAGCGTCCCTTGAAGCCTCGGCCCCCACCTCTCCTTTGCCGGCATCACAACGCGGCTGTCTGCCTGCTCCTTGGGAGGGGGCCGCCTCCCCACACCCACCCCTGCCCCGCTGCCGCTCCTCTGACTGCCCCGAGATGGATGTTCCTTTATTGCCTATAAATCTCTGCACAGCCCTTTGTGAAGACAGATCGGAGGCCTCCAGTTCCCCAGTGTTTGTCGGCGGCGGGTTTAATTAGCCCTCCCCGCAGAGGAGCGGGCTGGGCTGGGGCCAGGGAAGGAGCCTTTCCTGTCCCTGTGCTTTGTCTAGGGGGACCAAGGCTGGGGCGCGTGCAGGGACAACAGAAGGCTCCTCCCTCATGCATCCATCTGTGTGATTCAACACGCCAGACCATGTAGCTGGCTTTCCCATACCCAGTCCCAGGCTGGCCCCGTGTGTCCTGGTGGCCCGGGGGGTGGATGGCAGAGGCCCCAGCACTACCCCTGCTGGTCCCCGGGAAGGAGTCCCACTAGTTCTACCCAGCACACAGTAGGTACCTCATAAATGTATGATGAACTGGCAGGTTTCTGGCTGAATGGGCTCCACCCACCCCCAGCCTGGGCCAGAGCATAAAGACTCCCTCCACTGAGCTCAGCCCAGCAAGGAGGCCAGGTCACCCCCTCCCATGGTCTACAGGTCCGCAGCCAGCCTCCCTGCCCGCCAGTCGGCTGCAGGAAGGAGGGAAATGCTGTGTGTGTGATGCTCAGGACAGCAGGCCGGCTGGGCACCAGCTGACAGCGGGGTGAGGGGACCCTAAGGCCAGCTCCAGGAGTCCCAAAGGGTGAATTGTGCTCAGGTGGTCCAGCCCGGCCCCACCACCGGCTGCATGGCCTCAGGGGACTCCCTGGGCTTGCCTGGGCCTGGGAGTCCAGGTGTGTGTTCTGCACAGAGTCTGAGGGACAAGAAAACAAGCCTGCTGCGTGTGCAGGTCAGCTGGAGGGAGGGACAGCCTTGGGATGGTGTAGCAGGAGCACCCCAAGCGGCCCCTCTGCATGGGACCTCGGCCCTCCTGGCAGTCTTCGGGGCTCTCTGGTGCTGGTTCGGAACTGGGCCTCTCTCACAGCAGCTTTGTGGGCCGCAGGGACTCCTGCCATAAGGTTCTCTCATTCCTTACGGCAGGCAGGAAAACTGAGAGCTAGTGAGGTGTGGCGACGTGCTCTGGGCCAGAACCTGGTTCTGGACCTCCCTGAGTCCTGGCCTGGCGAGGCCTGGGTGATATGGATCCATTCTGTGACAGCCTGGCTGGGTGAGGGTCAGCTTGGGGGGATCGTGGAGGACTTCCTGGAGGAGGGGGTTGCATCGGAGCTAAGGGTTGAAGCTAAGGGGAGGGTACTGGGAAGAGGATCCTGAGGCATCTGTAGCGGCGGGAGATGAGCAGGACCCCCGGATTCCCTCGGGGTCCCAGCTTGGGCACAGGGGGAGGGCCGCATGCAGAATGCCGCTGTCCCCCTGGGGCTGCCCGTACTTCACGTGGGGAGCCTTGCCACCGCCCCCCTCCCAGGCTGTGCTACCCACAGCGATCAGGCCTGTTGTCCAGGGCCCCAGGGCAGCCTGAGCACAGCGCAGGGTGGGAGGAGACAGACAAGGGAGGCGGGACAAACTGGGACCAAGAACAAGGCTGGTTGGGAGGGGGACAGGTCATGCACTGGGGTCACACGTCCACCACAGCTCCAAGTGCATCTGCCTACATACAGGGCTGAGTGGTGCCCTCAGGCCGAGGGACACCCCCGGGCTGACACCCCTAGACAGAGGTGTGCTGTCCCGGCACCGGGGCAGAGCTGCACTGCCAGTGGGTGCGCCTGGGCACGTGTGCTGGCCTCCGGCAGGTGCACCGCTGCCCGGGCACATGGCTTCAGGCCTGTGGGCCTCCGTGTCCTCACTGGCACGCCGCGAGCGCCAGCAGCCTCTCCCTGTGAGCGCACGAATGGGATGGTGTGTGCGAGCTGAGGCAGGGCCATGAGCAGGGCAGGCGCCCTGGCTGGGGTGGGGGCCTCCACCCCGCTGCCCCAGGCCCCAGCTCGTCCAACAAACACTCACTGCTCTGTAAACACGTCCCCGGCATGTTCTCCGTCTCCCTGCACGTTGGTCTACCATAAACTGCTAAACATTCTGCAGCTTCTATTATTTCAGAATTAATTTAAGCATTAAAAAAAATAATTCTTTCGATTACTGTGCAAAACCCCGGCAGCCAGGTAAACGAGGGCAGGGGCTTCTATCCCAGGACCTGCGCCAATCCTGCAGCCCCTGGGGCAGGTGGCCACACAGGGCCACCCCAGGGACCCCGTGACCTCCAGAGGGCCTGCAGTCGGGCCTCCCCGCCCTCCCAGGGCCCTGGAATCAGGGCTGGCAGAGAAGTGACCCAGGAGCCGCCCAACCCTGAGCCCAGCACCCTGAAACGGCTGCTCACCTGCCCCACGGACCCCCAGCGAGGCCCGGCACCCAGGGTCACCCTCCAGCGATCGCTGTGGGCGGTGCTGACCTGGGAGCTGTGAGGGATGCTCTGTCCACAGGTCGCCCTGTGGCTGGCCGGCCTGGCATCTTTGGGTGGAGGCCAGGAGCATCCGCTGTAACGCAGCAGCCGGTGTTGGGGGGAGGCTGACACTCAACACCACTTCTCATGGTTTTAATTAGCTTCCTGTGCAGATCGCGGGGCTCCAGAGACTGGGGCTGGACATCAGCCACCCGCCCACCCAGGGCCCGGGACCCCACCGTGGAGAATCAGCAGGGGGCAGCTGAGGGGCCGGGGCGGGTGGGGGCAGGCAGGCGCTCAGCCACCGCCCCAGGCTCCGCGCACCCACCGCTCCCGGCCCTCACAGCACCGGCCGGTGATCTCATCGCTTCCTGGGCTGTAAATATCACCCAAACGCTCACGACTCCCAAATTGTCCTCCAACCCAGGCCCCTCTCCTGAGCTCAGCCCGCACAGCCCACGCGACACCCCCGCCCAGATGTCTCCTGGGCCTCGACAACGGTGGCCGCTCCTCCCGCACCCCCACCTCGGGGATGGGCGCCCCATGCCGGCTGCTCAGGGCAGACGCCGGGAGCCCTGCCCACCATCTCCGCCTTCCTGCCAGATCCAATGCGAAAGGCAGCCTTGTCCCACCCGGTCCCCCCACCCCACCCTGCTTGGGCCTGGCCCCCCTCCCCACTGCACGAGCCTCTACTGCACACGCAGCAGCCGGAGGGACCTTCTCTGGAAATCAGATCCTGCCATTGCCCTCTCGGGACAAAGCCTCCAAGGTCTGTGGGATGTGGCCCCCTCCCCCTCGAGGTCCCCCTGGGCTCACACAGCCACCTGCCTCGCCCTCAGAAACCTGCTTGGCCCCTTGCCCCCACTCCTTGCCAAGGCCTAGGTCTCCCTCCTGGGGGAAAGGAGGGTGCAGAGTCCCGAGGGATGGGCTGCAGGCTCTGGCCGTGCCACGAGGAAAATGTGGCTGTGGAGTCAGCGCCCATGGACGGCGTCTGGGGGGTCAGAGGAGGCACATCTCAGCGTGGGGCCCTGTAGTCTCCGGAGCTGCTAGTGGGTGCCAGCCCCCACATGAGGGCCACCAGGTGGTAACAGACACAGTTAAGCCTTAAAGGCACCTTGAGGTGTCTTTCAGTGAGGAACAGGCCCAACATAGGTAGTGAGTGCCTTGTCCCTGGAGGCATGCAAGCTGAGGAGCTCAGGTGGGCAGTCTGCTCTTTGCAGAGCTCTTTGCAAATGGGCATCTGCCATCTCCTGGCTGCCAGGCCGGTGGTGGGAGCCCAAGGGCCACCGCACTGTGCCAAAGCCCCTCAGCCTCAGCTCGGAGCCTCGCCTCTTTCCCAGATCCTGCATTTTGGGCCTGGCAGGGTCTGCTCAGGTGAAAACCGGATAAAGAAACTCATCCTATGCCACCTGTGCCCGCCGAGGCCCAGGGACGAGGGGCCAGGGAGCACTGATGGCGGGCACCCAGGCATAGGGCCGAGGCACACCCCACAGGCTGCCTCTGTGAGGGCTTTCAAGGGGGAGCCAGAGGGTCTCCTGAGTCCAGAGGGCCTGGGTCAGGAGCTTTGGGCCTGTAGCGTCCCTGGCCCTGTAGGGCCTGCCCGAGTTGTCCCCTCTGAGCCTGGGGCAAGGCAATCGGGTCTTTGAGCTTAGACGTGCACCCTTTGTGCAGAGGGACAAGCTGCAAGGGCCCACATGGGGGGCAGGCAGCGCCAGGGGGCCCAGGATCAAGAAGAGGCCCTGGACTCCGCCCCGAGCCCCAGGGTGGGGTGGGGCCTGAGCCCACAGCGTGGGCACTGAGGAGCTGGGTAGGGGAGCCAGGAGCCTGGTTGCTGAGCGAGTCCCACCTCCTCCTCCCTCCCTTGGGCTTCTGGAGCCCTGGCCGCCCCCACCACCATCTGGTTCCACCAGAATCGCTCCCCCCAACCCCGCTCCCTCCCCCAACTCTCTGTGCTTCCTCCCTCGCCCTGCTCCCCAAGGCCCCTGCCCCAGGGGATGGGGGAGCTTCAGTTCAGCCATGGGCCATGTGGTCTCTTTCCCTTTTGTTTCTTGAGTCCTCACGGATGCAGGCCTTGAGAGAACGTGCACGCGCATATTTTTGTCTGCTGTGTGCGCTGTGTTGGCAAGCACACGTGTGCATGCATGTGTGTGCACACGTGTGGTCCTTGCCCCGCCTGTGTACGTGCTGTGTGCACATGTGTGTGCAGGGGTCCACAGACCCATGTGGCCTGTGTTCAGGGTGTGGCACGGTGTAAGCACACACATGCCTGGGCGCACACCTACGCAGGCAGGGCTGCAGGTCAGGCATGAGACCTCGCGCAGTGTGAGGGTACACACCACCCCCTCTAGATCTCGGATGGGAGGAGCCTGGCCTCACCCACTCAGCTCTCCTTTAGGGCCACCCTTCGACCCACACATGGTCCTCCTGGGACCACCCCAACCCACATGGAGCTGGAGAGCAGCTGGGGGGTGGGCTGGCTCCAGAGGAAGGCTGGGAGCTCGGGGGACTGCAGAGCAGTCATCCCACAAAGGCAGCCCCCACCCGCTCCCGTGAGCCCGGTGTGTCTGTGCCGGACACACAGCCCTCCCCGGACAGGTGCCGCTACCAGCCCAGCGGGAAGGACAGGTGGCCAAGGCGCCCTGCCGAATGACACGGGTCTCCGTGGCCGGCGAGGGGGGCAGGGGCAGGACACAGCCCCGGTAACCACCGGGGGTGCCACGGGGCCCAGCGGCAGGCAGCTCCCTCCCCTCGCGGGGCTTCCCGGGGCCCGCGGGCCTCTCGCTGCCCACAGCACCCAGCCCGAGAGGCCACAGCTTACGAAAAGATCTCTTTATTCCACGTCGTCCGATATTTTTACACAAGTAAAATAAAATGCATATCTCTATATACCGCGATCCGGGTGGGAGGCGGCGTTCTGGAACAAACGCCGCCGCACCCTGTAAACATGACGGGGTGGAGACGGGGCGGGCGGGCGGCGCCCGTCGGGGGGCCCCTATGTACACGCGTGGCCGCGGCGGGGTCAGCAGGGCCCGAGCACCGTCCAGAGCAGCAGCGCCAGGCCCAGCGGGGCCAGGCCGCGGGCCAGGCGGGGCAGGGTGCCCGAGCCCTCGGCGTCGCCCGCCCCGCCGCCCGCCCCGCTCGCCTGGCCCAGGCGGCAGTGGCTGCGGGTGCGGTTCTTGCGGGAGCAGCCGGGCTTCCGGCGGGGGCCGGTGGGGGGCGGCCCCGGGGGCTCGGAGCCCTCGGGCCGCAGCCCGGTCAGCGGGGGCTCCGCCGAGCCCGGCAGGGTCCCGAAGGGGGAGTCGTTGATGTGCCGGGGGCCAGAGCCGTTGCCCGGGGGGCTGTCGCCGGGCGGCGCGCGTCCCTTGAGCGCATTTCCGGCCGAGGCCGGCCTCCCGGCCTCCAGCACCGAGGCCTTGTCTGCGGCGTCCGGCTGGCAGCACTTGGGGAGGCCCGGGCTCTCGTCGTCGGCCGGCCCGCCCGTCCGGATGGGACGCGAGGGCCCGGCGGCCGCGGCGCAGCCCTCCAGGTCGGTGGCCGCCAGGCGCTTGAGGTCGCGGCCGGCCAGGCGCGGGGGCAGGCTGCAGGGCAGCTCGGAGGAGGAGCCGCGGAACTGCCGCAGCCAGGCCCAGAGCGGCCGAGCCCGGCAGTCGCACACCCAGGGGTTGTCGTTGAGCCGCAGGTACTGCAGGGCACGCAGGGGCGCCAGCACCTCCGCAGGCAGCGCCGACAGGTTGTTGGCGAACAGGTAGAGCGTCATGAGGCGGCCGAGGTCACGGAAGGCATGCGGGTGCACACGGGCCACGCGGTTCTGGTGCAGAAGGAGGCGGTCGAGGCTGTGCAGGCCGCGGAAGGCGCGCTCGGGCACGCTGGGGATGCGGTTGCCGTGCAGGAAGAGGTGCGTGAGGTTGCCCAGGTCGCGGAAGGCATCGTCGGGCAGCGCCTGCAGCCCGTTGTCCTGTAGGTAGAGGTACTGCAGGGCGGCCAGGCCTCGGAACAGGCCCGGGCCCAGCTCCCGCAGGCCGCAGCGGTCCAGGTGCAGCGTGTGCAGGCGGCTCAGACCCCGGAACGTGGCGGGGTCCACGGCACGCAGCTGCGCATTGTCGCTGAGGTCCAGCTGCTCGAGGAGGGCCAGGCCGGTGAAGGCAGCAGCGTCGATGCGGGCCAGCGCGTTCGAATGCAGCCACAGGATGGTGAGGTTGCGGCAGGCCCGGAAGCCGGCGGCCGGCACGTGCACGATGCGGTTGCCGTGCAGGAAGACGCGCTGGCTGGAGGCTGGGATGTCAGTGGGCACGGCCTGGAGGCCCTGCTGCGGACAGCTCGTCGTCACCTTGGGCTCATTGTAGCAGACGCAGGCGCCTGGGCATGGTGCTGCCACCCGCCACGCCTGCAGCCACAGCACCCAGGCCAGCAGCTGGCTCCCTGTGGGCAGAGGAGAAGGTGGTTAACAGGCAGAGGGCCCTGCGAGGCTGCGGCTCGGGCTGGAGCCAGGCTGGCCCCTGCGATTAGTCCTCGGGAGGGCCCTGCGCCGGGCCTAGGACACGTTGTCATTCCTGAAAACTCAGGTGCTGTGATCCCTGCTGCATCTGCCACATGGAGACGACTGCAGTAAAACCTGCCGGGGGAGTTACGTGCTCCACACTGAGAAAGCTCCCCTGCAGATGCCCAGGCCACCCTGCCCAGCGCTCAGACGTCCAAGCTGACATGCCCACACCAGCCGCTCGAGGTTAGCTGGGTCACGACCAAGGCCCACCTGAAGCCCTCCCGAGATGGACACTCATGCCTGCAGATACCTTCTCAGTACTCTAGCGAGCCCCTCGCCCCCACCCCAGGCCTGCCCACCATCCTTGTCAGTCCCAGCACTGTCCCTGGCCTGTCCCCTGCCTCACCAGCCCACAGGCCAGGCTGGGAGAGAGGCCGGCTGAGCTCACACAGATGCTGGGCTCCAGCAGTTTCTGCAGCGGCTCTTCCGAGGGCCCTCCCAGGCTGCGGGAAGGGAGGCACTATGGCTCAGACCCCGTGCCCTGCACAGGCCCCCCTGCCCAGGCTCCCAGAGCCCCTGAGGCCCCAGGCCTGCCCAGAGTCTGAGGAGGCCTCACCACTGCAGAAAGCTGTGCTTTAATGGGGAAACCACAGGGCCTTAGAGTGGGGAGCCACAAGCCCCGCAGCCCTCCCGTAGTGGGGGGCCTGCGTCCTACCAACAGGGCACACGCAACTACTACTGGCACCGCAGGCTCCCGAGTAACTCTGCTCTCACGGGATCAGGAGCTGGATGCCTTGAGGGCAGGGGCAGCAGGGCAGGCAGGTGAGCCCTGCGAGCCCCCTCCAGACAGGCTGCTCCCTCCTCCACACATCCTGACTTGGCATGGAACTCCTCCTGCAGCCTCCTCCCCTCGGCCTCATTCTCTGCTTGATCTCCTCCCCGGGTGAGGAGCTTACTCCTTTGCAGGCAATCGATGCCTGCGCAATTCCTCATACTCATACTCCATCCCCAGCCCCCACCGTCTCCGGGCCAGACACGCACAGGGCCTCCCTCACCAAAGACCTACACTCCTGGGGTGCTGCACCCACCCTGGTCTCACCAGCAGAGCCACACACCCCAATATGAAGCTCACCACCTATCATCCCACCATTCGAGCCCCTTCTTTGAATGCCAAAGGTTCTTTCCTCCTTCAGGAGTGAGTCTATTAAAATGTGAATCCCCCTGGGAGGGTTATGGCTTATCAGCTAACACTGGAGTTATCAGCTAACACCTTCGTTGACAGCTAACACCTGCATTGACAGCTAACACCTTTCTTGGCAGTTAGCTAAGAGCAGGATTCTGCAGACATGAGGCCGGCTGAGTGCTGGGGCTGGAGCCAGGTGGGAGGAAGGAGAGGACCATGGGCAGCGTCCCCTACCCAGAGCTGTGACCTTGGCCTCCCCCGCCCCACCGCCCCCGACTCACGCTGGGGTCCTTGCCCCACTGGATCCTCTGTCTGGGCCAGGTGCGGATGCACACCCCAAGTCCAGAGTCCTAGTGAGGCCAGCATGTGCAATGGTTGTAAGGAGTGTGCCCTCCTGGACTGTGGTCCCCAGGATGGGCACCCGTACCCTGGGGGCTCATGTGGCCCTTTTGTTCTGTCAACCTCCAAGGCTGGGCCATGGATGGGAGTCCAGAGAGGCCGGCCTGGCCCAGAACTCCGGGAGCCCAGGGCGCCCTTCCCCGGTGGCCACGCACAGGAGGCTGTGAGGGGGCCCCCTCAGCCTGCTGTTCCATTTAAACTGCTGACATCCTCTCCAGGCTCTCTCCTTATGGGGCTTCTTAGGAAAGTCGGGCCTGATTATGCCAGCTGTCACCAGCGCTCACCTGTCATGGGATGTAACTATGCTATGAACACAGCACTTCCTGTCCCTGAGGACTCACGGGAGAGGAAGACGTGGGGCAGGGTGGGATGGGGGCCCCAGGTACTCACCGGGCCGGGCTCTGGACCTCACCACCACGGATGGGCCACGTCACCAATCATGCTGCGTCACAACCGTGCCAAAGTCATCAAACCGGGCCACCCCGCCAGCCAGGCGATACCAGCAGCCACCCACCGTGACCACGCCTGCCAGGTCACCGGCCAAGTGGTCCGGTGGCGGCCAGGCCTGCCGCCGTGGTCCGTGAGCTGGGCTGGTGTCAGGTTCAGCCGACTTCACCAGAACCAGCGGCTCCTCCGGCCTCCAGCCCTCCCCAGCCGGAGCCCCCAGGAGGCCGTAAGCCACGTGCTTGGGGCTACACCCACTGCAAGGATGGCCCAAGCCGGGCTCGGGCTGAGCCACGCCAGGGGGCTGAGTGGCGGAGCAGCCGTGTGGCTCGGCCCTGCCGGGAATGGGGCGTCAGGCACAGACATAGCTCCGTTCCCGCTGAGCCAGCTGCTTTTCAGAAACCAACTTGTGAGGGTCGGTCCCTCTGCACAGGCCTGCTGCCAGAGCAGCGGCCAGCGGTGGGCTCTCTCCTCGCTGCAGCCACGGTAATTGGCTCCAGCCTGGCCCCCCTTGGGGCCTGCCTGCTGGTCTCCATGGCAACCCCTCCGCTGAGCAAGCAGAGGGGGCATCTTTTTTATGAGATAATCAAACCCAACTTTGCAGCCTGTGTTCATATTCACAGCAGGGGCCCTAGGGACACAGGAGGCCCTGCCAGGTTGCAGGATGGCCATCCCTGACCCCACCCTGGGGCTGGACCCAGTCACTCATCTGACCCCTCTGAACCCTAAAGAGCACCCTTCCCCACCTGGTCCCCACCTGGCCCATCCCCCAATCTGTCCTCCTAGCCCCTCCCCTCAGCCCCACCTCGCACTCGTGCCCAGCCTCAGTGGTTCCTGCTCTCAGCGAGCACTCCACTCCAAACACGAGGCGAGGCGGCGAGCCCCGCCACAGCCCTGGCTCACACAGCAAGGCATGCCCCCCCACCAGGCCGCCTGGCCTCCTGAACTTCCACAAACCCAAACCAGTCCCTCTCCTGCCATCCCTGGGGCAGATTCTTGCCCCTTCTTTCCTTAGGCCTCTGCACAGAATGGCCCTGGCAGGGGTCTTCTCCAGCGCCCCGCCCATGGAGAGGTCCATGGGATCACGGGAGGAGCGCCCTCCTCAGCTCAGGTCAGCCTCAGGAGCAGTGGAGATGGCCCAAGGGCCACCGTTGGGGGAGGACAGGCCACTCCTGCCTGGGAGGCTGTGGAGGGAGCAGTGACTGGATTCCGCTCAGGGCCTCTCCCACTAAGGCAGCCAGATGGGGCAGGAATGACAGCTGATGAGGCCTTGGAGCCCAAATCCCAATGGGCCTGGGAGTGGCCCCAAACAGCACCTGTACTGCTTGCCCTGCCCCACCCTCCGGGCAGCAAAGGGCCCGGGTTCTCCTTCATGGTCACTGCAGGGTGTGGGGGAGGAAGGGGAGGCAGGAGGAACAGGGAGGAGAAGGGTGGGAGGCTTCTGGGGACTCACGAGCAGCCGCAGGAGCCAGTGGGCGGGCAGGCAGCTGCTGAGGTCAGCAGCTCGGGAGCAGGGATTGCCAGAGGCTGTAGGCACCCAGGGGGCCTTTGCTGTGCTCCCTGGCCTCTACTTCTCTCGGGGTCCCCTAGCCTGGGCTGAGGGATGTAGGTGTGCAGCCCCCGAGTCCTACGGGGCACTTCCGCCGCCCTCTCCCACTGCTGTGAGGCCACAGGTACAGCGCAGGGCTGGCATCTTGCTTGCCCAGAGCCCCGGTCAGTGCCCTTGGGCCTCCCCGCTGCCATGGGGCGGTACGAGGGTCTACTCGTTGGCATAGAAGGCGTGAGTCGGAGCAGCCTAAGAATCAATTTTCTTTACAATATCACAAACCCATTTTACAGATTAGGAAACTGAGGTAGAGGGGAGCCTGGGTGGCTCAGTGGTTGAGGATCTGCCTTCGGCTCAGGTCGTGATCCCGGGGTCCTGGGATCGAGTCCCGCATCGGGCTCCCTGCGTGGAGCCTGCTTCTCCCTCTGCCTGGGTCTCTGCCTCTCTCCGTGTGTCTCCTCTCTTGAATAAATAAATAAAATCTTTAAAAAAAAAAAAAGGAAACTGAGATAGAGAGCAGTTAATCCCTGGCCTGCTCCCTTTCACTTTCCATTCCACTGCTCCATTTCACTTCCGAAATGGTCCAGGGGGCATGTCAAGCCCAAGCCTGAAGGGCAGCCACTGGGTGCGAGCGTGCAGGCGGCACCAGGGGCACCTGGCTCCCTCCTGTGCCATCTGTGGTTGGGGGGGCATCTCCAGGGAGGCTCTGAGTGGCTGTCTGCCCCCCTCGCCCCCAGGAGACTGGGGTGAGTAGGCTGGGGGCGGGGGCTGGGCAGCTGTAGTACAGCCAGGACATTGGTCAGCTCAGGACCCTCTCGATCACCTAGAACGTCCCCAGAAAGGTCACGTCACAGACCACAGTTAAACAGCAGAACAAGAGGCCACAGCTCAGCACACCAAGGCCAGAAATAGCCTTGGGCGGGGGTAGGGGGCTGGTGGCGTCCACACACCGCACAGGGTCAGGCACCCCGGCAGGGCCGCACTCACCCTTTCCTGTCCCCTGCCAGCCCGCCCCCTCCACCTGCCACCGCCCTCCCACACCCCCTTCCGTCTGTCCTCCACCCCACAGGCATGCGCAGGAGGCAGCGTGCCCGCCCTTGGAGTTTCCCAGCCCCTTCCTTGGCGCCCGGGGGTGGGGGCAGCGGTGGGGGAGGGGGCAGCAGCTCCGGGGGGCAGCCCACCCCAAGACGGCCTGCACCTCCTGCTGCCAGCCATGCCCTCGAGGCCCCACTCCTCATTGATCTTCTGGGGCGGCAGCTGCAGGGGCAGGCCAGGTCGATAGCAGGCAAGGTCACCTGCCGGGGAGGGAGAGCACTGGACCCAGGGCCGAGCACTTCCAGCAGGCCAAGCTGCCTGCTGCGGGGGAAACTGAGGCCCAGCGCAGGCGGAGCGAGCAGCAGCAGCCTCCTGAATGCACTCAGTGTGCAGCGGACTCAGTGCCAAGAGTAGACGCTGAATCCTGCTAGAGGCCTATTTTATTTTCCTATTTTACAGGGAGGAAATGATGTTTAGGAGGGAGGCCATTTGCTCACAGTCCCGGACTCATAGGATTCCAAACCCCACGGTGAGCAATTGCTAAAAGGCTTTGCTTGGCAGTGGAGTTAAAGCTCCCCCATCTCCACTTTACCATTCCCCCCACCCCCGAACCTAAGCTATGGTCCCCCCCTTGAATTTCTCAGCTAACACAGCACCTGGGAGGGCGCTGGGTCCCTTTCAAATCAAAGAAACCAAGGCTGCTGGAGGAGGGGCTGGCCCACCTGAGGGCCAGAGGCCCTGGATGCACAGCTCACACTAAGGGTGTGCTCCTGAGGGGATACCCCACAATACGGGCAGCGCTGGACACTGTGAGCACTGTGAGCAGACCGGTCCCCGGCGTCTAACACTTATGGTCAAGGAGCAGGCTGGCTAGGTGGTCACCCTGCTGCATGGCATGTGCCATATGTCGGGGGGAGATTTAGGGGGCCATGGAATCCCCACCTGGCCCCAGACATCAGGAGCTGCCAGGGGAGGAGCACCAGAGCCCACTGCCAGGGTGAGTGTCCCAGCAGACCTCCTGATGGGGGGGATCCTCAGCCCTGTGACCACGCCTTGGGAATCCATCCTTGGTCAAGGCTGAGCGGCTGGACCACAGGGCTCTGGAACCTCACCCTGCCCAGCCCATGTTTCTGCCTGACGCTCATATCCCTTGCTGCCACCCCCCCCGCCCCAAGGAGTCCCACACGGAGGGCTGATGATGCCAGCATCTGGAAGCTCTGTTCGGCTGAAAACCTGCCCAGGGTGCAGGACACCCCCCTGACTCCAGGGATTCAGCTAGCATCCCCCACCCCCCTCCACCAGACCCCTAACAAACATCCACTGCCTAATTACCTGGAGAACCTGTCTCCACAACTGCTCATCAGTTGGTCCCTCAACTAATTCAATCTGGCGGCCAGCACGGGCTCAAGTCCCCAGAGGATGTTAAGGAGGAATCAGCTGGTGGCCAAATGGCCTGCCCTGCCCCAAGGGGGCAGCTCAGAAGTGGGGCCCTCCCAGCGCTGGGGCCTGGGGCCTGCACTGCCACACACCCACCACCATGCCCATCTGGCCTCCCTGATCCTTTCCCACTGCCAGCTCCTATCCAGGACTGGGCGCCTAGCTGGCAGGACCAACAGTATTGGGTCCTGCCCACCCCAACACATCCCACCTCCTCCCAGGACCCTGCACCTGATACCTGCCAGAAGCTGACCATCCCTGCGAGGCCAGAGCATCAGCCTCCAACAGGGCAGACACAGCGCAGAAGTGCACTCCTCCGCGCACACCTGGGGTGCACGCTATAGTAACACCCGCTGAGGGTGCGTGTTATAGGAACACCCACTTGGGGTACACACTGTAGGAAACATGCACCCCTTGGGGTGCATGCTATGGGAACGCACACTCAGGGTGCATGCTGTAGTAGCACACAGGTGCGTGTTACAGGAACACACGGTGCGCACTCTAGGGGTACACTGTTGGGCCTTCGGCTGCCAGAGCCTGGGTGGGTCAGGGCACAGTGGGTGAGCCGGCCACACAGCAGAGGGCTGCTGTGATGCGGCTGGACAGACATGGAGAGCTCTTGCCAGGAAGCAGGGCTGCACTGCAATGGGAGAAGACAGGAGGGCGTGTCCCCACGTGCTCTGGAGACCTGGGCACTTGTCAAACATCACCGACAAGGCAGGCAGGTGGCTTCTGTAGGAGTAGGATTTATTCTACTATGAAAAGACAAGTGCAGGTCTCGGGAGGCCCCCGTCCCCTTGCCCTCTGGGCTCAGCCAGTCCTGCCTCTCGGCGGTCTGACTCAGATCAGCCCTAGTCCTGCGGGAGCAGCTGGATTGCAGCCTACCTCATCTGTCCTAGGGCAGCTGAGCTCTCGCGAACACTCCTGACCAGGGCAGTCAGGCCTCGGGAAGGGTGTAAAGAATGAAGGGGGCTCAGGGGCTTTGTAACTCAGCTGGGGTGGGGAGGGAGGGGCAGCACCTGCTCAGACCATGGAGAAGCCCAGTGAGGGCTGGTGAGTGTCCCTGGACAGAGACAAGTGGGCAGGGCCACGAGATCTGGCCCTTTCCAGGGGATGAGGGTTTCCAGAGGCAGTGATGAGATGCTCCCATTTCGGCCACCACCTGCCAGGGCACCATGTCCAGGTGACCAGAGTGAAACCCTCGTCTGAACCAATGGGTCCTCACGGCTCCTGTTCCATTGGCATCCGACAAACCAGCCCACCAGCCACCACCTGTCTTTGTAAATAACGGGTTATCAGCATATGGCCACACCTGGGTGTCTATGGTGCTGCTTAGCACTACAATGGCTGAGTAGAGGAGTTCCCACACACGGTGTGGCCCACAGAGCTGAAACTGTTCAGGATGTGGCCCTTTAAAGAAATACAAGCTCGGCTTGTGATCAGAGCACACAGGCCACCTGCTGCGTGTGACTATTGCCATCCTCATCCTCACAGTGGCCCTGCAGAGGTCACCTGAACCCCCACTTAACGAAAAGGAAACCAAGGGTCAGAGAAGGCCACTGTCCTGCTGAAAGCACACTGCCAGAATGGACAGAGTGTGGCTGTCCCTTGGAGGGCTGGAGGGAAGATGACCCCCAAATGGTGTGTAGGTCAAAAGAAAAACGATGATTTTGCTAAAGAGGCTGTTGGGGGGCCGGTGGTCAAACACTGAGTAGGCTGCCCCCCAGACCACCCTGTGGACCTCTGGCCAGGATCTTGAATGGAAAGTGAGTTGTGGAAGCCCAGATTGTTGTCACCAACACCATCATCATCCTCATCATCACATAGGCCATGTGTGAGGCTCTCAGATCACAGGCAGCTGAGAACCAGCCTGGGACCAACCTAAGGCCAATCTGAAGCGCAGCCAGCCTCACACAAAGGTGGGGTGCCCCAGAAGTGGGTGAGCAGAGGGCCAGGGCAAGGTGGACACCAGACATCCCTGAGCAGGGTCGTGGCCCAAGGATGCCCATTTCAGCACTGGTGTCTTGAGGCTGTGCGGGGCTTCTTGGCCAAGCATGTCTCCCATCAAGGCCCTGTCAGTCCATGTTGGGCCTGTACCAGGGAGAACAGGGAGGGAGAGGGGAGAGACAGGGCCCTTGGCCTCCCGGGACTTCTCTAGGCACAAGACTTCCTGAGATCACATGACATCCAATAGCACAGCAAGGGGATGACCATCAGCCTCACTCCTCAGACAAGGGCATTGGGTGGGCCTAGTGAGGGGAGGTGAGCATGACCGCCAGCTGAGGCCAGAGGACAGGGCCTAAGAACCCCTGCTACTGCCCCAGGTGACCAGAGCAGGCCCCAAGCCTGAGACAGATACAGCTGAGGGGCAGCTGTTCTCCCCACAGCTGGCCAGCTATTGAGCACACACCCCCATGCCCTGGGCTCCCTGAACCCCCTGCACCTCGCCCTTGGCCCAAGCCTATTGTTCCCTGGGCTAGTAGGCCCTGGGGTCTGGTAGTCCCAGGATCAGATGTGGGCCCAATACCACTTTGTGGAGTGGCTGGGGAAGCTGCTGGCCAGCTCTGGGTCTGTCTCCACATCCACGACGTAAGGATGACCACAGGCTAGCACCAGCCTCCCTGGGACCCTGAGATGCCTCCGGCTCTGGGGTTGGTGTCCTGCCTCCCCAGAAGACCTTAGATCAGCCCCATCTCAGCTGATGAACCCAGGGAGGTGAGGCCCACAACTCAGAGGTGGCATCCTGGAGCCATACCGATTGCTCTGCTTCCAGCAGTCATGAGCCCCATTCCTGCCTGGCCTGATGGCCCTGCTTTGTCCAGAGAGGTTGTGTTCAGGCAGGAGGAGGGTATGGGAGGAGGGCCTAGCAGCCAGGCTGCACCATAAGCATGCCTAGAGCCACTTCCCCCACTCCCGCCGTCAGGCTCAGCCTCAGTGGAGCGAGGAGGTGCACAGACAGGCCTGGAGCCCAGTGCAGCCCAGCTTGAGTCATGAGAGATCCTTGCCTGTGCTACAGCATGGCCTCAAGCTGTTGCTGCTTCTCACAGAACACTGGCACACTTGGTAGTTCTCCTCCCTGACCACCTACCCCCCTGTGTTAGAGACTCGTGGTCATCCCTCCTCCCTGAGAGTCAACGTGATGATGATGGAGTATGTGTTAAGAAAGGCAAGGACCAGGGAGATGGACCTGCTCCCCTGGAGAAGCACCCGGGGAAAGGGTCTTCACCATAGGCTTCTGGGGGTGCTCAGGGTAGCTCCTTCCTGATCACCCCAAACCTGCCAGTTGATAAGCCCCACTCTCAACAGTGTTTCTCTAGGACCACGTGACCAGAAAACTAGGCATCTAGAAAAGACTCTAATGCAGACAAGAGGGAGAACAACTCTAGAGGAAACAGAGACAGTGCAGGGAATCAATAAAAATTAGGAAAAAATCTAATCAGTGTCCTCTCAGGGATAGAAGAAGATTTAAAACAAGAACAGGGTACTATGAACAAGGAGCCATCAGAAAACAAAAAGAGTACCTGGCAGTTAAAAATAGAATTACTAAAATTACCAAAAAGAATCGATAGGAGTGTTGGAAAACAAGGTCAAGGAAGTCTTCCAGAGAGAAAAACAAAAAGAGAAAGAAAGAAAAAAAATTGATGAGATTCAGAAGACAAATATAGGTCAAATATCTGAGCAAATGAAGAAAATAGAGGAGAAAAAAGTTATTAAAGAAATAATACCAGAAAATCTCCCAGAGCTGAAGACCCGGACCTCCACTGGGCAAGTGCCTAGCATAAGAGATGATATTCACGATGTGACTTCAGGCCCCTGGGGCTCAAAAGAGGCCTGAAGCTCCCAAGGGAAAAGCAATGTGGCATCAGGCCTCTCTACAGCACACTGGATGTCAAGAAGATAACAAAATCGCAATGGCTTCAAAACTCTGAGGGACATTATGTTCAACGTGGAATTCCAGATCAGGCCAATCCAGCCTGAATAGGTTTGCTAACATATGAAGGATTCTTTAGTGTGCATTCTTTAGAGAGTTAGTTAAGGATGTGCTTCAGCTAGAGCTAGGATATAAACCCAGAAAGAGGAAGAGGTGGGGCCCAGGAAATATTGGGTGATGACAGAAGTCCTGGGCAGTTATGAGGGGGCCAGAGCATACCTGAGCCAGACCTCCCTGGGGTCAAATGAGACACCCAGTAGAACATCTGAGGTGGAGAAGAGAAAGCATAGGAAGATAGTAGATGGGACGAAAGAGAAAAGACAAAATCAACTGTAAACTCCAGGAAAACCAGAGGCCACACAAGAGCAGAAAGGTCACCAAAGTACCCTCCCTCCACACACATTCTTCCAACCTGGGGAGGGCATTCATGTGACCCGGGTTGGGAAACACTGGTTATGAATTTAAGGGATGGTAGTGAGACAACCACACTGGGAAGAATGCTGGGGAAGAGGGGGCTGGGGTAGGAGCCATGGAAATGTGAAGGCAACCACTTGGAAAAACAGGGACCAAGGCAACAGCGGTGGCCTTCAAGGAGGAATGGGGGCTGGGGCAGGGCAAGCCAATTCTCCAGACTAGCTCTAAAGGACTGGGTGCAGGTTTTAACTTTGAGCAAGATATGGCTGACTATTTTATCTTTCCAAATGACTGTATATTTGGCACTGAAACCTCAGAAATAGAAATAGAGATAAATAAAAAAGAAAATAAAGTGTATCTGCTAGAAGGTGGAGATGAATGTGGTTTCGAAGCAGGCATCTCCAGGGTGCAGGAGGAGAAAGTGGGCCTGTGATTGCTGGAGCAGCATTTCCATGGCCCTGAACAAAGCTCTTTGGCATCATGCTCAGCCAAGGGTCACCGAGGTTGTTCCCCATCTCTAGGGACACTCCGGGCTCTTGGCTCCAGAGGCCTCTACAGTTCAGACCCTTGACGGGACAGCTTCTGGCCTGAAAATTCAGCTGTGTGCTCAGACCTTCCACAGCTGGACAAAGTCCCATCCCAGCTCCTCCTCCTCTGCCCAGTTCACAGACCTGAGATTCCAGGCCAGACTGAGGATCCCCAAGAGCAGGGGGCCCAGCAGGTAAACCTGGCAGGGGGTTGGGTGCACATGAGGCCTCCAGAGTGGGGGGGTCTGTGGCCCTGGGGAGGGTTTGCCTTGACCTTGGCGGAACACAAACAGGCTTGGCTTCAGTGAGAGCCCCAAATGCGTTTCTGCCACTGAACTTGTGGCACTCAGGCAGGGGCGACGTGAATAAGTAATTGCTCTTTTATTAACGAGTGATAAATTATTCCTATATGATTGTGTGTGATAACTCTTCCTTATTTGAAATCAATTTGGGATGGAAATTGTTGGCGGCTTCTCACCAGTGAGGGTGGGAGGACCAGGCGCCGCTGCCTCTTGGAAAAGCAGGTCAGTGTATTTCGGCTACTTCCTGAGGCTGCTGTGCCAGGAGCTGGCATGTGGGAGGGGGTTGGCTGCCTTGGGGGCAGGGGCTAGGCAGGGCCGCCTTATTCTTCAGCACTTGCTCCCGGGTCCCCAGACGGGCCAGTGCGGGTGCTCCAGCATGGCCTCTCCCCACCTCCAACAGCTGCTGGAAGCTCCCAAGAGACCCAGCCTGCCCCACTAGACCCAAGACCCACACGCACCCTGGGCCAAGGAAGGGTGGGGCCCGGGGAGGAGCCCCTGAAAGCCGAAGCCCTTGCTGGGGATCACCGCAGGCACGTGGCTGGACCATCAGGGTCAGGGGGCCATCTGCAGGCCACGTTCCACCCTTCTCCCCCACCCCACGTAACCCTCAGGCTGGGGGCAGCCTGACCTGTCGCCCCGCAGAGGACGTGCCGGGTGCCCGGCTGGACTCCCCCCACCTCCCTACCCAGGCCAAGGATGGCTCAACTTTATTAAGCCTAGAAAGGCATTTTTCTTTTTCCTAAACGTTTTCCTAGTGATTTCACACACACCCCGCCCCCATCCTCATTCCCTCCTCCCCCAGCATACGCCCAGGTCCAGCTCAGACAGACTTGGTCCCCCCCGCGGTGCCCCCAGGTGGCCCCCAACTCCCAGGGGCTCAGCCTGCTTCCCCGTTGGTCCGTGTGAGGGGCAGCACACAGCAGGCACTCAGTAACTGCTCAGCAAAGGTGAGGAAGCCTGCACTCCCAGAGGCCCCCCTCCCATTGGCCCTGCAGCCTTGGGGGCCCCCCAGGGCCGGGGGAGCCCCGTGAAGAGAAAGGAGCAGATGATCAGGGAATGGGGTGCCTTTGGCCCGTGCACCCGAGCAGCACCTCTTGCAGGAAGTGGACACTTAAAACCCTGCAATCCCCTGGGCAGGTAGTCACAGCCTCCCCTCAGACCGGGCTGCAGGAAACCAGGCTGTGCCCACCTCGCCCCACTCCTGCCCGCCCCCCCAGCTGCCTCCCTGCCTCCCATCACGGCTGTCATAGGCCTGAGAGGCTGGGGCACCAGCTCGGCTCAGGCACCACTGGTGACTTCACCGCTCAGGTCTGGGTTGGTCGTCTGTGGAAGGGACAGATTGGGTCTGAGAACCTGACAAATCCTAGGGCCAGGGGCAGTTCGGGGGACCCAGGGTCCCTGACACCCCCCTCCTCCGTCCAGGGTGCCCACGTCACCACACACCTCGCTGGTCAACTTAGCCGGTCTCCGCATCACTTGCTTCTGTCGGTTGCCCCCTGGGCTGTGGGCTCCACAGGGACAGGACACTGGTGACCAGCACACACCATAAATGTCTGTCACGCACGAATGCGAGAAACGCCCACCACTACAGGCAGCTTGCAGACTCTGTGCTCCCTGAGGACGTGCAGGCCCAGGAGTCCACGGGGTACTCACATCCCCATGAGGGCGTGACAACAGCACCCCGAGGCCAAAAGCAACGTCACTCCCATTACAGAAACGTCTGTGTCTCCCCCAGATTCCTATGTTGAAGCCCTAAGCCCCAGTGTGATGGAATTTGGAAGAGGAGCCTTGGGAGATGGGGACCTAGAGGAGGTCACATGGGTGGGGCCCCCATGACGGAATTAGGGCCCTTCTAGGAAGAGGTCCTGGAGGGCTTGTTTTCATGGTCTCCACGTGGGGACACGGCGAGAAGGTGGCCATCTGCAAGCCAGGAAGAAAGCTCTCACCAGAACCGGACCCTGCTGGCACCCTGATCCCAGACTTCCAGCCTCCAGAACTGTGAAAAAATAAATTTCTGTTGTTTAAGCCACTCAGTCTGTGGTATTTGTTATGACAGCCTGAGCTGACTAATACAACTTCTCTCTTACGTCTCCGAATACATTTGCCCAGATTTTTTTTTTTACAACACGTACGAACTGGTAAATCGGAAACGTTTTCAGTTTGGTTTGTTTGGTCTCATGTGCCAACACTGGATGGGGGAGGGGGGGGTCCTGCCCCGAGAAGGGTGGGCTGAGGCAGTCCTCTGGCAGGGAGACCTCCTCCAAGACCCCCAGGCCGTGGGGTCCCTGCCCACCGCAGCCGGGCCTGCAGGAGGGCAGGAGAAGGCCCGGCCTTGGCGCTGCATCTGCCTCTCTGGGGCCTCACACAGGCCTCCCAACCTCGTGGGCCCTGTTCCATCACCTGGAGGATGAGGATAATGACAACGACCTCGCAGGGCAGGGAGAGACCATGCGGCCTGCACAGGGCAGGTCCGCCGTGAGCACACAGGACATGCCTGGCTCACCTGTGGGATCGTCTCAGGAGTACCTCCCGTCACCCCAGCAGGGACCCACCACCCCCACCTGACGGAAGGGAGGTCAGGTCACAGATAGAAGGGGCATCCTGGTGCCTGACCCAGCCTCACTCCACCTCCGCCCGGGCACATGCCCCCGACCCTGTGGCTGGCTCCCATGAGCCTTTGCTCGGCCAGTTCCCCTTTCCAGAATGCCTACCTGATTCCCAACACATCTCCTTGGAAGGGCTCTTCTCCTCAGAGCCCCACTGGGCCAGCCTCTGGAGGCCAGGCCCTTCCCGACCCGTCCCCCCCACCCCACCCCACACCTCGCCTGCGGTGTCCATCCTCACTCCTGCCCCCAGCGCCGGACTCCCACGGGGCCACTGAAGGGAGCAGGTGAACAAGCAGAGCCCTGGAGCCTGGCCAGGGTCACAGCCCGGGGACTCCCTCTCAGGGGCCCTGGGCAGCAAGAAAGCATCAGTCGGAGGGAGTGACATGCCAAGCAGGTCTTGACCCCCCGGGCCTCGGGGTGGGGGGTCTAGGGAACTTACCGGTGCTGGTGCTGGCCACCTGGCAGGGCCTGCAGGTGAGGGTCTGTCTAATTCTAGGAACACACCGCACCCCCCCCAGGTCCCTTTGTCACTGATGAGGAGGGTCATGCCTATGTCAGGCTCCCCGTGATCGGGAGTGGGGAGACAGCCAGCCGTGGCCTTGGGAGGGCTCCGTAGGGGCACTGACGTACGTGCGTGCACACACTACACACGCACACACACCCACACATGCACGCACACAGACACATGCACGCACTCACACACACACACTGCCACCACTCGCCTCGGGCCACCCTGGGGACTGGGCCGTGGCTCCAGCAGCAGGTAAAGAATGGAGTCCATTAGGGCCACCATCTGTCTCGGCCGTGACGGGTCCTCTCCGTGACATCCAGGAGGTATGTAGATGGAATATCTTTATGGGGAGAGTTTTTCTTTTGCCAATTTTCGAACAGGAAGCCAGACACTTGTCACACCTGTCCCTGTGTCAGCCTCTGCCTGACATAAATTGGGCTGTGAGGCCGGGAGATGAAAGACAGCTTGGACACGGCCGGTGTGCGGGGCCACGTGTCCCACGGCCGGGAGCACACAGGGCAGCGGGCTGGCCTCGCGCTGGGGCTGGCCGGGGGGGGTGGGGCATGCCACCGTCCACTCCACCCTGTCCTCCCTGCCCGAGATCCCCCGGCCCCCCTGGGTCCCCTCCTGGCCCTCACAAGCTCCTCACCCAACTCTCATCTCCCCCACCTCCCCAGCGGCAGCCCCAGCGTCTCCTGGCTTCTGCTGCCCCCCCACCCCGGGAGCCCCCACCAGGCCAAGAGCTCCAGTGCCTCTTTAAGACCCAGGGGCTACTGTGACCTCAGGGTGGGGGCCCGGGCCTCAGGGGCCTCACCACACCCCTACTAGCACTTCTTTCTCCTGGGGCTCTCATGGGCTTTGGGGTATGTCCCTGGGACCTGGGGGGCCTTGGGGGCAGCACGTGTCAAAGAACCCAGGGGTCCCTGCTGCGTAACACAGGTGGCCTGACACTAAAGCCTGGAAAACACTTAACCAAGAGAATGGAGGGAGACACAAGTGAGCCTCAGGGACCTGCCCGGGCCCCCCTCCCAGACCCCACCCCCAGTGTGCATCTCGGTGCCTGGCTAATGGTCCTGCCCAGGGGATGCTGGGGGGCTGCCTGCCAGGCCATACTCCGAAACCACACCCAGGGCCCCCCAGGGCCCCCCTCAGCTCCCCCATCAGCCCCTGTCATATGGGGGCCCCCATGCCCTGGGGTGAGGAGTGCTCACTGCAGGGAGACAGTGACGGTCCTGCATCTTCCTCAGATGGCCCCCCCAGGGGGCGGTCTTGGGGCTCAGCCCGCAAGAAAACCTGGGAGCCCAGTTCCCACCAGGCTCCTAGGCCACTGGCTCACATAGCGTCATCCGGCCAAATGTGTCCTGGGAGAGCAGGAGCCTCAGGCAGGGTGGCTGAGGGCCGTGGACAGTGGAGGGCCGTGGGAGGAAGGTGGTGGGGCTCTGGGAAGGGTGCGGGCAGGGAGAGCTCCAGGGCCCACCCCCAGTTCCTGGCTGGGGTGTGCTGCGGAGGCAGGTACAGGCCTGTGGAAGGAGGTGGGAGAGCTGGGTGCGAGCATCCCGGGGGACCTTGGGCCCCCCAGCCCTCCCGACACTGCTATGGCGGTGGCTGGCCCTTCCCTGTAATCCCGCTTCCAGCCCCGTCTGGGGGTGGGTGGTGCTGGGCTGGAAGCCTCGGGGCGGGGGGGGGGGCGGGGGGCAGACGGCCCACCCTCCGAATGCACGCCCGCACCCTGCCGAAGACCACGCGGCACCCCTTCCACCGCCCCACAAAGCTGCTGCAAAGTGAATTGTGGGGCAGAAGTCTCCACATGGTGAAGGCAGGGGGGCCTTGAATTCCCCTTCTGAGGCAGCAGGGGGTGACCAGGCCCAGTGTCTGCCTGGCCCAGACTCCTGCTGGGATTCGGGGATTCCTTGCCGTATGGGGGTCCCAGAGGCCCCTCCAGACCCCCCTGCTGCTGGCCCTGCCTGCGCTCGGCGCGTCCCACCTCCAGTCCCCCTGGCCTCCCAGCCCCACTCCTCACTTGGCTCCCCTTGGCAGGAACTGGTAAGTCAAGACTCCCCGTGGGGCAGGTAGCAAGGACCCTCATGGCAGGAGGATCCGTGGGCAGGGGCAGGTGTGCACAGGGGCTCCTCCTCCGTGCTCCCGTGGCTCAACAGAGGCTCCCGCTCCGGGGGGCACGGGCGCCCACATGCCCTTCTCTACCCTGCTGCTTGGGTTGCACCGAAGACCCCTCAGGACAGGGCAGCTGTGAAGGAACCCAAGGGGTCCCTGGAAGGTGGGGGCCCCATGACCCACTGAGGGCCCTTGGAAGCCCCATCACCAGCCTCTATCTCCACAGGAAGCTCCAGCCTAGGGCAGGGGATCCCACAGGCTGGGCTCTGTGGGTGACATTTAACACTGACTCCCCTTCGGAGTGTCCCATGTGACAGGAAGACTCAGAAAGTGAGTGACATGCCCAGGTGCTCAGCTGGCTCTGGGCTAAAGCCAGGAGGGTCCCGATGCAGACATTAACTGCCCAGCCTTGGGCATCCACCATAGGATGGCATCTGGCTCTCTCTAGACCTGTGCCTTTGCTCCTCAGGGTCCGAGGGGTCTGCCCTCTCGCAGCTACCTCGGGCAACTGGCCTGCACCGGACAGCCAGCAGCCGTCCCCAAGGGCCAAAGCTGTCAGCCCCAGTGTCTCCTGGGAGCTAAGCAGGGGACCGCCCCACCGTTCAGGGAGCCCCGGTGCCAGGCTTGGGGACATGGAGAGGGAGCACAGGCACAGGTGTGCATGTCAGGTGCTGAGACCAGGGAGCTGGAGGCTTCCTTCCAGTGAGGGTGGAAGAGGAAGTGCCCAGGCCCTGAAAACAATGGGGGTCACCCAGGGGTAGACTTGAGAGAGTTTAGGCAGAGGGGCCTGGCTGGGGTGACATGTTTTAGGAAAGCATCTTAGAGCCTGAACGGAGGACGAGATGGCAGGCAGGCAGCTGAGGGCATCTGTGGCCGTGGACTTGGAAGGGGGCCGGCCCTCGCTGAGGGGTAAAAGGGGACAGACTTCCCTGGAGCCCAACTTGTCACTGGACTCGCCTTCGAGGATGGGAGGCAGCCAGGACTGTGGCCCTTGGGTGGAGATGTTGGGGGCGGAGGGGCAGGTGGTTCTGGGGTAACCAGCACCGGACAGGCTGGAGCCAGGGGACCTGTGACACCAGAGAGCAGAGCTGCACGTGCAGGGGAAAGATTCAGAGCTGCTGGGTGGGGGCAGCTAGGGCCTGAGACCCCTGCTCAACTGCACAGGCCTGGCGTACAGCAGGGGGGTAATAAATGCCTGCTAAGTGATGGCCGGGACCTGAGGGCCACAGCAGAACCCGGTGACAGCCAAGCTGGGCCTCAGGGCTGGCCCTGCTGCGGTGGGTGGGCCGGCAGGTGAGTCTGGGGCTCTGGGTCCCCAGCTGGCCTTGCGGCCCCCGCCTCCCCACCTTCCACGTGTACTCACTGTCCCTTGCCCCTGATGGAGTGCCTACTGTGTGCCTGGAGCTGCCACACGATGCTGGGTCCAGCCCCCCAGCCCCCATGGCTCTCCCCCAGAGCCCAGCACCCTACACACCTCAGACTTGAGCGTTTTCCCACCCACAAAGGCTCTGAACCGGAAGCAGCACCTCTGGTCAACAGGATTACGGAAGAGGCCTCTGGTGACCAGGAAAGGGCGGGTGCTGCCCAAGGTCACACATGAGCCGGCGCTGCACAGGCTAATCCAACGCCTGCCCAGACTTCGGGATGGGGAGGCTTCTGGCAGGCCTCTGAGCCCGCCCCATCTGGGCCCTGGCAGGAGGTGAATAAAGGCAACATCTCAACAAGGTCACAATAGCTGGGACAGATGGAGGACACGGCGCTGGGCCCAGGCAAGCGAAGGGCAATCCGAGAAGGCTCCCTGGAGGAGGTGAGGGGCCCGGAGCCCCGCCTTGGCCTGAGCCCCTCGGCACTCCACCCCCTTCCTCGATGGGCCCTTCACCAGCTTCAGCCTCAGCCTGACATTTCCCGTGACATTTGCTGCAAAGAAATAGAGTCATAAACCCAAAGGTTAAATTTGCACATTGCCTCACACTGCCAGGAGGAGCGTGGTCCCCCCGCCCACCAGGTGCCGAGGCTGCACGGTTTGGGTGTAGGACGGCCCACCCATCCGGGGGCCCTTCCCCCTTCCTGGGGCCCAAAGGTCTCCCTCAGGCTCTCGGAGGCATCTCAGCCAGTTGCCCAAAACCGTTTCTGGGCTCACCAGTCCCTGCAGTGGGCCGCCCAGGGGTGCCCGTCGGAGGCCCTGCCCGACCTGCTTGCAAACCCAAGGCCCGGGGACACCCTGCCGTGTGTGAGACCCGTCAGCGCCGCTTAACCCAGCCGGTCCCAAATTTGCTTGACCGCGAAATCCTCGTTCAGTCCCCACCAACGTTCTCTGGAACTTCAATGACGCGGAGTGTGACCGTGATGGCCAGTCAGGGACGCCGAGGCGCTGACCGGGGAGCAGAGGAGCGCCCCCCGCTGCTGGGCGGGCTGCCTCTACCAAGCCCGGCGGCCCCTGACACCTGGGGCCCTCCACCTGGGCTCCCCGCATCACTGGCGGCCCAGCCCCACGCACCAGGGCCCCGACGGGGCTCACAGCCTGCCGCGCCCAGCCCAGGCGACCCAAGTCCCCGGCCTCTGCCCACACAGGCCCCTCCGGGAGGCCTGCCCGTGGCCCTGCCTTTCAGCTGTCCCTCCTGGGCCCGGCGACCCTGTCCTGGGGGTACAGGCGGTCGAGGCTGTAGGATGGTGCCCCGTGGGCCAACCTCATCCTCTCTCAGCAGGGCCCACGTGGAGACAGGGCCGTCAGGACGCTGCAGGGTGAGGGCAGCGGCGGGAGGGGGGCAGCCCGAAGCCCAGCTGCATAAGGGCCATCCCCAGGGTCAGAGTCCTGACCAAGGCCCAGCAGCAGATTGCACCACTACCAGGGAGAAACTGGACCCCAGGGGAGCGAGAGGCCTGGGGAGCCCACCCACAAAACGTTGGGAGGAGCTGGGAGGGGGGCCTGTGGCCACGCCCTTGGGGACCTGCGGGGCCTGCCCTGGGGACACTCCCTGGGGGCCAGCTACAGGACCCTGCTTGGTGTGAGAGACCGAGGCAAGTTCGGACAAATTATGGCGAACCCTCAGGAAGGGATTCCACACACACCAGTAAACCCATGATGCACAAGAATAGTTCCCGACGTGCAAAATGTTTAAAATACAGCGACAAAAGAAGAAACGGTAGCACACAACACCCGGCCGGGCCCACACGCTCCAGTGACGGTTCGGGGAGATGCAGCGGGTGTGGACGGCGTGCCCACCCTCTGCCTGGGCTTCTGTTTTTGGCTCTTTGACCACCTGTCCTTTAAAGCATTTAGTCCTATAAACTTGGGAGGGCAAGGACCACATCCCTTTATCTGCCCGCCTCCAAATAGGGTCTGACAGGCTAGGGACAAATGAATGAGCGAACGAACGGGTGTCTCAGGAGCAAACACGAAGTCTGGGATGGGGCAGCTGGGCCGCAGAGTGGGGGACACGGAGAGGCGCCGAGGGGTTACCCTGAGAGGGGAAATGGGGCGTGGGGGCCAGTGCCGCAGCACCGCTGGAGGGACGGGGTGGGGGTGGGCAGCCAGCCTGGCTCCCATGGATCTCGAGGCCCAGGCCCAGGGTGGCCACCAAGGGACAGGCAACCCTGCCCGGGGTCAGAGGTCAGGGCCCACCAGGCCAAGGGCGGGGCACAGCCAGGAGCCCTCAGGAGCCCCGCAGCAGGGACCAGGGCAAGGGTGTCACAGTCGCACACACTCCCCTGACACACTCACACATGCCTTTGCACATACCCATTCACTCATTCGATGCGATTCACTCGCTCACCGTGGAACCCCTTCCTGCTGCCCCTGTTCTGACCCCTTCTGGCCACACAGACTGAGGCTCCGTGGAGTCCCTCTGGCCTCCAGCCCAGGGGGGGGCAGGAAAGGCAGCCCCGGGGGAGGGGTTCCTTCTGCCTCCGCCAGCCGGGCCCCTCCAGGTGCTGCACCAGCTGCCACAGGCATCCGTGAATTCAGGCCTGGGGCAGGGAACAAGGGGGGGCTGCAGCCCAGAGGCAGCACCGGCCGTGGGGGAGCACAGGTCCCCGGGTCTGGGGCAGCAGGCGGGGAGGCTGTGGCCCCGAAAGCACGGGGAACCAGGGCCACACACCGCCAGCCCCGCGTGGTCTGTCACTGACGATGAGTAACGGCACACGAGTCCTTGGCCCCGGGACAGGTCTCCAGCCAGCCCTCGGGTTCCCCAGACAGCAAGACTTCCCCTTCCACCTCCCAGAGCCCGGCACGCGGGCGGTGGGGAGTCCTCCACAGGCACCCCACAAGCCCTCGTGCCTCCTGAGACGCCCTGGCCCTCTCCCCTACCTTTCATCCGTGACCGCAGGAGAGGGCCCGTCCCAACTGCAGGACCCCCAGCTGGCTGTGAATCTCCACATAGAGAAACTGAGGCAGGCTCCCTGCTGCTGAGCGGCAGAGCAGCTGGGGAAGCGGGTTGCTGGCCACCTCCACCTTCTGCGGGGCTCTCACCTCCTGCTCCCCAGCTGCCCATCACCCTTTCCAACTCCCCTGTGACCTCTGTGTGCCTTTGTTTCCTTATCTGCAAACAGGTAGAAAAGAGGTCCAGCAGCAATGCGAGGGTGCTGGGAGGACGTCATCTGTGGGAACCACTGACTGGGGTGGTGTGTGGGGGTTGATGTTTTGCGTATTTTGAAGGCAAAAGCGCCGGCATCAGAACCCCATGGGGACCTTGACCTGGAAGCGCCCCCGACTACCCACAAGGCGGACCCGCTTGCTGGCCCAAGTGACGGGTGAGAAGGCTGAGGCACACAGAGGCGGACTGTCACGCCCAAGGTCGTTCCACCGACGGCTGGCTGCGCGGGGACCCAGATCCAGGCTGTTCTGCCGTCCTACACCCAGCAACCAGGGCTTGCGAGCAGCCCTCTGCCCGGTGGTAGGGTGCAGACCACCCCCCGGCTCGGTTCGTCCTCTGGAGCTTGCTTCTCCCTCCCTCGACCCGCTTAGAGAAGAGAAGTGGCCAGCCCTTGCGCCTGCCCCAACCTCCGGCCCACCCCTGTTTCACCCCCGCACGCTCTATAAGGATGACCCACTTGTCCCCATTCTACAGACAAGGACAGGGATGGGCACCAGGCAGTACGGCCCCGCCTCTCCAAGCCCCGGCCCGACGTCCTCCTTACCACAGCGAGAGTGGGACACCAGCACCCCTACCTCAGTGCCCCCCGCCCCCCACCTGAGGCAGGTGACACACCACAGAACATCTTACCAATAAGGCTCCTACTGTGCTGGGACTCAGGCCCGAGGGCAGGGCCTTCCTGAGGTCGCCCCGGGTCAGCCTCAGTGTGGGCACATACCTGCACCCCATTGGGCTCGAGGACAGCGACTAGAAAGCACAGAGGAAGGGTCTAGTTTGTTTGTCACCGTGTTGACCTCGAGGTTGGAAATGGGCCTTCACTGCCCGGCACTGTGGCTCCAGCATGGGGGGAGGGGCAATAGTGGCAGGGGTGGGGTGGGGGGGCTTTGGCCTCACACCCTAGGCTGGGCGTGTTGAATTTGCTCCTCTGCACACGCCCTCAGTGCCTCTGCCGAAGATCTGGGTAAAGCCTGGTCACAGCCCGTCTGGGCACACGACAGGTAAAACCTGGTCACCCACGCTGGAGGCAAAGAGACACATGCTGATGTGGCCACAGGCGCATACGGTCACGCGTGCGGAGACACACACGTGCAGAAGCATACTGAGTCACACACACACACACACATACACACACAAAGACCCAGCGGGCTGTGGAAGGGAGACTCCCAGGACCCGGGGGTAGGCAGACAGAGGTGGGGCCGTGTCCTGCAGCCGTTTCTCGCCCCTCCATCTGTGAGCTCTGGCTGCCCAGAGCCTCCCCCTCAACACATGTGCACGTAGGCAAGGCAGCAGGTCCCACTAAGGGGCCCCAGCATGTGCCAAGCGTGGAGACCACAGCAGGCATGCTATGTGCATGCATGTGTGGCCGTGGGCGTGCAGGCGGGGGCGAGGACATGGATGTGCATCCACGGCGTGTGTGTGCGTGCACACTGGGGCAGCCTGGCATGCACGGGCACACGCGGTGTACAAGTGTGCAGCCCTTGTAGACACGTGCACGTGCAAGGAAACGTGTGTGCAGCCTGCGGCACCACGGACATCAGCAGGGCAGCCCGGGTGGGCGCCAAGGGAGCACCCTCCAGGCAGGGCGTGCCGACTCGCCTCGCCCGAGGTCACCCCCCCAGACCCCTCTCTCGGGACCTCGCCCAGGGTAGCCCAGGGTCCCATGAGGGCTGCCAGCATCCGCTCGGATGCCGGGAGCCCCACCACTTCTGGGGCCTCTTAGCTGAGCACCCCCAGCCCCCCACCCCCGCCCAGGGCCTTCAGGCTGCGGGTGTGGGGGGTCTGAGCCCGCCTTCTCCCCTCGTCAGCCCCCTGGGGGCAGCTCTGGGCCAGCCCCGCCCCCCACGCCCTCCACGGCCGCCAACGCCCCCGTTCGTCCCGCTGCGGCCTGACCCCGGGCCGCCGGGCGCCCTGAGCCGAGTCCTGGGGCAAGGGTGGCGGCGCCCCGGCCCCCTCGCCCCTGCTCGCCTGCTCGCTGCCCGCGTTCCTGCAGCCCTGCTCGTTAACCCCTTCGGGGCCGGGGCGCTCCGAGGCCGGGCCGCGCCCTTCCGGCCGGCAGACCCCACCCCGGCCCCCGGCCCCGCCGCCCCCGGCCCCGCCGCCCCCGGCCCCGCCGCCGCCGCCAACTTTCCCGGGAAGCCGCAACTTTTCCTGCTGCCGCGGGCTCCGCCCTCCCGGGGCCGGGGCGCCCGGGGCCCCCTCCCGGCGCGGCACTGCGGCGCCCCCCGCCCGCGCCCCCCGCGCCCCCGCGCCCGCCCCCGCCCCGCCGGCCCGGCCCGCACTCACCTCCGGCGGACGCCCTCTTCATCGTCGGGGTCGGGCGGGGCGCGACGAGGACCGAAAGTCGCTGGGGGGCCGGCGCCCGTGTCCCCGCGGCCGGGTCCGCATCCAGGCGCCGCCGCTCCGGCCCGGCCCCGGCCCGGCCGCGGGACGAGGCTGGGCGCGCTCGGGGCGCTGCGCCGGGCGGGGGGGCGCGGGCGCGGGGCGCGGGGCGCGGGGCGCGGGCGGCGGGCGGCGGGCGGCGGGGCGCTGGCGGCGCGGGCCGGAGCCGATGAATGTTTTATGGGATCATGTGGTTCGCCGCGCGAGGAATCCGCCCGGTCCCCCCGCCGGCCGGGCCGGGGCGGGGCGGGGGCGGGGCGGGGCGGGGCCTGGCGGCGGGCGGGGCGCTCACCTGCGCGGGCCGGGCGGGGGGGCGCGGGGCGCGGGGCGCGGGGCGGCGGCAGGAGGGAGCGGCCCGGCGGGTGCAGCGGCGCCGCGCGGCCCCGGACAAAGGCGGCGCGTTGCTGGGGCGGCGGCGGCCCCTGCAGGCGGCGGCGGGGACGGCGGCGCGCACGGGAGCGGCGGGGGGCGCGGGCCCCAGGGCGTGGCGGCCGGGGCGGGCCGGGCTTGGGGGGTCCCGCAAGGGTCCAGCCGCCCGGGAGACCTCGTGCGGAGCCCCGAGGGGGGGCGCTCCCGCCCGGCCCACTCGACCCCCTAGATCCCGGAGCCCCCGCTCGCAGCAGCCCTCCGCTGGGGCAGGACCGCTCCGTCTGCCAGTTAGAAAACCGAGGCTCCAAGCTGGACAGGTTTCTGACGCCCCCAGACCGTCCTTGTGGCCCCCTCCGCACCAGCGCAGGGACGGGCCGCGGTCCCAGCCCTGCCCCGACCCACGGGTGCACCCACCGGTTCCCTCCTTTGGAACGGGGAGGCCCAGGAGATTCCCTGCCCATGCCCCCCCCCTCCGCAAAGCCAGCCTAGGCTCAAGGGCGGGAGAAGCCACTGACCCTGCCCCTTCCCACACACACCTGCACAGACGGCCCTCTGTCCCTCTCCTGGGGGGAGGGGGGTCTATCTGGCCCCCCAGATTAGCTCCTGGGGGCATCCGAGTCCTCAGCCAGCTGCCAGGCCAGCATCCCTGCCGCTGCCCCACACCCAGAGGGGCCCTGGACGCTGATCAGCCTGGCCTGGGCCTCCTGAGCCCACCCTGCAGGTAACAGGATCAGAGGGATGAGAGCCTGGCTGGCCAAGTTGGTTCCAATCTGTAGGACCCTGTGCCCAGGGCAGGCTCCGGACCCTTCCTTGTGACTACATCGTCATTCTGGCCAAGGGCTCAGTGGTCCCCCTGGGAGCCCTAGCCGATGTCACCTGATGATACGAATCTGAGGGACCTGGTCACTAGAAAGCCTGGTGCACTCTGCATCCCCCCCCAGACCACACCTCCCAACCACAGAGGGGGCGCTGGGAGAGGTCAGCAGAGCACAGGGTTTGTGGCCCGACAGCCTCACCAAGGGAAAGCAAGGAGCTCTCTGAGCCCGGCTGCAGGCAGCCCCGGGGGGTGGAAGCCAACGGTGGCGCCCATGGGGGGCTGGCCCTCCGGCCGGGTGTAGGGCCTGCAATGCCCGATCCCTCAGGCTGCACTGTGGCCCTGACCACAACTTTGCCCGCTCTGGCCCCGTTGCTTTCATCCCAGCCTTGCGTTACCAGGTCACAGCAGAGTACATTTAATTCCCAGACACACAGAGGTGAGGTGGAGCCCAGAGCACTCCGGTACCTGTGCACTTGGTCCTGCCCCCAGCCACATGCCCGCAGGCACCTCTCCAGTGGGTGCTGCTTGCTGAGTGCCACCGGTGAATCCTTGCCACAGCGACACAGGAGGTGTGTCCTCCATTGTACAAGTGGGGAACCTGAGGCCAGACTGAGAGCCAGCAGGGGCTGAGGCTCGTCACCATGCTCGCACCCTTCCTCCAGAGTCCTTGCATGCAGCAGCTCCCAGACCAGGAAGAGTTCCCTCCACAGGGCCACCTCACATCAAACGGCGAGTCATGTGGCACTGGCCATTGGTCTGAGGTCTGAGCTAGGATCTCAGCTCCTGGGTGGCTATAATGATCCGGGACAGCAGGCTGACCAACCTGCTGACGATTGTGACCCCATTTTCCTGTAGGATCAAAGTCCCCTCCTGAGGGCAGTTGGGGACAGTCATTCTGGGGCACAAATGCACATAGGAGGGAACAGGGAGCTGGTATTGCCATGTGGAGGATTCTGGCGCCAGGATCCTCTCCAGCTGCCAGCTCGGATGTTTCTGGCTGCTCTGGGCTGGCACCTGGGCCTCCCACCTGCCCACAGGTTTGGGTGTTGAGAGCCCCCCCGCTCTGGGCCACAGGCAGGATACGTGTGCTCCCAGTCAGTACCTGGGCCAGCACCCTCCTCGTGGGCCACACAGCCTGTGGGACGGCTCCCGGGCGTTGGCTGGGGCGGGGCGGGGTGGGCCAGGGCTGAGGGGGCTCAGGACAGGCGGCGACTGGGGCTAGGCGGCAGGCGGGTCCGCCCAGCAGGATGCGGCTCATTCCTCAGGCTGGAGACAGGGGGTTTGGTGAGGCACATTTATCAGGATGTGGGCAGGTGCAGGACAGTGTGCGGGACAGTGTGCGGGACAGTGTGCGGGACAGTGCGTCTCCCAGGAGGGCAGGTATGAGCCATTTCCACCCAGGGCCCAAAGGGTGAGAGAGGGAGGGCTCATGACAGTTGGTGAGGGGTCAGTGGGGAGGGCAGCCAGCCCTGGGGGCCGACCTCTGCGGGGGAAGCCAGAGACCATGTGGGAAGAGCTTGGTCACACACTGTCCTCCTCTCATGCTCTCCACCAGCCAGTTCCGGGGGGCCCAGCAGGGGTGCAGACAGGATAGGCCATTTGAGCCCCACTGATCTGAGCTCCCTCAGGCTTTCTGGAGATGGAGAGTAGGCATGGTCTGCTCTCGAGGCTAAACAGATCTGTCACCCCCCCACCGCACCCCCGGGCTGGCTTCTGCTTGCATCGCCCTCCTCAGACACGCCACTCATAGGATATGGCCTTCTTCGAGCTCAGGCAGCCCACCACGCTCCTCCAGGGATGGCACCGCTGCGGGGCTGCCTCACCCCCACCCCCACCCTGGGGACCAGCGCTCACAGTCAGCATGTCAGGCATGAGAAGGCTCTCCCAGCTGCGTGACCTTGGCCCAGCCCCTTGGCCTCTCTGGGCTCAGTGCAGCCTGTAGACAAGCCAGATGCTGATGATTCCTGGGCTAGGTCAGCTGGTCACTGTTTCTCCTTTGTCCACCTCTCCTATCCCTTGAGAGGGCCAGTCGGGGCCCTCACGGGCAGGGTGGAATTTTCACTCAAACCTCCACGTTTAGGGGATCCCTGGGTGGCTCAGCGGTTTAGCGCCTGCCTTCGGCCCAGGGCGCGATCCTGGAGTCCCGGGATCGAGTCCTGGCCTGGAGCCTGCTTCTCCCTCCACCTGTGTCTCTGCCTCTCTCTCTCTCTCTGTGTCTATCATGAATAAATTAATTAATTAATTAAAAAAAAAACCCTCCACGTTTAACTAAGGGGACCCTTCTGCTGTGGCTGGTCCTGGGCTGATAGGGACACAGCTCAACCTCCTTAGAAAGCCGCTGCTTGCGCGGGCTCCTGTCCTGGAGAGACAGGCTTGTGGTGGCTTTGCTTGGGCAGCCCAGAGGGGTACCCACAGGCATGCAGTAGCCCCAGGGCCTTCCCGGGGAGGTGTGGGGAAGCAAGAGAATGGTCTCTGTTGCATACATTCTGGACCCCTCCAGGGCAGTGCAAGGAGAGACCTGGAAGGAAGCTCAAAGTTCCTGCGGCAAACCTTCGCCTGCCACCCAGGCGCTGCTCCAATGTGACCCTTCCCCAGCCCTCTGAGTGGGTGGCAGGGAATGTGGTCCTAGTGCCAGGGAGCTGGGGGGCGCCGGCCTGCCATCTGCCCACACCGCAGAGGGTGGCTGCCTGCCCGAGGCCTGCGACGACTCTGTGCCAGGCGTGCTGAGTGCATCGTTCCATTCTGTCCTGTGGTGTAGACACCGCCACCACTACCCATTTTACAGACGGGAAAACAGAGGTGGACCCACCCACCTCTTAGAAGCCCATCCGAGGGCCACCTCTGCCCACAGCCACTGCTTCCCCTACAAGCCCCTCATCATCCCCGATCTCACGGCTTCAGAGGGCGTCTTGGTCTTGTGTCATCAGCCTTACACACCCCCCCCCCCCCAGGAGTCCCTCTGCCCAACTTTGGTGCATATTAAGCCATAATTCATCAGCTTCCTCATCTCTTATTTATTAAAGCCACACACAGCAGCAACTGGAACCATTACAGGGAAGGCTGACCCCTGGCTGCATCCTGAGGAATCCCACCGGTCTGCTCATCTCCAAATGCCTCCGACCTCTGCACTGAACAGGGGCCTCCTCCCACAGGACAGAGCCCCGGATCCTGGAATGCTAGATGTGTCCTTCAGGCCATGTGCACCTTCCACCTCCAAGAGGCTGCTGAGGACCGTGGATGAAGCATATCCATTGCACAGCGGTGGCTCTCGCCGCACCGCCTTTCCCTTCTCCCCAGCCCCCTTGCTGCTGACCTGGAGCCCCTGTGACAGGCCCCAGGATGACAGCCTGAGCCTGGAGAGGGGAGGAGATGCAGGCTGAGTGGGACATGCATTGCTGGCACCTGGTCCCCGAGGCTAGATCTGCCCCTTCTCCAGGCTTCCAAAGAGAGGCATGAGACCCCAGGGCTCCCTGGTGGTCACCGAGGGGGGAGCTCAGAGTCTTCTAGTAGGTGCAGTAGGTTGGTGGTCTCTCAGCTAGGATGAGTAAGATACTTCTGGTCCCTGAGGGCCCAAAATATGGTACAGGGGTAGAGCTCTGGAAGGTGGGGTCCCCAGGCTGTGCCCAAGGCGTCAGCGCTTGATTCTTGCCCCTCCTCCACCCCTGCAAGGAATGTGCATCCTTCTAGAGCCACCCACCCAGCAGTGACAGCTAAATTGGGATGCGCTGTTCACACTAGGAGCCCAGAGGGCAGTCAAAACCGGGTCGGGGAGGCACCTGGTGAGGGGACCTGGGAGCACCCAATGGGCTAGGGAAGGCAGGAGTAGGCATGGCCACAGCTGCTGGAGTGGACGTGAGTGGAGGGCAGGGCAGAAATCACAGGCCCATTCTGGGGCCACAGTGAGGGGTCTTCCACTGGGCTCCGACTCAGTGTCCAGTCTTGCTCTACCTACGGCTCCCTGGGCCCCTGAGCCCCTCCTCTGGGCTGCCATGACCACAGGGATGCAAATGTGCTCCATTTCCCAGAGGGAGAGGTTGAGGGCAGAGAAGGGCCAGCCCCCCACCCTGCTTGGAGCTCAGAGCTCCCACCCAAAGGACACTGTGGAGGACCCCTTCGCCTTCTTCCCTTCAGTGCCTTCATCTGCTCTCTTGCTCAGTCATTTTAGTCATTGAGCAAACATGCCGGGAGGCCAATCCCAGATACCCTCATAGCTCAGCTAGATTCCTATTCCTCCCACTGTATCTCACCGTATCCAGTGAGGGAAACTGAGCCCCAGGGGGCACAGCTTTGTCCTGGATCACTCAGCTAGTAAGCTCAAAATAAAGGGTATATCTATGCTGCTTGGTCACCCAGAAGCCCACAGGGACTGATGCACCAATGGAGTAGGCAATTGGGACAGAGTGTCCCTGGCACCCCACATTCTGCTGGGTGACTCAGCTCAAGCTCTCCGGGCTTTGGCCCCCATCAAGTGGCTCTGCACCTCAAGAGCCACAGGACAGAGAGTTGTTCTGGGTAAGGATAGCAGAGCTTTCACCCCATGCCCTGGCCTATTCTGGACTGAGCTTTTCCCTGACCTCTGCCCAGGGTCACAGGCAAGGAGAAGGGCGGTGGCTAAGACATGGTCTTGAGGTGAGACAGAGTTCTCTCTGGCTGGTCTTGGAGACTGGGGCCCCGGGCTGGGACTCCCTGTGCACAGGACCCAAGTTTTCTCATCTGTTCAATGGGCTGTCACCCAGTGCCTTGCACGGGAGTTGAAGGGCACGATTTTGGTGCCTGGTGTGAGGAGGGGCTCTGAGACAGTGGCAGCAGGCGGGCCTCTGAGACTGGGGTATTTTTAGCCAGGATTCCTGCTGACGGTCCAGGCTGGCCGAGGTTTGTTGCCAGCCACAGAGGCGCTTCTCCCAGCCTGCATCAGGACATCTGGGGTCTGCCCACCTCAGCCTGGCCCCTGCTCAGTACCCTTGCCTTACCAGCCCACCCAAGTGGCTGGTTTCTCCAGGTAAAGCTCTCTCGGGTCAGCCACCGTGGAAGCTGGGCCTGGGCTCCAGGGGTGCCACCGGGCAAGGGAGGCCTGGGCGCAGAACCATGGGCAGCCCATATCCTGGGTGCGAGTCTCTCAGCCACCACTCTTGGGCAGCCTGGGGGGTCAGGTTTCTGGAAGGTTCCAATCAGCTCCCAGGCCCCAGGCCCCAGGCTCTGGGCTGAGCACGCACAAGGTCTACTGGCTGCTGCCTTCCGCCTGCCCGTAGGCAGTTTCTGGAATGCGCGCCCGGCACAGTGACCACAGCCGCCTTCCCAGGGCCTGGATCCTCTGCCTGACATGCCTGCCCAGTGCTGCTCTGGCCACTGGGCCAGGCTCACTCTGCTCAGGGGCATGTGATAGAACGACCCACATTTGGGCCCAAAGAACCCCATGGCTGCCTCCCTTTCCGCAGGCAAGTGAGGACACCCAGATGGTAGGTCCTCTCCCTCCTCCAGTCCCTGGAGACACTGTCCTTCCAAGGCCGGGGCCAGGCCCCAGCCCAGCACCCTGGACAGCACCGCGCCTGCGCACTCCTTGGGGGTGGGGGGTGGGGGGCGCCCAGGGCAACTAGAAGAACCCAACCCCGCCCCGGCGCTGCGTCTTCTCTGGCCCTGCTGAAGTTCTAACTGCTTGTTCTCTGAATAAATCGAGAGGCCCTGCCAAAGCAATTCTGAAGTTCACATGAAAGAATATGTGAGCAAAGAAACCCAGGAAAAAATTTTAAAAATAAGCTAACCGAGGTAGACCAGCCATGTGGGATCCTAAAATATGTTCTAGAACCACAATAATTAACACAGCCCATGGACAGTCAGATGACGGGAAGGAAAATCCAGCAAAAGACTCCAGTGCAAGTAGGAGAAGCGAGCAGGTGAAGTCCAGGAGGGATAAATGGATTTTTCAATAATTCAAAATATGGAATAAATATACAGTCTTGGGACAACTAAACAGACATTTGGAGGAAACGTTTGGATACCTACCTCACTCCTTGACACCAAAATAAGTTCCAAATGGATCAAAGCTTTAAAAAGGAAAGACGAAACTGTAAAACTACTAGGAAGGATAAAAAAAAAATCTGTAATTTTGAATCATTCTAAGAATTACACAAAACCTAGAAGCCATAAAACAAAGGGTGGATATATTCACTCTCATGAAAATAAAAGGCAGATGCATGGTGGGGGGCACAGAGTAAAAAGATAAATAAGAAACCAGGAATATAGGTGACTCATTTCACAGAGGGCCGCTGCTTGTTATAACGCAAGTAATTCTTACAAAGAATAGACCTAAGAAAAAGACCTACAACCCAAGAGAAAAATGGACCAAGACCTGAAGTGAACCCATAAAAACAGGTTCAACTTCGCTTGAAATGAGAAAGATGTACATTTAAATTACAGTGAAATGCAGCTCCCCCAGCCCCCCCCCTCCATGAGGCAGCAGAGCTCATCAAGGTAGGGGACTCGCTCTGGTGAGAGAGGGGGCACCTGCAGTTACTGGGGGAAGGAGGAGACAACTGCATGTGTGTCTGGGGGTGAGGGCAGGGGACATCCCCAGGTATGGCTGTGGGGAGTGAGGGAGGGGACATCTGTAGGTAGGGCTTGGGGAGTGATGAGGGGGACACCCACATGTATTGCTTGGGGGGGGAGGGGATACCTGAAGATAGTCTGAGGGTGTCAAGTGGCTGGAGATGGGGAGGGAGGGAGACGATTCTTCGTGCCCCTTTTTATTCCACATTACAGGCTGGGAGATCCAAAATAGGAAATAAAGCATTATTTTAAAATAAAGCAAATGACACCGTCTCATCCAGCCTGCCACCACAGACAAGGCGGCAGGTGGGGGCTCGCCGGGCTGTCCCACCTGTGTGGAGCTGCAGAAGAGCACCTGTAAGCACCTGCTCCCCCTTTGTCTTCATTTGGCACCCTGCTGGCCGAGGCCTGCTTTCTTTAGTCTCTCCTCTTGCATCTGGGGAGCCGTGCCAGATGCAAGCGGGACTGCCCTGGCGGGCTCCCAGCCCTCCGTGCCCCTCCTCATTGTGTCTAGTCAGCTTCACCCATGTCACATTATCAGCCCCAGCCGTCCCCACGTGTCACAGGTGGCCAGCAAATCCCAGGCTTCCCACACGCTGGAACTCCCAGCCTCAGTTTGCCTGATGGCAAAATGGGGTGAGATTTACTGCACAGGAGGGAGAATTAACAGGAACAGGGAGGACAAGAGGAGTGGAATGTAGGGGGAACAGCACCCCTGAGGGGGATCCCAGGACAGGTCAAGGATCCCTGAGTTTTCAGGGCCTACCTAGGGACAATGGTCTGGGAGGTGCAGAGAGCCGGTCAGTTGGGAGAAGGGAAAAGTGATCCAGGAGGGCTGCCTGGAGGAGCCAGATTGCTGCTTCCTAGGTGCTGAGTCAGGGTGGCCAAGGCTGAGTGCCCTTTGTGCAGGGACTCACCTGCCTACCTCTGCCTGCCCAGCCCTCATCTACTCATGTCCGAGGAGGGGATGCCTGACAAGCTGGTGCTCTGGGCAGCCCTCGGGCTGAGCTTCAGGGACCAGACTGATTTGAGAGCAGCTCTCAGTGAAGCAGAGCATGTGGCTCTCCCCTGCCCCATAACTCACCAGCTTGTCTTGTCCTGGCAGAGCTTTCTGGGGAAAAGGTCACCTTTTCAGTGGAGGCGGAGCTGGAGGTGGGAGGATGGCAGCACCAGTTGTGGGGAGTAAGAACCGGGGAGGCATGTCCATGAGTGACTCCACTTGCCAGGTCAGGAAACCACAGGCTGTGTGCTCCCTCCTCCCCCCAGGCCCCAGGACAGGGACACCCTGTCTGGGGGGCCCAGACTTCTGGGAGCAGGGGGTCCGGCCACCAAAAGCATCTGGCCACAACTGAAATCAGGAGGAAGGCTCGGCTGCATGCCTGAGCAGGGGTGTGGATGAGGCAGCAGCCTGGGCCCATGTCACAGATGAAGAAACTGAGGCCCAGGAAGGTCTCGCTGGGAGCAAGGAGTGGGGAAGAGCAAGAAGCCAGATGTATGGTGGGTCCCTTTGTCTCCTCTGCCCAGGCCTGCCTCCTGAGGAAGCCCCTGAGATGCCTGAGCCCGGGCCCTCACGGTGCTGGGGGACGTAGCCGCTGGAGGCTCAGCCAGCCAACCACTCTTCTATGTTCCTTTGTGCTTGGGGGGTTTCAGTGACTAAAAATCAGATCCTGGTGCAGAAAAAGGACATCAGGTAAGAGCTAAGGAAATAGGAATAAAGTGTGGGCTTTGGCTGATAATCATATATGAACATGGGTCCATCAGCTGCAGATCCTAACGTGAGATGTGAACTGGGTGTGTGATATATGGGAACTCCCGTACGATCGTCTCGATTTTTCTATAAATATAAAGCCGTTCTAAAATAAAAAGTTATAAAAAAAAAAATAAAAAGATAGGTCTGTTAGCAAAAATCTGGGATATACAGAATTGAGCACTGGGATCACACTCCCTCCAGTGGTGACCCAGACTCTGGCTCAGGCGGTTTGCATGTGCCCAGTTTTCACCCTCTGGGGCCTAGTCCCACAGCACCCTCCTCTGCTCCCCACACTGACACCTGCCCCGCCCGGAACATGCTCTGGATTTCTCTTCCTGGCAGTGGAGGCCCCTGGGTACAATCCATCCATCCATCCATCCATCCATCCATCCATTGCACACTGCTGGACGTGGGGCTGAGTTCTGAGTTAGTATTTTAGTCTGGCTCTTACTCTGCAGAGGGTATCTCTGTACCTAGGACCCTGCCCAGGCCCCTTTTCCGGTGGGCTGAGGTCAGCCCCTCCTCTGTGAGTGACCCCATGTGCAGATGGCAGAAGGAGGGGGTGGCCCCATCTGAGCTCCCAGGAGGTGGGGGCAGTGGGCTCAGACCCAGCGGGTTCTTCCCTGCGAGGCTGTGTGGTGTCTCACAGCCTGTCCGGCCTCCTTCCATTTCTTCTATGGAAAGTAGCATGTGTAGGGGGACCCCCAGGCCTGAGGGTCAGACAGGCTGGCTTCAAAACTCCACACTAGAGCCTTACCCGTTCCTGGCTGGGTGACCTTGGCAGAACAGGCGCCATTTAGCTCTCTTGAAGCATTAGGGGAGGAGGCTCATGGTGCCCAGCCAACTGTGCCTACCCAAGGAGGGGCCAGGAGGGGTTCTGCTCATTGGGCCCAGGAGCCCCCATTAGCCCTGGTGATATGTGTGAGCTCATATATGGGGGCGCCTGAGCAATCAGGGCTGGACCTGGGGAAGGGCCCAGCTCTCTTAGTGATCTGCTCTGTTCCAGGCCTGAGGAAAGACCATGCTGGAGAGGCCCCTAGAGTCAGGCCGAGCCTCCTCCCTTCCAGGCACATCCTGGGACCCAGGTCAGGCCCACCGGAGGCTCATGTGGTGTCTCAGTTTGTCAGGGCTCCTATAACAAGATACCACCGGCTGGGTGGTTTATAAACAGCATAAAGTTATTGATCCCAGTTCTGGAGGCTGGAGTCTCCAGTCAGGTGCTAGCACTGTCGGGTGAGGGCCCTCTTCTGGGTCATAGGCTTCTTGTGTCCTCAGAGGGCAGAAGGCACAAGAGCCCTCTCTGGAGTTTCTTTTATAAGGTCACTAATCCCAACTATGGGGGCTCCACCCTCTGCTTAAGCACCCCCAGGGGCCCCACCTCCTGGTACCATCGTCTTTCGGGTTAAGATTTCGACATATGTCGACGCCTGGGTGGCTCAGCAGTTTAGCACCTGCCTTCGACCCAGGGCGTGATCCTGGAGTCCCGGGATCGAGTCCCACATTGGGCTCCCTTCATGGAGCCTGCTTCTCCCTCTGCCTCTCTCTCTCTCTCTCTCTCTCTCTCTCTCAATGTGTCTCTCATGAATAAATAAATAAAATCTTTTTTAAAAAAGATCTCAACATATGAATCTGGAGGGTACACATCCAGGCTGCAGCAGAGCCTGATGGGCAGGGGCTCCAAGCATCAGTCAGCCCAGCTGACTCAGCCTCAGGTCGAGAAGTGGGGCCACTGACATGTTCTTTCTCTTTATGAAGCCTGGAGGCCTCAGCTGGGGCACGCCTGCCCTGAGGCACATGTGTCCACTCAAACGCCGATGTTTGGACCCGAGACACTAGCAGGCAGTGCTTGGAGGCTCCTGTGGTCCTCTGTCTGCTAGGATTGGGCTCAGTGGTATCATTGGACACCTTGAGCTTGCGTTTTGGACACTGGTCATGAGGGAACTCTGTACTGACAGTGGACATCTGACTATCCCCAGTTCCTTCCAGAAGTGAGAACTTGCTCCCAGGAGGTTAAGGTAAACCATGGAGGGTCACCTGGCTGCTGTCCTGGGACAGCACCCAGCAAAGCTGCCCGGCTTCTGCTGTCTCCTGTCACAAACCCGCACAACCAGGTTTGTTGGTGTCCACACCCTTTGTCAAGGAAGGTGGGTGCAAAGCCCAAGCCCGGGGGAGCTAGCCCAGGGTGCAGCCAGCTCTCCTGCTTTTCTCTGACTTCCTTCTCTCCATCTGTGAACTCCCAGGGAAGGGCCAGCTTGGTCCGGTCTGCCTGGGGATGGGGGCAAGGGGAAGGTCTGTGACTGGCCACCCTCGCCAGAGTTCCAGGATTGGAGCAAAGGGCCAGAGTCTCCCCAAATAAATGGGGCATCCTGTTCCTGGCACCGCACATCTGTGGGTATTTGTTAAAGGCTAGATGGCCACTTCCATCTGCAGGAGAGGAAACTGAGGCTTGAAGTGGTCCCAGACGTGCCTGAATGCTGCACCGAGTGGCACTGAATCCCGAATGGCCGCCTCTCTGTCTGCCACACCAGAGTGGGTGGGAGGGAGTGGCTGCAACCAGCAAATTCTGCTGTAGATTTTTCTAGTTGCAGGAGTCAGAGGAGATGATTAAAGGTGGATTGAGGGGAGATAAAAAGTGTGAGTGATGCACAGGACGAGGAGAAAGTGAGAGAGCCTCAAAGACCCTGCTGTGCTCTCGATGGGGTGACTCAGAGACAGGCTTCACACAGGGAACGTGGAGGCGCGGAGGGGCGGCCTTGGTCCTGGATCAGGGGCCCCATGGGGCTAGCCCCCCTGCTGGCCTCAGGCCTGTGCTGGGGGCAGGGAGGGAGGGCCAGCCTTTCCCCAGGCCTGTGTCCCACAGCCTTGGGGACTCTTCAGGAGTCCAGGCAGACAGATGGTAAATTGGGCTGGGGGTGGGGGTGGCGGGGTGCATCCAGATCCCACGCCGCTGTCCCCTCCTTGCGCCAAGCACGAGGCCGAGCCACAGAGAGACGGAGGGGAGCAAGGTCTCACCAGGGCTCAGCATGCTTCAGGGGCCCCATTACGGCCAACTTTGAACAAGGTGCCTGTAAGAGCACAGCGGTTCTGGGGGGGCCGGTCACCACGGTCGCCACGGCACTAGAGCGAGAGGTGGCGGGGCCTGGACGGTCAGGGCCGCGCCTCTAGGCGGCAAGAGGGCAGCAGCCTGTGCACCAGCCCAGCTCCCCCGACCCACCCGCCCCAGAGGAGGGGAGCCTTGAAGTGCCAGGCCTTTGAATCGCTGTCTCCATGGCAACGCGTGGGCACAAAGGGCTGGGCCAACAAGCAGGCAGCGGCTGCGCAAAGCGGGAGGAGGAAGGGAATCTTTTATTTATGGGGAGGGAGCGTCGGGGAGCCGGGCTGCGCCCACACCCGTAGCCAGGCCAAGATCTTGAGGCTGTGCTTTCGGCCCCATAGCCAGGCCCCTGTCCCGACGCCCTCCTGGCACCGAGATGCCCGGCCTGGTAGGAGAGGATGGAAGGTGGATGGAGGGCAGAGCCGGGGCAAGAGCCAGCGTGCGCCCAACCTGAGAAATGACCCCAGAGGGTCCCCCGGGGGCCATGGCAGCCCCGTTCTCCACTGCACCCCGGTCTCCTTAGGGCACACGTGCCAGGGCGGGTGCAGGCAGTGAGGAGGTACAACACAATGGGGTGCTGCAGAAACAGAACTTGGGGTGGGGCCAGGGGCTGCCTTACTAGGTCCTGAAGAAGGGTGTCTCAGAAGAGGAGATCAGAAGGAGCCAGACAAGAGCAAAAGAACCAGTAGTGCAAGGGTCCTGCCTCAGGACAGCTGCGGGGGGATGAGGACCGGCAGGAAAGCCAGGGGCGAGAAGGGCAGATCCGCACCCCCCCCCCCCCCGAGCCGTCCTTCCCCCACACCGGGCCGCAGGCTCCACGCCTCGGGCAGTAGAGGCCCTGGGCGCCGGGCGCCTTGGGTCTGACTACTTCGTGTGCACCTGCCACCCACTCCCGGTGTCGAGGTCCCAGCCCCACCTTCTCCACAGTTCTTCTGAGCCCCCCAAGTGCAGGAAACTGCGCATGGGGTGCCACGAGGGGGAATTCTGACCCCAGAGGCCCCGGGGCCGCAGTGCAGGAGCCACCACCGTGGAGCAGAGATTTTTACTTAAAAAAATATCGGAGCCAGATTGAAGACAGAGAGAGAAAGCGAGTGAGCAAGAGGGAGAGGGAGAGGGCGAGCGATGAGTGTCCGTGGTTGCTCCCCCATACCCACCCGCAACAGCCCCACCTCCTTTCCTTGTCGATGTCTAGACTGGGGCAGTATTTTGTGAAACTGGAGGAACCGCACTGGGAATTCAGAACCAACGGTACAGTGGCCAGCGCACGTTTTCTGGTTTGAGCCGAGTGAGGGAGGTAGCGGGGCGCCCACCCTCGTGGTCTTCAGAGTTGCCCGAGAAGCCAAATCCTGCGGCTTACGAGGGGCTTGTAGGAAAGGCTGCGCCCCTTCCAGCTGGGACCTGGCCTCAGGGCTCTTAGGAAGCTGCAAGGCCTTTGGGGAGCCCAGAGCGTGGCCCCGCGGGCCCCAGGGCTGGTTGGGGCACTTGGAGCTGGTTCCTCCTGTCACCTCTGCAGACAGCAGCTCCCACTCCCACCTCTGCCCTGAGCGAGGTGCCTCCCTTCCTGTGGGTCGGTTTGGTCTCTCATGCGCTGGACTTTGGGATCTGAACCATGAGGCTGGGAGGGAGAGCTCCAGGGGACCAGCCAGGATGGGGAGGGAGGGGACAAGCTAGCAGACAGGCCAGGGGACACGGGCTCGGCGAGCACACAGTGGGGGGAAGGTGGCCAAGGTGCGGTGGGCAGCCAACCCAGAGCCTGTTCTCCCCACGGGTGCTGTGTCTGGAAGAGCACCCCCGGCCCCTCCATTCCAAAGATGGGACCCTCCCGCCCCGGGAGCCTGGAGGACGTTCCCCAAACCACACTGGCAGCAACTATCGTGTCTGAGCTCTAGCCACAGCCCACCGCCGCAGGGCTCCAGGCCAGACGAGCCCGACTCTGCTGGATGCTCAGAAAAAAAAAGAAAGGCTTGCGGCTACCAAGTGCTTGCCCCCAGTTCCCCTCCACCCTTCTCTGATCCCCACTGAGGGCCTCCCCTTGCCCAGCCTGCGATGTGCCTGGGACCCTGCCCATCCCCAGGTATGGTGGGAAGCGTCACTGCCACACCCTGGCTGGCTCTGTGTGGCTGGACTCTCCCTCGGACAGCCACAGGCCCCCACAGACCTCCTCTCCCTGGGGTGCTGCTCACGGACGCCAGGGTGGCCGGTCCTGCCTTCTCCCCAGCCGCCTGAAGCCACCTGCCTGGAGACACTGTCAACTGCTGGGAGACTGTGGCCACCGCCCCGCACCTCGATGGGAGGAGGCGCGAGGCTGCACCAGCTAGAGTCCTCGGCAGGGGCGAAGTGAGGGACCTGGTGAGGGCCACTGCTGGGGCCAGGGACGGGGTAAGAGGCCCAAGGCTGGCACCAGGGGCAGAGGGGACAGCAGGGTGACCTTCCGCCTGTCGGGAGCAGAGCCGGGTAGGAGGCCTCCGTTTGCGTGCAGAGCCTGTAGCAGTGGCTCTCCGCAGTTTTTTATAAGTGGGAAGTTGTTTCTGTTACTCATCAAACCCTTTCATTACAAAATGCCCTTGTCCTTTGAAAATATTGCGCTTTGGAAGGAGCCAGGGAAGCCGGGTTCGGTCCGTTCCCCGTGGAGAAGGCTTGAGCGGCCGCCGGGCCGAGCCCTCACTGTACGGGGCTCACGGAAGGCCCCGCGTCACCAGCATCAGGGGCCTGGGCTGGGCCCGAGCTGCCCCTCAGGGCTCACTTGCCAATTCGGGCTGCCGCTTGGTCTGCACACGTGTGCCGAGGGGCCCCACGCGGGTGCCCTGGGTGGGTAACCGCCCCACACCCTGGGAGGGGAGGCAGGCTTCGGAGTTCGTACCCATTCCTAGAGGGAGCGCACAGGTTTTGCCAGCTTCTCAAGCTCATCAGAGACCCAGCCAAGGCCACTGCTCTGGCCACAGACCCGGCGTCACACGCAGGGCACATCAGGCCTGGCCTGTCTTCCTGGTGCTCCCCATGTGGGATAGGGGGCTGCAGACGCCTGGTGTGGGTGCAGGAGGGTGGACAAAGCATGCTGTGGGGCTGCGGGCCCCTGAGGACGAGGTGTGGACCCAGGTGGGGCAGTGGGCAGGGCCAGGGGGCATGGAGGGGCAGCCTTCCCTGGGGGATGGAGCAGGATCGGGGGGCGGTAGGGGTCCCTCCAGAGTCTGGGTTGAGGGCATTCTCCTCTTCTATGCAATGACTTCCAGATGGACATCCCTGTTGGTTGGCGCTGGGCCCTTGGGGGCCAAGGGGCACCTCTGGGGCTCGCTGTGGGCCAATGGGATTGTTTTTTGGGGTGGGCACCACCCGCCTGCCCCTCGCCTGCTTTCCCTGGAGGCGGAGGACCTTGCAAAGAGCTGCAGGGAGCCAATTATCCCCGAGGCAAGCCGGCTGCAGATAATTGGGAAGACAGGCTTTCAACGAGGCGGGCCCGCAGCACGGAGCGCAGGGATGAGTCCTCCCCAGCCGGGACTCGGGGACTCAGTGGCTGGCTATGCCCACGGCTAATTGGGAGCCCTGGGGTACCGCTGTGGCCCTAGGGAGGTGGCATTTTCCTGGTGACTGAGGTGTGGCAGAGGAGATGCCTGGGGACCCTGGAACTGAAGTTGGTACCCCCACACCCCTTTCTACCTCCCAGAAGCCTCTGTTCTTTCTCAGAGAACCACAGCGGCCCTTGAACCAGAGCTCACCGTGGCCTAGAACAGCCTGTCATCTGTGGAGAGGATATTTGCATTTCATCCTGCAGACCGTGGGGCCACCAGCCACTCTCCTCCTAGGCCGCCTCACTCCTAACTGGGAAGCAGAAAGGGAAAAACCAAAACACGAGTTTCCTACTACAACAGGTGGAACCTTCATCCCCTGCCCCTGACGTGACTCCCCTGGATTGTCACAACACCCCCCTGCCCCCAAGAAGAGAGACCAGCATGGTGAACCCCAGCATGGGTAGGGCAACTACCTCTGACTGCAAACCCCCGGGGCTTCAGGCTGGGGGTGCAGGGCCTCGCTTCGCTCTACCTCCTAGGGGGCATGGCTCTCCCAGGGCAAATCCAGTCACTTCGGACTTGAGACGGGTGTCAGAGGTAAGTAATGAGTGACCAGCGCTCAGCAAAGACCTGGTCGGAGTAAGGGGGGAGAGGGGGCATGGAGCCTGTCGGGTCTTTGGGCCCAGTCCAGATGGAGGCAATAAGGGTAAAGATATTGCTGTTGGAGCTCACGTGGCACGCCACAGAGGGAAGAAGCTTTGGCCGGGGGTGAAGTGAGGTGGAGGTGGATGGGGGTGATACACCCACAGTGAGCCTTTGGCTCCAAGGAACAGATAACTCACTGCAAACTGAGTGGGATGGTGAAAGGAACTTGCGGGTTTATGTAACTGGGAGGATTTACGGCAGGGTAGGCTTCAGGTGATGCTTGATCAGGGCTCAGCTCTGCTCCTTGGGGTTCCCTCAGCAGTGTGGCTCTGCGGGCCCAACTTGCCATCTCAGTAGCTCACGGCCTGTTCGTCTCAGCTAGCCATCCAGTAGCCACCTGGGCCCCACTGCCATCACCAACCTGGACCATCACCATATCCCGGGCAGGACACAGTGACTGGGCTAGCCTGGGACCAGCCTAGGCTGATTCGGACCGGCCGCTGTGGCAGGGACAAGCCTGTTCTGATGAACTGAGTCAGCCAGGCCCTCGTCCTCACAGCAGGAAAGGGTCAGTCCCAGTCATGTCCCAACTGCCGTAGGCAGGGTAGGAGAGGTGCTGATGTGGCTGGGATGGGGCAGCCAAGGTTCAGTCTAAGCGCAGGAGGTGGCCCTGGATGGTTTCTCAGGCATCGGTGGGGCAGGAGGGCAGTTAGAAGCTTCTGTCCAGAACAGAGGCCAAGCAAGTGGGGTGAGGACAGAGGGGGAGGGGGTAGGAGAGGGGGAGATTGGAGGAGAATAGGGGCAGTATCTCTAGGGCCAGGAGTGCTGTGTAGTGTCTGGGGAGGACAGGGCCAGGGCATGTGCGAGAAGAGTCAGGTGTGGGGCCGACTGGGCCCAAGGCTGGGCCCTTCGAGCGGCCAGGCTAGGGATAGGACCATGGAGGCTGTCTTGCTCCGTGAAGTTGCTCCCCTGCCTGCGGAGCAGGACCCTGCCCCCGGCCCACCTGCCAAGCAGAGGTCTCTGTGCTTCCAGAAGTTACCTTCTCCAGGAGGTGTGGTGCAGTGGCGACATCGGTGTGCTGTAGGGGCCCTGGGGTGTGTTCATCATGAGCAAACCTGGAACACTCTAGAGCCTCACCCCAGCCTCTGGGGGCTCAGGAGTGCAGGAGGGAGACCCTGAGGGAGGCTCCAGGTTTGGCCAGGACAGTGTCCAGGAGGGTGATGTGTGCGTGTGTGTGTGCGTGTGTGTGTGTGTGTGTGTGTGTGTGTGTGTGAGACGGGGAGGGATGCCAGGGGCCCTGTGTTGGGGCCCGCAGAAGGGCCTAAAGGGCAGGCACTCCTCAGGCTAGCAGCTCTTCGGGGCGGGGAGAGGGAAGGGTGAGCCTTGACATCCCCTGCAGCCATGGGTCAGGGTCTCAGGGTCCTGGAGGAGGGACAAGGTCCCAGGGGCGGGGGCAGGGGCGGGCTCCATCAGGGAGGCTCGGTAGCCCTCTGCTGCCCTCTGCTGGCCAGCTCTGTCGCCGTGGGCCCGCATCCTGGGATCCCAGACCAGGGCCTGGCGGTGCGGGTGCGGGTGTAGGGTCCCACCCATGAGGTCTGAGGGGCTGGGAGCCCGTGCTAAGCTCTGCACCCAGCCCCCCCCGCAGATCTCCTGCTGGATTCTCTCTGGCGGACAGCAGGGGTCAGCCTGGCACGTGGCCTCCGAAGAGGGGCAGCAGCAGGAGGGCCTCTTTGGGGCCACAGCCCAGGTGGTGGGGGCGATGACAGGAAACATCACCTCGTGTGCCCTGCACTACTGCTCCCCATTCTTGGCCCTCGAGCTGGGGGGTCTAAGGGAGGCTAAGGTCAGGGCCTTCTACCTTCTGCCCCCAATTTGCACCCTGGACTGGGGCCCAGCCCCTCCAGCCCCCTCCTACCGCAGGGGTCACCAGCCAGACCCACTGTGTGAAGCGCAGGATATGGGGGGGGGAGTGTACCTGTATGGTGGCCCTCCCTCTACGTGCCCGGGGCTCTACGTATGACACAAGGAGTCCTGTCAATCTTAATGGTGGCTGGCTCATGGTTTTTTTTTTTTTTTTTTTTTTTGGCTCATGGTTTTAAAAGGCCTGCAGGCTGTTCCAGATGTGCAGTGGCTTCGATGCTGACGCCCGTGCCCAGATCTAGTGCACACTCAGTAAGTGGAAGCTGCTGTCCCAAGGTAGCCGCCACTGTTGTCCACCTGTGTCTGTGGGGCGTGCTGGCTCTCGGCGGCAGGGGCTGAGCTGAGGCTGGGAGCACGGTGCTGGGCTCATGATGGGCTCCGGGTGAAAGCTCCGTGACTCAGAACCCATTTGTTGAGAAGCTCTTGGTGCCTCAGGACCCCCCCCCCCCCAACCTCCCTTGGCGCCCCCAAGGCTCCTGCTCTTCTAGGACATCACCCTGCGCTTTGAGAGGTGGTGTGCCATAGGTCCCCCATTGCCACTGCTCCCGACCCCATCCACCCTTGTTGGGTGCAGACCACTTCTCCAGGAGGCTGCAGAGGAGGGCACCGCTGAAAGGGTCTCTCAGGTCTCCTGGGGCCTCTGCACCCACCAAGCTACCATGAGCTGGCACAGGGTCGTCTGGTCTCTTGAGAACTCACCCTGAGGCAGCCCTCCCATATGGCTCGTCCTGGACAGCAGACAGGCCCCCGTGAGGACAAGGATGCCGTGAAAGCTCCAGGAGCACAGGAGCTGGGACTCAGGAAGGGCAGGAAGTCCCAGAAAAGGAGGTGTGCGTGCACACACGAACTCATGCATGGTATGGGGCGAGCATGCTGAGTGGGCACATGCGGGTGTGCATGGATCTATCCGTGCGTGCACACATGCGTGTCACACCTGCAAAGAAAAGAGCCTGGCGAGAGCTATACCTGAATTTCAGCTCTGGCTTCCCAGCCCGGGTCCTGGGATCTCAGATGACGCTGTGGTGTCCACCGCCTTTCCGTGTATTTACCAAGACGTCTACAAAGAGCTACCTGCCGGCTCTATAATCAGAAAGGAAATGAGCTTTTCCAAAACATCAGGCGGTGTTCAAAGCAAGCCAAGGCCTCTGAGAGTCTGAGAGTGAGGCCTGGGTGACCCAGAGCCAGGTTCCTGGAAACTGGGATGGAGATTCAGGCAGAAGCGGGGTGGCACAGAGGGTGGGGGGACCCCGCAGGGCTCTGACTTCCAACCCCGAGTTCGTGTGTTTCATTTCTCTACCAGCTACCCCAGCACCTCTGGGCTGCCAGTCCCTGCCAGGGCTGCTCCTGGCTGACCTCCTATGGCCCCGAGGTGGGACTTCCCACCGTGCCTCACAGCCCCACTCTGCCAGAGGCATCCGCCCCCGGGCCCTGGGGCTTCCTTGGGGTGGGACCGTCACCCCCCAGGCTCAGCCTCTCAAGAGGACACAGGACCCCCGTGTCCGTGGTTTCCTACTTCCCCTCGGCCTCACCAGCTGGCAGCCTCTGGGCTGGCAGGGGACACAATCCCCACCCCCCCCACCCCCGCCACCCCCCCGGCCCTGCTGCCTCCCCCCACCCCATGTGTGTTTAAACATTAATCAGAGGAGGGGGAGGCCCACCTGCACTGCTTTCTGTGATAACAGAGTCTAACACGGCCTTGGTGCTGGTTGCAGCCCCTTTAGGAGAGTGGCGGGATGCACAGGTGGACGTCAGCCGTGTGCTCTGCCCAGGCCAAGGAGGCCAAGGAGGCCAAGGTCAGCATCATCCCCCCGCACCTGGAGGCACAGTGTGTACCAACATCAAAGCGTGGCCGGAGTGAAAATCAATGTTGGGCTGAGACTCCCAAGCCTTCAGAGGCCGGGTGCAGGGGCGGAGCCGGGAGGGAGGGGGATGGGGAGGGGCGGGGGGGGGGGGAGGGGGCTCTAGACCAGCTGGCTCCACGTGTCCTGAGAAGCTTTCCACCTACCCTGGCACCTGCGGAAGGGCAGCCAGGGAACAGCCTGGAGGGGGGCCAGGCTCCTGGGCCACATGGAGCAGAAGTGCTGACCGTGCACTGGGGCGTTTCCCAGACAGGAGCCAGAGGCCCTGAACAGCGCCCACGGACACCCTGGACGGTGCCAGCCCATCACTAGGTAAGTTCCGGAGAGCCTGGGTTGAAGGGCACTGGCTAGGGGTCAGCCTGGTGCCTCACGTCTCCATCCTGTCCAAATGATCACACATTAAAAACCAAAGCCGCAGGGTTATTTTATGGTGTTATTACTTTTGTAAAACATGTTATTCTTTTTTAAAAAGCAATCAGGGGGCAGCCCCAGTGGCGCAGAGGTTTAGCGCCGCCTGCAGCCCGGAGTGTGATCCTGGAGACCCAAGATCGAGTCCCACATCGGGCTTCCTGCATGGAGCCTGCTTCTCCCTCTGCCTGTGTCTCAGCCTCTCTTTCACTCTCTCTGAATAAATAAATAAATAAATCTTTAAAAATAAAAAATAAAAAATAAATAAAAAATAAAAAGCAATCAGGGCAGCCCCGGTGGCGCAGAGGTTTAGCGCCGCCTGCAGTCCAGGGCATGATCCTGGAGACCCGGGATCAAGTCCCACATCAGGCTCCCCGCATGGAGCCTGCTTCTCCCTCTGCCTGTGTCTCTGCCTCTCTCTCTGTCTATGAGTGGATAAATAAAATCTTAAAAAAAAAAAGCAATCAATACAAACATTATCATAGAAAACAGGGTCATCCCTAGCCTTGCCTGCCTTTGTTCGTGGGTTCTTGCCCCCTTCCCCCTGCCCTTGTGGGCACACGGCTTCACCTCCAAGGGGGTTCCCTTCCTTGTGTATCAGTGATTCACACCCACGTGGCTAACACTTAAACAGAGGCTCACGTTATCATCATGAGGATGCCCACGGTACTCCCAGCCCGTCAGCCCCAGTGGTGACATTTAAGGATGTCCTGAACCATCTTTATCAGGGGGTACAGGGAGAGATCACAGTCCAAGACCCCCACCGCCCCCTGGAACCAGTGGGCCAGACCAGCTCTGCCCCTGCCTCTGAGTGACCCTCAGACCCAGAAGATCTGGGCTGAAATGTCTCCCGTGCAGCCCAAGGAGGCATGAGGCCCCTGGGAGGCACTCAGCCATGCTGGGTGCAGCTCCTTTCCATCCCTGCTCTAGCCGGGGGGCCCACATCAGTGACTTTGGTGAAAGTTCTGATGTGTCTACTGGGGAGAGGCAGAGTAGGGAGCCCCCAACCTCTCCCTATGCCCGAAGCACCATGAGCGGCTGTGGTTTGGGAGCCGGGACCAGCGATGACTGCTGGGGGTGGGTTCACCCTGCCTGGCTGGAGGGAATTGAAGGCATGGGGTCCCACGGCATAGGGTCAGAAATCAGAAGCAGAGACTGTGAGCCACCCCCAGGGCACTCTGCTGGCTAGAGGGGCAGCTCAAGTTGAGTTTGGCTGATGGAGGAGGGGCACCAGCTTCTCCATCTCTGAGTTTCACTGTGACCCCCTGAGGCCCCAGCTCTTCCTCACCAAGCCTGAGTCCTCCTTGTCATAATTCAGCTGTCACTTCCTCTGGGAAGCCCTCCAGTCCCTGCATGGGTACCCAAGAAACACAGCCAGGCCTGAGGCCCTTGCTGCCAGCCAGTTTGGCACACACAGCCAGACTGAGCCCTGGGGACACTGGACAAGCGTATCCCCTGTACACCAGGGCCACCTGCCTTGGGAGTACAGACTGCCAAGGACAGGGGGCAGGAGGGTCTAACTTATGCAAGGCAGCTGGCTGGACGAGGGCCATTTCCACTAGTGTCCAAAGCTATGAAAGGCTGGTCACAAGTGTCTAGGACTTGAACCAGAAGCCACTGCTTTGTCTTTTCTATGGCTGTTATTGAAGCACTTAAAATGTATATATATAATATATGTTTTTTTTTTAATTTTTTTTTAAATTTTTATTTATTTATGATAGTCACACAGAGAGAGAGAGAGGCAGAGACAAAGGCAGAGGGAGAAGCAGGCTCCATGCACCGGGAGCCCGACGTGGGATTCGATCCCGGGTCTCCAGGATCGTGCCCTGGGCCAAAGGCAGGCGCTAAACCGCTGCGCCACTCAGGGATCCCATAATATATGTATTTTATCACAAAAGTCACATTTGCTTGTTGGGATAAAAAAGCTCAAAGTAGACAGAGTTGGGCAGCCCTGGTGGTGCAGTGGTTTAGTGCTGCCTGCAGCCCGGGGTGCAACCCTGGAGTCCCAGGATCGAGTCCCATGTCGGGCTCCCTGCATGGAGACTGCTTCTCCCTCTGCCTGTGTCTTTCTCTCTGTGTGTGTCTTTCATGAATAAATAAATAAATAAATAAATAAATAAATAAATAAATAAATAAATAAAATCTAAAAAATATTTTAAAAAATAGACTGAGTCGTGTAAAGTCACAAGTGGCTGTAAATGCCCTCCCACACTCTACCCAGGAGACCCTACAGGGCCTGCGGCATGTGCTGAGGCCATCAGAGCAGCTTGTCGCAGGCGTCTTCCTGTGTCCTGCCCCATAGCTCTGGGGAGAGGCCTGAATCCCCTGGTGAGTCCCCTGGACTCTGCTCTCTGGGGACGTCCCCACTCAGGCTGGGGTCACCATCACCAGGCTGGAGCAGAGAGGGTGTGGCTGGCCCAGCATCACCAAACATCCTGGCTCCTGGTCAACCCTGCAGGCCCCAGGTGCATGTCTGTGACATCCTGCCCAGATCTGAGGTCTCTCTCTCTGCGTGGGGCCCCTCAGAAAGGGCTGTGGGGAGGCCAAAGTCAAGCTTCTCGGGATGGCTTTGTCTCCAAGACTTGGCCCAGCACCTGTCAGCCCTGCAAAGGTCTATGTCCTTGGTGACCTACCAGCACCCCTCAGTCCACCAGCCACCATACAGAAAAGCTGTGGGGGCACCGCCACATCTGTACCCTCAGGACTATCCTTCCATGCGGGGGCCCCCAGTCTGTGGCCTGCTCATCTTCAAGCCCTGCCTTGACCTCTCCAAGACAGCAGCCAGCCTTCTCCTGAGCTCCGCCCAGCTTCTGGGGGACTCTGTCTCTTGAGGCCTCCCTGTACCTCTCGGGCACCCCACACAGGTGGCAAAGGCACAGCTCTGCTTCATCAGGTGCTTGGTGGGTGCCAGGCCTGCGCTAAACCCCTCTGGGGCCGGTTGAACCTTGGCAATGACCCCATGGGATGGGTATTGTTACCCTTCTCGCTTCTCCATAGAAGTCCCAGATTCTCTCTGGTCCTACACGGCTGTCTGCGGCCTGGCTCTGCCTTCCACTTGCTCCTGGTACAGGGCCGTGCCCAGGACATGATGGGAAGGAGAGTGGCCACTGGCGTAATTGCGTTATCCCAGTCTTCACTGGCACCCACCCTCTCGATCCTATTAAAGGCATCTTGAGCCCTGAGCGCCCCATCCTCTTCACCGTATGGAAGTCCAATTCACTCACCACGAAGACACACACGTTTATCCAGCTTAACCCTGTCGTCTTTCCTTCCTTACTGTTGCCAGGGGCTGAAGGTCCCTCCAACCTGGTTGCCTTCCTAGGCCTGTGCCTGTGCTGGGCTCCCGCGTTTCTGCTTCCCCAAGCCACCCCCGGCCAGGGATCTGGTGGGAGGAGGCGGGCTCTGTGGACCTAGCGCACACCTGACAGCTGGAAAAGGTGGAAGAAGGCTCTGGGGACAGCCACCGCAGCTTCCAGTCCAGCTGTGAGCCCTAGGGCATGTGGCCCCTGCTCTGTGAACCTCGGTTCGCCCCGCATAAAACGGGGCAGTCACTGTAGCTCCTGTAGGGGAAGGTGGTGATTGCCACACTCAGCATACGGAGTGCACCCTGATTTTAGGAGGAACCTGGTGGGCAGAGGGGTCTGAGCGCCTTTTCTCTCACATGAGTGGAACGTGACCATACAGAGTGGCTGGTGTGGCACAGTGTGACTGTCCCCACGTAAACATGGTACAAAGGATCTAGTGGACAATCTTACCTTCAGGAAACACAATCATGTTTTACCAGCTCTGAAAACAATGAATAACATCCCTTAGCTAAATAGAGCTCGAGCGGAGTCTGTGAATGCTGGCGTGGCGTGGCTAAGGGGATGATGTGCCCATGCGGGAATTTACATGACAGGGGAGCAAATACTGGCTGGTGTTTGGTGCAGGCCGATAACGGAAAACAAGCCTCGAATTAAACAAATGTGAATGGATTCCTCTGCAAGCAGCCAGAACAAATATATCAGTAAAAATGGGTACAGAGCAAGTGGCAAAAATGCAATAAATCAGAATGAATCCTCGCGTGGGGGGTGGGGGGCGGGGGCGGTGGCGGCTATGATTCAGGTAGACAGATATTTCGGGTAATATGGCTAAGAGACGCACAGCAAAATAATAACTTTGACCGAGTTCCAATGTCAAGTTCATGGCTGGAGTGCAAACAAATATTTCACCGAGTGTCCGGATGAGACAGGACACGGGAGGGACTCGGAGGGAGGGCGGGCTGGGAAGAGCCGGGGCATGTGACCACAGCGAGAGGGGTCTCTCGGGGCCCTGAGATGGCAGGGCAGGCTGCCTGCTGAGGCCTGTCCCCTGGCTGCTTCTCTTGGGAACGCCTGGCCCTGCTGACCCGCCCGACCTTGTGGGGCCGGGGTGACCAGCAGGTGACTGCCGCGTGACTGAACCCACTGAGGCGTGGCCCCCTTGGGTCGACCTCAGCCTTCTGAGCTGGAGGACAGGGGCCCAGCCCTCTGCCCCCTGCGCTCACCTCCTGGGGACCCCCGCCCCTCCACAAACTCCTACCATGATCTCTGGCCCCGGGCCCGTCCTTCTTTCAAAATGTGCCAGCAGCCATTCCCAGCAGAACCGGCTTCGTAGCATTGACCCAGCACCGGTGAAAAAGTCACTTGTTTTATTTATGTTCCTATTCAGCAGACTTCTTGCAGGCCGGCCTGGTCTCTGCGGGGACACTCCCAGGTAGATCATGGTCGCTGGGGACCTGGTGGCCTGTGACGCTGCCTCAGTCTGGAGGTGAGCGGACCATCTCAGCGAACACTGTGTGGCCCTGCTTCTCTGTCCCCCACCCCCCCGCCCAGGTCATACGCTGCCCTAAAGCAGATGCCCTGACTGTGAACCCTTTGCTTTTGATAACGTGACAGCTTATTGGGATACAATTCGCACACTGTACGACTCACCCATTTCGAGGGCACAACTGAATGGTTTATTAATATAATTTGCAAGGTTGAGCAAACATCCCCACTATTTGGTGGGGGCTAAATGGACTAAAATGGACTGGAGTTTCTTCATCCAGCTTCCCCTGGAGACTGCATGGTCTACTAGGCTCCAGAGTCCGGGAATAGTTGCCTAACACAGTTCAGTTGTTCATTCCGTGGTGAGATGACTTCCTGCAGCTTCCTACTCCTCTGTGTCCACTGCCACCATCCTCGAATCCTTTGCCTTTGAGCCACAGGCTACAGTGAATGTTTTGCTGTAAGACGTGCAGTGGTAAACCCAAAGTGACCTTCCACCTGCATGAGGCTGGACTGAGTAGCTCCACGGACTGTCCCGGGTGCCTGGGTGCTGGTGCCAGGACGGGCCCCGTCACTGACCACCGCGTGACCACCTCCTCCGTGAGCTTTACCTGGACCTAGCCTTGACCTTGTCAGCTGTGTTTTGACTTAGACTACACTCTGGGGGGATCCCTGGGTGGCGCAGCGGTTTGGCGCCTGCCTTTGGCCCAGGGCGCGATCCTGGAGACCCGGGATCGAATCCCACGTCAGGCTCCTGGTGCATGGAGCCTGCTTCTCCCTCTGCCTGTGTCTCTGCCTCTCTCTCTCTCTCTCACTGTGTGCCTATCATAAATAAATAAAAAACTTAAAAAAAAAAAAAAAAGACTGCACTCTGGTATTTCCGAGTTAGAGCAGGAATGGAGGTGCCTGGCATGTTGGGGGAGAGGCGCACGAGACTGTTGGACTGTGGGCTGACCTGGCATTTCATGTGCCCCATCATTTTGCCAAAAGTCTATGTGATATGGATAGCTAAGAACCTTCTCCATTATCAGAGTGGTGACAGGTGACACAGCCAGTGGTGCCAAGGGACTTCCCTCTCCCTGCCTCTCGTATGAGTGTATTAGAGGGAGGTCACCGGGCAGCAGCATATAAAATCAACAGGATTATCCCCCAGCTGAGCACAGTATGGGCTCCCGGTGGGGAGGGTTAGGGTTAGGGTCTCTAGCCCTGTGTTTGCTGGTGTTGATGGTGGGTGCACCTGCCCAGGAGGTGAGACTGTTTCTCCTGACGCACAATGCCTGGGGAGGCTGAGTGCTGGGAACCTGGGTCCAATCGTGGTATCTGGCCCAGATGCCCTTGGGGGACACTGCAACCTGGGCAGTTGGTGTGCACAACAGAGGACAGGATGTGGCATCAAAGGGGCATCTGCACAGAAAGCAGGAGCCAGGATGCTAGGCAAGGGCTGGGTGTGATCCAAGGTGACTCAGGGGTCAGGGCAGGGCCCAGAAGGCAAGTCTTAAAGCCACAGCCTGCAGCCTAGAGCCTGGGGTCAAAGTTCCCACATCACACATGCTCCTTTCCTCCTTCATTTAATAAAGACACAGTAAGGGGGCAGTGCGGGGGGGGGGGGGGGAACACGGTGGGTGGCTGGGACTCTGCAGAGTGAAAATTCATAAAAAGGGAAGTGGTTTAACGTGGAGTCAGGGAGCCGGCAGGGGGAGCGCTCTCGCCCTACAGGAAGAGCAGCTCGCAGCAAGTCCATCCTGCTGCTGCTTTACTACCCAGGCAGGAGAAAGTTTTTTTCTCCTCCTCCAGCAAGGGCCCAGCTAATGAGACCGTCACAACGCAGCCAATGAAAAGCCACTCTACTTAGGATTCCCTGTTTACTCCAATGGACCTTTTCGTTTATAACCATTCCTTCCAAATCCCCCCCTCACCTCTGTAAAGGAGCATTCCGTTTCCTTCGTTCCCCAGACTTGCCCTATGGTTTTGCTACATCTCCCCTGTCCCGAATTGCAGTTCTCTGCTATTTCCGAATAAACCCATTTTTGTTGGTGAAATAACTGAAAGCTTTAGGTATTTATTTATTTTAAGATCTTATTTATTCATGAGAGACACGTAGAGAGAGGCCGAGACACAGGCAGAGGGAGAAGCAGGCTCCCTGTGGGGAGCTGGATGCGGGACTTGATCCCAGGACCCCGGGATCACCACCTGAGCCAAAGGTAGATGCTCAACCACCGAACCACCCAGGTGCCCCTGAAACCTTTATTTTTGAGGCTCAAAGCAAAGCCAGCAACAAGTGGAAGAAGGAGTCGTGACCAAGTTGGTGCCCAGCCAGGGACATGTCTGCCAAGCTGACCCTGAGGAGTAGAAGGAAGGGGTGTGGGGTGCAGGGGGATGGACAGGTACTGGAGGGACGGTAGCAGCGGGCTGGAGGGCAGAGCGAGGGCTGGCAAATGAGCCGCACGGGTGAGGGAGGTAGGGTGGGTGCCCCTGTGTGGGCAGGGGCCGGCGGCTGATGGTGGATGAGCCAGACTGAGCCATGCAGCTTTGTCATGATGGCAGCAGGGAGCCCTGAAGGGTTTTCAGGAGGAGGGAAGATCATTCATGGAACCGACCTACCCTTGGTGAGCTAAGTTTCAGGCCGCTGAAGGGACCCCTGAGTTCCTGGCTCTAGGCCTTGACTCACCTGTCTCTTGTTTCTTTTTTCTCTTCAACCCCAACAAGAGCAAAAGCAGACAGAAATACGTGACTGCTTCGGGAAGCCTCCCTCGATGCAAGGCAGCGGCGATGGCGTCCCCCGGGGACATGAGTAAGGTCTGGGGGGAGGATGCTACAGGCGCGGGGTGGGCAGCGGTCAAGGAGGCTGGGAAACATCTTCCAATGCACAGATCTGCCCCACGACAGAGAATTTACTCAGCCCCTACTGTCAACAGCGCCCAACGGGCCTGGAACAGGGCCTCCGAAGCTCCAACACCGAAGCACATCAGTGAGCCAGGCCAGCCAGGTGAGTGAGGCTGAGGGAGGCTGCCACCCGCAGGGGGGCCTGAAGGTCCCCGCGGGGCGGAGGAGGGGCCGAGGGGTGAGTGATGGGGATGAGGGTGCCCTGGTGGGCAGTCAAGGCAGGTCCCTCCCAGGGGAGGATACCTGGGGCTCCCGGCAGGCCAGGAAGGGCCTCAGGGGCAGAGGGGCAGAGGGTGGGGAGGCCCGAGGGAGGTGGCAAAGCAGAGGGCAGCGCACTGGGGGCCTGAGGTCCGTGCCTGTCCGCTGGGTGGGCGGTGGGACCCGGAAGACCGAACAGAATTGGGCAAAAGCCCCTCAGGAGTCTCCCTCCCAGGCTCGCGCCGTAGGCCTAGGGACGAGGAGGGACCGCGGCACCCACGGGGCCAGCCTGGGGCCTGGGAGACCGGGGGGGGGGCATGCACGGGTGGGGGGGCTGTCGATCGGCCCCGGGAGGGAAGGTGGGCCTGGGGCCAGGCAGCCTCGGCCGCACGGTCTCTCCGGGGACAGGCACAGGCTCGGGGGTTCGCGGCAGAAGCGCCCCCTTCAGGGACTCGCAGGGGTCGGGCCTCCTGGGGGGGGGGCGCGGCGGGGCGGGGCCTCGGGGGGGAGGGAGGAGGTCGCTGGGGGGAGGGAGGGGGCCGCTGGGGGCGCGTGTCCTGGAGCGGGGGGGCTCCCGAGGAGGGGAGGGGCGGGGCGGGGCCTCGGGGTGAGGGAGGGGCCGCTGGAGGGGAGGGAGGGGGCCGCTGGGGGCGCGTGTCCTGGGGCGGGGGGCTCCCGAGGAGGGGAGGGGCGGGGCGGGGCCTCGGGGTGAGGGAGGGGCCGCTGGAGGGGAGGGAGGGGGCCGCTGGGGGCGCGCGTCCCGGGGCGGGGGATTCCCGAGGAGGGGAGGGGCGGGGCGGGGCCTCGGGGGAAGGGAGGGAGCCGCTGGCGGGGAGGGAGCGGACCGCTGGGGGCGCGCGCCCTGGGGCGGTGGGGGGGGCTCCCGAGGAGGGGAGGGGCGGGGCGGGGCCTCGGGGGAAGGGAGGGAGCCGCTGGCGGGGAGGGAGGGGACCGCTGGGGGCGCGCGCCCTGGGGCGGTGGGGGGGCTCCCGAGGAGGGGAGGGGCGGGGCGGGGCCTCGGGGGAAGGGAGGGAGCCGCTGGCGGGGAGGGAGCGGACCGCTGGGGGCGCGCGCCCTGGGGCGGTGGGGGGGGCTCCCGAGGAGGGGAGGGGCGGGGCGGGGCCTCGGGGGGAGGGAGGGAGCCGCTGGCGGGGAGGGAGGGGACCGTTGGGGGCGCGCGCCCTGGGGCGGTGGGGGGGCTCCCGAGGAGGGGGCGGGGCGCGGCGGGGCGGGGCCTCGGGGGGCGGGAGCCGTTGGGGGCGCGTCCCGGGGCGGGGCTCCCGAGGAGGGGCGCGGCGGGGCGGGGCGTCGGGGGGCGGGAGCCCTGGGGGCGCGTCCCGGGGCGCGGCGGGGCGGGGTGGGGCGGGGCGGGGCCTCGGGGGCGGGAGCCGTTGGGGGCGCGTCCGGGGCGGGGCTCCCGAGGAGGGGCGCGGCGGGGCGGGGCCTCGGGGGGCGGGAGCCCTGGGGGCGCGTCCCGGGGCGGGGCGGGGCGCGCGGCGGGTACTTGGGCGGCGGCGGAGCGGCGTCCGGCCCGCCATGGCTGCGAGGCGCCTGGTGTCCGCGCTGCGCTCCGGCCCCGCCCGCGCCGCCCCGCTGTCCACCGCGCCCGCCGCCCGGGAGCAGCCTGCCGCGGGCCGGGGGGCGGCGCCGGGCTGCGGGGCGGCCGAGGCCGCGCGGCCGCCGTCGCGGGTCGTGGACTTCGGGAGCCCCCGGGAGGCGTACCGCAGCCGGCGCAGCGGGGAGCTGGTGCGCGGCTGGCTGGTGCTGCGCCTGTGCGCCTCGCCCTGGCTGCTGGCGCACCACGAGCAGGTGTGCGGGCGGCGGGCGGCGGGCGGCGGGCGGCGGGGGGCGGGGGCGCGGCGGGGCGGGGCGCGGGCCCCTCCGTGGGCCCCTCCGTGGGCTCCGTGGGCTCCGGGAAGCGTTACTGGAAAGCGGGGGCCACTTGAGCATCGCTTGCAGCCGGGGCGTGACCGACTAAAGATCAAGACCGGCTTCTGAATGTTTAAGCTGCGGCCGCCCGCAGCCATGCGACGTTGTCACCTGAAGTCTAAACGGAGCGCTTCCCAGTGCTGCCTGAAGGGATGCCTTGGAGGTGTTGGAGGGTCATGGCCTGGGAACCCGGAGTTCTCCGAAGTGGCGGCTTAGGAGGGAGCTCGCTAGGCACGGCCACTGGATGTTGGGGAAAATGGGAAGCCACGCGAGTTACTTGTATTAGTCCAACATAGTAACTTGTGAAACGCCTTGAGGGCTCTGGGGAAGTAAAAAGCAGAACAGTGTCTTAGCCAGTGTCAGTCTGGACGTACAGAGAAGACGGCTGTTTCGGGGTGATCCTGGGAACAGCTTGCAGGGTGCAGCTGCTGGTGCTGAGGGTCTGGAAGGCTTTTCATGCCGGAGGTGTTCATTGCTCGAGTGAGACTGTGCTGAGCGGGTGGTGCCGCCTCCCTTGGGCGCTGGGGGAGCTGGGGGGCTGGGGGGCTGGACCAAGGCACCTGCAGCCCTAGGTGAAGGCGAGACCACGGTGCTGGCAGCTGAGGGTGCAGGCCCACCAGGCCGGACTCGGTGAGTGAGGGCACTGTGAGGCCAGCGGAGTGTTGCACGGGGGCTCTCTCCACGGGTTCTACTCAGATGCACCCTGGCACTGATAGTGGCAGGAGTGAAAAGGAAATGAGGAGGAGGAGGGGCAGAGCTGGCGATGTGGAAGCTTCTGGGAAGCCATCTGTGTTTGTGGTAGACGCGGATGCCCTGTGGTAAATTTGTGGCTCTGGAGCGCCCAGGCCAACTGGAGAGGACGGTGGAAAGGGACCCTCAGGGGTCAGGGCACCTGGTGGGGGGTGAAGGCTGGGAAGCACCAGTGTCTGAGGGGCAGCCTGAAAGGAGCAGCACATCCTGGAGGAGCAGGGGTCAGGAGGGAGGAGCCAGCTGGGGCATGGGGATGACCGGGGAGGGAGTAGCTGCCGCAAGGTCTCTGTGGAGGACACGGACAGGGTCCTGGCTCGGGCAGCTGGGGCCTCATGGGTCGGCTGTGTGGGACTGGGATGTCAGGGCAGGACTGGTGCAGCCATGCGGCTGGAAGGGAGGAGTGAAGGCTTGGAGCCATCCAGGCCATGTTTGTCTGGTCTCAGCCCTGAGAGCAAAGCCAGGGGAGGAGCCAGCAGACCTGGGGACCGTGGGGTCCTGTAGGTGACCACTGCCCAATGCCAGAAAGCACTGCAGTGCGGGGACCACCGTGGGTACCTGGAGGTGTGGGGAGGCTTGGCCCCGGGGATGCCGCCAGGAGCCCACTGACGTGTGCTCCCTGTGGGGCTTGTTAGGCCACAGCATTACTAGTGGTTACACTGGGGTCAGGGGCCTCAGTGCCTGGCCCTGGAGGAGACGGGGCGGAGGCCAGGCTGCAGGGCTGTGGGCTGCTCAGCAGGACCAGTACTTACTCACTTTGTTCTCTGGCCTGTTGTGAAAATTCCTTCTGCTCAACAGTGCGGGTCTGAGCAGCACCTGGTGGCAGCGGCGATCGTCAAACCTGTTCCTAGGGAGTGTCCGCCTGAAGCAGCCCTGTTTGAGCTGCTGTACTGGTTTGGGACCCAGTGGGATCCCTTCCTTGCCAGAAGACAAGGGTTTAGGAAGCCCACGTGTTCCACGAGAAAGGCTTCTGTGCTTGGGTGTAAGCCAGTGCAGAAGGGGGTAATGAGGACGGGGACAGGATGGTGACCTTGGGGGACAGGGAGGACAGGGAACTGGCCTCACCCCTCCTTGCTCTGCACACATCTGTTTGAGTCTTTTACAGTGAAAACCAGTATATGTGTTCCTGGTGCAAGTTTCCAAACCCACTGAGAATGCCCCCACCTGGGGCAGAGTGGGGCCTGCCCTCATTTCAGGCTGTGCCACCCAGGGGTACACCTGATGCCGGGGGTGTTTTTCAAGGGGTGGCTTTGCTCTGCAGTTAGCTTCAGATCGGCCAGCCCTGCCCCATGTGCTTCCATAGCCCTCTTGATGGGCTGGCTTCCCTTTGCCAGAGTGAGAGGGTGAGTGACTGGCTCGGTGACCTGAGTGGCCTTCCCTGCCATTCCCTCCGAGCCCCGCCTCTCCTTGGGGAGGTGGTTCCTGTGAAATGCCGGGTGTACTGGAGGTTACCAGCCCAGGGATGCCCTGGGCCAAATTCCAGTGTTTGCCTTGCTCCTGCTTCTTTGATTAGCATTGGCTGTGGCTGCTTTCATGCTTCACCAGCAGGTTGAGTGGTTACGACTGCGACCGTGTGGCCCACACAGCCTGCATGATTTACCATGTGGCCCTGCACAGGAAAATTTGCTGGCCCGAGAGTAGATGACGGGCCTGTTTCCACATGTGGGGATTTCTGAGTTCCCAGAACTGACATGTACGACGGCAGGGGTTGTCCAGAGCCAGATAATGGTTTTCAGGAGTCCGATTCTGCTCCACCTACCAGTGGGGTGAAATCTTTGATATAATCAAGATCCAGCTTTTCCTCTGGCAGGGGTGCTCTGGCCCATGGATTCCCTGACTTCTGGCCTGGGCTGCGTAGGGCCAAGGCAGCCTGTCCCGTTCTCCTGAGTTGGCCTTTTATTTTCCATTTCTCATCCACTTTATAAAAACAGTGAGATGCCATGAAGCCAGGTGCTGCAGAGAGGCAGTGGCAAGGCAGAGGGGATGGCCCGGAGACCCGTGGCCTTGGGATGCCCCCCGGTGACCTCAGGTGGGCTCCTGAGGCATCTCTGCCAAGTCCCAGCCTGCGATTATGGGCGGGTCTGCCTTTAGGCCAGTGTGGGGCTGCTCAGGGTTGGTTTGGGGATGCAGGTGTTTGATTTGCTCATACTTCTGCTTAGACTAGGGATTGTTCCCTGAAGGCCTGATCCCAAGAGATGTTCCTCAGAAAAGGGTTCTGTTATCCATTAGGCTTGACAGACCTCAGGCTTTTTCTGTCTTGGAGCTGAGTGCCGGGGACAGTGGACACAGGAATTCCTACACAGATGGCAGATGTGCCCCCCCAGCAGCCATCCCTTGCAGCCCCAGGGGACTCTGCTGTCCTCATTCCTTCCTGGCCTGGCCTTTCCTGCTGCAGGAGCTCTGTGCCACCCCCATGCCCTGGCAAGCCCCCCTCTCTGGATCTGAGTTAGCAAACATCTCCCACCTGTCACTCCCTCACCCTGTTCTGAACCACTCCATGGAGGTGGCTTGCTCCTTCGAGGTCTCCCCTATAGGATGTGAACTCCTTCTTTTTTTTTTTTTTTTAAGATTTTATTGATTTATTCCTGAGACACACAGAGAGAGAGAGAGAGAGGGGCAGAAACACAGGCAGAGGGAGAAGCAGGCTTCCTGCAGGGACCCCGATGTGGGACTCGATCCCGGGACCCCAGGATCACGCGCTGGGCCAAAGGCAGAAGCTAAACCGCTGAGCCACCCAGGGATCCCCAGATGTGAACTCGTTCTTATCCTAGAATTGTACCAGGCCCAAAGCAGAGGCTCAGGACTTTGGGGACGAATGATGGCAGAAATTGGGTATGTGGCAGTGTGGTTGGAGGAGAAAGCTGAGTGGTTTATAGGCAGCTGTCTTCCTCAGGGGCACGTCCACTTGAGCTGTAGGTCTGCTAAGGCCCCGGATGGACTGTCCTAAATCCACTGGTCCCACGATGGGCTCTCATCTCCCAGACCTTGAAGATGGTCACCTGGCTTATTGTTAGCCTAAGGTTTACTGTAGCTGAAGTCAGACTCCATCTGAATTTCCGCGTGTGTTCATCTGCTCGGCAACCACTGGAGGGCCGGCCCCTTGCCAGGCACTGTTTTAGGGACTTGGAATAAGCAGTGAACAAAACATTGAAAAATCTGGGTGCTCGCCTGCTAGAAAGTTGTACCAAATCCTCCTCCTACCTGGCATAACCCAGCAAGTATGGATACAGAGAATGTTACGATGAACTCACCCGCTGCTGTTCCCAGAGAGACTTGCTGTTCATTTCTGTATCCACCGAGTGGTGGTCAGGCACCCGCTCTGTGCCTCTGGGGTCACCCGTGAGCATGCAGGGCAGGGAGGTGAGTGGTGTTGGGGGCAGGGGGGCAATGGGGGCACTGGGACCTCTGTGGACCTCTGCCCTACGTGAGGAGTGGAGTCACAGTAGCTACGAGCTGAGAAACCAGCTGCTGCTGGTGGTGCCCACTGGTAAACCAAGGCCAGAGTCGGGGTTGGCCCTGGGGACAGTGTCAAGGCTCTACGGTTGGAGCGAAGGGGGCGGGGGAGCAGGGGTGTCCTGCTGGGGACAGGGGAGCCGGGGTGGCCGGGACAACCCTTTCCTTCTGCCTTTCAGCTGCTCCATCTCACCAGGAGGCTTCTGGGGCAAAGGCTGTTTGAAAAGCTGATGAAGATGACCTTCTACGGGCAGTTTGTGGCCGGCGAGGACCAGGAGTCCATCCGGCCCGTGATCCAGCACAACAGGGCATTCGGAGTGGGCTCCATCTTGGACTATGGGGTGGAGGAGGATCTGAGCCCCGAGGAGGCCGAGCGCAAGGAGATGGAGTAAGGCCTCCCTGGGCATCTGCCCGGAACCCCAGAGCGTCCTGGGCCAGCGGGGCGGGGCTGGGCCGAGGCCCCGGGCTGGGGGAGCTTGGTCAGCCTGCTCCCCGGGCTCTCTCTGGGGTGCTTGCACTTTTGCTCTGTGCGAAGGGCACGTCCGGGCTCCCTGTGTGCGCCAGGCCGGAGGAGGGGCCGGGATCGGGGATGGCCACTGTGGTCCACAGCCCAGTGTGGCCCGCCTGCCAGGTTTTGTGTGGTCTGCAGGCTGAGAGTGGCTGGGACTTTTTTATAACTGGTTGAAACAAAACGAGAATGATACTGTGTGACACGGAAAAGTACATGAAAGTCAAATCACTTTTGCTCGGGGTTGGGGGTGGGCAGAGTTGATAGCTACGGCAGGTGCCGTACAGGCCACGAAGCTGGAGGCCGATGATGCTACCTGAGTGTCCACGAACAATGTTTGCTGCACCTGGTGTAGGAGGTGCTCTGGCTTCCTGTTCCAGAGCATCTCATCTGGGGGATCGCTAACCTGCCCCACCTTGCCTCGCTCCTGGAAGGTTTTCTCTTCTTTTTTTAAAAAAGACTTTATTAGAGAGAGAGAGAGAGAGAGAGAGAGAGAATGAGCAGGGTGGGGGAGGGACCGAGGGAGAGGGAGAAGCAGATGCCCCGCTGAGCAGGGAGCCCGATGAGGGGCTCAATCCCAGGACCCCGGGGTCATGACCTGAGCCGCAGACAGACGCCGACCCAACAGCTACCCCTTCTGGGAGGGTTTTCAAATCAGCAGGTGGGCTCTGGTGAGTCCAGGGGTCAGTGTGGCAGGCTGGCCTGGGGTCTCCTCCCGAGGTCACCAACTTGCTGCAGGGCCTGTTCTCTGGGACAGATGGGCACCTCCCTGACTCACCCTTCTGGGCCAGGGAACAAAATTAGACAACAAGGTCACCCTCTGCTTCCTGGGGAGGTAACCGCACAGGAGATGCAGGCAACACCAGCCCTTTCTGTGCAGAATGCCTCGTTCTCACGCTGGTAGCTGCACCCTTGCTTGCATCTGGGACCCTTAGTGGGGACAGGCCTGCTGAGTAGCCTGCCCTGTCTGAGACTGGGGTGTTTGCTCTGGCCTGCCAATGAGAGGGGAGGGGAGGGGAGGAGGAAAGGCAGGGAACGGAATGTCCAAGCCAAGCAGCAGCAGCAGCAGCAGCAGCGGATTGGCCTGCGGAGCCCAGCCCCTGCCCGGCCATTTGCTGTCTGAAAGGCGGGGTCCTCCAGCTTGGCACCCCTCTGTGTAGTCCTCGTGGGGCGGCCCTCAGTGGGGCTGCCTGTTGAATGACTAATGGGCTCTGTGGCCCTGCTGGGTTGAGGGCTGAGTGGTTTCACAATGAGATTTTCTCCCTCTGGCAGGAAGATTCCTTTCCCAGGGTGATCTGGCTGGCTTCCCGCCTGTCCTGCAGGGGGAACCCTGGGAGGTGGGCCGGCCTTGCCCGGGCATGGTGCCTGGTGCCGAGGAGCCGTGCCCCAGGGCCACCCTGATGCTGTGAGGAGCTCTGCTTGGTGGGCTTTGGCATGTGAGTGGTGGTCCCTCCCATCCTAACATGGGGACTCCAGCCGATGTCAGTGGCAGGTGTCAAAGCCTCGTGGCTGGCTCTGCTGCCCCGTGGCCCAGTGCCTTTGGAGAGGCCTGGGCTGAGGGGGCAGAGCCAGGCTTGCAGGTGCTGGTTGAACATCTACGCTGTCAAATTGCCTGCCCGGCTTACCGGGTGTTCTTGCTCAGGGAAGGCTCCAATATGCAGCCCCCACGCACCCCACCGCCCTGCAGAGACTGCTTCTGCGTCCTGGGGGCAGGGGGCAGAAGTCTGTCTCGCTAATCTTGTCACGAGGCCCACGGACCCTGCTCTGGGGAGTGGTACAGGGGCCACTGCCCCTAAGGTCACACGAGTTGGGCAAGGGAGGGTACAGGTAGTGCCGAGCCTGCCCTGGCATAACCATATGAGGACAGAAAGGATGGAGGCGTCCGAATGCACGGGGCTGCCAGCAGGCCTCCCGAGGGTCTGAGGAGGGGGCCCAGGAAGGGTTCCCTGGGGTAGCAAGCAGGAGATGGGAGGCTGTAGGTGCTGGAGGGAGAGGGCTGGGTGGGACCGTGTGTCCCGCAATACCTGATGGAAGGCAGAAGCTGGGGCTTCTAGGAGAGGAGCCCAATGGGGTCTCCCCAGCAGTCTGAGAGCTGTGAGATAGGGGGCTAGGGCACCTCCCAATGGTGGGCTGTGATGAGAACACCCAGGGACAGTGCGTACGGCAGGTAGGTGTCTCGACTATGCAGACACAGGGACGGCTGGAGGTGGAGCCCGGGGTGCTGGCAGCCGGCCGGGTGCTGCCTGGGGCGCCAGGGAGGTGGGTGTGCAGGTGGGAGTGAGCTCCACTGGGCTTCCCGCATTGCCCCCAGGGCAGAGGCTGGCCAGGGCTCCCCTCACTTTCTGCTTTTTCCTAAAAGGCGTCCAGTCAACACATCCTCCGGAGCAGCGAGCTGAGTTTGGAGGCGGCCTAGGGGATGGTTGGGGCTTCCTGCCGCCTCGGCAGCCCTGGTGCTCACGTGCTTCTGCCCTCTGCCCCCAGGGGCACACTCTCTTCGCCCTTCCAGGTCCGGGGCTGTGCACGTGTGTGCGCACAGGGCACTCCCTTCCTTTCCCCACCGATGACGCTGCTCCACTGCACCTGGCAGCTGCCGTCTTTGTCTCTCGTGACCCACCCGCCAGACCTGGTTGAGTGTGAGCCTCGGCCCTTGTGCTGCCGTCTGCTTGGAGGCCGCTGGGCCCTGAGCACGCGGCGGCGCGGCCCACCCGGTTCCTCCGCTTAGTCACTGCTACAGGGCTCCTGTCTGCTCTGTGCCCAGGAGGCTCAGGGATGGAAGTAGCCACAGCCCCTGCGTCCTGCCGCTGGGCCTGCTGGCAGCCAGGAAGGGGTGGCCTGTGCTGCCTTCACCTGTGGAGCCCAGCTGGGGCCCGGAGGGTGGACAGGGTGGACAGGCCGGCCGTGGAAATGTTGAGCCACCTTACACCGTGCTGGGCCCCAGGGGGCCTTTTAGATAATGATTTCCCCTGTGAATGGAATGCGGCCTGCCCGGACGGCGGGCACCTTGGAGGTGGATACTCTGTCACTCTGAGCCACGGCCGTGTGGTTACAAGGCAGGCCCGAGTCCCCAGGAGCCACTCTCCTTGCCGATGAGAGGTGGGCTGCAGGTGACCGAGGGGTCTCATCGGCACCTTGTTGCGGATGGTGAGGCCTGAGTGATGCTTTTGCCTGGTTGTACCTGGGCCCCAGCCTGAGGCAGCTCCTGGTTCCCAGTGGGGACGCCGTGTGTAGGGCTAACCCCCTCCTTCATGTTACAGTCAGATATTGTCGCACTGTGACACCCTCTTCTGTACATCGAGCACACATGTCTAGTGGCCATGACGTGGCTCCTGTCCCCTGTCCCCAGGATGGGGCCTTGTGGGCTGGGCAGCACTATGTGGATGGAGCCCCAGCCCCTGTGGACTGGCCTGACTACTGGGCCGTCCAGGTCCTGACCTGGGCATCCTGGCTCAGAGTTGCCAGATACAGGCCCTGGGGTGGCACAAGAGCTAGGGCCCAAAGGAGGGACTCCTGGAGGGTGGCCCGCAGCCCCAGACTTGTTGGAGGAGCCGGGGATGAAAGCCGGCGTGGCTCTTTGACTCGGCTTGAGGCCACCAGGTGGGGTTACCTCCCAGCAGTGTCACCGGCTTCATCTCTGCCTCAGGCGCCCTGGGAGGGGGGTTGGGGAAATTGCTGTCCTTCTGCGAAATGTGAGTGGAGCCTCAGGAGCCCCAAGGGGCCCAAGCGTTTGGGAGCTCACAGGATAGCTGTGGGGCTTTGGCTGAGCTCTTTCTGTGGTAGCTGGGTCGGGAAGCCGCTGGACTGCCACCCCCAGGCCGGGGAGTGTGGCCAGGGCCCTTCGTCTGGGCAGGCTTAGCCGTGATAGGGTGCGTGATAGGGTGCTGTCCTAGACGGCAGGCGCACTCGGGGGTGGGGGCTGCTGCGATTCTAGCAGGTCCGGGTGGCGGGGCGGCAGGTGGCGAGGGCCCAGCCCCGGGACTGCGGGGAGGCGGGGGTGGCTGGGCTGAGCCTGAGGGCGGGGCAGAGGCCACCGTGGCCTCAGGCGGCCTCACCGGCTTCTCCTGAGGCTTGGGAGGCTATTATTTCGGTGTAATGGGAGACCGGGCGGGGCGGGGAGGGGGAGCTTGCATTTTAAAGAAAAATGCTGGTTGTTTCTTGGAAGATTCGCCTCTGGGGTAGGAATGGGGCCGGACGCTGGGGGCGGTGGCTAGGGGTGGAGCTAGCTGCACCTGGCAGGAGCCCGGAGCCCGACCTGGGGCTCCTGGCGGTGGGAGGCGCCTGCATGTAGGGGGCACAGAACAGGGCAGGGCCCTTGCTCCTCAACTCTGGGCATTTTGTGCGTGTGGCCGCCCGGGTCCTCGCCTTGTGGGCCCCGCCTGGCCCGGGCTCCGACTTCCCCTCGGAAGGAGCACCTGCTCCGTGCCTGGGGCTGCCGCCTGGGTGGACTCACTCCTCGCGCTCCCCCCGGGGCTGGGGGCCAGGGCCGCTGGGCCAGGTGGGGTGTGAGGGGCGGTGACCCTGCAGGCGGGGTGGGTGCCGAGGGAGGGGGCGCGGGAGGCACCCTGGCCGGCCCTCGGGCTCAGCCCCTGGCTTCCTCCGCCCCTGACTGCGAGAGGGAACCTGCCTGTCACCTGCCTGTCACCTGCAGGCCGTCACCGCTCCTTCCTTCCTGCAGGTCCTGTACATCGGCTGTCGAGAGGGAGGGCAGTGGTGAGTTAAGAGGAGGCCCCCCGGGAACGAACGCTCTCTGCGCTCGTCCCCCCACCCCTGCTCAGGGAGACCCGGGTTCGGGGGCCCAGACTTGTGCCCACACGGCTTCTCCCTGGAAGCCTCCAGGCCGTTGCTCCAGGTCGGCTGGCATCCGCGGGGCCCTGTCGGGGGCCTGGTGCCCTGGCCCTTGTGGGCCCGGCCTGTGACGAGGGCTCAGCCAGGGGAGGGCGGGGAGCGGTGGGCAGCACGGGGCGGGAGCAGGCCCGCTGCCGCCCGGGAGGCCCCGCGCTTGCCCAGCGTTGGGCGGGAGCCTGCGTGCTCAGGCCACGTGCCTGCGCCTCTAGGTACGAGTAAGAGGGAGAGGCAGTACCAGGCCCACCCGGCCTTCGGAGACCGCAGGGACGGTGTCATCAGTGCCCGCACCTACTTCTATGCCAGTGAAGCCAAGTGTGACAGCCACATGGAGACGTTCCTGCGCTGCATCGAGGCCTCAGGTGGGGCCCGGCTCCTTGCTGGCTGTGCGCCTGCCGGCGGGGCTGGGGTGGGGGCTGAGCCCTGTGCGCAGACGTGCTCACGGCGGAAGTGAGTCCAGGCTCTCCGGGTGGCCCAGACAGCCATGGGGTTGACCGCGAGTGACGCGGAGCCACACGTGGGCTCGGGTCACCCCGGGGTCACGCCTGAGTCCAGCCCCTGCCGAAGGAGCCGGGCGCCTCCTCCTGGACACCAGTGCCCAGACGTGAACCTCAGGAAGGCCGTCCGCAGGCTGAGCGGCCCCCCGCCAGGATCCGGGGCTCGAGCCTAGCCACGCTGGGCCCTCGCCTTGCCCGTGGCTGTGCCGCTCCGGGAGCCGGTGCCACGGAGGCCTCCCCACCCAGCTGCCTCCGGGTGGAGTGCCCACCGGGGGAGGCGACTCAGGTGGGCCTCTGTGCCCTGGAGTCTCCGGGGCCTCCCCAGCCACAGTGCAGCCCCCACCCCTCCCCATGGGGCCCCAGCAGCCTTCCAATAGGGAACTTTGTACCTTCTGAACCCTGGAAGGGGTGGGAGTGGGTGGTGCTCAGAAGCTGCCTTCTGAGAGCCGTGCTGGGGAGACAGCAGGTGGTCAGGGGGACACTTGGCCTTGGGGGGCCAGAGAAAGGGCCGCCTCCCCGCCTCCGGGCCTGCTGTGCCCGGAGTGAAGGTCACAGACCTGAAGACAGGTCGTGGGTTTCTGGGGGGGAGGAGCGGGGGGCGGTTGGGGCCTTCTGTGCTCCACCTTCTGCCGTGTTGGGAGTCTCTGTGTTCTGTGAGCCCTATCCCCCCGCCCCTGCCCTCGCCTTGGGCAGCCTGGGGTGCTGGTGGGTGGCATGGGAGAGGACACGAGGCAGGGATAGAAGGGCCGTTTGTCGGCTACTCTGGCCACCGCCCTCCTGGATCCATGCTAACGAGCCCCCCCAAGCTGCCTGTTCCCGCCCCTTGGGGTGTCCCAAGCCGCCCTGAGCGTGTGTGCTTATGGGCTCCGTAGGAGGGACGCTGTGGTTAGCCACCGGCCAGGATATATGGCTCCTTGGTGGGCTCTCCCCTCCTGTTCAGGGCGGGCGGCGGGGGAGCTGGCAGGGGCTCCTGGGGCCACCCACCTGAGCCCGAGATTGCGAGCTGCCACTTAGAGCTGCCCCCAGGGAGGGAGGGAGCTGGGAGCAGAAGGCCCGCGGGGGTGGGGGTGGGGGGTAGCGCCCCTGCGGCCCCTGGGAGGGGGGAAGGGAGGGGTGGGGAAGGGAGGAGATATGGCAGCAGGTGGCAGCGGGTCATTCAGGGCTCCCCGGAGGGCTCGGGCCCATCTGAAAGGAAGAGCTGGGACCTTGTGTGCTGTTGGCCATCGGTAGAAGAGGGTCCCTGCCGGCCCTTTGCAGTCTGTCCCACATCTGGCGAGACGTGTCTGCCTCGAGTACAGATTCTGGGCACAGGCTCCTGGTCCTCCCCGTTCCCGTCTGGAGCCCTAATGGTTCTTCCTGTGGCTTCCGACAGGCGGAGCCAGTGATGATGGCTTCTCAGCCATCAAGCTCACTGCGCTGGGGAGACCTCAGTTTCTGGTAAGTGCTAGAACCTTCTGCCTGCAGAGAGTTTGTAAGAACTTGGCTGAGCCTCATGCAGTGAGCATGAAGTGAAAGCTCCTGTGTTGGCACCTTGGTGTTGGGAGCTGGGTACCAGCTGGACCCGGGGGGGCCCCAGAGTCTCTGCAGGGGCGGGAAGCTGGGCACGCACCAGACGGTGGCTCAGGCCTGCACTTGCAGCTGCAGTTCTCAGACGTGCTGACCAAGTGGAGACGATTCTTTCACCAAATGGCTGCAGAGCAAGGGAAGACTGGTCTGGCTGCCATGGATACCAAGTTGGAGGTGGCTGTGCTACAGGTGGGACAGCCTTGCCCCGGTGGGTGTGAGTGGGTGGGCACCGAGGGGCTCGGGGAGGACTGGCCAGGTAGTGTTTGGGGTGGGTTCCCAGAGGCTCCCAGCACCCCCTGTGGTGGCTGGGGTCCGTTGGGAAGGACACGCTGGGGGGGGGGGTTGGTGAAGGGGGAGGCTTGCCCTGCAGGTGACAGGGTGCTGCAGAGCTCTGGGTCTGGGAAGCGGCATTAGGGACAGGAAGGAATAGACCTGTCTGTGAAGCAGAAACACAAACCCGAACTGTATCCCGTTCGCCCTAATGCTGTAATAAGGCCAAAAGAGCAACACGGACGTTCCGGGGGAACAGGGAGTGTTAGTGAACGGGACTAGGGCAGGTCCCCAGGACTGGCACCTTCTCACTTCTCAAGGAAAGTGTGGCAAAGATGGGCATCGCCTCCAGGACGGAGATTGAGAACTGGTTCACTGCGGAGACCCTGGGCGTGTCTGGGTAAGCGTGGCCCCGAGCTGGGAATTCAGGAGCATCTACCCCGATTCAGCTCTGGTTCCTGCAGAGCCCCCGGGCTTCTCCCAGTCCTGGGTGCCCTCCTGGAGAGCATGGGCCTGGGGTGACAGTGCCGAAGGGCCTTTTCCCTGACACACAGCGGGAGTTGACAGGGTGCCGGGGTCCGCACGGCCGGGGCTGCGGCTAGGCCAGGGCCAGGCAGGACTACAGCTGGGTGGGAGCGCCCCTGGGCTGGCAGCGCTGCTCACAGAATTATTTGGGTCCTGGAGTAAGTGTGCCACACTCAGCCCTTCCTGGGACCCGTGTGGCAGGCAGGAGGGTCATGGCAGCTGAGGTCCCGAGGGGACTGAGGTCACCAGGGCCCCTGGGCTGCAGAAGCTGCCCCTTCACACGCGGGGCCTCCCACGTTTGGCTCTTTCCCAGGCCTGCCATGGCCCACGCTGTTCTTGCTGTTTACCCTGGGTTTGTAACAGCCCCCGCCACCCCACTGCAAGAATGTTGTGGTTTAGGTTTCCATTTTGTAAACAGAGGACAACGTGAACATTTTATTTGTCTTTCGGAACTGAACACCGAGGCGGGCTCTGTGGGAGTTGGGCTTGGGGTGCCCTTTTAAGGTGTGGGCTGGTGTGGGGACTGCCCCCCTCCATAGACCCTAGCGCCCCTGTGCTCATGCAGCTTCTCCCGCAGCACCCTGGACCTGCTGGACTGGAACAGCCTCATCGACAGCAGGACCGAGCTCTCCAAGCACCTGGTGGTTCCTAACATGCAGGTGGCACCCCTCGCCCCTGAGCCCTGTCTCATCGGGGTGCAGGGCTGAGAAGGGAATGTTCCCTGTCCCTTACCCTGGGGCCACGGCTGGCAGGGAGCACTGTCCTTCCTGGCCGCACAGCACCCTATGGTCCGGGGGGAAGAGGACAGATCCCCGAGTGCCCCACAGAGGGGCACAGAGACCCATGTCATCTACCTGCGCATGCCGGGCCATCCCAAACCTCGGTGGCCTGAAATGGCAGTAATCCTATTACCGCCGGCGCGGTTCGGGACTGCCGGGGCCCAGCTGGTGGTGGTAGCTCTGGTTCCCTTGCGGTTCTCGGAGGGTGGCGGGGCCTAGGGTCATTGTGCAGGGGCCCTGCTCACACAGCCGGCGGGTGGTGCTGACTGTGGGGCAGGGCTTCCTCACCATGCGGCGCCTGGGTTCCCAGGGTGAGTGTCGTGCCCACCCCGCCCAAGCCAGGCGGAAGCACCTTTTCCAGCCTAGCCTCACGTGTCCCATAGCGTCACCTGGGCCCAGTTGTGTGTGTGAAAAGCAAATCGCCAGGCCAGCCTGTGTTCAAGGGGAGAGGAATGAGCCCCCTCCCCGCTGCCCCTCTTGCCTGTGGGAGGTGCCAGGACTCTGCACCCTGTTTGAAAACCCCCCTCAGGCTGGGCTGTAAAGCAGCAGCAGAAGCACCTTGGGGAAACATCCCGCCAACCGTGCCTTCCACAAGCATCTGGCCCCAGTGGACTGAGGGCCCATCCCCCAACTGAGACACAGGGCCAGCAGAGGGGCAAGCTTAAGGCCCCTCCAGGAATGCCCTGGGCAGGTGTTAGTGGGCATGTGGCGCTAGCATGGGCATGGGGCCCGGTGCTGTACGAGCCTTCAGGGGAAGGCCACCGTCTGGGGATGGTGCCTCTGTCCCTGCTGCGAGCTGTCCCCACCTGCCTGTAGACGCAGTTCTTCCTCTGAGCCCTCTCCTTGCTGGGAGCTGAGTCCTGGGTGATTGGACGGGTCAAGGGTTACTTCCTTACCATTGTCTGGGGGCAGGAGGGGGATGTCCTGCAAGGGTCCTGGGGAGGCTGTGGGAGCAGACACCTCGGTGCAGGCCTGACCTGCGGCGGCTAGCCCTGTGAGTCAGAGGGTGGTGGCTGGCAGTGACGTTCTGGGGTACCATGTGGCCTCGGGGCAGGGCACTGATCTTTACTAAAAAACAGGGAAGGGGGGCGGTGGGGATGAGGTGGCCTTGCTGGTCCTGGGGACCATGCCCTGGGTGTTGGTGGGCCCTGCACACGGGGCAGGGGGCTGCCCTTCGGGCAGGTACGGTCTTGAAGCCCGGCTGCAGCCTGACCACACGCCGCCCCAGACAGGACAGCTGGAGCCTCTGCTGTCACGGTTTACTGAGGAGGAAGAGCTGCAGATGACGAGGATGCTGCAGAGGATGGACATCCTGGCCAAGGTCGAGGACCCTGAGCGTGCCCAGAGAGGGGGGTGCCTGGCTTACCGGACCCCAGTCGAACCCCCGTCCCCCCCTGCACCTCTTAGAAAGCTGCCGAGATGGGCGTGCGGCTGATGGTGGACGCCGAGCAGACGTACTTCCAGCCGGCCATCAGCCGCCTGACGCTGGAAATGCAGCGCAAGTTCAACGTGGAGAAGCCGCTCATATTCAACACGTACCAGTGCTACCTCAAGGTACCGGCCCTGCCTGCTGCCTGCTGCCTGCTGCCTGCTGCCGGCCTCCCTCGAGGCCTGCTGGTGCTGGGGAGGAGGCCTCGAGCAGGAAGAAAGGCCCAGGACCCTGTCACCAGCTGTGTGCCGGCCCCTTCTGTGGGCCTCCGGTCCCAGCTGGGGTGTAGAAGGGGTAGGAGGGAGGCGGGGGGGCCTTTGTACAGTCCGCTGCATATGCTGTAATCCCCGCATGCCGAAGGCCTCACAGGTCACGGGTTTTTCCAGCCACTTTTTAATTCGGGTCCCTCTGAGGATCCGATGAATGCACTGGTACCCCTCCCCCCCCCAAAGACTTGCTCAGAATTTGGCATGTACCTCAGGGAGCCTGGGGTCCTTCAGGGTGGGATCAGCGAGCACAGACCTGGGCTGGGCTGTTCCGGGATCAGGCAGGTATTTGGAGGACACGGCGTGGGATCCGGGCCGGTGTCCCGAGCATGCAGGACCCCTGCCCCCCAGTCAGTCTGAGGAGACCCTGGAGCCTGCCGTGGCTGCTGGCAACCTAGACTGGCCCCTGGCAGGTTGTCCCCAGGTTGTCCCAGGCCACACAGAGGAATCCTCGTTTCTTAGAGACAGGTCAACAGGCCTTCCTTACCTGTGCTTGTCTCTCAGCCCCGCTAAGCCCCTGCAGGCTAGGCAGCTCCTGCTGGCCCTGGGGTCTCACGGTTGACTGTACCCTGGGGGCACCTGGGTCTTAGGGGACACAGGCCAGGGGGGCATCATCCTGGTCATCGTCAACTTGCGGCCCTGGTCCCACAGGACGCCTATGACAACGTCACCCTGGACGTGGAGCTGGCTCGCCGTGAAGGCTGGTGCTTTGGGGCCAAGCTAGTGCGTGGTGCCTACATGGCCCAGGAACGTACCCGTGCCGCAGAGATCGGCTACGAGGACCCCATCAACCCTACGTACGAGGCCACCAATGCCATGTACCACAGGTGCGCCAGCCCTCCTGGGCCCTCAGGGCTTCGTGGCTTCCTGGGCAGGGCTGCTGGAACCCACCCCATGTGACCCCCATCTGAAGACGGGGCAGGCCTGCGAGTCAGAAGCCTCCGTAGGACCAACATAATGCTTGAGGCCGGAACTGATGATCTCCTCTGCTTTTGGTCTACCCTTTCCCAGAACTATTAAGGTGCATTTTTAGTACAGAAAAGTCTACTGAATAAATCTAAACTGGCCCAGGTCCCCCGCCAGCTCCCGTGCACACCCAGGACCAGGGAGATGCCCCGAGCAGCCTCCTGCCTTTCGTGGTACAGTCGTCAGCTCTTGTGCACCTGCTTCTGGTCTGTTGGCCTTGCTGACGCTCGTGCAGCAGCACATGCAGAGCCCGTGCTCTCTCTCCAGGAGACACCACCAGGAGTGGGTGTCTGCCCGCCCTGGCTCCTGCCCCCTGCCGGCAGCGCCCTGCTGCTTTCCCAGAGCTCCCCGGTGTGCCAGGTGTGTACTCACGCCAGCCCTGGCATCATGCACCCCTTGTGCCCTTGCTTCTCCACGTGACACCCATCTGGATTCTCCTGTGTCACGTGCAGGCCTGAGGCGTGAACCCAACAGCCAGCAGGGTGCCCATCTCTGTGAGCTCTGGGTGGTTCACCGTCAGGTCATTCTAGCAGTGGCTCGGCACCTACCTTGCCCCCGTGCACTCACGGGCAAGGACACAGTTGTGGCACGTTCCGGGCCGCGGAGTCGCTGGGTCCGAGGACATACACCGTCACTGCCAAACGGTAGCATCCTCACTCCGCCCCCCAGGCCTTTCACTTCCTTGGGGACCGCTTCCCAGAAGTGAAGTCGCAGGAGTCACGGGTGCCTGGGGCACTGGGACTTGCCCCAGCTGGTCCCCTGCTGCACATCTAGCCCAGGAGCTGCTGTTTGCTTTCCTGCCTAAGAGGTGCTGAGGAGTGACAGGTGTAGCCCTGGTCCCACCGCTGTGGCCATGCTTGGGAGGAATGGGCCTGCTGGATGGCCCTGGGCCTGTCTGTGGCCTCTGCAGGTGGGGGCTCATGTGGCACTCCCCTCAGGTGCCTCAACTATGTCCTGGAGGAGCTGAAGCACAACAGCAAGGCCAAAGTGATGGTGGCCTCCCACAATGAAGACACGGTTCACTTCACGCTGCGCAGGTAAGCACCCCCTCTAGCAGTCTGGTGCTCTCCAGCCGGGGAGGGGCTTGGGATGAGTGCCGTGGAAGCACGTGCCGCGACCTGCCAGACGTGGTGGTATTCGCAGGGTAACCTTGGGCGGCGACCTGGAGCGGCAGCTTTGGTGTCCTGCGGGCCCCTGCCTCCCAGGTCCGAGTGGCCTTGGCGCTGCAGTAGAAAAGGCTGCCGGCAGTTACTTTGGTTTTTAAAATTAGTACCTGCTTTATTGAAGTTGTGAATTCGAAAACCAGGTTTCATTAGGTGATTTAAATAGCTTACTGCCATGCCCAAGTGCAGCGTGTAATGTGGGCCACCCTCAGGAGGTGGCTGGCACGTCACCTGACTCATAAGAATTTCTTTCAATGCTTTAAACTGCATTTAGAATTTAATATAGTCTGTTTTCTCTTTAAATGCCTGCCCTGTGGAGCAAAACTTTGGTAGAATCCAGACAAGTCAGATAGAGGAATAAGGTGAGGTAAATTCACGAATACCTCAGTGTCATCCCCCTGTTGTGTTTTCTGTCCTAACCCAGGCAGCACCACGTGGGGGCAATTCTGTCTACCCCGGTTGCCACCTTCCTGGGCTTGAGGCCCCCAGCATAGCGGCAGCGGCCTTCCCGGCCCTTGCCTCTCCCAGGAGCAGAGCAGGGTGCTCAAGGCTTGGGGCTGAGCCAGGCTTCGGGAAGGGGCGATGGAGCAGCCGGGGCAGGGTGCAGCCGGAGCGGGGCGCAGCCAGACTGGGTGCCTTCAGGGTGCCTCCTGATGAGCTGACACTGGTCGCTCCACACTTGTTCGGGGACGCGGCACTTACTCTCCACTTGTGACCGCACAGCTTTTTCACAGCCTGAAACTATAGCTGACAAGCATGATTTCTAATGCACAGTGGCCACGGCCATCAGGGTGAGGACAGGAGCACCGAGGCCACCAGTGCCACCTAGGCCGAATGCAGACTGGCGAGGCTCCCTTGCAAGAGTCCCCGCCAGGGTGGTGTGGCTGTTTCCCTGGGACGGCTGGGGGGCCGAGTGGCATCCCAGCTGGACAGGACTGTTCTGTTTTCCTCCATCCCTAGGGACTTCCCAGGTGCTCATTTCCTGCCTCGGATGCCCTGTCCTTGTCACCGGATGTCACAGGGTCAGGAGCACCTTCTGTGTTCAGTGCAGAAACAAAAAAATTAGTTGTAGCCTGACTTTTAAAACAGATACCTGATTAAGTTGCAAATCCTAAAACCTGGTTTTCCCTTAGACTTAAAAATACTACTCTGTGATGGAGATTTGATCAAAGCTTGAACCCCTCGGGCACCAGGGTCCTCCACTACCACTAGACGGTGTACACCAAGAGCCTCCCCTGCCCCTGGCAGAGCAGCTGGGAAGCTGCGCCCCTGCACAGTGCAGGCCCCCGTGGGGGTCAGCGGTGTGGACGGTGCCCACTTCCCGGGTCTCAGTTACGAACTCAGCAGCTTCGGTGGGCCGCCAGCGGGGATCACAGGTAGTCCACTCAGACACCAGTCACGCGGAGAGCAGTGCAACTAAGTCAGAACCTGCCCTCAGAAGGGCTCCCTTTCTCCTGTCTTCTGAACCTTCCCACCAAGAGCTGTGTATCTTCACCATCTTAGCAGGGGCGGCCCCCAGCCCTGGACACAGCTTTCCCCCGGCTCGAGTGCCAGCCGAGCGCTCTCATCGCCCCCGGGGGCCGTGCCAGGCTCCCAAGTACCGCTCCACGGATGTCACAGCAAAGGCTCAGCCCGCATAGCTCCCTGCTCCTGCTCAGGGGGCCGGGGAGCCCGCAGCGGCTGGGGCTCGCCTTCCCCGAGGAAGCAGCACGGGTCTCTAACGCCACACCAGGGATCTCAGTCTGATAGCCTATGTCAGCTTTGGCCGAGTGGCAAACCAACTCACAACTCAAGAGACCTGAACCGCAGTATATTCTGTGGGTTTGTCTTGCATCTGTGGTCAGCTAAAGCCTGACTGGCCCTAAATGGCTTCATTCATTGGCAGGGGCAGCAAAGGGGACTGCATCACATGTCCAATTTCTGACAGGCCGGGCTTTGCCACATGGTGGTCTCGGGCTTCCAGAAGCCCTGGAGAGGGCAAGCCTCTGCCCACATCATATTTGCTCTTGTCCTTATGGCCAAAGAAGTCCGGAGGCCTAGCCCAGATGGCAGGTGGAGGGCCCCATGTGCTGGACAAAGTTGCAGTCACAGGGCAGAGGGTGTGGAGAGTGGTTAGCAGCGGTCATTGCAGGAGCCACTGGAATGTCCCACCACCAGAGGTCAGAAGGGCAGCAGTAGTGTGGCAGCCCTGCTTTAATAGGGTTCGTGTTCCAGTGGGGGACGGAGATACTGGAGACCAGAGCAACATGGTAGAGACTGTGGCCTGCTTTAGACTGTGTGGCCCCCACATTGGAGCCAGACTCTGAGGGAAGGAGGGAAAGGGCCAGTGGGATGACCCTCATGCCAGGGCGAGGTGTCCTCAATGCTCTGAGAGCCAGGGGTGCACACTCCTGGGCCGGCAGCCTGCGTAGGGATGAGAAGGACTCAGGCTGAACATGCCTGGAGGTGGAAGGACAAGGGGAGGTTTCAGAGCGCTGGTGCAGACACATGGATATAGGAAGCTGGAGGTAAAAATGTGGGAATCCTCAGCCAGTAGACATTTCAAACCCTGGGAATTTTGGTAAGATCCTGTGAGTGGGGAGGTATGAGGACAGGAAAGGACGCCCGACAGAGTTGGGTGGGCCACCCACCCCAACATCTGAGCACTATAGCAATGTTCCGTTAGCCACACAAAGAACACCCAAAATATTACCTGTATTCAGTATTTCGGAAAAATGCATTCTTTTTTCCAGTTTGATATGGAATTCAAAATTCCACGTGTGTTCAGTACCTGCAGCCCATCTCAGTGTAGACCAGCTGACTATTGTAAAGAATCCATAGCCTCCAGGGGCTGGTGCTGCTCTACAGGGCGGAGCAGCCAGCAAGGGGAGGACAAGAGACCCGGTGGGAGGGAGACACTGGGGATGTGTCCCTGAAGCAGAGGGGCTCAGGAAGGGCCGGGGGGGGGGGGCCCTCTGAGAGCCTCCCCAGGCCACACCTTGGGGTAGGCTTGCCTTGCTGGGCAGGGCACCAGAACAGAGGTCAGGGTGGAGAAGAGGGAGGGGGAGGAGAACTTGGTGGCCACGGGCTGAGGTGGGAACCAGCAGGGCAGGGGTTTGGGCGGCACAGAGCCTACACCTGTGCCCCAGACAGCAAGGGATGGAGGTTAAATTATATGCTTGAGAATCTGGGAGTGGCACTGGGGCAGGGGCTCACCTGCCACCTCATCTGTCTATAGGATGGAGGAGCTTGGCCTGTACCCTGCCGATCGCCAGGTGTACTTTGGACAGCTACTGGGCATGTGTGACCAGATCAGCTTCCCACTAGGTGAGCCAGGCCTCTGGGGAACAGGGAACAGGGTGGGGGTGTCCAGGGCTGGGACTCACTGCTCCTGCCTGTGTCCAGGCCAGGCCGGGTTTCCTGTGTACAAGTATGTGCCTTATGGCCCTGTGATGGATGTGCTGCCCTACCTATCCCGGCGTGCCCTGGAGAACAGCAGCGTCATGAAGGGCGCCTGGCGGGAGCGGCAGCTGCTGTGGCAGGAGCTCAAGCGGAGGATCCGCACAGGCAGCCTCTTCCACCGTCCAGCCTAGCGTTCGTGGGCAACTGGCGTCACCCACCTTCAGACTTGACCTCCAGCCCTTCCCAGGGCCCCCAGCCCAATGCCATAGCCTTAGCCCAACCCCAGCCTCACGTGGATTCACCTTTTTATGCCCAAGACTGTGAGACCTGCTGGAAGTGGCCTCCATGCTCTTGCTCGGGATGTGGGCACGCAAGGGGGTTCTGGTGCCTGCCAGAGCTACTGCGAACTGTCAGGAAGGAGTGCCTTTCCACAGTGAGCATGACCCTTCTCTCTGCCTGCTCCCATGAACCTGGACCCCAAGGACCACCCTGTAAGCCAGGGTTCACCCAGCCCACACCCTAAGCCCCACAGGTGGGCAGCTGCCAGGCTAGGAAGCTGACCAGGTCAATAAACCAGTACTGCTGCAGCCCTCAGCTTCATGCCTGCAGTGCTCTCTCGTGCCTTCCCGTGGGATCAGCATCAAAGATGGAGTGGCCCTGATGGCTCTGCCCCTCTGGCACCATGTGTCCCTGGGGCCTGGCCCACCATGGGTGGGGCAGACCCACCCATACCTCCCTTCAGGCTGTATCACAGATTAGGCTACGCGGGGTGCTGGAAACTCGCACCCCAGGATGACAGCAGGGTCCCTGGGCTCAGACCAGTGCAGGCAGGATGTTCCTAGGGGTGGGCCTGGCGCTTCTCCACCCCAGAGCCTTTCTGCTGCTCTGACAGAAGCAGACTCCTGGCTGCCCACGCACTTCCAGGCTCCCCGAGCGGCCTAGATGTGGTCCTAGTGCCTGGGGACATCTGCTGGTTCCTCCGTAGGCCGTGGAGCTACCAGGTGAGGGCCCTGTCATGGCAGGTACCACAGAGCTATCACACAAGCCACATGCAGGCTACACTGAGGTACCTTTATTTCTCTGGGCCACACAGGCCTTGGGCCTTGGACTGTCTCCCACTTATTTAGGGGGCTGCACCTGCCAAGGGAGGGGCTGACACCAGAACAAGCATGAAATCTGGGGCATGGCAGAGGTGAGGATGTGCCCAGTGGAGTGAGAAGGTGCTAGGACCTCCAACTCCACTGTCCCCTGAGGTCTGAGGCGGACAGCCAGCAGAGCAGACCCGCTCTTCCCTTTACCACCATCCTAGCTTCAGACAAAGGTGGGTGGCAGGTACTGACCGCCAGGGTCCACTTGGCCTCTCCGCAGAGGGTCGACCTCTCCTGCAGGCAGCTGGGAAGGTGGTGGCCAGGTGTCAGGAGGACAAGTTCCACTCAGCTTCCTGCTGCTTGCGGTGACAGAGAGACAGAGGTGTCTCTCAGGTGTGACGGGCAGCGGGTAACTGGCAGAGACCCCAGCTGATCACAAGGCTGTCTTGCCCGCCTGGCAGCCCCTCTGTTGCAGCTTCCTGATGAGTTCCAACAGGTTCATCTGCAGTGTCAGCTCCTGGAATGCAGAAGGGCTACTGTGAGACCAGAATGACACCGGTCTCTCCTGTCCTGGCAGGAGCCCCGTTTCCCGAGAGTGCCAGGCAAGGAACCCATGGGACTGACTTCCAGTGAATCCTGGCCACAGCTGGCCAGAAAGGGACAGAAGCAGGGACATCACCCCGCACCAAGGCCTGCCACTGCCCTGGCTCAGCGCACAGGGAGGACCAGTGAGGGCCCTGTGAGCAGCAGGCCTGGAGAAAGTGAACGATGCTCCCACAGCCAGCTGGCTCGCCCTCCTGTGGGCGGAGGCAGTGGGACCTGCCTTACTAATTCCTCCCCCCGCGCGGTCCCCCCTCATGGATAAAACCCCAAAGGGAATTGGGCCTTTGGGAACCAGCATCCCCTGGGCTGTGCCAGGGCAGGACTGAGGCACTGACCTGTGGGTTGGTGGTCACATAGAAGCCAGCAACCCCTGCCTTCTCCAGTGTGCTCTGCTGGTCTGCTACCTTCCGGTCCAGCTCTAGGACAATCTTCTGGTCCATTGCCCGCTGCTCCTCACGGATTCGGTGCTCCACAGCCTGTACGGGGAGGGCGGCTCAGGGCTCAGCCCCCTGCTCATCACACACTGCCTCACACACATTGGTGGGCTGCCACTTCCTCCAGCCTGGTCCCCATTCCAAGATCACTGACGGTGCCCTTACTGCACCCAGACTGCTCCCTTCTCTGCCACACTGAGCCCTGCAGAAAGCCTCAGCTGCCCCATGGGGATGCTCTCCCATCTGGACCTCCAGCCAGGTGTCCTCCCTTTGCTGTCCAGACCTTGCCCAGAAAGGACTGCTTGGGGCCACATGAGCTGGCCAGATGCCAGGTCTACTTCCGTTTACTATCAAGTTGCCAACCGTCTCTGGGCCTTTGTATATATTCCCTCCCCCTGGAGCTGCCAGCTGATCCCAGCTAAGTACCTCTTCCTTGTGCACCCTGGCCCTGGGCTGCTTGGGACCCTGCAGAAGTCTTTCCATGCACCCCCCACCACCCATGGCTTCTTGGTTACATACGGGTCTCCTGGTGGTCCTGAGCATCCTGGGAACAGGATGGACCTCTGCTGGCTGGTCCCCTCATCCCACCATTGCCCTGAACAGGCCCAGCCCTTTGAGGAGCTACAGTCCTGGGAAGCAAGGGGGGGGCGGGGGGGTCACACACTCTCCACTTGGTCCTGCCACATCCCAACTCCCACAGTAAAGAGCCACATTTGGGGACTCTTCAGGCTTCCAATGACCCACCCAAGCTGAGGCCCAGAGCAACCAGCAGCTCCCAAAGCGCCCTAAGCCCTCTTCACCGCAGCCTAGTCAGCAGAGCCCAAGTGGTACCCACCCAGCCCACACCCTCACCTCCAGCTCACGCTGCTGAGCTGCCTGGAGCACGGGCAAGTTGTGGGGTCGGCAGGCCTGCTGGGCTTCCTGGTGCTTCTGTCGCAGCGCCTGCCTGAGCACTAGGAGAGGAGACCAGAGAAGTCCAGTAGGTGGTGATGGGCAAGATGGAGGGGGGCAGGGAACACTTCTTGCCTTGGCACCTATCCTGGCTGTCCCACCATGGGGCAGCCAGGCCAAGGGGCAGACATGAAGCCCTGCCTGATGACCCAGCCCACCTGAAGCCCTGCACTAGAAGCTGGGTGAAGTTCTAGGGGATGTCTAGTACCCTAGCCCACCCAGTCTTGCCCATACTCAGGGCAGAGCCTTTCTCCAGCAGCGAGGATCTAGGGGACTCTGGAGGGTACAAGGCAACACGGGAGGGTGAGACAGGACAGGCTGGCATGGGGGGTGGGGCCACAGCTGCAGCCAGTGCTCAGAAGACCAAGAAGAGTAGGAGACTGTAGTCTGGAGGCTTCTGGGCTTGGATGGCCACAGGCCAGTAGTCCTGGGTGTGAGCTGCCCATCACCCAGGGGGTGTTCACTGAGATGTCCAGGACACCACCCAGGCAACCTCCGGAAAAGGAGGGCAGCAAGGAGAGGAGTCACTGTGCCCAAGCATGGCATGGCCTCTGCTCATGGAGGCATGGTAGTGTCAGTCCCTCAGTGTTGCCCTTCAGGGTGGGCAGAGCTGTCCCATCTCATTCCTAGTGCCTTGAGGGAGTAGGGCAGGTACAAACTCTGAGAGACCCAAGGATGGGATGAGCCGTTAGAGGCCCTGTGCTGGGGAATCTGTGTTGCTTGGAGAGGGGCTCACCGAGACCACTGAGGACAGCTCCCACGGTCATCGTTAAATCACACCATAAATATAAGCAAAACCGTCCACTCTATTAGGACTGGTCAGAGAAGAAAGATATCATGGAATGAAAAGAAACCAATTACAAAATAGAATAAACTACACAGCCTAGGGGCATCTGGGTGGCTCAGTCAGTTAAGCATCCAACTCTTGATTTTGGCTCAGTTCATGATCTCGACATGAGTCGACAGTTCGAGCTCTGGGTTGGGCTCTGCACTGGGCATGGAGTCTGCTTAAGATGCTCTCTCCCTCTGCACCCCCCCACCCCCGCTTTTTCTCTCTCAAAACAACGGCCAAAACCAAAACCAAAACCCAACAACAGAATCCAAACTACGTGGCCCAAATCCTAGACCGGTATCAAGTGGCCAGATCTCTCCTATAAGGAAACACAAACAAAACGCTATGTCTTCATCAGGGGTTTGGCACCTCCTGTGCCCAGAAACTTCCCAATCTCCTGTTTCTTGGCATCCTGTGCATCCCATCAGCATCCCATCAGGATGAACCTTCAACAACGGCATTTATCACTTTAAATGAGTTTAAAACCAAGATCCACACTTAAGACATCTCAGGGGGTCTTCTGAGACAAGGCAAGCAAGATGCTCCCTGGTTAATGTTTATAAGGAGAGCACATATCCCTGCCTTATCTGTTTCCTCCCATCCCACCTGGGATATAGCATCTCCTTTACTCCATTTATCAAACATTGCTGCAAATCCCAAATTCCACTGGGTGGGCAACCATAGGTGAGAAGAGAGCTGTGGCCACTGCCCAGGCAGAAGGGGCCTGGCTTTAGCAATGACTAAGGAAAGCAATAGGAGCCAATCGCTACCACCTGCTCAGTCAAGGGGGGAAGGAAAAGCAGACAGCCAAAGCCACAGGGTGCTCACCCACTGCTGGTGGCATTAAAACCCACCTGAAACTTCCAAAGAACAAGTAGCAAAGTGTCTAGAGGGTTATCAAAAATGACCCACTAAAAGGAGCCAGGATTTTGTGGAAGAATTGCTGCCCACCTTCCACTTTTATTAATCTGAGTGCTTATTCACTCTCTGAACTACTAACCTCTGTGGAGATAAACATAGATCACCCAAAGGAGAACAGGAATTACTTACTGACAGCAAAGATTAAGAGGCCACCACTGCCTGTATTTGGCAGAGACTCAAGCACAGGCAGGAGAGGTGGGAAAGCTTTATGGTGGTCAAAGGGGAAGGTTCATCCTGATGGGAGGCTGCTGCAGAAGCTGGAGGTGAGCCGAGGCAGGGAAAGAATGAGAAAACACCTTCCTGTGCCAGAAAGCAGGTAAATGCTCCAAGAATGATGGGGACACATCAAAAGTACAGGGGAGCCAGCCTCAGGGCTCTCCCACCGACCAAACGTGGCACAATTTGAGCATTACAAAGAATAATGAGCTATGTACCTTGGATTTGTGACCGTATGCATCTTACACCCAACAGGGATGTTTGCAAAGACAGTCACTCCAACAATGGGGAAAAGGTAATACCAATTCCATAAAAGTTGTTCTAGAAAATGAAAGAGAACAGTGACCCAATGCATTCTATGAAGCCAGCCTTACCCTAATACCCCATCCAAAGACGTTATAAGAAACTACAATGTCCATTATGAACACAGAGGCAAAGATTCTTCACAAGATTTTAGCAAATCAAATCCAACACAAGCAAAAAGGGTAATACATCCTGACCAAATGGGATTTATCCCAGGAATGCGGTTTATCCCAGGAATGAAAGAAATGAGTGTAACTCACCGTAGTGACCAAAAAGCCACATGATCATCTCCACAGATGCAGAAAAAGGGATTCAACACAACCCCATGTCCACTCCTGAGACACACACTAGTTTTGGCCACAAAAGCTTAAGCTGCCTATCATCATGCCTAGACCTGCTGTCCAGTTTACAGGGAACACAGAGGATGGACAGACGGTTCCACGACAGCAGGAGGAAGCAACCCGACAGGTCCAGAAGGGGGACATCCTACCGGTAGAACCCTTCCCAAACTCAATACCAGGGTACGTGGGGCTATTTCCCAGAAGCGGAAGAGGCCAAAGTAACCAACCGCAATGCATAAACCCAGGCTGGCCTCACAAAGCCACGATTGGCGACCGGCTGGATAATGCGACTGTGGACTGAAGCTCAGAAGACCCCCTGAGATGAGTAAGTTTCCAGGATGCCTCCGCTGCGCTCACGCTGGAGCCTTCTTGCTTTGGAGCATGGTTCTCAGTCCCGAGCCGAGGCTGACCCCCAAGGATGTCTCGGGACGTTTCTGACTGTCGCTGTGGGAACGTACCACCATCCTCTCACGGGCGGAAGCCTGGGATGCTGCTCAACATCTTGCAACACACAACAACATACTGTCTTACCATTAAGACTTGTTCAAGCCACAAAAGGCAGCGCTGCGCTGAAAACCCCAGGCTAGAGGGACGCTGAAGCCTCTCGGTGAAGCCCTTGGTGTTGCTTATGTTCAGGGGTGTCAAGAGCTTTGGCAAAATGTTGATTCCTGAATCTAGCTGGAGAGGATACCCTAACATTACCCTGTACTAAATGTTCTAACTTTTCTTTTTTTCCTTAATAAGTAAGCTGGGGAAAAACAACAAAGGTGGGAAAACGTGATGGGGCAGAGCTGCGCAGCATACCTTGCAGGGCTCCCCGAGACCCCTCAGTGGGGGCGCCTGCGAGGGGCCGCGGCTCACGAGGCTTCGGCTAAAGTGAGGACGTTTCCGGGTCCCCAGGGTGGCAGCGGGCATCCTGCAGGGGGCTCTACGCGCTCTCTGTGCGGGTGGCGTGCGCTCCGCGCTGCAGGAGGGGGTCTGACCGTCAGGGCTCCAGCCGTACCGCCGACCGCCACCCCGGGGCCTGCCGGGGGACTGAGCGGGCGCGCGGGCAAGTCCCGGCACCGGGCGGGGGGCGGCCCGGAGGGACCGTGCGGCTGAAAAGACTGAACTGCCGACGCCTCCGTCACCACCAGAGCGCTGGCAGTCTCCTGACCCTTGACCTGGTCACGTTACGGGGCGCCACCGGGGCGACCCCAGGGAGGGGGCTCGGCCTGGCGCGCAGGCCGAGGGGCGGGGGGCGGGGCGCACCTCGGTGCTCGTTCTGCAGCCGCAGGCGCTGGTTGTACAGGCTCTTCTCGGTGAGGTGCTGGATCTCCAGCAGCCCCTGCACGATCTCGAACACGGTCCCGTCCAGGAGCGCCAGGGCCAGGTCGCTGAGCGTCGTGTAGGACAGGCGCTGCTGGAACGAGCTGCGGGCAGAGGGGCGGTGAGCGCGGGCGGGGCCCGGGCCCGCCTCCGCCGCCCGCCCCGCCCCGGCCCGGCCCGGCCCGGCCCGCCCCGCGGCCGCGCACCTGGGCAGCTCTTTCACTAGGCTCTGCAGCGCGGACAGCAGCTGGTAGTGCCGCTCCTGCTGCCGGGCCCCATCCACAGCCTCGTCCAAGGCGCCCGGGTAGCGCTCCATGGCGCCCGAACCCCGCCAGCCGCGGCCAGGGCGACGCGCGTCCTCTACGTCCGTCCCGAGGGAGGCGCGCCCCGCCCACGTTACGTCCGTCTTGAACGCGGCGCGCCCCGCCCCTTTTGCGACAGGCACGTCCGGCGCTGCCCCCTTTTACGACAGTTGGGCGCGGCGCGCCCGCCCCCTGCGCCCGCCGGCACGAGGCTGGCTCCGCCCCTCCGCGGCGGTGCGGGGCGGGGTCCCTCTCGGTCGCCGCCTCTTGCCGCGCCCTTTTCCCCAAGCGACTTCAGAGGCGTCACCGCGCAGCCTCCATATCGCGAGATTTCAGAGAAGCGCGCTCTGCCGCCCTGGCCGGCTCGGAGCGCGGCCCCGTCCCCCGGCCGCGTGCTGGGGTGGACGCGGGGGTGCGAGGGGTCGCGTTGGTGTCGGCTGCTGGCGACCGGGCGCTCCGTGGTGCTCCGTGGTGCTCGTACCCAGGGCAGCCTTGCAGAGTAGGAGTCGGTTCTGCGGACTCTGCACAGATCCTGCATCCCTGCACCGCGGCCCCTTTGTTCCCCAGCCCACCGAGCAATGACAGTGACCGGTTGGTTGGGCAGCGAGGCTGCCTGGTGTCCGGTGAGTGGATCATTCCGTCCCCTCCATGCCTGGAGTCCCCCTCTGCCGATGTCACCCTTGGCCGCGCATTCACCGTGTTCATACGTCTCTCTTTTTTTCTCTCTCTCTTCCTACTCAATAAAGGTCTGTCCACACACCTCTTTCCCCAAGCTGGTCCCCAGTCCTGTTCCTTCCAAGTCCCTGACCGTCCCGCCAGGCCATTGGCCATAGCCCAGCCCTTGGCAATGGCACATCTGGTCATTTCTACTTTCAAGCAGAGTGCACCACCCGCAGGTGCATGGCTGGAAGTCCTGCCCCCTGGAAGGGACTCCCTGCACCACTGTCCTCCGAGGATGCTACAGGAGAGGGGCCCTAATGCTGTTGCTATCCATTTCCTGAGTATCATTCAGAGCCACCTGTAAACCAGGCCCCCATCATCAGCATAGGAAACTCCCTGCGTAGGCCATAGGTGCAGGCTGGGAGAGAAGGCAGTGTAGCAGGAGTGGGGACCATGGGCATTTGGGCCACTTCTTCATGTAACATACGTGTGTTTAAGGTCTGCTCGGGCCCAATGACACCTGTACACTTCCACTGGATGGTGAAGTGCTGCTGTGCATGCCCAGTGTTATGGTTTGGTGGATCAGATAGCATCCAGTTCATGAGGGGCAGCTTGGGTGGCATGGTAACTTGATGGCCATACTCAAGTGCTCAGTCTCTATGAAGATCCAATAGCAGGCCAAGAGCTAGTTCTCAAAAGGAGTGTAATTGTCTGCGGATCATGGCAGGCCTTACTCCCAAATCCTGAAGGCCTGCACTGCAGTTCACCAAGAGGGGCCTACCGAAGGCTGCCGACAGCACTCTCCACCATTGATGCTTCAAGCACCAGCGACTCCTGGCCTCGAGGCATAGACTTCTTGTCCTGGCCAGCCCAGCCATGGCTACCTTCCGGTGGGGGAGCTGCCCTCTGTGTCCGTCCCCTTTAAGAGCACTCCTTTTGGATACTCTTGGGAAAGCCCACCCCTGAAGTCCTAGTGCAGGTGGATGGGTTCCGTGGAGTATTCTGAGTCAGAGTGACTGGGCTGGATTGGTGTCATCTGGGCAGGCTGGTGGCTCAAGGTGTGTGGGGCAGGTTGGGCCTGGGGAGAAGGGCAGTACGTAATGCCTCTGTGGCACGAGCTGAAGAATGGTGACAGAAGTCAATGTAATGCGGTGTGCATTTTGCCACATTTTTTTGTGCTAGCATTTGGGGAAAAATAGTGGCTTAGAGTGTAAAATTATTAGGTCAAAGGAATGAATCACTGATATATGATAAAGCATGGATGTGTCTCAAAAGCATGATGCTGAGTGTAAGAAGTCAGGCATAAAGGATATGAATAGGGCAGCCCAGGTGGCTCAGCAGTTTAGTGCTGCCTTTGGCCCAGGCCGTGATCCTGGAGACCCGGGATCAAGTCCCGCATCGGGCTCCCTCCATGGAGCCTGCTTTTCCCTCTGCCTGTGCCTCTCTCTGTGTCCCCTTCATGAATAAATAAATAAAATCTTAAAAAAATAAAAAGGCCTGAATAGCGTGGTTTCATTTTCATTAAATACCCAGGCAGATCCAGAGATGCAGAAAAAAAAAAAATCAGATTGGTGGTTGTCAGAGCCTAGGGAAAGTGTGGGATGGAAAGTAATCATTTAGCAGGAGGGAGTTTCTTTTGGGGTGATGAAATGCTTTGGAATCGAGTAGTGGTGACAGCTGCACAGCTTTGTGAATAGATTATAAATCACTGAATTGTTCATTTTTAAGAGGGTGAATCTTATGGTATATGAATTATATCTCAATTTTTAAAATTGTTAAATAAATACATATATACATTTTTAAAAAGAATTAACATGGGGAACAGGTTAAGACTTTCTGAGTGCTTTGTTTGGTTCCCCCACTACTGAGATGAAGGAAGACCTCCCAAGTGACAACAAGCACCATGTATTCAGGGATCCCTGGGTGGCGCAGCGGTTTAGCGCCTGCCTTTGGCCCAGGGCACTATCCTGGAGACCTGGGATTGAATCCCACATCGGGCTCCCAGTGCGTGGAGCCTGCTTCTCCCTCTGCCTGTGTCTCTGCCCCTCTCTCTCTGTGACTATCATAAATTTTTTTTAAAAAAAGCACCATGTATTCAGAACTTGCTCTATGTGGTGAGGGGCTCAGCCACTAGCACTTGCAGGGATTCCAAGGCAGGCAGAGGAGTGGGGAAGTTTTCTGGTGGGAAAAAAAAGGAAGGCATGTCCCAATGAGAGGATCAGGATGACGAGAAGAGGGGCATGATTTGTGAGGGGGAGCAAATCTGGCGTTCTCCCATTTGCTGTGTTGGAAGCCAGGACAAAATTGAGGGAAACTGCCAGCTATTGATCAAGTCCTGACTGCTCCGGGCCAGTTGTTGCAAAGACTGTGGTCTGACCTTCCAGGCTGGGAGCTGCAGGTAGTTGGAGAAGGCAGGCTCCTGGGCTCCTGAGCGGATTTAGAAAATTCTGTTAACCACATAGAATATTACTCAGCCATAAAAAAGAACAAAATTTTGCCTTTGCAACAACATGGATGGAACTTGAGGGCATTATGCTAAGTGAAATAAGTCAGACAGAAGCCGATAAATACTGTATGATCTCACTATATGTGCAATCTAGAAAAACAAAGCAAAACAAAACAAAAACAAGCTCATGGCTATAGAGGACAGATTGGTGGTTGCCAATCTAGAGGAAGGAATGGAAGGCTCGAGGGGGGTGGGTGTGTGAAGGGAGTCAGAAGGTACAAGGTTCCAGTTCTAAAGGAATGTCATGGGGATGCACCGCACAGCATGGTGACAATAGTTAATAACATCTTGCATATTTGAAAGTATCCAGAAGAGTGGATCTTGAAAGTTCTCATCTCATGCCTGGATATACAAATATCAAATCATCACGTTGTATAGCTGAAACTAATATGCAATGTTATGTCAATTCTATTTCAATTTCTAAAAAATTTTGTGGACTGAAACCCATGCTTCATCATTTCAAGTCAATCATATGCTCTTCTTGGATAAAGAAACTTCAGTGTTTTTACAACTACGATTAACCAGAAAAAAACAGTAACAATTACGATAATGATGAGTAATAGGAATGTTAATAGTAACAATCATTCTTCCTATAAATCTCAGGACTTCCATTCTCTATTTTAGTAACTTCCTTCAATTGCCTACCTTCATAGCCTATATTCCCTCCTGGCCTCCCATGGTTACTTGGAAATGTTCCCCACAAGGTGCCTCAGAAGAACCAGCTTCCAGAGGGACAGCTGCCCCCCTGGGGTTCCCTTCTCAGTGCTCCAGGCCGCCCTGTGAACGAGGTCTTGGAGTATTTTCTGAGGGCACCTGCACGACTGGAGCCCAGGCAGGACGTGGCGGGCCGGTGGACGGCGCGCTGAAGGGGCTCGTCCTGTGCTGGGCCATCCTTCAGCCCAGGCCGGTGCGCCTCCCCCAAGCTGCAGGCTGCTCCCCGGGTCACCCCGGGTCAGCTCTTGGAGCCCACTTGAGTGATCCCGCCCTCTTGGATGGCATCTTGGGGCTTGGCCTCGGGCATGGGGGCAGGGACAGATCCCATGCCCATTTCAGTCCGCGCTCTGGAACTAAACTGTGAAAGGGGCCGCTAGGCTGGCAGCACCACCAAGAAGGACTGCATTGGGGTGGATCTGGGTCCCTGCAACCAGTAGGGTGCCCTGCCTGCCTGTTGGGCCTGGCCTTGTCCAGGCCCCCAATGACGAGATGATGAGAAGGAAGACGGGGAGACCCAGTAAAGCCCTACGCAGGCCTCTTTGCATCGGCCATACTGGCCAGGCCACAGCTCTGGAGAAGGACTTGGAGTATTTGGGGGTGTTCAAAGATTGGGTCCCACAGAGGCCTGCACAATGGATGGAGCCCCCGACCTAGACTCACCTATGGGGCTCCAGCTGGCCTCCACCTCCAGGGTGGGACTCAGAAAAGCTGATGGGAGAGTCCGGCCACGGGGATCCATGCAGGCCCACCTGCCCAGGCCACCTGTGTGGTTAGGGCCAGCTGGGGTCTCTGGAGTGGAACTGAAGGAGGCTTGGAGGCACCTCTGGGCACCGGACCTCAGGAGCCCTGTTCTGTGCCCCTGCAACCCGCTCCGCTGCTGGACCACCAGGAATGGGGCTTGGGAAATGGGCAGCAGGTGCCTCTGACAGCTGGGATCTCTGAGGGCTGTTGGCTGAGCCTGCGAGGGGCATGCGGGCCTCCCCAGAAGGCCGGGTCCCCCACCTGGCCGGGGCGGACATGGCTGAGGGCCCTGATGCCACTGGCGGGGCGGGACACGGCCGAGAGCACCGAAGGCCCCTGGCCGGTCGGCGTGGGCGCGGAGCGCTGTCCCTGTCACCCCGCAGCGGCTCTGCCCGGTCCCTGCGTATCTACTCGGCAGCGCATGGCCGGTGCGCCCAGGCACGACTGGCAGCAGGACCGGGAAACCCCCGCGGGTGCCGCGGCCTTGCGGAGGGTCCCGGGCCTGGTTCTCCTGGGTCCGGGGAAACCATATCAAAGCGGCGGCCAGGTGGCGCCCGGCAGCCGTGCTTCACGTCTGAGCATTGGCACCAGATGGCCCGCGGCGAGGCCACACACCGCCACCCGGTGGCGCAGCGGCCTCCAGGCACCCGACCGCGTCTCTCCGCGAAGCCCGTGCCGGGTGTCGCGCGTGCATGGCCATGCTCCTGGGTGCAGGGTGCCGGGTGCAAGGTCCCGGGTGCAGGGTCCCAGGTGCAGGGTACAGGGTGCTGGGTGCCGCGCGTGCATGGCCGTGCTCCTGGGTGCAGGGTCCCGGGTGCAGGGTCCCAGGTGCAGGGTACAGGGTGCTGGGTGCCGCGCGTGCATGGCCGTGCTCCTGGGTGCAGGGTCCCGGGTGCAGGGTGCTGCGCGCGTTCATAGCTGTGCTCCTGGGTGCCGGGTGCAGGGTGCCGGGTGCCGCGCGTGCATGACGGTGCTCCTGGGGCTCCTTCTCCCCGAGGCGAGACCCCGGAGCGCGAGAAGCACTGGGATATTTTCCTGAGAGGCCGGCAGGCCGGGGCGCGCTGCCTGGGTTTCAATGAGCAGCCCCGGGGGCTCCCCGACTCTGGGGCACTTGGTCACTTCTATGGAGGCTCAGGGGGCAGGGACTGGGCAAGGGACACGTTGGAAGTACTCCGAGAGAACACGGATAAATCATTGTTATTTATCATTATGCAGTGGGGAAGGTCTTTCTAAAGCATGACACAGTCCAGAAGCCCTAAACCTCACCTCACAAAGTTTGAATAAGACAGATCTTTGCGCGTAGCAAAAGCAAAGTCAAATGACAACAGGGGTGGGGAACATTTATGCAAATACATGTAGACTACAATACTGATTTCAGTATTACTTATTATTATTATTATTTAAAGATTTTATTTATTCATTCCTGAGAGACACAGAGAGAGAGAGAGGCAGAGACACAGGCAGAGGGAGAAGCAGGCTCCATGCGGGGAGCCGGATGCGGACTCGATCCCCGGGTCTCCAGGATCACGCACTGGGCCAAAGGCAGATGCTTAACCGCTGAGCCACCCAGGCATCCCAGCATTACTTATTACAACCGAGGGAAAAAATTAGCTGTAAGATAAATTCCAGCACATCAATACTATGAATTTGTGTTTTACTTTATTTTTTTTTCACTTTTTAGAAGAGGCAGATCTATAGTTACTAACATGAGAAGATGTTGATGACCTGCTAAATGAAAACAGCAAATGGTAGAACTTCTCTTGAAAAACATGCACTTAAAAAAAGTACTTACAAGGGAGTGGGGCACCTGAGTAGCTCAGTTGGTTAAGCAGCTGCTCTTGGTTTGGGCACAGGTCATCATCTCCTGAGTTGTGGGTTGAGCCCTGCTTGTGGCTCTGTGCTCAGTCCATAAACCCCTTCAGATTCTTTCTCTTTCTCCCTACTTCTCCAGTCCTCCCTGCACTTGTGTGCTCTTTCTCTCTCTCTCAAATAAACAGATACAATTAAAAAAAATTACATGGAAAGGCAAAGGAATTAGAATAGCTAAAGTGATTTTGAAAAACAAGGAAAAGCTCTCTCCTATTTTAACAGTTATTACATAGTTAATAAATTCTGTGTGGTATTGGCAGAGGGATAGACTAGACATGTTGATCAATGGAACAGAATAGAAACCCAAACAAAGATGTGCAACTGATTTTTGGCAAACATGCGTAAGTAATTCCTGGGCTGAAAGATGGTCCGTCTGTCAAACGGAAGTAGGGCAAGCAACCATCCACAGGCAAGCTAAACTACACTAAACCCCCAAACCTCACACCACATCAAACATTAACTCCAAGTGGACCACACACTTATTTATAAAATGTAAAACATTAGAAGAAAAAAGTCTATGAGAAAAACCGGGGATCTAGGGTTGGCAAAGAGATTTTAGACTTGACAACACAAGTGTGACCCATAAAAAGAAATGGATAAATTAAAATTTATTAGAAGTTAAAACCAAGGTTCTGTGAAAAACCCTTTTAAGAAGATGAAGCAACAAAATACATACTGAAGGGAAATATTTATATATCACACATCCAACCAAGGGCAGGTGTCTAAAATTAAAAAAAAACAACTCTCAAAATGTGCTGGTGAGAAACAAACGGTCTGATTACAAAATAGGCAAAAGACACGAAGAGGCACTTCGCTGAAGAGGATATGCAGATGATAAAGAAGCACATGAAAAAATTAAAATCACAGTAATATATCATGACATATCTATCAGAATGCCCTAGACGAGATGTGGGAAAACAGTTCCAGATGCTGGTGAGGGTGTGGAAAACCTGGCCACTCACACAGCGCTGGTACTAGTGTAAGATGGTATAGCCACTCTGGAAAATGGCGTGGCAGGCCCTCCACCTCCACCTCCACCTGTTTGCACTACAAATAAGCAAACACAACGATAAAAACATGCAAGTCCTGTCTGGCCCAGAAACTCAGCCCCAGGCATCTATTCCAGAGGAATGAAAATGGATTCAGTGCAGTCAAGGGTTGACTCAGTAGGTCTGGCATGTTTTACAGCTTGCACATTCCAAAGAAAGGTCTTGACCTCACCTGGCTCCTGGGAGAAAAGCTCTAAGACCTTTGAATGTCTTCCCTGGAAAGAGTGTCTTTGTTTAGTTGGGGCCTTGGATAGTGTAAGCCAACAAAGTGATTTATGGTGGGGAGGACTTGGGCCATGCAGAATCATTCTGACCTCCAGGAAGTCAGCTTCATGGAGTCCTGTGAGAGTCCTGTGAGTCTTTCTAGAGGGTGATGCATCTACCTGGAGGGTGGTCTGGAGGACTCCACCCTCAGGCCCAACAACACTTATATGAATGTGAGATCCTGGACATGAATGTTTATTTTATTTTATTTATTTTATTTTATTTTATTTTTATTTATGATAGTCACACACACACACACACAGAGAGAGAGAGAGAGAGAGAGAGAAGCCCGACGTGGGATTCGATCCTGGGTCTCCAGGATCGCGCCCTGGGCCAAAGGCAGGCGCTAAACCGCTGTGCCACCCAGGGATCCCTATTTTTATTTATTTATGAGAGAGAGAATGAGCAGCGGGAAGGAGCAGAGGGAGAGGGAGAAGCAGACTCCTCACTGAGCAAGGAGTCCGATGTGGGGCTTGATCTCAGGTTTCCAAGATCATGACCTGAGCCTAAGAGCGATGCTCACCGACTCAGCCACCGAGGTGCCCAGACATGAATGTTTTTAGCATCTCTGTTCATCACAGCTCTCAAACTGGAAACAATAGAGAGGAATGTCAAGAAGTGAAATATTAAATAGTTGGGTGAAGGAGTGGGTGCCTGGGTAGTTGTGGAAATGGAGAGAAGTGTCTACCGACACATATCAGAGGAAGAATGGATAGGAGAGGGTAATGGATTGATTATGACATGGGCAGTGACAGGGTATAGAAATGCAAATGTTGGATAGGGTTACTAGGTGAACAGCGGGAGAATATTTTTTTTTTAATTTTCATTTATTTATGATAGTCACAGAGAGAGAGAGAGGCAAAGACACAGGCAGAGGGAGAAGCAGGCTCCATGCACCGGGAGCCGGGTGGGATTCGATCCTGGGTCTCCAGGATCACGCCCTGGGCCAAAGACAGGCGCTAAACCGCTGCGCCACCCAAGGATCCCTATTTTTTTTTTTTTAATTTAAATTCAAGGGGCATGTGGGTGGCTCAGTGGTTGAGTGTCTGCCTTTGGCTCAGGTCGTGATCCCAGGATCCTAGGATTGAGTCCTGCATCAGGCTCCCTGCATGGAGTCTGCTTCTCCCTCTGCCTATGTCTCTGCCTGTCTCTGTGTCTCTCATAAATAAATAAATAGAATCTTAAAAAATAAAAGTGTCTGATAACCAAGGAATAGCAGAAATGGGAGGAGATGGGATTTTTTTTTCTTTTTTGCTTTAAACTCCCAGTTTATTTCAATGGATTTTTTTATAAATTTATTTTTTATTGGTGTTCAATTTGCCAACATATAGAATAATACCCAGTGCTCATTCCATCAAGTGCCCACAGGAGATGGGATTTCTAATCAAGAAAGAAACCTCTTTTCTTACCATGTTCGATTGATCCCTTTTCGCCCTGAAATTTTCCACTGTCACCTCTATTAGAGGGTGGGCCATTTTCTCTGCTAGAACTTGTTTTCATAAACAGAGAAGAATAGGGTGTGGGCCAGCTTCCATTTTTGAGAAAAGACATTTCCTCTTAATGCCACAGTTGCCTGTGAGGACACCAGTGGGCCAGACAGCAGCAGCTGAACCCACAGTGTGCAGAGCTGCCCTCACTCTGAAAGTTCTATGATGACCAATCACCGATGTGATGATGCACATCTTTCATTCCATTCCAACTGTCACTCTCTGAGCCGATCAAGTGCAGTTTGGTAGCAAGTGAGAAGCTCCCCATGATGGGAAATCTGAATTGCTGTTCTACAGTATGTTCATACTGATTTTCTACAGGTATGATTTTCTACAGGCACTGAGGGGGACACTTGATGGGATGAGCACTGGGTGTTATTCTGTATGTTGGCAAATTGAACACCAATAAAAAATAAATTTATTATTAAAAAATAGTAAGACATTCAGCATTGTAGGTTTAATTGCTTAAACCAGTAAGCCCCAGCCCAGATGCTACTTTCACATTAATTCCCATTAACCACTCATCAGGATGGGTCTGTCAGTTGAAGGCAAGCTAATTCTTGGCAGGGTGGTAGTGTGACCATTGGTTTGGATGGCCTGGATTTTGAATCAGCTTGGGAGGCAAGAGGACCACCTGTCACAGTAGGTGGCCAGTGAGAAGGCTCTGGGTGACTGAGGTGACATTGCTGAGAGCTGGGGGAAGGTGGCCAAAGCTGCACTACCCTGGTCCTTTCCTGGGGCTTGATTTGGAAAAAACTGCATCGTATTTTCTGTCAGCGACTCAAACACAGGGCTGAGTTAGGACCGAGAATAATTTCATGGCACAGACACATTGCACAGGGCACCCACTCTTGCTCAAAGAGACATGTGCACACGGGCGCCTGGGAGGTACAGTCGATTGAGCATCTGCCTTCAGCTCAGGTCGAGATCCCAGGGTCCTGGGGTCCAGCCCTGCATCTGGGTCTCTGCCTGCATCCAGGTCCCTGCTCAGCAGGGAGCCTGCTTCTCCCTCTTCCTCTCCCTCTCCCCCTGCTTGTGTACACATGGGCCCATGTGCGGGCTCTCACTCTCTGTCACATAAATAAATCTTTAAAGAATAAAAAGAAAGAAAGACACATTGGCACAGGTGGATTTGAGAACGTGAGGACAGCTGTTGGTGCTAGAGTCCAGAACATTTTCTCAGGGGTTCTGGGCAGGTCTTGGGAGCTCAGGGATCTCTCTCACCAGGGAACCAATTACATTCCTGTCCAGAATCCATCACATATCAGTGTGGCCAGTCTGGGAAGTTGCCTCAACTACCTATCAATGTCCGCACTGTAAAGCATGGGTTACAGCCCCTGCTTCCCCTCCTGATGGTGCTGCTGTGGGGATTCCAACAGTGGGATGCTATGCATTCTCCATGAGCTGTAAAGTGCTGTTCCCACATGAAGGCTAAAAAAGGAGCTTCCATCCTCCCATGCTGGGGAGCCAGCCAAGCCCCCTGTCTAGATCCACCCATGACCAGATATCTAACCCCTTCAGTAGTGATCTAACCCCTTCAGTAGTGTAGTGTAGTGCACACCTACAGAGCAATTGTGAAGCACTCACCCTTGACTGTGCTCCAGACTCTAAGTGTAGTAAATCCCATTTAGCCTCCTAACAGCACATTAGTGTGTAGGCAGTATGGACATTTCCACATCTCAGAAAAAGAAAATAAGGCACAGAGGGCCCTCCAGAACTCTCTCAGGTATGTGTGGGTTCTAAGTGGGATGAGAACCCAGGCCATAAGGTGTGGTCATGGTGCTTTGCTGTGTTTCTCTGCTAAATCAGAGTATTTGCCCACAAAACATGTCTTTGGGGAGTTTCAGTGCACACCACATTGCAATCTCTTCCTAAGTCCAACTCTGAGCCAGGGCACTGGCAGGGCAGCTGGTGAGTAGGGAGGGGGAACAGAAGGCCAAACTCTGAGTCAATTAGGACTAATCCCCCATGGCCTTCTGCCCACAAGATGCCAATACTACTCTCTATTGCTATGTATTTCCCAGGACCTTGTGTTGAGGTTGAGACTGAAATTATGCAGCCCTGCACAACCACATCACTCATCTCTGGAAGAAATTTAAGAAAGTGCGCTTCTGTTTGCCCAACCGTGTACACCTGATCAGTGACACAGATGAAGGTACTGTGGGAATTTACTCATTAAGTTGATTTAAGAATAATTCTTTCATTCAGTGACATAGACATAGCAGAAGAGCATAAAAATGCTGCGACACATTTTTCTATTATTTCAAATGTACAAATTTAAATGTATCAAGTCCATCACCATAGTATAACCATGGAAGTCAAGATGCATTTCTAACTGACATCTGTGCCCCCATGTTCGTGACAGCAGTCTTCCTAAGAGCTAGAGATAGATACAACCCCCAAATCCAGCATGTGATGAAAGGACATGTAAAATGTGATATGCACATTGGATGGAATGTTACTCAGCCATAAGAAGAACCCAAATGTTTCAATATGCTGCAGAATGGATAGACCTTGAATAACCAATAGTTTTTTGAAAGAAGGCATGCACAGAAAGATATAAATTCTTCAATTCCACTCATAGGAGGAAATTAGAGTAGGCAAATTCATAGAGCCAGAAAGTAGACACTTGGATGGCTGGAGGCAGGGGGTCGGGGGAGGAGGAACAGTCATCTCTTCATGGGTACAGAGATTCCTTAGGATGAAAAGGTTTGGATGTAGATGGTAGTGATAAGTACACGGCATAATGAATGTAAACAGGGCCGCTGAGCATATACTTACTTATTAATAAAAGCATGAAGCCATAAAAACCTAACAATCTGAAGGAATAGAGGACACATACATAGCAGCATGTATGAAGGCATGGAAGCTGAACTGGTCCTGTAACAGCTGAAGAAGTGGGAATGTGGCTGGCCTTTACAATGGGCAGGACAACTCAGGGGACTCAGTCATGAAATGCAAGGTGCATTGAATTTTTCCCATTTTGAGACTGATGATTTCCCACTGATTGGATCCCTTTAGCTTGAAAGCAAAGGCCCTGATTCCTTTTCCTTCCTGCTCCTCTCCTTTGTATTTCTTTGTCCACCAAGGAGGTTGGCTCAGCAGCTTGCTCACTGTTCACACCCGTGCACTGTGTCCCCGTGTCCACATCAAGCAAAACTCCCCAAGTAATTCCTGGGCAACCAACCAATGTCCTGACAGCTACTCTATCTTCTTAGATCCCATGGAGGGACCAGCTGAGGACCTTTCCAGGGACTGGGCAGAGGAAGGCACCTCATCTCTGCCTGAGGTAAGCTCGCCTCTCTTTCTCTGAGATAGAGATGTTGCTTCACTGGTTTCTTCTCCAATGAATGCAGAACAAAATTCTGATAATACACCTTAGGGATGACACAAGTATTCTCCTTTGTGGGGGGAATGAAAGTTTGTTACCAATGACAGTGGACACAAAAAGGGGGACGTAACAGGGCAGCCTCACTTAAAAAGTGTGTGGGATCCAACACCTTCGCCAGGAGAACATATTTGTCGTTCAAAAAGAATTTTGGATCTGTTGATCCGAATGGACTTCAGAGATCCGCCATGAAAAGCTCATGCATCTTTAAAAGCGTCCTCTTTCACTGGAGTGGGGGAACATTGACTCAACCCCTGTACTCCATCCAGTTTCCTGAAGGCCTCACCAAACAAAAGAGCTGTACAAACAGTATACAGGATGGTGTGACCCAGACTGTGTTTTCTTTTCTCCAATCGCAGTGGCTGCTGGGACCAACAAAAACTGTATGTATTTAAGAGTAATATCCATGGTGTTGCAATCTAGGGTAAAAAGATGTCTACCACATGATTCTTGGTTCCACCTGGGAATGAGGGGTGGGGTATAGTGAGAAGAGATTGTCCACTAAAGCACTGAGAGTTTGTTATACAAGGCCTGGAGGCACTATGGCAAGAAGGAGGTGTTGGTGTGTGTGCATGTGGGTCGAAGAGCACCTGCGCCCACTCGAGCGTGTGTGTGTGTGTGTGTGTGTGTGTCTGTGTTGTGAATGTGAATGTCGATGTGTGTATTTCCCAGGAGGTATTCCCACACTTGCAGCACAATAAAGGTGTCACCTTTCCAAAGTCATCTCATCATTGTGACACCATTACCTGCTCATCCTTCCCTCACCACAGCTGTACCTGGAGGATGTTTCCATTTCCTTTCATTAGAAGGCAATGGTGCAGAGATGAATGACCCAAACCCTTGACCCCCTACATGGACAGCCAAGGTGTGAACCCAGGTGTCGGTTCGAATGTAGCTATAGGTTCTTGACCTGCACTAATCGCTCAGTCATGGGGTCATTATCTACAAATAGCTAGTCAGCAAAGCAGAGCCAGCATCTGGGTCCATACCTTAATATACTAGATTCTACCAAAGTCCCCTACATGGCCCAACATTACACAGTGGCCTCCACGGTCACGTAAACCAGGGCAGCTATAGGTGCACATATCAATGATTTTGTCCTGTCACTGGTGTGAAGTGCACATAGGAAAGGCCATGTATTCCTGGTCAGCCCACAGATTCTGGAAAATGTGAGTCCCCATCGAGGATAGCGCAGAGCAACATCTGTCATGGCTGAGGTTATTGTGTATACATAACCAATAGCAGATAAGAAACAAGGAGGTAATTTAGTCCACTTGATCACATAGGAACTGAATGTTAAACTTGGTTGTTAGCTTTGTGCCCAACACTCCCATTGCAAATCTCAGGCACGGCTGGGTTAGAGAGTGCCAGCTCTCACCCCAGGCCTCCTCTGTGTAAGGAACTTCCCATTTGTCTGATGGCCCCAGGCTAGCCTGACTCAATGGATACACACACATAGAGCCCAAGAAAGGTGGAAGGAATGTATCAAGCTGACTGGTTATTTTGAAAAGATACGACGGCAGTAGTTTCAGGTCTTGTTTCCTTAGGACAGATGATTAGTAAAGAATCATATGAGGAAAAAAAAAAAAAGAATCATATGAGGATACTTTCCCTAGGGTTGAATTCAGCCCCACAATTAAGGCTGCTTTTCATCAAGCACAAAATCTTACAAAGACATGATGAATACAGTAGCAGTATATGGGGATCCTGGGGCAAGAACTGATTTCCAAAGAAGAAGAGAGGGACGGCTTAGCAAAACTTCAGTCAAGAGAGGTTATGGGACCGGGTCATCACATATAAGCCACTTTAGTGTTTAAACACTTTCCATGGACTATTTCACCTTGATCAGTCTCACTTAGCTACAAAGACAGCCCCTGTTCTCATTTATTTCCTGCTCCTCTCTCATTCCTTCCTCTGTCCACCAAGGAGGATGCCCAGCAGCAGTCTGTAACTTCCTAGCCAACCGCCAGTACACACTCAACTCATGTCCTCATCCATCTAAACTCCCTGATGAGTTCCCGGGCAGCCCCACCAGCATCCTCAAAGTGGCGCTGTGTCCTCGTAGCTCCCCTCAAGGGCCTGACTCAAGAACTTCTCAGTTCAAGGCGGAGAAAGAAACCCCAGCCCTCCCTCAGGTAAAGTCATTTTCTGTGTTAAATGCAACTGATGCTTTATTTTCATATTCATGGATTTAAGACATGAACTTCCAAGCATGTGCATCCCAGAAGGTATATACAATTTCCTTGGTGCTGACAGTGGCCCTGAGTTTCAATCACCAACTGACACCATATTTAGAGGGGCTTTAAGAACACCGGTTACACAACAAATGGTAGCAAGCATTTTCCAGGAAATAATCTTCCTCCATAGTTTTGTGTTTGCTGATCAAACTGGACCTGTGAGATCTGACATTTAAAGTTTCTGCAGGTCACATTGAGCTTTTTTTTTTTTTTTTTTTTTGTGATCACTGACTCAATGACTAGATCTCTGCTGCCTTACTAATGTCACCAAGAGAACAAAGGATATGTGCAGATGATGTGCACAGGGTGATGTGATCCTTATAGTGTTTCCCTCTCTCTAACTGCAGCAGGAGGCAGCCCAAGATGGTGGCTTTATGTATTCCAACATCTGTCACTTCTCAAGGAACAATCTAGCTTATGAACAAGGTGGGTCTTTCCCCTCTGCTTTGCTCTGGAGAGCTTCCCTGATCCTGGGTTCCTACTGGGAATGGAGGGTGTGGTTGTGAGAAAAAATGATTGTCCAGCTCTACAGACTCTGGAAGCAAGTAGGTCATTTAGGAGATACAGGTTGTCTATAGGAGGCTGGGTTTGTTCCTGTGTGACTGGATGTGATGTGATTGTATGAGTGGGTGCGTTGAGTGTGTGTGTTCCATCAGAAGACATTCTCACTTAGGCAAATCAATGCAAGTGTCAAATTTCTAAAAGTAAACCTCACCCCCACCAGGCACACCGCTTAGGACCCCACATTCCTCTCTCACCACAGCTGCACCTGGAGGTTTGCTTAGTATTCACTTTCCACAGACAGGGTTGGGGCAGAAATCAAGATCAGACATCTGTCCTGGCTGGGGATGTGTCTCATGCAGGGTCAAAGCAGAGAAGAATCAGGAGGATATTTCCATCTATTTCATAGCAGCATCATTAGCCTTAAAAATAATGAGTGAGAAAAAAAATAATGAGTGAAAATATCAGTGAGGGTGACAAAACATAAGAGACACCTAACTCTGGGAAATGAACAAGGGATAGTGGAAAGGGAGGTGGGCAGGGGGTTGGGGTGACTGGGTGATGGGCACTGAGGGGGGCACTTGGCGGGATGAGCACTGAGTGTTAAGCTCTATGTTGGCAAATTGAACTCCAATAAAAAAAAAATAATACTCAACATTTGTAAGCACACACTGAAGAGCGAGTGTCAAATAGGAGCTCAAAGTAAAGCTTTGCCATTAGCTTGGTGCCCACCACCCTACACGACCAGGGCCAGGGCCAGGTTAAACAGTGTCAGTGCTCACATAAGGCGCCCCTCTCCAAGTCCAGAACTTGCCACTTGCTGGTGGGCTCCTGGGAGAATGGGTCCCCACTGATGTGACAGACACCCACACATTGCACAGAAAAGGATGGATGGAAAGAAATAGCACTTTGTTGATGGTGGCCTTGTTGAAATGCAGGGACATCAGTATGTTGAAATCTTGTTAATAGCATTTTACTTATGATGATTAGTGAACAATTATAAAACCATAGGATAGTTTTTCTAGAATTGAATCAGCCTGCAGCACAGTGTTCTTGAAAGAGATGAGACACAGGTTGGAGCAGTGCCTGTTTATCCTGAGTCTTGAAGATGTCCACAATACAGTGGCAGCTTTGGTGAACTTCAAAGTGTCAGTAGGGCTCACCAGACTCTGTCAGTAACAGGTAGCATGCATTTTAGGGTTTAGCCTCATTTAGATTGACTATTTCATATGGATTCGATTCCCTGTAGGAAAGCGTCAGAGGCAGTGTTTCTATGTACTTTCCTGCTCCTCTCCTTGACCTTCCTTCATCCAGCAAGGATGGCCAGGCCTGGCAATCGGTCCATACTGATTGCCTACCCACCTAATAACATACAAAGACCCAAATTATCCACATCCTCAGCAACATTAGTAGTAGGTTTGGGTTTTGGGATTGAGTCCTCACCGTTCTAACAGATGAAATGATACTCATCGTCCTTTGGACTTGCATTTCCCCTCATGATGTGTTATGTTGTGCTTTTCGTAGGTCTGTTGGCCACTGATTTTTTTCCCTTAGGGCAATGTCTACTCAAGCCTTCTTATTGTTCTCCAATTTGGTATAAGTGTCTTTTTATTGTTTTTTTTTTAATTTTTTATTTATTTATGATAGGCACACAGTGAGAGAGAGAGAGAGGCAGAGACATAGGCAGAGGGAGAAGCAGGCTCCATGCACCGGAAGCCCGACGTGGGATTCGATCCCGGGTCTCCAGGATCGCGCCCTGGGCCAAAGGCAGGCGCCAAACCGCTGCGCCACCCAGGGATCCCCTATTGTTTTTTTTTTTCCATTTTGAAAAGGAACACCTTTTCTGATATAAGGGTTGCAAATATCTTCTCCAATATGTAGGATGCCTTTTCATTCTGCTCATTATTTTTTTTTTTTTTATCATTCTGCTCATTATTGAAGAGGATAAACTTTTCCCATCATGTGGTCTCCTCAAGGATCAATATGGCATGAATGAGTGCATTTATTTTGGGGCTCTCTATTCTGCTGCAGTGTGTCCTTACTTTTATGCCAGGACAAGCTGCTTGCCTAGTGTGGCTGTCTAATGTACTTGGAAGTCAGCAACTACCGAGCCATCACCTTGTTCTTCATTCTCAACAATGTTTTGGTACCTGTATTCCTTTGTGGTTCCATCTGTATTTTAGCAGCTTTTAGATTTCTATAATATGACATTGTGATTGAAGAGCTGCTACATTGACCCTGTGGCCATTTATCCAAGAACGGGGTGTTCACCTCATTCTCTTAGTGTGCAAAGGCCTCCAATAGTGCCTGGCATGTGTGGGTGATCCCAGGAACAACCTACATGTGAATGGTCATATCAGGCCAGCAATTAATGTAATAGGAATGAGCAGGGGTTATGTCTTGCTCATTGTTGGACGCTAGTGCTCTGCAGTCCAAGGAGAGTCTGTCTATAGTCCATTTGACACAATCATTAACTCGATAATTACACTAAAATCATAAAAGAAAATAAACCCTCCAATTGCTCACTCACATTAGCCACATGTCAGGGGTCTCCATAACTGCTGGAATTTCACATGCCACATTTGGAGAGGAACACTGTAAAGGGCGAGTAGAATGGACATGATGAAGTGGATTCCTATAGCATCTCGGTCTCACTAGAAGGTTTGAAACTGTGATCCCTGTCATGTTGAAGGTCTCTGACTCCCCCAAGTCCAGTGCACATCTGAGAACACACCAGAAAGGTCAGGCAGGTAGATGCCTCACGACCCACAGAGAACTCAACTAGAGTAGGATGAATGGGTGAGACCCTCCCTCCAATAACAGGATTGCTCATGCTTGTGTTCCTACAGATTTGTGTGTGGAGAGCATAGACGACTCCAGTGGTGGGGAGGAAGTCTCGGCAGGTAGGGAACAGGGCTCAGGTAGGGAACAGTGGCAGAGGGCTCCTGGGACCCTGGGGGTGCATCTCCTACTCCGGAGAATGGAGAAGGTGGGCAAGAAATCAAAAATGAAAGGGAAATACTGGCTAGCAATCTGATGCGTTCATCTCCTATTTTACTGACGTCATAGGACCAGAAATTGTGTCCAGGCGCCTTCCGTGTGTGCCGCATTTCTAATCCCCCTCCCTGGGTTTGCTGTTTTATTATTATTTTTTTAATAATAAATTTATTTTTATTGGTGTTCAATTTGCCAACATACAGAATAACACCCAGTGCTCATCCCGTCAAGTGCCCCCCTCAGTGCCTGTCACCCATTCACCCCCAAACCCCGCCCTCCTCCCCTTCCACCACCCCTAGTTCCTTTCCCAATGTTAGGAGTCTTCATGTTCTATCTCTTTTTCTGATATTTCCTACCCATTTCTTCTCTCTTCCCTTCTATTCCCTTAAAGAAGATGTGGTTTATGTATACAATGGAATATTCCTCAGCCATTAGAAATGACAAATACCCACCATTTGCTTCGACATGGATGGAACTGGAGGGTATCACGCTGAGTGAAATAAGTCAATCGGAGAAGGACAAACATTATATGGGTTTGCTGTTTTAATGATCTAGCCCATACAATGTGTACTTCCTACCCTTCTCTGCTGCCAAACATCAAAGCTTGGTTTTGTTGCCCAGCACCACTCAGCAGTCGTGTGGCAGAGATTGGGTATCGTTCTTGTCATTGCCCTATGATGGACATGACCTGGGTGCCAGAGCAACACTCTCCCAAATCTGAGAACCAGGAAACTAAGTTGTCATGTGAGCTGGGAGGTGGATGAGAAGGAAACTCTGAAACCACAATGAGATACTACCTCACACCAGTGAGAATGGGGAAAATTAAGAAGGCAGGAAACCACAAATGTTGGAGAGGATGCAGAGAAAAGGGAACCCTCTTGCACTGTTGGTGGGAATGTGAAATGGTGCAGCCACTCTGGAAAACTGTGTGGAGGTTCCTCAAAGAGTTAAAAATAGATCTGCCCTATGACTCAGCAATTGCACTGCTGGGGATTTACCCCAAAGATGCTGATGTAATGAAATGCCGGGACACCTGCACCCTGATGTTTATAGCAGCAATGTCCACAATAGCCAAACTGGAAGGAGCCTCGGTGTCCATCGAAAGATGGATGGATAAAGAAGATGTGGTCTATGTATGCAATGGAATATTCCTCAGCCATTAGAAGTGACAAAAACCCACCATTTGCTTCAAGGTGGATGGAACTGGAGGGTATTATGCTGAGTGAAGTAAGTCAACCGGAGAAGGACAAACATTATATGGTCTCATTCATTTAGAGAATATAAATAATAGTGAAAGGGAATAGAAGGGAAGGGAGAAGAAATGGGTAGGATATATCAGAAAGGGAGACAGAACATAAAGACTCCTAACTCTGGGAAACGAACTAGGGGTGGTGGAAGGGGAGGAGGGCGGGAGGTGGGGGTGAATGGATGACAGGCACTGAGGGGGGCACTTGACGGGATGGGCACTGGGTGTTATTCTGTATGTTGGCAAATTGAACACCAATAAAAATAAGTTTATTATTAAAAAAATAAAATGGCAAAAAAAAAAAAAGAGAAGGAAACTCTGTCCCGCGTAAGATACATGACGTGTAATAGACTTTCAGGCTCCTGACCCATTTCCCACACCTTTAAGTCAACTCCCAGCATTGGGGATGTTAAGGGACATCTCCTCTGTGGTCACTTAGGTAATGCCAGCTTCACCACACAAACCAGTCTGTCATAAACATGCTTCCATGAGCGAGAGGCCACATACTGAAGACCTGGAGACGCTCCTTGGCCACAGGGGACCTAGAGACCTGTGTGAAGGTGTGGCTGGGCCTGCTTCACACACACACACACACACATACACACATACACACACAACTTTTGACCAAGCATCCCGTGGACCTGTCACCAGGCATGGCCTAGACCTAGGGCAGAACATCTGCTAGCAGGGCTACAGGGTCACTGTTCCTTTCACAATCCAATTCTCCAGCCTCACAGCATAGGCCTTGTCCCCCTACACCCTACTTATGCCCACCCCATCACCTGTCCTCAGACCTGCCCAGGGCCCTACCACCCTGACCTCCCTGTAAGGTTCAGCACCAGCCCTGGCAGGCACCATGTATTCAGTGGGCTACCCTGTTTGATATTTTCCAGTACTTCACTTGAAAATTCAGGGGGAATTTGGACAACTGACTACCCTATCATTTCCACTTCTGCTCTATAACACTTCTGGGAACAGATGAGGTTGTTTAAGGCTGGCTCGTGTGCCAAGGAAGATCATCACGTCCCAAGAGCAAACACTGGATATGTGGACATGTGTGGCACCGTCTCATTCAAGTTCCCCAGCCATCCCAGACCAAGATAGCTTCTCCTCACACAGAGGGTTCAGGGGATTGACTGAGTGGGTGCCAGTATATCTCCTGCCAGTCCTTGGCTATCCAATATATTTTTTTTTAATTTTATTTATTTATTTATTTACGATAGTCACAGAGAGAGAGAGAGAGGCAGAGACACAGGCAGAGAGAGAAGCAGGCTCCATGCACCGGGAGCCCGACGTGGGATTCGATCCCCGGTCTCCAGGATCGCGCCCTGAGCCAAAGGCAGGCGCCAAACCGCTGCGCCACCCAGGGATCCCCGGCTATCCAATATTTAAGAACAATATGATTGGTGGAGGATGGAAAGGGGAAGGAAATGGAGAGTTGTTAGGAGAGGAGGAAGGGGAGTAGGGAGAGAGAAAGGTCAAGTCCTGGTCACACAGTCACAGGGACAGTGACCTCCCAGGGACAGTGACCTCCCAGAGGAGGGACAGGATGACACAGACATCATTCCTAGGTATGGAGAGAACCCAAGGGTGGGACAGGCAGCTGGGAGATGAGAGACCCACTTCCACCCTGTAGAGATGAAGGGACTAAGGGCAGAGAGGCCCCAGAGCTGAGGACCCATCATCTTGAGGTCAGAGTCCCTCATCCCAAGAGGAGCAAGCCATGGGTTCTCATCCCCACTAACTTTCCATTTCCTTTCTCATGGCCACGCCAACCTCATTGCTGCCCTGCCCACTGGAAGATGACTCCACGGATAGCAGGGATTCAGATGAAAGGAGCAACATTGTGCCTGTAATTAATTCATTTCCTCCTCTGTCTCTTGTACTTCCTCTCTCTGCTGCCCATAAGCACCTCTTCCTAGATATTCCCCAGATCCATCCTCTACGATGTCCCCACTGAAGACCTTTGGCTCCTGCAGGCACTTAGTCTTGGCACCTGCAGTGTCTATGGAATCACTCTACAGACCTCTTCCCCCCTCTTTCAGCATCACCCTCACCCGTCACCACTGAGTCTGGGATCAGCTCTGAACAGCCAAGGAGGGAGTGGGCCTGGGGTCAGCAGGGCGGAGCCCACCCAGGTGGGTAGGAATCAGGAAGGGGACCTGCTGTGTGACCCCAGCAAGTGCCCCCACTCCCTGGTTTGGTATCTGTAGTCATGCCTGATTTTGCTCTTCCTTTCAGCTCTCAAGAAGCATTGCTTCCACTGATATAAGGGAGGAAGCAACAGAAGAAATCGGTCACTCAGGAGAAAAAGAGGAACTAGGAAGAAGGTGAGTTTGGCAGAAAGAGAGGAAGCAACACAGACACATGTTCTCCACACCTCCCTGACATACTTGTTGGCAGCGCAGGAAAATCAACCAAAAAGCTGGGGTGCTGCTCTTCAGGGCTGAGAACGCAAGAGGAAGGTCATGATCCCTACAGGTCCTGAAGGATGCCCTGAGTACATCTCACAGGGAACAGGACCCAAACCCATAGGAGGCCCTGAGGGGGCTATTGTATGTCCTCCAGCTGCTGATGAATGTAGAGGGAGGGGACCAGAGAAGGCCTGTGCACTGTACTCCTCTGGCAGAGGGCCCCTGGAGTTGTGCACCCCCTCGCTCTGCAGGACCCAGCCCTGCCCTCCTAACTACTGATGGAAGCTGACATCTCACCCCAGAACATTATCAGTTGGGGAGGTGGCCTGAACCTCCACTTTAGATGTCTGAGGAATGAGTGACATCATACAGACCCCGAGGCCCATGCGAGCAGCACAGCTCACCTCATCCAGTGGTGCATCCCTGGGGCACAGAGTAGACCCCGGCACCATCGGGACACATAGATTGTCCCTCAATTGGGAGTTTCCCATCTCCTGGGGTCCCCTGAGCCTCAATGAAGCCTGTGGGACATGGGGGGGTGGTCACCTCATGGCACATTTCTTGGTGTGAGTGTGAGGCTCTACTGTTCTGCTCAATCTGCAGGCCAGGCCATCAGGGGGTAGGCCGCGCCATCTGCTCCCAACTTACCCATGTCCATCCCTCAGTGTGAGTGTCATGCAAAGTCACTTCCTGTGCGAGACCAGAGCACATCATCCCTGCCAGGCTGCCTGCAATGCCCATGGCCACAAAGTTTCCTCCACAGAATAGGGCAGGTTGAGGGCTCCCAGAGTGGGCCACAGTCAGGGAAGGGGCCTCCGGGACACTGGGGATATAGCCTTCATTTAGCCCCGGGGGCCTGGAGGCTTTACTTTGCTCATGCCACACATGCGTCCTGCGGGCAACCTCCACCCCAAAGCCTCAGAAGGCAGGTCCAACAAGAAACCCTAGACTCCTAGTTAGAGCTGCCCCCAAACAACACAGCGCTCCATCTCCTACAACTGCCTCTGATGTTTTCTGCAGCGGCACAGCAGGACAGTCTGACCTCGTCCCAGAAGCTCCAGATTCTCCTGAGGTCCTCAGAGACGGTGAGCCACGAGATGCCTCGGCCTTGGTCTGCAGCTTCGGTGGGGACTCAGAGGATGGAAAGGCGTGAACTGGATGCACCTGGACACGAGGAGAAGCAACACGCCTGGAGGATCTGTTCCCCCGGACGTGACATGGCAGGCCTCCCCAACAAAAGACCTTTGTGCTTCTCACAAGCAGAATGGATGCCAGAGGACATGACAAAAGGATCCTCTGTGATGGACACCACACCCAGAGTGGGGGTTCCTCATGACTGCTGATTATGGACACACTGAAAAGGAAGCAATGATACAGGCTGTCAGGCATGCATTTTTGGGGTGAGACTGGCCACCTGGGACTGCGTTCAGCAAGCAGCCCTCCTGGCTTTCCGCCTGTCTGCTGGAGGGGATGCTCCTCCTCCAGTTCTCCCCCCACTCACCAGCAGAAATACAGCTTACCAGAGGTGCAGGAAGAAGCAGGACTGCCAGGACCCCAAGGCCACCCTGGAATGTGCTGGAGGGGCAAGCTGGCTGCATCCTTTCTGGAACAGGACACACGGCTCACCTGGGGCCCCACTCTCCCTGTCAGAGCCCCTTCCAGTTACGTCCTCATATTCACTCTCCTCAGCCCCTTCCACCCAGCTCACCCCTGCTTACTCCCCAGTATCAGGCTGGACTAATCATTGGGTCCCCAAGCAGCTGCCTCTGCCCTCTGGCCCACACCAGGCAGGGAGTCTGCAGGAGAAGCCCCACCCTCGGAAGGCCAGCTCCCAAACTCTACAGTCCCTTTCCTCTCCCATGTTAAAGGCAGATGCCGGTTCCGCCTTTCCTGCTACCGCCATACAACCCTCATGGAACCCCCACGTGATGTGCCCATGGTCTCCCGTCTTGCCCTAGCACAGCTCCGCTCCCACCAGGTTCCTGCTGAACCTCCCTCTGCAAGCCTGCCACTCATTTCTGCAGGCTCTTCCAGCTCTTCCAACAACACCCCTGCAGGCTGGGACCTCACTGAGGGGGGCACTTGACGGGATGAGCACTGGGTGTTATTCTGTATGTTGGCAAATTGAACACCAATAAAAAATAAATTATAAAAAAAAACCGGATTCAAGTGCAATCATTGTTGAAAAAGAAAAACTATAAGTTCCTCTATTTAAAATAGTGGGGACTGTGTGCCCGGTTGTCATGTTTACTATAAATGTCTGATTTTCAGGAGCAGGTAATGAATATCAGGTTGAGGTGACTGTATTTCATTTGTATTCTCTTAGTCTTGAATCATTAGCATGGTGCTAGACTTATTTTTGCTTCTGTAAAAAAGCAAAGGAACTAACTAAATAACAAAGAAGAAACCCTTATAGCTTCAAAATACTTTTATTTCTCTACTTTTGCCTTACTTCACCAGCTCACACGCTTGTGGGAATTTAATTCTTTATTAGTCAAAGAAATGTGTGCTTCCTCATCATGGCTTGTTTAAAACAGTGCTCTAGAAGCTATTATCTACATACAACATAAGGAGAATATGCTCCCAACCTCTATGAAAACTTTGAATTAATGGTAGTGTTACAACGAAACCACACTGCAGATTTGCGAAGTTATTTTATTTTAGATATACCATAAACATGTGGTTTGATGTCTTCTTATCGCATTTGATTACTTATCTTGTGCAGCACGGCTGTGGCCCCTGCAACCTATGCCACCTGGCTTTGAAATATGAAAGCCAGCCCCATGGCTTCACCCCAGCTCACATACATGAATTCCCCTCTATTTCTGGCCTCTGGCTATTTCCATTTATGCCTTAAGACACTTTTGGACCTAAGAGTCAGTCTCTGTGATATTGTTCATTTCCAACTGTTTAGACTGCATCAGAAAGACTGTAGGCAAGGTTCAGTATCTACAAGTGAGTCACCATGATACACAACACCACAAACACAGGATAAAAATCATGTGTCCTATCAATAGATGAAGGAAAATGATTATCAAAATTTGACACCCATGCATGATAAACGCTCGACAAAGTAGGTTTAGTAAGAACATACCTCAACATACTAAGAGCCATATATGAAAAATACACAGCCAATATCATACCCAATGATGAAACACTGAGAACTCTTCTGTTAAGATTAGGAACAGGACAAGAAAGTCCACTCTCACCACTTTAGTTCAACATATTACTGGAAAACCCAGCCAGAGCAATTGAACAAGGAAAACAAGAGGCATCCATATTGGTAAAGAAGTTAAATGGCCACTATGTGAAGATAACATGATACTTTATACAGAAAACTCTAAAGGCTCCACCAAAAAGATATTTGGAAATAAGTGAATTTAGTAAAGTTGTAGGATACAAAATTAATACCCAGAAATTGGTAGTGTTTCTAGGCAGTAATAAAGTAGAAAGAAGAATTAAAAACACAACTGTATTCAAAATTGCACAAAAGGAATAAAATATATAGGAATAAACCTAATCAAAAAGGCAAAAGTCCTGTGGTCCAAAAACTATAAAGCACCAATGAAAGTAATTGAAGATGACACACACAAATGGAGATATCACATGAATTGGAAGAAATCAATCTTGTTAAAATGTCCATAGTACCCAAAGCACCTACATATTCAACACATTTCCTATGAAAATACTAGCAGGCTATCTCACAAAACAAGAACAAATAATATCCAAATAAGTATGAAAACACCAAGGACCCTGGACAGGGTCACCTGGGTGACTCAGTCAGTTAAGCATCTACCTTCAGCTCAGGTCATGATCCCAGGGTCCTGGGATGGAGCCCCACATAGGGCTGCTTCCTGATTAGTGGGGAGCCTGCATCTCCCTCTCCCTCTGACTGTTGCTCCTCCTACTCATTCTCTCTCTCTCTCTTTTTCTGTCTCCATCTCTCTCATGCTCTCTCTCTGAAATAAATAAATGAATAAAATCTTCAAAAATAACTACCAATGTGAGCAGCCAAAGCAATTCTGAGAAAGAAGAAGAAAGCTAGAACTACCAAAATTCCAGTTCTCATGGCATGTTGCAAACCTGTAGTGATCAAAACACAATGGTACAGGCACAAAAGTAGACACACAGAACAAACAGCACAGAAATAAACCCACAATGGATAGTCAACTAATTTATGAAAAGGAGACAAGAACATCCAGTCGAAAAAGATGATGTCAATTTATGATGTCAGAATGCTGGACAGTTATGGGCAAAAGAATGAACCTGGAACCCTTTCTAATGCCACACACAGAAGTAAAGTCAAAATGGATTAAAGACCTAGATGTGAGACCCGAAGCCTTAAAAATCCTAGAAGAGAACAGAGGGGGTCATTTTGCTGACTTCAACTGTCACATTTCTCTGGCTAGGTCTCCTAAAGCAAGAGGCGCTAAAGGAAGAATAAACTTTTAGGACTAAAACAAAATAAAAAGCTTCTGCAGAGCAAAAGAAACCATCACATACTAACATACAACCTACTGAATGGAAGGAGATATTTGCAAATGACATATCTGATGAAGAATTAGTCTCCAAATATATAAAGAAATTAGGGAACCACACCAAAAAAACCCCTAAAGAATCAAATTTAAAAATGGATACAAGATATGAACAGATATTTCTCCAAAAGGACATACAGATGGCCAACAGGTACACAGAAGGATGCTCAATAGCACTCTTCATCAGGGATATGCAAATAATCAAACATGCTCCGAGATATCACCTCACACCTGTAATAATGGCTAAAACCAAAATCACAAGAAACAACAAGTATTCATGTGGATGTGGACAAAAGGCCACCTCGTGCGCTGTTGATGGAAATGCAAACTGGTGCGGCCACTGTAGGGAAGTTTCTCAGAAAAAGATAAAACAATAACCATAACCATATGGAATTCCTCATACCGGGTATCTATGCAAAGAATATGAAAACACTTAGTGAGGAAGATATATGCACTCCTATGCTTATGGCAGGGATATTTATAATAGCCAAATTGTGTAAGTACCCAAGTGTCCTTCCATAGATAAATGGATAAAAAAGATGTGGTATAGAGATATAATGGAATATTAATAAGGCATAAAAGAATGAAGTCCCAGGGTCTTGGGATTGGGCTGGCATCAGGTTCCCCACAGGGAGCCTACTTCTCTGTCTACCTATTTCTTTGACTTTCTGTGTTCTCCTGAAACAACAAATTATTTAAAAAACTAAAACCCCCAAAATTCTAATACCTCGCCACCCACATTCAGTCAAGAATCTTGTAAATTTCATTACAAAATATATATTTTAGGTTGAGGTGCTTCAGTCCACTGCTACCACTTTAATCTTAGCCATCCTCATGTAGTCCAGATGACCACTCCAAAATCCGGACCGTAGAACCTGAGCGAGAAATATGAGTCAGACAGGAATTCCAAAAGTATCTTGTGACACACCCTCTTCTCCCTGTACAGAGATACAGAAATCATTAACAAAATATATCTTAAATGAAAACACATGGATGGGAGCACAATCATAGTAAAATCAAGCATCAGAAGGCATAAGGAAACACCAACATGAGCAAGGCTTAAACATGTGCATAATGACCACTGTGTTATGAATAAGGTGAAGGTACCTGAGATCTCAGGTCCATGGGGAAATAGAAACTGAGTAATCCAGGTGAGATAGTCAGAGGCAAATTCAGTGTTTAAAACCAGGGGCCACAGGAGGATTCTCAATTTCATGAAAGCAGAGATGCCAAAATGGATGCAGATAACTTTGCAGGGCTACAGAAGGCTTAGAGTAGCATCCTGGGATTTTTATGATAACCACTAGAAACATGATTAAAAATAGAAATCCAGCTGATCCAAGATGGTGATGTAGAAAGACCCTGAATTCACCCTGCCTGTGGACATATCCTATCTCTACCAACAGCAAGACAGACAGAGACAATGGTGATGAGGGGAATCCCCACTCCTGACATGGCAAAATACAGTGGGGAGGGATAGTACTGAGGGTCCATGAGCAGATTTATTGGCACTGGGGCACAGAAGAAAAGCTGGGGTTGAAAAGAGCAACTAGAATATAAAGGAAACTGTCTTATAAACCTGACAAAAGGCAGGGTAGTGGCCAGGACTCTTGACTGGTTGTAGGGGCTGGCAAGAGCCATGATTTACAATATCCCCCCAACTTGACAAGGTAGAAAGGAGCAGGAGCTGGAAGTCCTCATATACCTATCAACTCAGACTCAGGCCCCCAGCCCACACCAGTGCCTGCCATTCCAAGAAGGCAGCCCCAGAGCAGCAGACACTGAGATCCCTGGACAGCACTCACTACACTACACCTGTCTTGCCGAGGTGCCATAGGCATAGATAACCTCATAATACTCCATGTCCATAGAAATTTAACTCCAGAAGGATTGCTAGGTCACCCGTGGTGTGGAGTGCTCTGGGGCCTCCTGGCTCATGCCTACTTTGGCTTCAGCCCCCCAGGCAGGGCACTTCCTTCATCCAGCACCTCAGCTTCCTGGCATGACACCCACCTCAACTCCAGGCACCCCACCAGGGCATCCTCTCTGGGAACACACTAGGACCCCCAATCCCACTTCAATCCTGGCTCCAATTGCCACCCCAGGTTTCAGCTGGTGCTGAGCATACTGAGACCCCAATTTGTACCCAGTTCACATTAAGCTGCCTTATTAGGATTCCCTCTGAACAGAGATCCCTGGGACACCACCCTGGCTCAGACACACTTCATTTTTTTTAATAAAATAATTTTTTATTGGTGTTCAATTTACCAACATACAGAATAACACCCAGTGCTCATCCCATCAAGTGTTCCTCTCAGTGCCCGTCACCCACTCTCCCCCCACCCCCCGCCCTCCTCCCCTTCCACCACCCCTAGTTCGTTTCCCAGAGTTAGGAGTCTTTATGTTCTGTCTCCCTTTCTGATATTTCCCACACACTTCTTCTCCCTTCCCTTATATTCCCTTTCACTATTATTTATATTCCCCAAATGAATGAGAACATATAATATTTGTCCTCCGATTGACTTACTTCACTCAGCATAATACCCTCCAGTTCCATCCACGTTGAAGCAAATGGTGGGTATTTGTCATTTCTAATTAGCCTTAATATTCTTGAGGAGCACTGGCCAGTTATAGAATAATCCTTAGTACAGGTTTGCCTGTTTCCTCACACCTGGATTCAAGGCAGGGGCTCTTGTAGATTTACAACAGATATAACACCGTGTTTTTCTCAGTTTATCATGTTGGGGAACATGTGATATTACCTGGTAATTTTATTTTTGATTGTTTAGTTAAGATGAAGTCTGATAGATTTGATTTCACCATTCTAAAGTGACTGCTTTTTTCTTTGGTAATTGATAAACTTGCTGGAGGAAGACACCTTGAGATTACTCAAATTTACTCTTCCTCACTCAAGTTCTACTCACCAATTTTAGTATCCACTGATTCTTGCCCGAAACACTCTTACTATGATGCTCACCAAACAGTGCTCCTTCTGTACTTTCAGTGCTCCTTCTTTGTATATTAGTTCATTTTCTACTGGAAGGAAGAACTTCTCATTCTTCTCTGTGAACGTCTGTATGACTTGACTTATGTAAATGTGGACTCGTGGGTACTTATTTATGGATGATAATAGTTTACCCTCACCTGATGCTGACTCTGTCTCCTGCACATGACTAACCATCCTCCCTCCTAATGCAACTACCATCACCTGACCCTGGACTGCTGTCACTAGAACTTTGTGTTGCCAGTTTTTGAACTTTCCCTAAGTTCAAAAGGGAACTTTTTGAAAAGTTTGAAAACATTTCAGATGTTTCTACTTTCACCAATACTTAGAGGACTCTTCTGTATCCTTTGGTAGATGTCTTTTGTGAACATATGTATGAATTTTTGTTGAGGATTTACCTGGGAATAGAACGTTCCATGTCATTAGATGCTACTCATCAGTTTTGTAAGATAGCTGCCGCAATGCAAATGCCCACCATCAGCTCAAGCATTCTTGCAGCTTATGGTCTTAAGACTTACTGTTAGAGACCTCATCTCTTTAGCTGTGACTGGTAGACACTCAGTATTCACTCTAGTACCCTTTCCTTGGCATGACCTTGTCTTCAATTTCTATCCGTCTCCCTCTGTGAGGCTATCAGTACATTTGTAGCCCCGAGCCACTCAGCTATGTTTACTGGAGTGGGCAGACACCTTGGCAGAAAGAAGCCCCAATTGCTGGGACGATCTGTCTGGATTCCCACTTGTCTCCTATTTTAATGCTATTACTGTTTATTGCCTGGATAAACTGGCTAAGCCTTAAACAGGCACCCCCCTATATTCTCATTAGCCTGACTACCTCTTCTCAGGAGGAGACAGGTTCATGCTCTCCCAGAAGCTGAAATTGCAGGAGACAGTGTTAGCTGGCCACTCTCAGGAAACTTCAGAATCATTAGATTAAAAAGTTAGAACCTAGAAAATTTTAAACTCCTATTTAAAAGCTTGACCTGTGTGGTGGTGGTGGTGGTGGTGGTGGTGGGTGGGTGTGTGTGTGATGTACATCAAAAAGATTAGATACTTTAAAAAGCACATCTGTTTTTAACACTGTCAGGAAGCTCCACACCACACAGTTTTCCAGAGTGGCTTACCAGTTCACATTCCCACCAACAGTTCAAGAGGGTTCCCCTTTCTCCACATCCTCTCCAACATTTGTTGTTTCCTGTCTTGTTAATTTTCACCATTCTCACTGGTGTGGGGTGGTATCTCATTGGGGTTTTGATTTGTATTTCCCTGATGGCAAGTGATGCGGAGCATTTTCTCATGTGCTTGTTAGCCATGTGTAGATCTTCTTTGGTGCAATTTCTGTTCATATCTTTTGCCCATTTCATGATTGGATTGCAGCAATAACCACAATAGCCAAACTGGGGAAGGAGTCTTGGTGTCCATCAAAAGATGAATGGATAAAGAAGATGTGGTCTGTATATACAATGGAATATTACTCAGCCATGAGAAATGATGAATACCGACCATTTGCTTCAACACAGATGGAGCTGGAGGGTATTATGTTGAGTGAAGTAAGTCAATTGGAGAAGGACAAACATTATATGTTTTCACTCATACAAGGATTATAAAAATAAGTGAAAGGGATTATAGGGAAAAGGAGAAAAAATGAGTGGGAAATATCAGAGAGGGTGACAGCACATGAGAGACTCCTAACTCTGAGAAAGGAACAAGGGGTAGTAGAAGGGGAGGTGGGCAGGGGGATCGGGTGACTGGATGATGGGCACTGAGGGGGGCACTTGACAGGATAAGCACTAGGTGTTCTACTATATGTTGGCAAATTGAACTCAAATTAAAAAAATAAAAATAGGGAACCCTGGGTGGCGCAGCGGTTTAGCGCCTGCCTTTGGCCCAGGGCGCGATCCTGGAGACCCAGGATCGAATCCCACGTTGGGCTCCTGGTGCATGGAGCCTGCTTCTCCCTCTGCCTGTGTCTCTGCCCCCCCCTCTCTCTCTGTGTGACTATCATAAATAAAAATAAAAATTAAAAAAAATTAAAAAAATAAAAATAAGTGGAAAAATATACAAAAATAAATAAATAAAAAGCACATCTGTAAATTCATTTTGTCTTTGTCACTAAGTGATCCGAATGGACTTAGACAAATCCTAGGCAAAAAATGAAGGATTGGAATCTTATCAACCACACACACTGACCAAAGTCCATTATAATTAGAAATCATTAAACCACATACACTCAAAACCACAAAATCATTTTTAAGGAACAAGTGTAGTAGAGAGATTAGCATCGATGGAAATTAAAAGAAACAGCTATAGAACAGAGAGACTCCAGTGGTATGTATGCCTCAAACTGTGTGAAACAGCAAACTGGTAACAAGGGACCTGCAGCCATTGATGAATGAATGACAATGAACCCTGCATTTTAATGCACTAAAACAGGGTGAACTTAAATAGTAAAATAAACAATGAAAAGTAGAAACTAAATAGAGAACAATGAATAATTCTACAGATGAAAATATGAAAGTTTGACATTGCCAAGAGTGAAGGAAAAAAGTAAAAGGCTCAACATCATTAGAAACAAGAAGAGTTTACAACTGCAGATTCACTGGAGATTACAGAAATAGTAGTGGAAGCCATGGGCTAGAGGGTGGCACTGAATCTGAGGATTCAAAATGTAGTTTTTAGAAAAGTACAACCAATTAACTGTTGGTGAAGTGAATAAAAAAAAAACTGCACATAAATATGCAGATAATATATTTGAACAATGTCCACACCCTTTTATGTGGAAAGAACCTGTCTAGAATGAGAAACAGATTCCCTAATATGATCAAGGATGTGTGCCAAAATCTTCCTTAAGTACTACCATGTTAAAAAGTAACAAGAATGGCCATATTGCTGATTTTCTGAGCACAGTCAGAAACCAGCCAAGCAGGGAGGGATTTTCTTCAGTGCTCAAGGCCCAAGAAATGTTGGAAAAAACCCTACTCTGCTGCCTGTGAATGGGGCAGTTCCTCTAACTCCCAAACTTTGTTGCTCAGGGGTAAACCGGGATCCTAATTATTTGTCTCAGTAGGTTGCTAAAGAATGCTCCTTGTGCTGTGTTGATGAGCCCCATGGACAAGATATTGTTAGCCACCTGTTCTCCTGACATTCAGTTATGTTCCAAAAACATGTTTGTGGAAGGCTCTGTATCATCTTTCTATTGCTGCCTAACAAAGTATGGCAAATATGGCAGCTCAAGACAACCCTCACATGTTCCTGCACGGTTCTGTGTGCATTAGATGTCTGGCACTCCATGGCTCTCAGGGCTTTACAAGGCAGAGATTAAAATGTCAGACAAGCCATGGGCTCATCTAGAGGCTTCGGTTCCTCTTCCAAGGGCACATGGTTGTGGCAGAAGCCTTTCTTTCATTTTTTTTTTTGTGGTTGTCAGAGGCTCTTCTTTCCTGCTGGCTGCCAGCCAGCTACAGCCCAGTCTCAGCTTACACCACCTTACTTCATGCCCACCCCTCCCCCATCTGCCACCCACCAGAGCACATGGAATCCTCTTCCGCTTCACATCTCTCATTACCCTCTAAGGATTCACGGGAGAGATCTGTTCCCTGGGAAGTTACCTTGATGACTCATCCCATGTGTTCAGTGACTATAGGATTAGCCATGCTTTCCTGCCTGGACTCAGACAAAGAACGTAACTCCTCCGCAGGCCGGCTGCATGCAGAAGTGACTAAATCATCTAAAATTTAGGTTAAATGAGCAATTGCCAGGTACGTGTTTGGGATACGTGGGCAAATGTGGAGGGTGGGTCATTGTATAACCCAAGAGGCTATACAATGAACCTGGACAGGATGGCAATGACACCACCTCAAGCCTTGTCTCCTCCAATGCCCAGATTCCAGGAGAGACATCACTCTGCAGCCACCTGTGTTTGGAGCAAAAATGTAGGCACACAACACAGAAATAAGGAGAGAATGCCCATGACAGGTTGACTGGGCTTGGCTGTGACAATGGGGGAGATAGTGTAATTAGAGTGGCCATGGCAAGGATCTCACAGCTGCACAGAGGCTCATGCCTTCTGGGTGAGCAGATTTGCACAGAAGATGCGACCCAGTACCATGGGGTCAGGCCACTGGCATGCCACTATGCAAAGTTTAGTGAATACTCAAATGAGAAATACCTTCCAAGGACCTTCCATGAATAACAAATAGCTCCGTCCTTGTAAGCATCCCTAGGTGGTGCTGCAATTACTGTTCCTGTTTTATTTTATTTTATTTTTTTTCCAGTTTTATTATTGACTATAAGTTTAAGGTATACAATGTCGTAATATATATATCAAAATGATATAGATGTTGAAATTACATCTATTTATCAAAATGATTACCACAATAAGGCTGATTAACACCTCCATCTTCTCACAATTTTACAATTTTTTTAAATTTATTTTTTATTGGTGTTCAATTTACTAACATACAGAATAACCCCCAGTGCCTGTCACCCATTCACTCCCACCCCCCGCCCTTCTCCCCTTCTACCACCCCTAGTTCGTTTCCCAGAGTTAGCAGTCTTTACGTTCTGTCTCCCTTTCTGATATTTCCCACACATTTCTTCTCCCTTCCCTTATATTCCCTTTCACTAGTATTTATATTCCCCAAATGAATGAGAACATATAATGTTTGTCCTTCTCCGACTGACTTACTTCACTCAGCATAATACCCTCCAGTTCCATCCACGTTGAAGCAAATGGTGGGTATTTGTCATTTCTAATAGCTGAGTAATAGTCCATTGTATACACAAACCACATCTTCTTTATCCATTCATCTTTCGTTGGACACCGAGGCTCCTTCCACAGTTTGGCTATCGTGGCCATTGCTGCTATAAACATCGGGGTGCAGGTGTCCCGGCGTTTCATTGCATTTGTATCTTTGGGGTAAAATCCCCAACAGTGCAATTGCTGGGTCGTAGGGCAGGTCTATTTTTAACTGTTTGAGGAACCTCCACACAGCTTTCCAGAGTGGCTGCACCAGTTCCCATTCCCACCAACAGTGTATGAGGGTTCCCTTTTCTCCACATCCTCTCCAACATTTGTTGTTTCCTGCCTTGTTAATTTGCCCCATTCTCGCTGGTGTGAGGTGGTATCTCATTGTGGTTTTGATTTGTATTTCCCTGATGGCAAGTGATGCAGAGCATTTTCTCATGTGCATGTTGGCCATGTCTATGTCTTCCTCTGTGAGATTTCTGTTCATGTCTTTTGCCCATTTCATGATTGGATTGTTTGTTTCTTTGGTGTTGAGTTTAATAAGTTCTTTATAGATCTTGGAAACTAGCCCTTTATCTGATATGTCATTTGCAAATATCTTCTCCCATTCTGTAGGTTGTCTTTTAGTTTTGCTGACTGTATCCTTTGCTGTGCAAAAGCTTCTTATCTTGATGAAGTCCCAATAGTTCATTTTTGCTTTTATTTCTTTTGCCTTCATGGATGTATCTTGCAAGAAGTTACTATGGCCGAGTTCAAAAAGGGTGTTGCCTGTGTTCTTCTCTAGGATTTTGATGGAATCATGTCTCACATTTAGATCTCTCATCCATTTTGAGTTTATCTTTGTGTATGGTGCAAGAGAGTGGTCTAGTTTCATTCTTCTGCATGTGGATGTCCAATTTTCCCAGCACCATTTATTGAAGAGACTGTCTTTCTTCCAGTGGATAGTCTTTCCTACTTTGTCGAATATTAGTTGACCATAAAGTTCAGGGTCCACTTCTGGATTCTCTATTCTGTTCCACTGATCTATGTGTCTGTTTTTGTGCCAGTACCACACTGTCTTGATTACCACAGCTTTGTAGTACAACCTGAAATCTGGCATTGTGATGCCCCCAGATATGGTTTTCTTTTTTAAAATTCCCCTGGCTATTCGGGGTCTTTTCTGATTCCACACAAATCTTAAAATAATTTGTTCTAACTCTCTGAAGAAAGTCCATGGTATTTGATAGGGATTGCATTAAACGTGTATATTGCCCTGGGTAACATTGACATTTTCACAATATTAATTCTGCCAATCCATGAGCATGGAATATTTTTCCATCTCTTTGTGTCTTCCTCAATTTCTTTCAGAAGTGTTCTATAGTTTTGAGGGTATAGATCCTTTACATCTTTGGTTAGGTTTATTCCTAGGTATCTTATGCTTTTGGGTGCAATTGTAAATGGGATTGACTCCTTAATTTCTCTTTCTTCAGTCTCATTGTTAGTGTATAGAAATGCCACTGATTTCTGGGCATTGATTTTGTATCCTGCCACGCTACCGAATTGCTGTATGAGTTCTAGCAATCTTGGGGTGGAGACTTTTGGGTTTTCTATGTAGAGTATCATGTCATCGGCGAAGAGGGAGAGTTTGACTTCTTCTTTGCCAATTTGAATGCCTTTTCTGTCTTTTTGTTGTCTGATTGCTGAGGCTAGGACTTCCAGTACTATGTTGAACAGCAGTGGTGAGAGTGGACATCCCTGTCTTGTTCCTGATCTTAGGGGAAAGGCTCCCAGTGCTTCCCCATTGAGAATGATATTTGCTGTGGGCTTTTCATAGATGGCTTTTAAGATGTCGAGGAATGTTCCCTCTATCCCTACACTCTGAAGAGTTTTGATCAGAAATGGATGCTGTATTTTGTCAAATGCTTTCTCTGCATCTAATGAGAGGATCATATGGTTCTTGGTTTTTCTCTTGCTGATATGATGAATCACATTGATTGTTTTACGGGTGTTGAACCAGCCTTGTGTCCCAGGGATAAATCCTACTTGGTCATGGTGATAATTTTCTTAATGTATTGTTGGATCCTATTGGCCAGTATCTTGTTGAGAATTTTTGCATCCATGTTCATCAGGGATATTGGTCTGTAATTCTCCTTTTTGGTGGGGTCTTTGTCTGGTTTTGGAATTAAGGTGATGCTGGCCTCATAGAACGAATTTGGAAGTACTCCATCTCTTTCTATCTTTCCAAACAGCTTTAGGAGAATAGGTATGATTTCTTCTTTAAACGTTTGATAAAATTCCCCTGGGAAGCCATCTGGCCCTGGACTCTTGTGTCTTGGGAGGTTTTTGATGACTGCTTCAATTTCCTCCCTGGTTATTGGCCTGTTTAGGTTTTCTATTTCTTCCTGTTCCAGTTTTGGTAGTTTGTGGCTTTCCAGGAATGCATCCATTTCTTCTAGATTGCCTAATTTATTGGCGTATAGCTGTTCATAATATGTTTTTAAAATCGTTTGTATTTCCTTGGTGTTGGTAGTGATCTCTCCTTTCTCATTCATGATTTTATTAATTTGAGTCTTCTCTCTCTTCTTTTTAATAAGGCTGGCTAATGGTTTATCTATCTTATTAATTCTTTCAAAGAACCAACTCCTGGTTCTGTTGATCTGTTGACCAGAAGACCACAGTTCTTCTGGTCTCGATTTCATTGAGTTCTACTCGAATCTTTATTAACTCCCTTCTTCTCTTGGGTGTAGGATCTATTTGCTGTTTTTTCTCTAGCTCCTTTATGTGTAAGGTTAGCTTTTGTATTTGAGTTCTTTCCAGTTTTTGAATGGATGCTTGTATTGTGATGTATTTCCCCCTTAGGACTGCTTTTGCTGCATCCCAAAGATTTTGGATGGTTGTATCTTCATTCTCATTAGTTTCCATGAATCTTTTTTTTTCAATTTTTTAAAATTTTTATTTATTTATGATAGTCACACAGAGAGAGAGAGAGAGGCAGAGACATAGGCAGAGAGAGAAGCAGGCTCCATGCACCGGGAGCCCGACGTGGGATTCGATCCCAGGTCTCCAGGATCGCGCCCTGGGCCAAAGGCAGGCGCCAAACCGCTGCGCCACCCAGGGATCCCCTCCATGAATCTTTTTAATTCTTCCTTAATTTCCTGGTTGACCCTTTCGTCTTTTAGCAGGATGGTCCTTAACCTCCACGTGTTTGAGGTCCTTCCAAACTTCTTGTGATTTAGTTCTAATTTCAAGGCATTATGGTCTGAGAATATGCAGGGGACGATCCCAATCTTTTGGTATCGGTTCAGACCCGATTTGTGACCCAATATGTGGTCTATTCTGGAGAAAGTCCATGTGCACTTGAGAAGAATGTGTATTCAGTTGAGTTTGGATGTAAAGTTCTGTAGATATCTGTGAAATCCATCTGGTCCAGTGTATCATTTAAAGCTCTCGTTTCTTTGGAGATGTTGTGCTTAGAAGACCTATCGAGTATAGAAAGAGCTAGATTGAAGTCACCAAGTATAAGTGTATTATTATCTAAGTATTTCTTCACTTTGGTTAATAATTGATTTATATATTTGGCAGCTCCCACTTTCGGGGCATATATATTGAGGATTGTTAAGTCCTCTTCTTGGACAGATCCTTTAAGTATGATATAGTGTCCCTCTTCATCTCTCACTACAGTCTTTGGGGTAAATCTTAGTTTATCTGATATAAGGATGGCTACCCCTGCTTTCTTTTGAGGACCATTCGAATGGTAAATGGTTCTCCAACCTTTTATTTTCAGGCTGTAGGTGTTCTTCTGTCTAAAATGAGTCTCTTGCAGACAGCAGATAGATGGGTCCTGCTTTTTTATCCAGTCTGAAACCCTGCGCCTTTTGATGGGGTCATTAAGCCCATTCACATTCAGAGTTACTATTGAGAGATATGAATTTAGTGTCATCATGATAACTATTCAGTCCTTGTTTTTGTGGAATGTTCCACTGAACTTCTTCTTAAAGGGGAATTTTAAGAGGCCCCCTTAAAATTTCTTGCAGAGCTGGTTTGGAGGTCACATATTCTTTTAGTTGCTGCCTGTCTTGGAAGCTCTTTATCTCTCCTTCCATTTTGAATGAGAGCCTTGCTGGATAAAGTATTCTTGGTTGCATGTTCTTCTCATTTAGGACCCTGAATATATCCTGCCAGCCCTTTCTGGCCTGCCAGGTGTCTGTGGAGAGGTCTGCCGTTACCCTAATACTCCTCCCCATAAAAGTCAGGGATTTCTTGTCTCTTGCTGCTTTAAGGATCTTCTCTTTATCTTTGGAATTTGCAAGCTTCACTATTAAATGTCGAGGTGTTGAACGGTTTTTATTGATTTTAGGGGGGGATCTCTCTATTTCCTGGATCTGAATGCCTGTTTCCCTTCCCAGATTAGGAAAGTTTTCAGCTAGAATTTGTTCAAATACATATTCTGGCCCTCTGTCCCTTTCGGCGCCCTCGGGAACACCAATTAAACGTAGGTTTTTCTTCCTCAGGCTGTTGTTTATTTCCCTTAATCTATCTTCATGGTCTTTTAATTGTTTGTCTCTTTTTTCCTCAGTTTCCCTCTTTGCTATCAACTTGTCTTCTATGTCACTCACTCGTTCTTCCACCTCGTTAACCCTCGTCGTTAGGACTTCTAGTTTGGATTGCATCTCATTCAATTGATTTTTAATTTCTGCCTGATTAGCTCTAAATTCTGCAGTCATGAAGTCTCTTGAGTCCTTTATGCTTTTTTCTAGAGCCACCAGTAGCTGTATAATAGTGCTTCTGAATTGGCTTTCTGACATTGAATTGTAATCCAGATTTTGTAACTCTGTGGGAGAGAGGACTGTTTCTGATTCTTTCTTTTGAGGTGAGGTTTTCCTTCTAGTCATTTTGCTCAGTGCAGAGTGGCCAAAAGCAAGTTGTATTGGGAAAAGGAGAAAAAGGAGAGAAAGAAGGAAAGAAAAGAGAAAGAGAAAAAAAATGAAAAAAAAAGAAGAAAAAGAGAAAGAAAAAGAAAGAAAGGAGAAAAAGGGGGGTGGGGGAAGGAAACAAATCAAAAAGCAAAAAAAAAAAAAAAAAAAAAAAAAGAACCACGGGGGAGTATCTTCTGATTCTGTGTACTTTAAGTCCCTTGGCTTCCCCTGGAAGTTGTCAGTCTAGCTGGTCTTCTGGGGGAGGAGCCTGCTGTGCTGATTTTCAGGTGTTAGCAGTTGGGGGAGCTGCTCTGCCCCTGCCTGGTGCAGGGCTCAGTGGGGGTTGTTTACCCCGTGAGGCCCCAGGAGCAAGAGCCCTAGTGGCGGGGCCAGCTCTGGAAACCTGGATTCAGCCCCCGCAGGAACTCCGGAGCGTCTGCAGGGCCTGAGGCTCCGGGGCGGGGCCGCTGATCTGCTCAGCTGGGGCAGGAGCTTCCTTGCTGTCCTGGGCCCTCCCGGCCTCTGCCTGTCCCGGGGGGAGGCGGGATCCTGGGCTGTGTCCCGGCGCCCTGTGCTCCGGTGCCTGTGCTGTTGGATTCGCGCTCCCGGGCCGCGCAACCCCCTCCGTGGAGCCGCCGCCCGAGCCCCTTCAGCTGCTCCGGGTCCCGCCGGTCCCGCCCTGCGCGCTGCAGCCCTTAGGGAGCTCGGCGCACTCTCCTGGGCGCGCAGTTGCTCTGTTACTGTCCCGGGGAGCCCGAGGGCATCCCCGCCCTCCTGGGTCCTGCTCCAACTCCCTGCGAGCCCCTTTCCACCCGGGAAGGTCGGTGCAGCTCCTGCGTCTCCGGGAAGGGGCTCTCCTGTCCTGGGGACACTCCCCCGGCCTCAGCCCGGCTCCTCGCGGGGCCCCTCCCCCTTGGAGGCCTTTGTTTCTTTATTTCTTTTTCCCCGTCTTCCTACCTTGATAGAAGCGCGAACTCTTCTCACTGTTGCATTCCAGCTGGTCTCTCTTTAAATCTCAGGCCGAATTCATAGATTTTCAGGAGAATTTGAAGGTTTTCTAGGTAATTTGGTGGAGACAGGTGATTTGGGGACCCTACTCTTCCGCCATCTTGCCCCTCCCTCCACTGTTCCTGTTTTAGACACCAGGAAACAGGTTCCTAGAGAGGTTTGTTGATCCTACCCTGGGTCACGTGGTGTGAAGGGCAGAGCCGGGCTTGCAGCTGACTACACAGATTCAGACGCTGCAGCATCCCCACTGTGCAGTGCTGTCTCCACTGCCTTGTCACCAGTCAATATCTGTCCTATTCACCAGGTGCAAGGAGGTGTGTGCAGCATGACCAGGTGAGTAAGAACTTCAAATTATCTGCCATCTTTGATCCTAATCATTCTCAGGAAGACACACATAATATACCCACACGATAAAAAGTCACCCACTAGGAGATCCATCAAACACATCACCTGGGCACAGCTCTGCTCAAGGAGATCTTGGGGTGGGGGAGGCTTTCTGGGAGGGGGCAAACAGTGCCTCCATCGGAGGAACACATTCAGGGTACCTGGAGCATAGCCTAGGTCATGGCTGGGCCAGGCAGTAAGGGAGACGATGTCTCTTGCAGAGGAGATGGCACTTGGATGGAATCAGGAGGTGGCAATGAAGACCACTTGCCACACACACAGCTGAATGATATTGATGTTTTCAATGGTCTCCAGGAAAACCAGACAAACATCAGCCACATCCTCCTGATGGCTGGAGAGAACCTTTGGGCAACTGGGGATGATTTGTATGTATTTTAAAGATATAATATGGCTTTACAATGACTGGAAGCTTTACCTCATATCATGGAATCCCTGCATGTGTTGTTTCTTTTTCATCAAGTGCAAGCCTTATCAACATAGTATTTGATGAAACATCCATGACCAAAAATAGTTTTTTAACTGTATCCAAAACAGCTCTTTTCTGTGAAGATTAATTAAATAAAAAAGTATTTACTTATTTATTTTTAAGTAAGTAAATAAATTTTTTGTGGAAGAAGTTGTACATAAACAAAACACCAAAATCCACCACTAAAAAATTGTACCTATAATAAGTTTAAATTTTTTTAAGTTGGAGGAGGAATACAATTCAACATAACTGTGTCTAACTCAGGATGTTTACAGTAGGCTGTTGTCCATATCAGCCAGAGGTGCTGTGTCCTAATATTCACTATACAATTCTTAACACAATTTCTTTTTAAAAGACACTAACCTCGAAATAAGTCAATCGGAGGACAAACATTATATGGTCTCATTCACTTGGGGAATATAAAAAATAGTGAAAGGGAATAAAGGGGAAAGGAGAAAAAATAAGTGGGAAATATTGGAAAAGGAGACAGAACATAAAGACTCCTAACTCTGGGAACGAACTAGGGGTGGTGGAAGGGGAGGTGGGCAGGGGGTGGGGGTGACTGGGTGGCGGGCACTGAGGTGGGCACTTGATGAGATGAGCACTGGCTGTTATTCTGTATGTTGGCAAGTTGAACACAAACAAAAAAATAAATTTATTTAAAAAATGACACTAACCTCTATTTTTACCATGAATGTCATGTATGTGACCTAACAGTATCATGTGACTGCATGTGGCGTTTCACCTGAGATGATTTTTGTTTACCCCAGGGATCATGACCATGGCCTGAGAATATTCAAATGAATACGGTTTGGTCACTGACTAAGGTGAAAATGGCAGCTTAGAGACCTCCCAAAACTCTCTCTTCCAACAAAGCAATCAACGTACTGGCAACAAGTGCCACCATCATTATTTTCAGAATTCTGGCAATTAAACAAAACTTGCAGCAGTAGGGGAAATACTGAATCCAGGAAACAAAAGTTTAAAAAACCCAGCTAAGCCACAGTCAGAAAGACGCATGAGATTTCTGCTGTTGTCATTTGCTTAGATCCCATTCCCTCCCCTGCAGTCTCATGACAGTTCAGAAAAATGAGCAGCAATGTTCACAGTGCAAGTCAGCAATGTGGGATGCCTGGGTGGCTCAGCAGTTGAACCTCTGGCGTTGGTTCAGAGTGCGATCCTGGAGTCCCAGGATGGAGTCGCACATCAGGCTCTCTGCATGGAGCCTGCTTCTCCCTTGCCTGTGTCTGCCTCTCTCTCTCTCTCTCTCTCTCTCTCTCTCTCTTTCTGTCTCTCATAAATACATAAAATATTTGAAAAAATTTTTTAAAAAGAAAGTCATCCATATGGCAGCCACTGGAGAGAGCAGAGCTGGCCTGGAGCCCCCTCACCACCTCCCTCCTGGAGAATTATAGTAAATGGGCCAATCTGGTGGAAACTGTGTAAGACCCAATCTCTTCAACTGTCCACATTGAGTCTGACTGGGAAGGTGCCCAGAATTAAAAGCTTTTCCCTGGCATAACTGTCAAAAAAGACATAAAAGAGAAAAAGAAGAGGGGCAATTGTTCAACTTGTGATTGCTTAAAGTGATGGATAACAATTTGAGCAAACAATAGGCTAACAAAAGCCTTAAGCGAGCACTAAGGGGCTTTGAGAAGCTCCAACTTCTCAGGAATCCAGAACATGCACCTTGTAGGGCTGTGTGCATGCTCCGCAAACCTGACAAGCTCCCCTACACTGGCACCTCTGGCTGACCCTGATGCTGTGCACAAGCAAGAAGTGAGGGTTGCAGCAGAGTTTTCAGCTGTTGGCTCACTATGAAAGGCCCCTTGGCACAGATGGAGCCACTCCTCTGTTTGAGGCTGCTAATGCATACCCTACCCAGTCACCGACTGACCACCAGCATTCAAGCCAGGCCTACAGTGGCCACGCATGAGCAATTTGCCAGCTTGGAGAATTAGTTTAGAATAGACACTAATATCTTATTAGACAGCAATGACAAAAAGCAGTAACATCAACTCCGGGGGAGGCATAAGGTCTGATACCAAGAGTTTCCAAGTTCTATTATTTATTATTTTATTTATTTTTTAAATATTTTATTTATTGATTCATGAGAGACACTGAGAGAGAGAGAAGCAGTGACACGAGCAGAGACACAGGCAGAGGGAGAAGCAGGCTCCATGCAGGGAGCTGGATGTGGGATTCGATCCTGGGACTCCAGGATCACACCCTGGGCTGAAGGCAGGCACCAAACCACTGAGCCACCCAGGGATCCCGCAAGTTCTATTATTTTAAAGCCCAGCCTATACTTCCCTGCCTCTGGGACAACAAGAGATCTGGAAGGGAAATACAAATTCTGGCTCTATGTAGAAAAGCATTGGCACAGAGGATTGAGATTGCCTTCCTTACACAGGCCTGGCTCTTAGGTTGGCCGCCAGCTATGTCCAGTTGTAGGAGGGGCTCTGTTCCCAATGAAAGAGCTAGGGAATTATCTGTCTTTGCCTTTTTCTAGTTTTTGGTGTTTTCTGGAAACTCAGGGCTTTCCTTGACTTGAAGCTGCAGTATTGCCATCTCTGACATTCCATGCCCTTTGTCTCCGTGTCTGTGTTTCCAAACCTACAACAGCCTACATTGGACAACCTGTAAGGACAACAGCCATTCAATTAGGGCCCACCCTAGTCCAGTGTTAACTGTATCTCAACTGGATTATATCTGCAAAGATCTTATTTCCAAATAAGAACACATTCACAGGCACTGTGGGCTTTGACTCTTCTATATGGTTTGGGGGTAGGGGAGGACACAATTACAGCTATAGCAGGGCTGAACAGCAGACTTGAGCAGGAGGAAGACAGAACCAGTAAATTTGAAGGTAGGTCACTTGACATCCAGTCTGGTAAACGGCACATTAAAAAAAAAAATCTAAGAGCACGGGAAGAGAATGAGTGGAGTCCCAGAGCCCAGAGACCTGGGTACTACTATCAAGCATCCCAACACAGGCACTGAGACAGTCCCCAGAAAAATAAAAGACAGGAAGGGATACTGAGAATACATGAAGGAGTAATAGCCCAAATCGTAGCACATTTCATGCAAAACAGTCATCTAAACATTGAAGAAGTTCAACAAAGATAGGATAAATCCATCCCCTAGCACAATGTTTCAAGGCCAAAGACAAAAGCTGAATCACTGGAAGTGGCAAGAAAAAGGAAAGCATCATCATGTAGAGGCTCCTCAATAAGGTGAATGACTTATTTTCATAAACTACAGAGGCCAGAGGCATCAGGGTGACACAAAAAGGTTCTGGAGGGGATCCCTGGGTGGCTTGGCAGTTTGGCACCTGCCTTTGGCCCAGGGCATGATCCTGGGGTCCTGGGATTGAGTCCTGCATCGGGCTCCCTGCATGGAGCCTGCTCCTCCCTCTGCCTGTGTCTCTGCCCCCCCCCCCCTCTCTCTCTGTCTATCATAAATAAATAAATAAATAAATCTTTTTAAAAAAACAAAAAGGTTCTGGAGGAGAAAATCTGTCAAGCAACAAATGTGCATCTAGCACAGATATCCTTCAGCAATGAAGGACATGTCAAGACCTTCCCAGATAAATAAAACCTGAGAGAAGCCTCTGCCGTCACCAGCTCTACAAGAAACGTTAGGGGGGAGTCCTTCAATCTGAAAGGAAAAGACAACAGAGTACCTCAATTCTCCACAGAGAAATAGTCACAGAGGGAAACATACAAGCAAGTATAAATGCCTAGGAGGGTAAGATGTATATGGAATAAACATATAAAAATATATTCTTCTGATTTTCAAGAACACTACATGAAGTAAATAAAAATGGGTGTTGATCAGCACACAAGGTAAAATGTAGGGTGTAGGACAATAATGGTACAGGGAAGGGATATCAATTGGCTAAGGTCGATGAATGCCTTGGAAATGAACCTGGTCTTAAGCCAATTAGACTGTCATACATAAAGAAGTTAACTGTAATGCCCAGGAAAGCTACTAAAACTATAAGCCACAACACATGGGAAAAGCAACATGGGGATTTAGTAATTTCTCTAGAATAGAACACCAAGAAGAGCAATAATGTAGGAATGTGAGAACAAAAAGACATAATGTATAGAAAACAGATGGAAAAAATGAGAGTACGCAACGCTACCTGAAAAGTAATTAGGTAAATTTACACAGTCCATTAAGAGGCAGAGACTGGAAGAGGGAATAAAAATCTGTCATCTCTCTGCCATCGTCCAGAGTCCCCCTTTACGTCCAGGACACAAGTAGGATGAGGCTTAATGATGGGAAAATGGGCACCAAGCAGATATTAACCCAAAGAACTAGACCAGCTTTGTTAATATAAGACAAAACTTATGGCATTTTTTACAGAAAGGAGGATGATTTATAGTAACAAAAGTGGCCACTCTTCACGAATTACGAACGTGTCACACTTAACGAGAAGGCTCCAAAATACATGACATGAAAGGATAGAATTGAAGAGAGGTACGGACCCCTCAACATAATGCTTGGAGGCTACAATACTTGACTTCTGACAACTCAGAGACTGTTATTTCTTGTTATGCTCACATCAGCACCATGGGGTGGGCAGAGTGTGGGGCTGGGGGCCATAATTTAAGGTGAAGGGCACAGAAGCTTGGAGAGATGAAGTGACTTGCTCAGGGTTGCAGCACAGATGAGGGAGGGTTCTGAGGTGGGGGCAGCAGATGGTTCCCTGGTCACCTGGATATGAGCTCATACCCTGTGCACCAAACCAAGCCCTGCCCTCACTTCCTTGTCCACATCCTCCTGCCCAGCACTGTTGCAAGGACTGCAGCTGCCCAAGAGAATGACCCAGATCCCGAGCCATCTCTTGGTTCTGCATTTCAATTCCTGACACAAATGCAATGTCTTTCCACCAAAGAAGACCCCCTAGTGGACTGAGGGGAATCCAAACATGTCTCCACCTCCTTCTCACTTAACTCTGCACCCACACAAGTTGATTCTCTCAGCAGCCCTGCTCTGAGAATTCCTGATTCGGGTGACCACCCTGGATGACCAGTAGTGTTCCTGACTCCCAACTGTCGTAGAACCCAGGACATTCCAAACCAACTGCACACATGACAGTTCCCCAGAGAATTAGCTTGGATCTTCAACTGACCAAACCTCATTGTGAATCCATTAATGAACGAGGACAGGGGCTCCTGGTCAGGCTGGTGTTCGGTGGCTTACTGCTTGAAGTCTACAAGCCCCCATGTCTCCTAGACTAAAATCTGTACAGCCTAGACTCAGGCCTTGTGAGAAGGCCTCGTGCAGGAAGTAGCTGCACTAGCTCTGAGTGGGCACCTTCCCAGCTCCTTCTTTCATCCCAGCGTCTAGGCTCTGCTGCACAAACTAGTTACTTCTCTCGAATCTACATACTGATTTACCCCCACAGTACCTTCAAAGCTGCAGTCAGTGGAAGTGATACTCGTGGCTCTCCCTTGTTGATGGCCAGATGCCCCTGTGGGTGCTGTGGAGCCCACTGATGGGGAAATCCAGTAGAATTTATTGGCTGCAGGTGGTTATGCTGTGACTCCCGTGTTTCAACTCTTTATGATCTTTTTCTTCTCATAACAGGAGTCATGATCCTGGAAAATACACCAAAGATAGAACCATTAACATGCAGCTCGGGAAGACCGAGGAGGCAGGTCATCAGGGTGCCTAGGGCACGTGTGTGTGAAGCAGGCCCATCCACACCTTCACACAGGCCTCGAGGTCCCCTGTGTCCATGGAGGGTCTCTAGGGCAGCTGCACAGGGGCCTCTCTTCCACGGAAACACGTTCACACATCAGACTCTGGAGGGGTGTGCAGGCTGGCATGAGCTAAGGGACAGGGGAGCCTATGTAGTGACACCAGAGGAAATATTTGTTAACATCAACTACTCTGGGAGTCGTCTTTCAGGTCCAGCAAACAGGACAGATCCATGAAGTTTTGCACAAAGGCCTGTAAATCACAAAGGGGAGAGTTTACCTCTCCACCATCTCCTGGCTCACACTAGAACTCAGCCTCCGGGTTCTCACATACAAGAGAGGGGGGCTGTGGCCCTCAGGTCACGTCCCCTGTAGGTCAGTGACAAGCCCTACAGTCTCCCCAGCACAAGTCCCAAGAGGCTTCACCAAACAAACCCCACTTGGACATGTGGTAGTGGCAGAGGGAGGGAAGTGCAGACCTGCTGAGACCGATAATTTTCAAATAGCAAGAAAAGATGACTCCAATATAGCACAGTCAAGCTCATGAATCCAGTTCCTCTTACAATTACAGCATTCAGAAACGTGACAGGAGAAGATCAGAGTTCTGCACAAATTTCCACTACCTTTGGGATTTCTTATCCACCTTCCTCAGCCTCCAGAGGACTATGGTCCACCCCACTGTCCCAGAAGTCCTGACCCACTGCCTGCTACCTGAGGGCTCTTCTGATGTTGAGTTAGAATGCACCCTGACTTCTGTCATTGCACTAATGATGCCCTTAATACATTTAAAATTGTTCTTTGAAATAGAAAACACGAGGCAGCGTTTTGGTAGCTTTCTCTGAAGTATACAGCACCGATGTAACGATAGCAATTATCCTTGAAGTAATGAGTCAACCTCCGCAGTACCTTCATCTCTTTCAGTTTATGGGGTGTACCCGGGTGGGTGTACAGAAGCGCATTTTCTTAAATTTCCAACTGGAAGGGAGAGATGTGGCTGTGCAGGACTGCGTGACTTCTGTCTCCACCCCAACACACGTCCTGGGAAATGCACAGCAATAGGGAGCAGTGTTGGCCTACTCACTAGTGTGCTATAAGGAGGCTAAATGGGGTTTGCTACAAGTAGGGCCTGGAGCCCAGGCAAGGATGTGTGCTTCATAATTTCTCTGTAGATGTGTAGCAATTGAATGACTGGTTAAGGAGTTAGACATCTGGTCATGGGTGGATCTAGAAAGCGGGCTTGGATGGCTCCCCAGCACGGGAGGTGAAAAGATTATGAAGTTTTTCCTCTGATCTGTTAAATTGTCCCACTCCAAAAGTTTATCTTCTTCTTGTTTTGTTACTCAAGCTGGAACCCACTGGTCAGTACAGAGGCAGCGTGCTGCTGACAATGCTGCCAACCACCTGTCCTCTAAGTCACTGTGTGTGGTAGAGATCTTCAGGGATGGCCTTGGAGACGATGCTGCTTTTGGATGATGTTTTGAGAGCTGCTGAAAAGACCTCCTACTGCTTCCTTCTGCCACAAATCACACAATTCAGAACATAATCTGTAAACATTGGGGTGCAGGTGTTCCAACATTTCATTGCATCTGTATCTTTAGGGTAAATCCCCAGCAGTGTAATTCCTGGGAATCAGTGAGGGTGACAAAACATGAGACACTCCTAACACTTGGAAACAAACAAGGTGTGGTGGAAGGGGAGGTGGGCGGGTGGTTGGGTTAACTGGGTGATGGGCACCAAGGGGGGCACGTGGTGGGATATGCACTGGGTGTTATGCTATATGTTAGCAAATTGAACTCCAATTAAAAAAATAGAATAAGAAGGGAAAAAAGGGATCCAAGTCATTTAGAATCAGTAACAATTTTGCAGTCTTGTCAAATTTCAAAACAATAACACTTCATTTTTATTTTTTATTTATTTTTAAATTAAAAAAAAACTTATTTATGATAGTCACAGAGAATGAGAGAGAGAGAGAGAGAGAGAGAGACAGAGACCTAGGCAGAGGGAGAAGCAGGCTCCATGCACTGGGAGCCCGACGTGGGATTCAATCTCTGGTCTCCAGGATCGCGCCCTGGGCCAAAGGCAGGCGCTAAACTGTTGTGCCAACCAGGGATCCCACACTTCATTTTTAAAATGAAAAAAAAAAAACCACACAAACTTTTTCAAGTACTGAAGACTTTTCATCCTGAGTTTGTTACAATATGAACACCCAGGATAGAAAGCAGCTGTCATCCAAATATTACCGAGGTGCCCTCCTGCAGCCACTGGGGGGACAGGTGGAAAGACCCGGTGGATTCATCACCACTGGGCCTTGGGGAAGAGCTCACAGCAAGTGGGCATCGCCAATGGCTGTCGACACCTGCTCTGGTTCAGAGGGACAGTGGCTCCTGTTGGACATGGCTGTGAAATTCTCAGGAAAGAGGAGGGGGAAGGCAAAGACATTTGGAACTGGTGAGCATCTTCCTGTGGGATTGATCTTTGTCTTTCCCAAGTGATTTATAATCTGTCCCACCTGCCTCTATGCTCACATGCCAATCACTGTTTTTTTTTTTAAGGACAGTTAGGATCTTGTACCAAAGCATCTGGTACAATTTCATTCTCCTACATGCCAATGTGGAGACACTGCCCCCTCTCAGACGTCGTGACCCTCTTGCTCAGCTCTTGCTCTGCGTCTGCAAAGTGTGTTGACCACAGTGGGGAAGAAACAGTAGAGCCATTCTGTGAAATGCTTAATTTCCACTTACCATATGAGGGGCACACCTCAAGGCCCTGAGGGGCACACCTTAGGGCCCTGAAACACTGGCCTATGGTAAACTGTGTACAGACCCTGTCACGGAGATTAGAGCTGTTTACATCGTTAGGCATAAGTTACATCATGACCTAAAGGATGGAACCGAGCCTCTCCTTTGCCTTCCTGGGCTTCGCTTTCAGCCCAGAGGGGCAGTGCCCCCCTCTGACTATGCCTCTAGGGTTCCTTGCTTGGCTAATGGACAGTCAGACGGGCTCTCCATCAAGAACAGATCACACATTCCCTTTGTCACATCCCTGCCTCCTGACATCATCTTGTGGAGTGAGAGACATGTCCTCTTGCCATGCGAAGGGGTTAGCTAGCACTGGAGTCCTCTGGTTCCTTGGACCCCCGTGTTCTTCACCATTGCAGACCTTGAGACATTGGAGCACATATCAAAAATGAGCTTGCCTTTTTAATGTGTTTCCTTTCAGTCTTGGTTAGTCCTCTGGGGTTGGAAAGGAATGTTTGTATATGCCGCCCAGCTAGTTCAAAGACATACAGCATTGTACTTCCTTTGTGGTATCTCACCCCCTTGTGATTTCCTTTTTTCTTTTTAAAAATATTTTTTTATTTATGATAGTTACACACACACACACACAGAGAGAGAGAGAGAGAGAGAGAGAGAGAGAGGCAGAGACATAGGCAGAGGGAGAAGCAGGCTCCATGCACCGGGAGCCCGATGTGGGATTTGATCCCGGGTCTCCAGGATCACGCCCTGGGCCAAAGGCAGGCGCCAAACCGCTGTGCCACCCAGGGATCCCCAAAAAACAAGTCTTATCAAAGTATGAAGAGATTTTAAATGCTACTGATGATTAAAGAAAGTGAACACAGGGATCCCTGGGTGGCGCAGCGGTTTGGCGCCTGCCTTTGGCCCAGGGCGCGATCCTGGAGACCCGGGATCGAATCCCACATCGGGCTCCCCGTGCATGGAGCCTGCCTCTCTCTCTCTCTGTGACTATCATGAATAAATAAATAAAATCTTTAAAAAAAAAAAAGAAAGTGAACACAAAAGCATACGAGAACATCAGGCCGTGTTCAGCGCGACATCATTTGTTCTTCCAATTTCGATTTCCTAGAGTTCTGCTCTAATATTGTTATTTCTCTTCTGCTGCGTGGTTTTAGCTCCCATCGCTGTTCTTTCTCCAGCTCCCATAAGTGTGCAGTTAGCTTGTGTACTTGAGATTTTTCATTTCTTGAGGCTTCTATTGATATGTCCTCCCTCTAATACCACCCTTGCTGCATCCCAGTGGTTTTGAACCATTGTGCTTTCATTTTCATTAGTTTGCATGAATCTTATACATTCTTCTCAAATTTCCTGGTGGACCTATTCATTCTGAAGGAGTAGGCTCTTTAACCTCCAAGTGTTTGTGTTCCTCCCAAATGTCCTCTTGGCAAGGAGTTGAAGTTTCAAAGCACTGAGGTTTGAAAAATACACAAGGAGAAGTCACAGTCTTGTATCAGTTCATGAACGCTGATTTGTGACCCAGTATGTGATCTACTCTGGAGAAAGTTGCCTGTGCAGCTGAGAAGAAGGTGCACTGTGCTGCATTAGGATGGAATGTTCTGTATCTATCTGTGAAGTCCATCTGGTCCAGTGTGTCATTCAAACCCTTGTTTCTTGGTGATCTTCTGCTTGGTGACATGTGTGTCCCTTGCTGAGTGTGGAGTATTGACCTCTTCTACTATGAGGGTTTCATTATCTGTGTGTTTCTTTAATTTGGTTATTAATTCTATTGGAAAAATCAGGCATCAGATGACCTGAAGGAGGAGGAGTTGCAAAATCTGAATAGACAGAGCTGAAAGTTGGATTATTAGATCCGAATCGGACAACACGTGTGCCTATGAACAATCTACCTAATTGCCTAAAGGAAAAGGCATAAAGTGGAGAAACAGTTCTTTTTTCTTATACCAATCTTTTTTTTAAATAAATTGATTTTTTATTGGTGTTCAATTTACCAACATACAGAATAACACCCAGTGCTCAACCCGTCAAGTGCCCCCCTCAGTGCCCGTCACCCATTCACCCCCACCCCCCACCCTCCTCCCCTTCCACCACCCCTAGTTCGTTTCCCAGAGTTAGGAGTCTTTATGTTCCGTCTCCCTTTCTGATATTTCACCCATTTCTTCTCCCTTCCCTTATATTCCCTTTCACTATTGGAGAAACAGGTTTTTAATAGCATCATTCAAGCTGACAACTTCTAATTTTGCCTCCATCAGGAATTTGTCTACTGAGCCTCTCAAATATCCATCCACCTTCTAGGTTGGTAGGTCCACTTCTAGGTCTCCAAATGTTTCATCTCTGGGTGGTCAGAAGGAAACTAAATTGCAACCCCTTAATAAACAAGGTTTCTCTTCTAGTCTCTCCTACATCAGCAAATGACTCAAAAGTTATCCAGTAATCAAACCAGAGGACTGAAAGCTTCTTTTTTAAGCTCTTTTATCAGGACACCTGGGTGAATCAGTGGTTGAGCATCTGTCTTTGGTTCAGATAGTGATCCCAGGATCCTGGGATGAAGGCCCACTTCAGGCACCCCACAGGGAGCCTGCTTCTCCCTCTGCGTATGTCTCTGCCTCTCTCTGTGTGTCTCTCATCAATCAATAAATAAAATCATTTAAAAAACCCTCTAATACATTACCACCCACATACAATCAAGACATTTTATAAAATTAATTATAAAATATATATTTCAAGTCCAGGTGCTTCTCTCGACAGCCACCACTTTAATTTTAACCATCATTTTCTAGTCAGGACCACTACTCCAAATCCAGCCAGTACAAACTGAAAGAGACTTGTCAGGCAGGAACTGGGATGGTATGCTGGGAGACACCCTATTTTCTTCTACACAGATATATAAAAGATTAATAAAATATTTTTAAATGATGACACATGGATGGGAGCACAATCATGAGAAATACATGTATCAAAAGGCAAAAGGAAACACCAATGTGAGCAAGGCTTAATCCACGTGCATAATGCCCACTGTATTATGAATAAGGTGAAGTTTGCTGAGAGCTCAGGTCTACAGGGAGATAAAACTGAGTGATCCAGGTGAGATAGTCCGTCAGATGCAAGCTCCATGTTTAAAACCAAGGACCACAGGAAGATTCTCACTCTGATGAAAGCAGAGGTGCCAAAATGGATGCAGATAACTTTGCAGGGCTACAGGAGGCTTAGAGTAGCATCCTGGGATTTTTATGGTAACCACTAGAAGCATGATTAAACTAGAAATCCAGCTGATCCAAGATGGTGATGTAGACAGACCTGAACTCACCCTGTCTGTGGACACATATCTCTACCAACAGCAAGAGAGACAGATACATGCTCATGAAGGGAACCCCCAGTCCTGATACAACAATCTACAGTGGGGAGGGATAGTACTGAGGGGCCATGAGCAGATTTGTCAGCACTGGGGTACAGAAGAAAAGCTGGAGTTGAAAAGAGCAACTAGAATATAAAGGAAACTGTCTTACAACCCTGACAAATGGCAGGGTGGTGGCTGGGACTCTCTCCTTGTTGGAGGCGCTGGCAAGTGCTGTGGTTTACAATATCCCTCCCAACTTGACAATGTAGACAGGAGCATGAGCTGGAAGTCCTAGCACACCTACCAACCCGGACTCAGGCTCCCAGCCCACACCAGTCCCTGCCTGTCTAAGAAGGCAGCCTCAGAGCAGCACACACTGAGAAGCCCTGATCAGCACTCACTACATATCCGGCTGTCTTGCCAAGGTGCCACAGGTGTAGACAACCTCAGAATAGTCCACGTCCACAGAAATTTCTCTCCAAAAGGCTTGCTTGGGCCCTCCTCGTGTGGAGTGCCCTGAGACCTCCTGGCTCCTGCCTGCTTGGCTTCAACCATCCAGGCAGGAAGCTTTCTTCATCCAGCACCTCAGTTTCCTGGCATGAATCCCAACCCCAGCCACTCCACTAGGGTTTCTTCTCTGGGGAGCACACTAGGACCCCCCCTGGCTTTCCAATCTAGCCGAATTCCCACACCAGGGTGACCCTGGTGCTGAGTGCACTGACAGACACCAGTTTGCAGCCAGTTCACCTTCAGCTGCCTTACTAGGGTGCCCTCTGAACAGAGAAACCTGGGACCACCCTGGCTCAGACCCCTTTCAGTTCCAGCTATTCCTCTAGGCAGCCCCAGTACAAAATGCCCTACGCCTCCCAGCACATGCCATCCATAGCTCCATCCAGACAATCAGTCACCAGGTGCACCAGGTCTACACAGGGAATGACCATACACAAGACCATCCCTTCAAGTTAGGAGAAGATTTTATATTTATTTATTTATTTTTTTTGAGAAGGAGATTTTAGGCCTAATTGTTTTTTTTAAATTTTTAATTAATTAACTAATTTATGATAGAGAGAGAGAGAGAGAGAGAGGCAGAGACACAGGCAGAGGGAGAAGTAGGCTCTATGCACCGGGAGCCTGATGTGGGATTTGATCCCGGGTCTCCAGGACCGCGCCCTGGGCCAAAGGCAGGCAGTAAACCACTGCGCCACCCAGGGATCCCCTAGGCCTAATTTTTAAAACAACAACAACGACAACACAGGAAGTCGAAATGAGGAGAAAGAAATATGCTTCAAATGAAAGAACAATAAACTTCAGAAAAGAAACTAAATGAAACAGAGATAAGCAATAGGTCTGTTAAAGAGTGTAAATTAATGATCATAAGAGATGATCACTGGATTGGATAGGAAAGTGGAAGAACTCAGTAAGAACTTCAACAAAGAGAAGGTATAAACTAAAAAAAAAAACATTAAAAGGACTCATACATTTGGAGAATATAAAAATTAGTGAAAGGGAATAAAGGGAAAGGAGAGAAAATGAGTGAAAGTATCAGTGAGGGTGACAAAACATGAGAGACACCTAACCCTGGGAAATGAACAAGGGGTGGCAGAAAGGCAGGTGGGCGGGGGGACGGGGTCATTGAGTGATGGGCACTGAGGGGGGCACTTGACTGGATGAGCACTGAGTGATATGCAATATGTTGGCATATTGAATTCCAATAAAAATATACGAATATATAAAAAAATGAAAAAAGAGCTAAAGAATACAAACAGATACAAAAAATACAATGGAGAGAATCTAAACTAGATTTGTGGGTTCCAAAGAACAGATTGGCAGTCTAGAAGACCAAGTGATGGAAAGCTTGGAAGCTGATCAGTGAAAAGAAAAAAATAAGTATACAATATGAGGATAGATTAAAGGATTTCTTTTTTTTATAATAAATTTATTTTTTATTGGTGTTCACTTTGCCAACATACAGCATAACACTCAGTGCTCATCCCCTCAAGTGCCCCCCTCAGTGCCCATCACCCATTCACCCCCCCCACCCTCCTCCCCTTCCACCACCCCTAGTTCATTTCCCAGAGTTAGGAGTCTCTATGTTCTGTCTCCCTTTGTGATATTTCCCACATATTTCAGATTAAGGGATTTCTTGGGCATCATGAAGCAAAGAAACTTTCACATTATTGTGGTCCCAGATGGAGAAGAGAGACAGGGCAGAAAACATAGTTGAAGAAATATTCTATGAAAACTTCTTTCACAGACATCCAGATTCAGGAAGAATGAAGAGCTCAAAAAAAGCAATCCAAAGAGACCCACACCTGACAAAATAATGAAAATGTCAAAAGTTAAGGATAAAATAGACTTAGAAATAGCAAGAGAGAAAACAACAAGTGCTATGTAAGGGAAATGCCTTCAGGCCATCAGTTGCATTTTTCAGGAGAAACCTTGCAGCCCAGAACACAGTAGCAAAGGAAAAATCCTACAGCCGAGACTACTCCACTCAACAAGTTGATCATTCAGAATTGATGGAATTGAAGAGTTTCCCGGACAAACAGGACTCAAAGGAGATTATCGCCCCTAAAATGGCACTACAAGAAATGCGAAGGGACTTCTTTTATGTGGAAAAGAAAAGGTCATCACAGACTTAAGAATATTAGGAATATCTTTTAAAAAGGAGAAAAAATGTGTGGGAAATATCAGAAAGGGAGACAGAATATGAAAGACTCCTAACTCTGGGAAACGAACTAGGGGTGGTGGAAGGGGAGGTGGGCAGGGGGTGGGGGTGACTGGGTGACGGGCACTGAACTGGGCACTTGACGGGATGAGCACTGGGTGTTATTCTATATGTTGGCAAATTGAAAATTATTTTTCCTCCCTGCCACACTCCAGGCACTTGGCTGGTTACCTCTCCAGAATAATCGCAGCCCTGGTCAGCTTTTGATTCATTTCCTCCTCCTCATTTCCCCATGTATCATTGGCTCCAAACTCTTTCATGATCCCTCTTCTCCCTCAAACCTGTCTTGCTCTCCAGTCAACTCTCTGCCTCCTTCATCACTGGATTCCATGGATTCCATGTGCCAACCATCTGTTATTCCCTCTTGTAGCCTTGATCATCAACCCCTGCTACACCTTCATCCAGGATACTGCTGCATCTAGTCTCTTTCAAGAACCATACTGCACATTCCCACTTCACCTACAGAATATCTGTATTTGAGGTAAACAAACAAATATGTAGAGGATTCCCACTCAGCAAAGTTGTGAGAACAAACTAGCTCACTATGTATTTCCTCTACTGAAGTCCATTGCAATACTGAGCTTCTGTTCACATGAGTGAGGTTGGTGCATTACAGATTTTGAAATATGCCACTTAATATTTTCTTCTACATGCCAACTTGCAAAACAGTACAATATGATGGCATCTCATTTGTGTAAAGATGGCATACACATGGTCAGATAGGGGTACAATGATTGAAGGAAACAAAGACTGAAAACAACCCTGTAGAAAACTGCTTATATAGCTAACAGGATTAGCAGGGACATTAACTTTGCTTTAAATGTTGCATATATATCAGTGTTTTTTTGGATTCATTGCTTCATAATCTAGATTGCTTACATTTTACGTACTACCTGCACTCAGGTCAGAAATACTTAACAACAGAAGAAAAATATAGAGAATCAACTGAGACCCTATAGTTGTTCACAGGACTTTACCACTGGAATGAAAATCTACATAATTTACCTGCATCTGAGAACTTCACTACTGACTAACATCATTAATTAGAGTATCATGACTAAAGAAATGAAATTAAAAGTGAAAATATTTTATGCAGTGAGAATCACACTTTTCCTTACATTTAAACGATGATGTCCAAATAAAAGATTTCACAGAATGGCAAGACATATCAAGGGCAAAGTCTCAGAACATGTAGCTCAAGGCAGAAATTAAGCATGAGGGAGAGAACCAGGATCCAACAAGTTTGATGGATGCCTTTTCTATTAGCGATTTTAGTTTTTAGCTTCACTGCAGAATAATGTATGTGCCAATGCTGCACATTGAATATGTACATATTTAGGAGCGAGAACATAACACACCCTGATGCGCGAGTGGAGAAAGCAGTTTCTCCACAGACCAACGGTTAACGTAGGCAGACATTGGGATATAAACATTCTGTAAGGCTGATCTAAATGTGTCCACTTCACCAACAGCTCGTAATAGTAGAGGCAGGAGTCCAACCCACCTTGGCCTTCCACTAGGCCCTCATCCAAAGGGCTATATGTCCTGCACCACAGACTTTGGAGAGCTAGCATGGCTGGCGAGAAGCTTTAAGACTTTATATCCATGAGGCAGGATAAATACTGGCTTGTGATTTCTTGGATGTTCCTCCCATTGAGAGGTGGGGATACGCACTTCGCTGTAATCAAAGAGGAAATTGGCGCTTACTTGCCACTGCAAGGTCCCCTGGACACAACATGGTGTAACATTCAAGTTTATGCTGCAAAAGCTCATCGTTTCCATTGGCCACTTGGGTCACTGCCCTGAGGAGCCCTCAGCCATCAAGTTAGAGGTTGGCTTGCTCTGAAGAAGCCCTGACAGTGGCAGGGCTCCTGTAGGCCTTCTAGCCAAATGCAGCCTCAACGACAGACATGGAGGGAGTCACCTCCAGAGGATTCCAACCCATAGCCAGAGAGTCTTCCTTACTGAGACTCCCCCAAATCATAGAACAGAAATCATGCATTCCCAAACTATGCCCTGTTTGATTTCCTCACCATGACCAGAGTAAAGTGGGTGTCTCATGCCACCAATTGGAAGGGGGGATACGTTAAAGCACACTTTTTATAATAAGGTCGACAAAAATAACACACATCTAGAAAATATAAATGCTATCATAGACCATACACTGACATCACAGTTTCCCTTCTGCTCCTCTCTGCTGCCTTCCAGGTTCTCCTGCTGGAAGCAACAACCATTGCCCTTCTGGACATCCCTCCAGATGTATGAATTCAGAAATTAGTAGCTATGACACCACAACAAGTATTACCTAAAAGCCTCTGCTTCATTGCGACTGTTCCCCCCAAATGAGAGTAGAGTCTGAACATTTTTTCATTGCTCTTTTAATGCTGCTCCTCTGGTCAGATGATTACACTTTCTTAAGTTTCCTGTAATTGATTTTCGTTTATTCCCTCAAGTTCTCTACACAGGCACGCACTTTTTGATCTAGCTGAAGATCATATAAACTCCCTCATTCCTTTCTTTCATTCATTTATCTTTTCAGTCATTTATAAAGAATTTCAGGTAGTCCTAAAAATATTCTAGCACTATGAGTCATATAATAGATGCAGAGTATATATATTCCATGATATAACCAATTGGAATTGAGTTAATTCCTCGCATTACCTAACTGGAAGTTTGCTCATCTGATAGTACTTCAGATGGCAGTGTGGCTGCGCTTGCCCTTACTCCTGTGTCCCGCTGCCACCCTTTGTCCTTCACTCAGATCCGTATGCCTGGCTCAGTTGTCATGAGATCGTCCTTAGAGGGCACTTGCAATATCGAATCCAGCTATGGGAACTTGGGCAGATTGCCTGTGGAGAAAGAAAAATTCCCTATTCTGGATTCTCCTACCACATGTGGCTGCCACAGTGGATTTTACCATCGACACCCCGATACAAGAGTGGTTTGTGTGTGTGTGTTTGTTGCCCCTGTTCTGGCTCTTGTGTCACATTTACTCCATTCCCAGAGACCAGCACAGGGTCTGCCTAGGGCACATTAGCAGATGGGTTTTCAGTGAGTGATTCATACTATCCTCATGTGGAATACAATGTAAGCACAGCATTCCTTCTGCCATACATGGGATACTATTTGGAACCAATTTTGCGACTTACTGGCAGCTATGAAGAACCACGTCTCCTACAATAGGTCAGTTCAAGCTCATATCGGCCCATGCATCTTGGCTCTTTGGCTGGGGACCAGGCACTGCCCAATGCTGCCACTCCGTTGGATGGGTGGGGAAAAATCAAAAGACTTGAGGCCGTGGCATCATCAGGTATTAGGTACAGAGAAGCTCCCTTGCAAATTTTAAAAAAGAAAACCGTATCTGGGGGCATCACAATGCCAGATTTCAAGTTGTACTACAAAGCTGTGGTCATCAAGACAGTGTGGTCCTGGCACAAAAACAGACACATAGATAAATGGAATAGAATAGAGAACCCAGAAGTGGACCCTCAACTTTATGGCGAACTAATATACGACGAAGGAGGAAAGACTATCCATTGGAAGAAAGACAGTCTCTTCAATAAATGGTGCTGGGAAAATTGGACATCCACATGCAGAAGAATGAAACTAGACCACTCCCTTGCACCATACACAAAGATAAACTCAAAATGGATGAAAGATCTAAATGTGAGACAAGATTCCATCAAAATCCTTGAGGAGAACACAGGTAACACCCTTTTTGAGCTCGGCCACCTTAACTTCTTGCAAGATACATCCACGAAGGCAAAAGAAACAAAACCAAAAATGATCTATTGGGACTTCATCAAGATAAGAAGCTTTTGCACAGCAAAGGATACAGTCAACAAAACTCAAAGACAACCTACAGAATGGGAGAAGATATTTGCAAATGACGTATCAGATAAAGGGCTAGTTTCCAAGATCTATAAAGAACTTCTTAAACTCAACAGCAAAGAAACAACCAATCCAATCATGAAATGGGCAAAAGACATGAAGAGAAATCTCACAGAGGAAGACATAGACATGGCCAACACGCACATGAGAAAATGCTCTGCATCACTTGCCATCAGGGAAATACAAATCAAAACCAGGGGGGAGGAGCAAGATGGCGGAAGAGCAGGGTCTCCAAATCACCTGTCTCCACCAAACTACCTAGAAAACCTTCAAATTATCCTGAAAATCTATGAATTCGGCCTGAGATTTAAAGAGAGACCAGCTGGAATGCTACAGTGAGAAGAGTTCGCGCTTCTATCAAGGTAGGAAGACGGGGAAAAAGAAATAAAGAAACAAAGGCCTCCAAGGGGGAGGGGCCCGCGAGGAGCCGGGCTGAGGCCGGGGGAGTGTCCCCAGGACAGGAGAGCCCCGTCCCGGAGACGCAGGAGCTGCACCGACCTTCCCGGGGGAAAGGGGCTCGCAGGGAGTTGGAGCAGGACCCAGGAGGGCGGGGATGCCCTCGGGCTCCCGGGGACAGTAACAGCAACTGCGCGCCCAGGAGAGTGCGCCGAGCTCCCTAAGGGCTGCAGCGCGCACGGCGGGACCCGGCGGGACCCGGAGCAGCTGAAGGGGCTCGGGCGGCGGCTCCGCGGAGGGGGCTGCGCGGCCCCGGGAGCAGCTCGGAGGGGCTCGGGCAGAGGAAGAGGCTCCGTGCGGAGGGGGCTGCGCGGTTCCAGGAGCAGCTCGGAGGGGCTCGGGCAGAGGAAGAGGCTCCGTGCAGAGGGGGCTGCGCGGTTCCAGGAGCAGCTCGGAGGGGCTCGGGCGGCGGCTCCGCGGAGGGGGCTGCGCGGCCCGGGAGCGCGAATCCAACAGCGCAGGCTCCGGAGCACAGGGCGCCGGGACACAGCCCAGGATCCCGCCTCCCCCGGGACAGGCAGAGGCCGGGAGGGCCCAGGACAGCAAGGACGCTCCTGCCCCGAGCTGAGCAGATCAGCGGCCCCGCCCCGGAGCCTCCAGGCCCTGCAGACGGAGTTCCTGCCGGAGCTGAATCCAGGTTTCCAGAGCTGCCCCGCCACTGGGGCTGTTCCTCCTGCGGCCTCACGGGGTAAACACCCCCCACTGAGCCCTGCACCAGGCAGGGGCACAGCAGCTCCCCCAACTGCTAACACCTGAAAACCAGCACAACAGGCCCCTCCCCCAGAAGACCAGCTGGACGGACAACTTCCAGAGGAAGCCAAGGGACTTAAAGTACACAGAATCAGAAGATACTGCCCCGTGGTTCTTTTTTTGTTTGTTTGTTTTTGTTTTTGTTTTTATTTTGTTTTGCTTTTTGATTTGTTTCCTTCCCCCACCCCCTTTTTTTTCTCCTTTCTTTTTCTTTCTCTTTTTCTTTTTTTTTTTTCTTTTTTTTTTTTCTTTTTCTTCCCTTTTTTTTTCTCTTTCTCTTTTCTTTCCTTCTTTCTCTCCTCTCTTTTTCTCTTTTTCCCAATACAACTTGCTTTTGGCCACTCTGCACTGAGCAAAATGACTAGAAGGAAAACCTCACCTCAAAAGAAAGAATCAGAAACAGTCCTCTCTCCCACAGAGTTACAAAATCTGGATTACAATTCAATGTCAGAAAGCCAATTCAGAAGCACTATTATACACCTACTGGTGGCTCTAGAAAAAAGTATAAAGGACTCAAGAGACTTCATGACTGCAGAATTTAGAGCTAATCAGGCAGAAATTAAAAATCAATTGAATGAGATGCAATCCAAACTAGAAGTCCTAACGACGAGGGTTAACGAGGTGGAAGAACAAGTGAGTGACCTAGAAGACAAGTTGATAGCAAAGAGGGAAACTGAGGAAAAAAGAGACAAACAATTAAAAGACCATGAAGATAGATTAAGGGAAATAAACGACAGCCTGAGGAAGAAAAACCTACGTTTAATTGGTGTTCCCGAGGGCGCCGAAAGGGACAGAGGGCCAGAATATGTATTTGAACAAATTCTAGCTGAAAACTTTCCTAATCTGGGAAGGGAAACAGGCATTCAGATCCAGGAAATAGAGAGATCGCCCCCCAAAATCAATAAAAACCGTTCAACACCTCGACATTTAATTGTGAAGCTTGCAAATTCCAAAGATAAGGAGAAGATCCTTAAAGCAGCAAGAGACAAGAAATCCCTGACTTTTATGGGGAGGAGTATTAGGGTAACAGCAGACCTCTCCACAGACACCTGGCAGGCCAGAAAGGGCTGGCAGGATATATTCAGGGTCCTAAATGAGAAGAACATGCAACCAAGAATACTTTATCCAGCAAGGCTCTCATTCAAAATGGAAGGAGAGATAAAGAGCTTCCAAGACAGGCAGCAACTAAAAGAATATGTGACCTCCAAACCAGCTCTGCAAGAAATTTTAAGGGGGCCTCTTAAAATTCCCCTTTAAGAAGAAGTTCAGTGGAACAGTCCACAAAAACAAAGACTGAATAGATATCATGATGACACTAAACTCATATCTCTCAATAGTAACTCTGAATGTGAACGGGCTTAATGACCCCATCAAAAGGCGCAGGGTTTCAGACTGGATAAAAAAGCAGGACCCATCTATTTGCTGTCTACAAGAGACTCATTTTAGACAGAAGGACACCTACAGCCTGAAAATAAAAGGTTGGAGAACCATTTACCATTCGAATGGTCCTCAAAAGAAAGCAGGGGTAGCCATCCTTATATCAGATAAACTAAAATTTACCCCAAAGACTGTAGTGAGAGATGAAGAGGGACACTATATCATACTTAAAGGATCTATTCAACAAGAGGACTTAACAATCCTCAATATATATGCTCCGAATGTGGGAGCTGCCAAATATATAAATCAATTATTAACCAAAGTGAAGAAATACTTAGATAATAATACACTTATACTTGGTGACTTCAATCTAGCTCTTTCTATACTCGATAGGTCTTCTAAGCAAAACATCTCCAAAGAAACGAGAGCTTTAAATGATACACTGGACCAGATGGATTTCACAGATATCTACAGAACTTTACATCCAAACTCAACTGAATACACATTCTTCTCAAGCGCACATGGAACTTTCTCCAGAATAGACCACATATTGGGTCACAAATCGGGTCTGAACCGATACCAAAAGATTGGGATTGTCCCCTGCATATTCTCGGACCATAATGCCTTGAAATTAGAACTAAATCACAACAAGAAGTTTGGAAGGACCTCAAACACATGGAGGTTAAGGACCATCCTGCTAAAAGATAAAAGGGTCAACCAGGAAATTAAGGAAGAATTAAAAAGATTCATGGAAACTAATGAGAATGAAGATACAACCGTTCAAAATCTTTGGGATGCAGCAAAAGCAGTCCTAAGGGGGAAATACATCGCAATACAAGCATCCATTCAAAAACTGGAAAGAACTCAAATACAAAAGCTAACCTTACACATAAAGGAGCTAGAGAAAAAACAGCAAATAGATCCTACACCCAAGAGAAGAAGGGAGTTAATAAAGATTCGAGCAGAACTTAACGAAATCGAGACCAGAAGAACTGTGGAACAGATCAACAGAACCAGGAGTTGGTTCTTTGAAAGAATTAATAAGATAGATAAACCATTAGCCAGCCTTATTAAAAAGAAGAGAGAGAAGACTCAAATTAATAAAATCATGAATGAGAAAGGAGAGATCACTACCAACACCAAGGAAATACAAACGATTTTAAAAACATATTATGAACAGCTATACGCCAATAAATTAGGCAATCTAGAAGAAATGGACGCATTCCTGGAAAGCCACAAACTACCAAAACTGGAACGGGAAGAAATAGAAAACCTGAACAGGCCAATAACCAGGGAGGAAATTGAAGCAGTCATCAAAAACCTCCCAAGACACAAGAGTCCAGGGCCAGATGGCTTCCCAGGAGAATTTTATCAAACGTTTAAAGAAGAAATCATACCTATTCTCCTAAAGCTGTTTGGAAAGATAGAAAGAGATGGAGTACTTCCAAATTCGTTCTATGAAGCCAGCATCACCTTAATTCCAAAGCCAGACAAAGACCCCGCCAAAAAGGAGAATTACAGACCAATATCCCTGATGAACATGGATGCAAAAATTCTCAACAAGATACTGGCCAATAGGATCCAACAGTACATTAAGAAAATTATTCACCATGACCAAGTAGGATTTATCCCTGGGACACAAGGCTGGTTCAACACCCGTAAAACAATCAATGTGATTCATCATATCAGCAAGAGAAAAACCGAGAACCATATGATCCTCTCATTGGATGCAGAGAAAGCATTTGACAAAATACAGCATCCATTCCTGATTAAAACTCTTCAGAGTGTAGGGATAGAGGGAACATTCCTCGACATCTTAAAAGCCATCTATGAAAAGCCCACAGCAAATATCATTCTCAATGGGGAAGCACTGGGAGCCTTTCCCCTAAGATCAGGAACAAGACAGGGATGTCCACTCTCACCACTGCTATTCAACATAGTACTGGAAGTCCTAGCCTCAGCAATCAGACAACAAAAAGACATTAAAGGCATTCAAATTGGCAAAGAAGAAGTCAAACTCTCTCTCTTCGCCGATGACATGATACTCTACATAGAAAACCCAAAAGTCTCCACCCCAAGATTGCTAGAACTCATACAGCAATTCGGTAGCGTGGCAGGATACAAAATCAATGCCCAGAAGTCAGTGGCATTTCTATACACTAACAATGAGACTGAAGAAAGAGAAATTAAGGAGTCAATCCCATTTACAATTGCACCCAAAAGCATAAGATACCTAGGAATAAACCTCACCAAAGATGTAAAGGATCTATACCCTCAAAACTATAGAACACTTCTGAAAGAAATTGAGGAAGACACAAAGAGATGGAAAAATATTCCATGCTCATGGATTGGCAGAATTAATATTGTGAAAATGTCAATGTTACCCAGGGCAATATACACGTTTAATGCAATCCCTATCAAAATACCATGGACTTTCTTCAGAGAGTTAGAACAAATTATTTTAAGATTTGTGTGGAATCAGAAAAGACCCCGAATAGCCAGGGGAATTTTAAAAAAGAAAACCATATCTGGGGGCATCACAATGCCAGATTTCAGGTTGTACTACAAAGCTGTGGTCATCAAGACAGTGTGGTACTGGCACAAAAACAGACACATAGATCAATGGAACAGAATAGAGAATCCAGAAGTGGACCCTCAACTTTATGGTCAACTAATACTCGATAAAGGAGGAAAGACTATCCATTGGAAGAAAGACAGTCTCTTCAATAAATGGTGCTGGGAAAATTGGACATCCACATGCAGAAAAATGAAACTAGACCCCTCTCTTGCCCCATACACAAAGATAAACTCGAATTACAGACCAATATCCCTGATGAACATGGATGCAAAAATTCTCAACAAGATACTGGCCAATAGGATCCAATAGTACATTAAGAAAATTATTCACCATGACCAAGTAGGATTTATCCCTGGGACACAAAGCTGGTTCAACACCCATAAAACAATCAATGTGATTCATCATATCAGCAAGAGAAAAACCAAGAACCATATGATCCTCTCATTAGATGCAGAGAAAGCATTTGACAAAATACAGCATCCATTCCTGATCAAAACTCTTCAGAGTGTAGGGATAGAGGGAACATTCCTCGACATCTTAAAAGTCATCTACGAAAAGCCCACAGCAAATATCATTCTCAATGGGGAAGCACTGGGAGCCTTTCCCCTCAGATCAGGAACAAGACAGGGATGTCCACTCTCACCACTGCTATTCAATATAGTACTGGAAGTCCTAGCCTCAGCAATCAGACAACAAAAGACATTAAAGGCATTCAAATTGGCAAAGAAGTCGTCAAACTCTCCCTCTTCGCCGATGACATGATACTCTACATAGAAAACCCAAAAGTCTCCACCCCAAGTTTGCTAGAACTCATACAGCAATTCGGTAGCGTGGCAGGATACAAAATCAATGCCCAGAAATCATTGGCATTTCTATACACTAACAATGAGACTGAAGAAAGAGAAATTAAGGAGTCAATCCCATTTACAATTGCACCCAAAAGCATAAGATACCTAGGAATAAACCTAACCAAAGATGTAAAGGATCTATACCCTCAAAACTATAGAACACTTCTGAAAGAAATTGAGGAAGACACAAAGAGATGGAAAAATATTCCATGCTCATGGATTGGCAGAATTAATATTGTGAAAATGTCAATGTTACCCAGGGCAATATACACGTTTAATGCAATCCCTATCAAAATACCATGGACTTTCTTCAGAGAGTTAGAACAAATTATTTTAAGATTTGTGTGGAATCAGAAAAGACCCCGAATAGCCAGGGGAATTTTAAAAAAGAAAACCATATCTGGGGGCATCACAATGCCAGATTTCAGGTTGTACTACAAAGCTGTGGTCATCAAGACAGTGTGGTACTGGCACAAAAACAGACACATAGATCAGTGGAACAGAATAGAGAATCCAGAAGTGGACCCTGAACTTTATGGTCAACTAATATTTGATAAAGGAGGAAAGACTATCCATTGGAAGAAAGACAGTCACTTCAATAAATGGTGCTGGGAAAATTGGACATCCACATGCAGAAGAACGAAACTAGACCACTCTCTTACACCACACACAAAGATAAACTCAAAATGGATGAAAGATCTAAATGTGAGACAAGATTCCATCCAAACACTAGAGGAGAACACAGGCAACACCCTTTTGAACTTGGCCACAGTAACTTCTTGCAAGATACATCCACGAAGGCAAAAGAAGCAAAAGCAAAAATGAACTATTGGGACTTCATCAAGATAAGAAGCTTTTGCACAGCAAAGGATACAGTCAACAAAACTAAAAGACAACCTACAGAATGGGAGAAGATATTTGCAAATGACATATCAGATAAAGGACTAGTTTCCAAGATCTATAAAGAACTTATTAAACTCAACACCAAAGAAACAAATAATCCAATCATGAAATGGGCAAAAGACAGGAGCAGAAATCTCACAGAGGAAGACATAAACATGGCCAACATGCACATGAGAAAATGCTCCACATCACTTGCCATCAGGGAAATACAAATCAAAACCACAATGAGATACCACCTCACACCAGTGAGAATGGGGAACATTAACAAGGCAGGAAACCACAAATGTTGGAGAGGATGTGGAGAAAAGGGAACCCTCTTACACTGTTGGTGGGAATGTGAACTGGTGCAGCCACTCTGGAAAACTGTGTGGAGGTTCCTCAAGAGTTAAAAATAGATCTGCTCTACGACCCAGCAATTGCACTGTTGGGGATTGACCCCCAAGATTCAGATGCAATGAAACGCCGGGACACCCGCACCCCGATGTTTCTAGCAGCAATGTCCACAATAACCAAACTGTGGAAGGAGCCTCGGTGTCCATCGAAAGATGATGGGTAAAGAGGATGTGGTCTATGTATACAGTGGAATATTACTCAGCTATTAGAAATGACAAATACCCACCATTTGCTTCAACGTGGATGGAACTGGAGGGTATTATGCTGAGTGAAATAAGCCAATCGGAGAAGGACAAACATTATATGGTCTCATTCATATGGGGAATATAAACAATAGTGAAAGGGAATATAAGGGAAGGGAGAAGAAATGTGTGGGAAATATCAGAAAGGGAGACAGAACATGAAGACTCCTAACTCTGGGAAACGAACTAGGGGTGGGTGGAAGGGCAGGAGGGCGGGGGGGTGGGAGGGTATGGGTGATGGGCACTGAGTGGGGCACTTGACAGGATGAGCACTGGGTGTTATTCTATATGTCTTTATTGAACACCAATAAAAAATAAATTTATTTTAAAAAATAAATAAATAAATGAAAGAGCCTGTGAAACCCTGTGATCCTGGACTTTTGGTTTGTTTTGTTTGTTTTTTTTACAGATGCAACGCCCTTGCTGATAATCAGTCTGTTCTAATTTTCTATTTCTTCGTGTATCAGTTTTGGTAGTTTCTGTGTTTCTAGGAATTTATCCATTTCCTCTAGGTTGTCCAATTGATGACACACAGTATTTCATAACATTCTCTTAAAATGTCTGTATTTCTGTCGTGTTGGTTGTTATTTCTTTTCTCTCATTTGTGGTTTTGAGTCCTTTCTCTCCCTCCCTCTCTCTCTCTCTCTCTTTCTCTCTCTCTCTCCTTTGTTGAGTAGGCCTAGAAGTTTAATTTTGTTAAACTTTCATACAAATCATCTCCTGGTATCATTGATCTGTTCTATTGTTTGTTTGTTTTTAGTTTCATTTCATTTAATTTATGCTCTAATCGTTATTATTTCCCTCCTTCTGCTAGTTTTGGGTTTTGTTTTTCTTCTTTTCCTAGCTCTTTTAGTTGTAAAGTTAGGTTATTTGAGATTTTTCTTGCTTCTTGAGGTAGGCTGCATTGCTAAACTTCCCTGTTAGTACTTTTGCAGCATCACAAAGCTTTGCATTGTGTTTCATTTTCATTATTTCCATGTAATTCTGATTTCTTTAATTTCTTGGTTGACTCGTTCATTATTTAGTAGCATGTTATTTAGCTTCCATAAATTGTGGTCTTTCCAGATTTTTTTCTTATGATCTTTCTAGTTTCATAGTGTTGTGGTCAGAAAAGATGTATGGTAAGACTTCAACTTTTTGAATTTTTGAGACTGGTTTTGTGACCTAATGGGTGCTTTATTCTGGAGAATGTTACACCTGTATTTGAAAAGATTGTGTATGCTTCTGTTTGGAATGTTCTGAATATATGTTAAATCCATCCAGTCATTGAAGCCACAATTTCCTTGTTGATTTTCTGTTTGGATGATGTGGCCCATTGATGTAATGGGGTTAATAAGTTCCACTATTATCATATAACTAATGATTAGTCTTTTCATGTTTGTTATTAGCTATTTTTTGAGTTTGAGTTCTCCCAATGTTGGGTGCATAAATATTTACAATTTTATCCCTCTTATTGGATTGTCTCCTTTTTTATATATAGTGTCCTTCTTTGTCTCTTATTACAGTCTTGTGTTTAAAGTTTAATTTGAACAGATGAATGACTTGAACTCTACATCTAACACTAATGATACACTGTATGTTAACAATTGAATTTTTTTCTTTAACAATTGAATTTAAATAAATAAAGTTGGGCAGCCCTGGTGGCGCAGCGGTTTAGCATTGCCTGCAGCCTAGGGTGTGATCTGGAGACCTGGGATCGAGTCCGACGTCAGGCTTCTCTGCACGGAACCTGCTTCTCCCTCTGCCGGTGTCTCTGCCTCTCTCTCTCTCTCTGTCTCTATGGAATATAATTTTAAAATATCTTAAAAAAAAAATAAATAAATAAAATAAGTTGTGCTCGCTTCGGCAGCACATATCTAACTAAAATAAGTTAAAAGAAAATAATATTGGGATATCATCTACAACCTGTCAGAATGGCTGGTATCAAAAATATACGAAATAACAAGTTTTTGGTTGAAGATACAGAGAAAAAGGGCACACTCTGCACACTCTTGGTGGGAATGCAAATGGTGCAGCCACTCTGGAAAAGTATCAAAGTTTCTCAAAAAACCAAACCAAACCAAACAAAACAAAACAACAAAACCTTCTCATATGATCCAGCAATCCACTTCTAGATCTACTGACGAAAATAGTCTATTTTGTTTGATGTAAGGATTACTACTCTGGTTTTCTTTGACATCCCATTGCAGGATTAATGTTTCTCTATCCCCTCACTTACAACTCTGCAAGTGTCTGTAGGTATGAAAGAGTCTCATGTAGGCAGCACATAGGTCTTGGTTTGCTGTGGGTTTGGTTTTGGTTGGTTTTTGTTTTTTTCTTTCACCACTGTCACCCTAGCTCTTTTGATTGTAGAGGTAGTCCATTTAACATTCAAAGTAATTATTGACATGATATCTATTTATTGCCATTTTGTTATTTGTTTTGTGGGGATTTTTTGTTTGTTTCTCTCTGATCCTTTCTTCTCTTGCTCTCTTTCATGGTTTGTAGGCTTTCTTTAGTGATATGTTTTAGATTCTCTTTATTTAGTGTATATCTATTACTTTTTTAAAAAATTGTGATCATCATCAGATTTATATATAACATTTTCTGTAGATAGCCGTCTATACAAATTGATGATCACTTAAGCTTGAATTCATCTTTCCTCTTTCTCCCTCCACTCCGAGTTTAGGTATACAGTGGTCATATAGTATATGCTTTATTTTGTGAAACCCCTGACTGATTTTTTACAAATATACTCATTTTTATTGCTTTTTTGCTTCCAATGTTTTATTATGCTCTTATGGTCTTACCTTTCCACTCAAAGAGTCACTTTAATATTTCTTGCACGGGCTGGTTTAGTGGTTCATGAACTCCTTTAGTTTTGTTTTTCTGGTAAATTCTTCATGCTCTTCTTCTATTTTGAATATAGCCTTGCTGGATAGAGTAATTCTTTTTTAAAATTTTTTTTTTATCTAAATTCAATCTGCCAACACATAGTATAACACCCAGTGCTCATTCCATCAGGTGCCCGCCTAATTTCCATCACTCAATACCTCATCCCCACACCTAACCACACCCTTCCATACCCTTTTTGCTGTCCCAGAGTAGGAGTCTCTCATTTTTGTATCCTTCTCGAATTTTTCCCCACTCAGTTTTCCCTCCATTTCCTTATAAAGCCCTTTCACATTTCTTATATTCCCCATATGAGTGAATAGAGTATCTTGATGCCGATTTATTCCTTCAGCACTCTGATATACCATGCCACCTTCTGGCCTGCAAAGTTATGCTGAAAATCAACTGAGCCTTAAGAAGATTTTCCTTGTGTGTAACTACCTTTCTCTTTCTGCTTCCAAATGTTTCCTTTGTATCGCTCCTTTTGCCATTTATTACTTTGTGTCTTGCTATGGACCTGCTTGGGTTGATTTTGTTAGGGTGACAGCCTCTGGATCTGAAAGTCATCTGTTTCCTTCCTTTAGATTACCAGATTAGAGAAGTTTTAGGTTTTATTCTTAAAAAAAGTTTTTGCGGCTCCTTTTATTATGTTTCTTCTTCTGGGATCCTTATATAGCACGGTTATTCACTTGATGGAGTCACCAAGTTCCCTAAGACTATTCTCATTTGCATGATTTTTTTTTTTCCTCTCATCGCTCAGTTTGATTACTTTCTATTATTCTATTCTCTAAGGTCATCCAATTCATTCCTCTGCTGTCTTCTAGCCTGCATTGGATCCGATCAAGTGTATTTGAAATTGCATTTGGTGTTTTTTTTTTCATCTCTGATTGATTATTTTTAAAATCTCTTTGTTAAAGATCTCACGTATATTCCATCTTTTTCTCATTGCAGTGAGTTTCTTTATGATCAGGCTTAAATACTCTTCTCGATACTACTTATAGCCCATTTTTCTTAGGTCTTGCTGTGTTTGTCCGTTTGTTTCATTTGGGACAAATTCTGTCTCTTTTCATTTGGTCTCTCTGTGTCTGTTCCTGAGTGTTTGGGAAGTGAGCTCCATCTCCTCTCTTGAAGGTAATGGCCTATGATAAGACGTCCTGTAGTGCCCTGCAGTGCAGGTTCCCTGTCCTCAGGACCCTGGCAGTTCAGGGAGTGTCTCTATGGTCTCACGTCTGCCCTGCTGAGGGGTCCTGGCCACTTTTCCTTCAGTCCGTTGTCGAAGAGCTTCTCCTTGCCTCCTGGTGGGCAGTGCTGTCCTGCTGGGTGCAGTGATTTTTAACAAGACCAGTGTGCTGGTTTGGTTGCAAAATGAGACCTGCTTGCCACTAGAGAGTTTATTTCTTCATTGTGGTGTCTTCCCTACCGTTCATTGTTGAGTTTTTCTGCGAGTCTTTGGGTTTGTTCTGAGTTGATTACACTGATGTGAGTGGTTATCTAGCTTTAATCCATTGGACGAGGTGAACTTGGGTCCTCCTATGCCATCTTCCAGACTTCCCCCAGTTATGAGCTTTGCTGAAATATCTGATTCATTGGGGAAATCTGAGCTCAGCATTGTTAAGTCCCAATAAGACAAGATCCTTCCAAATTATTTTATTATCCTATTTGGTGATATAACCTTTACTTCCAATTTTACTAGAAAACCAATGTGAGCAAGGAGACAGAGAGTCTCCATAGTCACTCGGTAAATTTCACTCTGTCCTCATTTCTATGTATGTAACACTGTACCCATGCATGTGCCCTTTTGCTCTCAGTCTAGAGACTGTTTATGTCTTCAGAGAGAATCTCAATAATAAATCTTTATCACTTTGGCAGGAGACAGCATGGCATGTCATTTAGGTTAAAGAATAGGCGATAGGATAGGGTCTTGTAAACGACCTAAAACAAGGCCTCCTCCTCATTATCTTAACTTTATCCATCCTTCACATAGGTCTTGAATTCTAGGCAATCCACCCAGAGCCTTTTGGAGATTTCAAGAGGGACATAGTTTGACTTTACCCATTGCCAGTTAGAAATCCAAACTTCTGGGACATGACTAAATCATCACAGTAATCTTCCTCTGAATTTCCTTCTTGTACTCTGTCATGGTAAAGCATCAAAAATCCTTTTCTTCACTTTAGGGTGTTTCTTTTTTTAGATTTATTTATTTGAGAGAAGAGAGAGAGAGACCGGGACAGAGAGTGGAAAGATGAGAGATAAAACAAGGGAACAGCCATAGGAGGAAGAGACGCAGACTCCCCGCCTGAGCAGGGATCCCAATGTGGGGCTCTTCAATCTCAGGATCCCTGATCTCATGACGAGCCAGCAGATGCTTTCTTAACTGGCTGAGCCACCCCTTTCAGTGGTTTCATGAGAAAAGGCATAAATGTGTGTTCAAACCCACTAATTTAAAGCCGAACAATCCAACTTATCTTAGAAAGAAAAAGTCTGGCCATTGGCAAATGTTCAGTGTCTTAAGCTCAGAGAAAGATGTGGTTGTATTGTATCATGCATTTTCCCAGAATGCCAAGCAGGACGAGAAATATAATATTTCAAGATTGCTCTGAAATCATTCCACAAAAAACTCTAGTTAGTGACTATGTTTAATCGTAATGTGTCCCAGATAGCCTCCAGAGTAAAAAGCAGTCGTCCATAGACTTTTATTATTAGGAAGTCTTAGCTTAGGGAGGGAAATTTTCCATTATAAGGATAATAGGATAAATCCTGTCCAGTGTACCAGTGTATCAGTGTCTTGAAATCGAAATTACGAGGCGGAACCGTAATGGCCCAGTTGTTGCTCAACATTTAATATCTTTGCAATAAAAAATGGTAACAAGATGTAGGACAGTACCGGGCTGTTTGTGGTGAATATATATGCATGGCTTTTGAATTGGTTTTTCAGTCAGGTCAAAACAGATAATTCTTGTTAAGTAAACAGGACAATTTCTTATGTAAACTATGTTGGGGCCAATATGAAAGCTTTGAACGTTATAAATGTTACATGAACTTTAAATAAGTATGTTAGTAGGATTGCTTACTTACAGTGGATTCTGAAAATATAACTGGATTTGAGCAGTATGATCTTGTAATTTATTTATGTATTTTTGAGCAGTATCGTAATGATCTTTAAATCTGTCCCATTGACAAATAGCAGTATTTCAATGTAAAAACCTTCTCAAGTCTTTTTTTTTTTTGCAGCATTTAAAGCAACATCTGTTGAACTTTTTAAAATCTGATTGCAAAGTGATTTCCCTGATGTCTGAAAACAGCAAACCACAAACTTTTCCAATCCTCAGGTAACCGGGTCAGGATCTTCAAATTATATTGTGGCTAGCTGCCAAAGTATTAAGTCAGCAAGAAGCTAGGTAGAAAATTAAAAGATTAGAGATGTTGCTTTTTTAAAGTATTGTTCTGCAGGTCTGACACTGGATCTACGATTTATGAAAACAATAATAGGGGCAGCCCTGTGCTCAGGTTTTAGCACACCTCAGTCAGGATGTGTTGATCCGGGAGACCGCGATCGAGTCCCCATGCAGGTCCTGCATGGGGCCTGCTTCGCCCTCTGCCTGGTCGTGCCTCTTTCTCTTGTGTGCATGTAAAATCTTAAAAGAAAAGAAAGAGAAAGAAAAGAGAAAAGAAAAAATAAAATTATAAAAAAAAGTAACAAACAACTTTCCCACTGTTTTAGGAATTAAACACTGTTGTATAAGGCAAAGTCTTCACAAATCGATTTCAGATTAATGTTGC